>NW_026889758.1:42102500-42727500 GCF_033153115.1 Saccostrea echinata
TGGTTATATATGTATAGTGAAAACCTACAGGATTTTAGAATCCCTTTTCTCTTCTGCATCATCAAGATCATGAAGCCCTCCATCCAATTTTTTTTTTTTACCCTTAAGTCCTGCCTAAAGGGAGGGCCAAAAATGGCCGTGTAGAAAACAAGAGGCCCAAGGACCTTTAAGGTCACCTGAGTATATTACAACAATTTAGACGATCCATAGAAGTATAAAATAAACTGATATATGAAGCTTTATTACCCGAAAAAAAGAGAAATAGGATGATCAGGATCAATGAAATAATTAGTCTAGTATTCAGTAACAACTCTTTAAAAATTTTGGAATAAGCACCCTTGCTCATCATAACTATGCACTTTGTTTATCTGCTCAATACCCAGGAGCAGACAAGATTATAAAATAGAATTAATGCATATTACTCTATTATCAATAGATCCCACCCTTGCACCAGAACATCTGACCCAGGGGCAATGAAACTCACAATTCTGGAAGAAGCCTCCTTGTTCATCAAAACTATACACTTAGTTTCTGTGCTTTACAACCAGGAACAGAAAAGAATATTTTCAAAGAAATTATGCATTTTTACTATTTAATGCACTTTGTTTATCTGCTCAATACCCAGGAGCAGACAAGATTATAAAATAGAATTAATGCATATTACTCTATTATCAATAGATCCCACCCTTGCACCAGAACATCTGACCCAGGGGCAATGAAACTCACAATTCTGGAAGAAGCCCCCTTGTTCATCATAACTATACACTTAGTTTCTGTGCTTTACAACCAGGAACAGAAAAGAATATTTTCAAAGAAATTATGCATTTTTACTATTTAATCAATACAGCCCCCCCCCCCCCCTCCTCTTTCACCAGAACCCCGGACCCTAGGATCAAGAATTTGTTTACATAATACCCAGAGCAAAGAAGATTTTCAAAGAATTAATGCATTTTCACTATATATTCAATAGAGTTCCCCCTCCTCTTCAACACCAGGAACCCTGACTCAGGGGCCATGAAATTCACATTTTGGAAGAGGCACCCTTGCTGATCATGACCATATACTTTGTTTACATAATACTTAGAACAGAGAAAAAGATTTTCAAAAATTAATGCATTTTCATGACACAATCAATAGAGCCCCCTACCAACACCAGGACTCTGGAGACATGAAATTAACAATTTTTGAAAAAGGCACCCTTGTTGATCATAACTATATACTTTGTTTGTTTACATAATACCCAGAAGCATAGAAGAAGATTTTCAAAGAATTAATGCATTTTCACTATATAATCAATAGAGCCCCCCCCCCCTTCAACACCAGGACCCAGGGACCATGAAATTCACCATTTTGGAAGAGGCACCCTTGCTGATCATGACCATGTACTTTGTTTACATAATACTTAGAACAGAGAAAAAGATTTTCAAAAATTAATGCATTTTCACGACACAATCAATAGAGCCCCCTACCAACACCAGGACCCTGGAGACATGAAATTAACAATTTTTGAAAAAGGCACCCTTGTTGATCATAACTATATACTTTGTTTGTTTACATAATACCCAGAAGCATAGAAGAAGATTTTCAAAGAATTAATGAATTTTCACTATATAATCAATAGAGCCCCCCTCTCCCTTCAACACCAGGACCCTGGGACCATGAAATTCACCATTTTGGAAGAGGCACCCTTGCTGATCATGACCATATACTTAGTTTGTTTACACAATACACAGAGCAGAAAAGATTTTCAAAAAATTAATGCATTTTCATGATACAATCAATAGAGCCCCCTACCCAACACCAGGACCCCTCACCCAGGGGGCCATAATATTCACAATTTTGAAAGAGGCACCCTTGCTGATTATTACCATGTAATACAGTACTTAGTTTGTTTACATAATACCCAGAGCAGAGAAAATTTTCAAAGAATTAATGAATTTTCACTATATAATCAATAGAGTCCCCCCCCCCCCCCAACACTAGGACCCCAGGGGCCATGAAATTCACAACACTGGAAGAGGCACCCTGCTGATCCTAACCATATACATGTACTTAGTTTGCTTATAATAACCAGAAGCAGAGAAGATGATTTTCAAAAATTAATGCATTTTCACTATATATTCAATAGAGCCCCACCCTAACAACCGGAACCCCTGACCCAGAGGCCATGAATTTCAAAAATTTTGGAAGAGGCGCCTTTACTCATTATAACTATATACTTGGATTGATTAATAGACAGGAGCAGAAGAGTAGATTTTCAAAGAAATGATGCACTTTCACCATATAATCGATGGAGCCCCCCTCCCACAGAACCCCTCAGCCTGAGACCACAAATTTCACAATTTTAGAGGAACCCTTGCTCATCAAAACTATGTACTTAGATAGTTTGTTTAATACACAGGGGCAGAGAAGATTTTCAAAGAAATTTTCACTATATCATCTACATAGCTCCAGAACTCCTTACCCCGGGGCCGTTAATTTAACAATTTTGGTAGAGGACTCAATGCTTATTACAATCATGCCAACAGTTAGACTGCTTGTTGTCCAGGAGTAAAGAAGACTTTTAAAGATTGCATTAAATTTGGTGGTTTTAGCCCCACCCGTCAGGCCCCCCCCAGGGGGTAGGGAGCATGAAATTCAAATTCACATTCACTCATAAATGCTATATGCCAATTGGAATTGGCAGCAGTTCCAGAGAAAAAACTGAAAATGTTAACACACTGTGCACAACACACAGGGATGGATGAAAACGGATAGCAATAAATCACCTGAGTGACTCAGATGACCTAAAAATGAGTGCATGGTTAGAAAGAGCATGAATCTCTCTACTAAAATACTGGATTCAGGCTGCAGAGTGGGGCTAAGTTTGTCATATGTTGAAAATGTACTTTATCTTCTGAAATTTTTATTCATGGACATTTAGCAGGCAAAATGTTTGCTTGCATGATTTTAATGAGTACTTGCCATTTAACATGTTTTAGAAATTCATGACCCTGGATTTATATTATAAACCCTTATTTATCTCACCTAGAGGGAGACTCACCTATTTACTCAATGTTCTTCACATTGATAATCGGAGAAAAAATGAACAAAACTGTTTCTAAAATTTATCAAAATTGAGAATAGAGGTAACCAGTTCTTGGTGCAATACTCCCAGAACATATCTTCTTAAACGAAATGTGCATTCCAACCAAGATATACATGCCAAAAAATCCCATGCCTGAATCCTACAAATACAAAATTCTAAAACCAATCCCAACTTTTTGATCACTTGAAATTCAAAGACAATGAAAATTTGATAAATACAACTTTATTTTTATTCTAAAAAATAACATGCCAAAACAACAAACAAATATTAATATGATCTATTACACAACCATATTCTGATCTCTAGTCTGAAAAAAATAAAATGAACTTTTTTTCTATCCATGTTCAAATTTAGCACATCAGTCAGATATTAAGGCAAACTACTACATGTATATACAGGGAAATTTTCACCTCAACTTTATTTTCGCCCCTTCAACCCTGGTTGTCAGTGGGTGAATTCAACAGAGACTGTTATTTCTAGATCTGTTCTAACACAACCGTGTCTGTGCAAATTTGAAATCAGATAAAATCTTTTGGAAGTGTGTTGGGGTGAAAATAACACAGAAAAAAACTAACCATGTATGCATGTACATAGGCCTTATATGTACATATTGTAAATATGAAAAATCAACATTTTGAAAGGAAATTTTTTTTAAATACTACAATTACTGCACTTTTAAAATTGGAATACCCCCAAATTTTGTGTGTTCGGTACATTTAAAAATTAAATATTGTCTAACTGGCAATTTTTGTGGCTGTCCAAATAGAAATGCATATATACTCCTTTTAATAGAGATAACTGTTTATACATTCTAGCATTTACAGTTAATTACATTCTTTAAATATACAACAAACACTAATATATAGTACACGTATGATACATCTTCACCTTGAAAACAAAAGCAAAATCTCCATGTAATTTTTTAAGAGCAATCAAATCTTAACTGCTCTAAAATAGTTATCATTTAAAGTTCTTTAAATACTAGCATCTGAAACAATGTAATTGTTCCTCAATGCTACCATGCTAGAAAAAACAATGCATGTGATTTAATCCATGATCAAAAACATTTACTCAGTCATTGTGATAGTCTTGAAATCCTAGTGGCCTATTTTTACCCCATCCATCTGCACAGGGCTGCGTTCAAGATCATATTGGCTAATCTAGCAGCTAGGTTGTAGGTATCTATCTCTATTGAATGGACAGCTAACCTAGCCGCTAAGTGTTAAATTTCAAATATAAATATATCAGTATAAACTTATTTTTGGAGCAAAAAAGTTTATTTCAAGCGAAAATATGTATGTTAAATACATTTAATATGCTAAGATGTACAAAATAATTCCCATTTAGTTAAAATCATATGTGCTGCAAAGTTGTAACTAAGGAGGCCATCTTGGATTTGGTACTTAGCATCAAATATTTATGCTCGCTCTCCCTACATAGTGACTAGGCTAGCTCTCTATTCAAGAGCGTAGCTTTACGTAGATGCTACTGTTAAACAACCCAGATTACATGGAGTCTTGAAAACCTTGTAGTCTATTTTTACCCAATCCATCTGCACAGATTACATGGAGTCTTCAAATCCTAGTGCCCTATCTTTACCCCATCCATCTGCACTGATTACACAGAGTAGAACTGAGTAGCAGCTGAGGACTGCACCTCCACCTGACCCAGTTTGAACTGTATGCGCTTCAGCCATGTCAACAAGATATTAAAGGACGCCTGGTCCTTAGATGTACTGGGGGGTTTCCAATTCTCCACTGTCTGGAGTCTCACTTGTAAATGACCAGGCAACTGTGAAAATGAATAAGTAGCAATATAGAAGCCTGAGTCATTTTGAACAATGAGGCCCAATAGTCTGTAGCATTTCTATCAATAAGGCATAAGGGTCTTCAGACTCTCATGATGCAAATATTAATTTTGTTTTACCTTTACAAATGAAATAGATGATGGATATACACTATACTAAAACCTAACAATTTATGCCTATGAATCATCATATTTATACTTAGGAAATTGGCTAAAAAAGAGTAATGTAAAGGAAAAGAAATATATATAGGACCAGACTGAAAACAATATACTCTAAATCTTCAAACTTAGGTAAAAATGTGTCTGATGAGCACTATTTATTAACAGAATTCCTTACCTGTGAGTGGTAGGTGAACAAAATTGAGGTCCACATGGGGTACAGTTTGGCCAGAACAGAAGAATTGCACTCCCTTAAGGCCTCCATCAAACTTAGGAAATGGAGATTGACCATTTCTGCCAACTGTAAATGTAATATACAGTCAAGTACTATACATAAAGCTGTTCATCTGCATCTCAACAATATCTTTTAACCAACAAGCCCCAAATGTCAAGCACAAAAAAATATCGACCAAAACATCTGGATTTATACAAAAAATGCAAAGATATTTTTAAAAACAGAAGAAAAAAAGGCAAGGATTTTAGCTCAAACATATCAAGAAACCCAGATTTCCCTCATATACTACTAGTGGAATATTCCTCAATCACAAAACATTTCAAGGGAAAATTTAAAACACAGAACACAATAACCTTTGAAGCTTTGCTACAAAAAAATTCACTGGACCATACCATTTGAAGATGGGTCATCTATTGTCATGCATTTTTAAATGGGCAAAACATCAAACAAACCTGTCTCTGTGGTCTCTCATGCTATAAACCCCATGGTGCAATTAAAAGAGCAATACATGACTTAATATATTTTGAATAAATTGTGGTATGTTTTCTAAAATAAATCCTTTCTGTAAAATTATTTTGGTAAAGACAAGGGCTGCCAGAAAATAATGTATTCAAGAATTAGACATTTGAGTAAGTTCATATATGTATGTTATTGTGTTATTGTTTCGTTTAAATCAGTGACAACACTTAAAATTGCCTCTTTAAAATCTAATGATTTACCCTAGAAGCTAAATGAAAGTAATTATACCTCTTTAGGAGTGTTTAACATCTGCAGAATCCCTGGAGTGACACGCCCCCAAAAGTCCATCACCATTGTGGAGGCCAGTTTGTGGTTCTCACTGTCCACAGGATACTGGGCAGCAGTGGACTCGCAGTACATTGTCCACAGCTAAAAATAAATTTTAAATTGAAAGGAGTCTGTGATCCACGTATTACCAACAGATGTATCTTGGAAAATTATTATGGTATTGACTGTTTTATTATTTATGTTCACAATACCTGGCAGAGAATAAAAGCATGGAACAGGGAACTCATGTGCAACACCGAGTCCTGAAATCAGAAAAATAAAAAATGCTGTAACAAGTTTAATTTTACTTATACAGGTAGCATTGGGTACATTCAAAAATGCACATGCCATTAGAAATGCTAAAGCTAGCATGATTTACTAATAAAATCATGGCACTGATATAGGGTACATGAATATATAAATCTTAGTTTAATATACAGAGTCTGTTTGCTCATTATGCAAAATGAAACAACACAAATCTTTAAATAATGGTATTTACAAGAAATGGACTTATAAAATACATTAAGTTTTCAAATTGTTTTCCAAAAGAAGCAAAGGTTGAAAAAAAGAAGAAGATTTTATAGATCATCAAGTCATCACAGTGTATCAAGATTCTGTGTTAAATGGTGCAGTACACTTAGTTGACTACAAAAATACAATATCATTCATACCTTCATGTCCTTAAAATATGAAAATGCAATTTTCAAAATTAAAATGAATACAAAATTCTTAAATGTTAGAATTAAGTGTAAACATAAAGACATAACTAACACTATGATAGAAATGAAAAAGACAATAACATTTACAATGAACATCATAGATACTTAGTCAAATAATTTAATAAGTATTAACCTTTGATCTCTCATCAAAACCAGTCATGATAACCAACACATGTTCTGCAATGTAGGAACTAGCATCCAGAGGAATCGGCTGACAGGAAATGGGGGCAGTTCCTTCTGTCATTCCTGTGTGAGTCAGGGAACCAATCAAAAGCCAAGAAAGAAGACGTATGTGGCCAATACAGTCTGTAAACTCCTTTGGACTAAAATAAGGATATATTTATTAACTTCATATAAGTATCAACAATTCACACAAATTTTGCAATCAGATGGTAAAGTATATCTAAAACAACAGCACCACAAAATATCCCATATCTTATCTTCAGGTTCTAAAACATGTCATCTATACTTTTTCATTAGAACCTTCTCACTCTTGACACTGTTCAACTGTTATATATCCTTAGCATTGAACCTCTGTTGTAGAAAATTACTGTATCATCAGAACCTTACCCTTCTTGTACAGTAATATATCATCAGAACCTTATACTTGTTGTACAGTAATATATCACCAGAACCTTACCCCTGTTGTATAGTAATATATCATCAGAACCTTACCCCTGTTGTACAGTAATATATCACCAGAATCTTACCCCTGTTGTACAGTAATATATCATCAGAACCTTACCCCTGTTGTACAGTAATATATCACCAGAATCTTACCCCTGTTGTACAGTAATATATCACCAGAACCTTACCCTTGTTGTACAGTAATATATCATCAGAACCTTACCCTTGTTGTACAGTAATATATCATCAGAACCTTACCCTTGTTGTACAGTAATTTATCATCAGAACCTAATACCCCTGTTGTACATTAATATATCATCAGAACCTTACCCCTGTTGTACGGTAATATATCATCAGAACCTTACCCTTGTTGTACAGTAATATATCCCTAGTGTATAGTAATATATCACCAGAACCTTACCCCTGTTGTAAAGTAATATATCCCTAGTGTACATTAATATATCACCAGAACCTTACCCCTGTTGTACAGTAATATATCATTAGAACCTTACCCCTGTTGTACAGTAATATATCATTAGAACCTTACCCCTACTGTACAGTAATATATCATTAGAACCTTACCCCTGTTGTACAGTAATATATCCCTAGTGTATAGTAATATATCACCAGAATCTTACCCCCTGTTGAAATTAATTTATGACCAGAATCTTACACCTCTTGCACTGTAGTTTATCATCAAAACCTTACCCTTGCTGTACCGTTGAGGGGGGATGATAGAGCCAGGGTAGGTATCGAGAAATTGCTCTGTTGTCACGGCCATTGCCACGAGTGATCTCCAAGGCAACAAACTGAGCTATCCCCGACTTCAGTTGATTTCCAAGTGTGTCCTCATTCAGATAGCTGCTTCCTCCCCCTTTCATATTGTTCTGCAAATACATACCTATATACATATATTTAAGAAATGCACTGTCATTAGTTTTCTTGTAATGTGTCCAAGTAATGGGTAGCATCCAGTTCTAATCATTATTAAAAATATCTTTTCATGTTCACCTTAAACAGCCCAAGGTAAATGTGTCTGGATATTAAAAGTATGAGCTGTGAGTTATGAAACATTTTACCAGGAACAGTTGCTTAGTTCCATATAACTCATTCTATAATAATAGTTTTATAAAAACAAAAAGTAAATTACAAATTAGAAGTTGACCTTTATTTTGGTAAGTGTATGAAGATCAGCCACAAACTCTGTACATTCATGTAGGTGGTCCCTCATACACTCTGCTGCACAGGTGCTGATCAACATCTGACTCTGAAGATTGTACAGCATCAACATCTCACTAACGATGTTAGTGGACCCTAGTGTTCCTCCTGCATCTAACACTACAAACTGAAACAAGACACAAACACGAGTTAGTGGACCCTAGTGTTCCCCCTGCATCTAACACTACAAACTGAAACAAGACACAAACACAAGTTAGTGGACCCTAGTGTTCCCCCTGCATCTAACACTACAAACTGAAACAAGACACAAACACAAGTTAGTGGACCCTAGTGTTCCTCCCGCATCTAACACTACAAACTGAAACAAGACACAAACACAAGTTAGTGGACCCTACTGTTCCTCCTGCATCTAACACTACAAACTGAAACAAGACACAAACACAAGTTAGTGGACCCTAGTGTTCCTCCTGCATCTAACACTACAAACTGAAACAAGACACAAACACAAGTTAGTGGACCCTAGTGTTCCTCCTGCATCTAACACTACAAACTGAAACAAGACACAAACACAAGTTAGTGGACCCTAGTGTTCCTCCTGCATCTAACACTACAAACTGAATCATGACACAAACACAAGTTAGTGGACCCTAGTGTTCCACCTGCATCTAACACTACAAACTGAAACAAGACACAAACACAAGTTAGTGGACCCTAACGTTCCTCCTGCATCTAACACTACAAACTGAAACAAGACACAAACACAAGTTAGTGGACCCTAGTGTTCCTCCTGCATCTAACACTACAAACTGAAACAAGACACAAACACAAGTTAGTGGACCCTAGTGTTCCTCCTGCATCTAACACTACAAACTGAAACATGACACAAACACAAGTTAGTGGACCCTAGTGTTCCTCCTGAATCTAACACTACAAACTGAAACAAGACACAAACACAAGTTAGTGGACCCTAACGTTCCTCCTGCATCTAACACTACAAACTGAAACAAGACTCAAACACAAGTTAGTGGACCCTAGTGTTCCTCCTGCATCTAACACTACAAACTGAATCAAGACACAAACACAAGTTAGTGGACCCTAGTGTTCCTCCTGCATCTAACACTACAAACTGAAACAAGACACAAACACAAGTTAGTGGACCCTAGTGTTCCACCTGCATCTAACACTACAAACTGAAACAAGACACAAACACAAGTTAGTGGACCCTAGTGTTCCACCTGCATCTAACACTACAAACTGAATCATGACACAAACACAAGTTAGCGGACCCTAACGTTCCTCCTGCATCTAACACTACAAACTGAAACATGACACAAACACAAGTTAGCGGACCCTACTGTTCCTCCTGCATCTAACACTACAAACTGAATCATGACACAAACACAAGTTAGTGGACCCTAGTGTTCCACCTGCATCTAACACTACAAACTGAAACAAGACACAAACACAAGTTAGTGGACCCTAGTGTTCCTCCTGCATCTAACACTACAAACTGAAACAAGACACAAACACAAGTTAGTGGAGCCTAACGTTCCTCCTGCATCTAACACTACAAACTGAAACAAGACACAAACACAAGTTAGTGGACCCTAACGTTCCTCCTGCATCTAACACTACAAACTGAAACATGACACAAACACAAGTTAGTGGACCCTAGTGTTCCTCCTGCATCTAACACTACAAACTGAAACATGACACAAACACAAGTTAGTGGACCCTAGTGTTCCTCCTCCATCTAACACTACAAACTGAAACAAGACACAAACACAAGTTAGTGGACCCTAGTGTTCCTCCTGCATCTAACACTACAAACTGAAACAAGACACAAACACAAGTTAGTGGACCCTAGTGTTCCTCCTGCATCTAACACTACAAACTGAAACAAGACACAAACACAAGTTAGTGGACCCTAGTGTTCCTCCTGCATCTAACACTACAAACTGAAACAAGACACAAACACAAGTTAGTGGACCCTAGTGTTCCTCCTGCATCTAACACTACAAACTGAAACAAGACACAAACACAAGTTAGTGGACCCTAGTGTTCCTCCTGCATCTAACACTACAAACTGAAACATGACACAAACACAAGTTAGTGGACCCTAGTGTTCCTCCTGCATCTAACACTACAAACTGAAACAAGACACAAACACAAGTTAGTGGACCCTAGTGTTCCTCCTGCATCTAACACTACAAACTGAAACAAGACACAAACACAAGTTAGTGGACCCTAGTGTTCCTCCCGCATCTAACACTACAAACTGAAACAAGACACAAACACAAGTTAGTGGACCCTAGTGTTCCTCCTGCATCTAACACTACAAACTGAAACATGACACAAACACAAGTTAGTGGACCCTAGTGTTCCACCTGCATCTAACACTACAAACTGAATCATGACACAAACACAAGTTAGTGGACCCTAGTGTTCCTCCTGCATCTAACACTACAAACTGAAACAAGACACAAACACAAGTTAGTGGACCCTAGTGTTCCTCCTGCATCTAACACTACAAACTGAAACATGACACAAACACAAGTTAGTGGACCCTAGTGTTCCTCCTGCATCTAACACTACAAACTGAAACAAGACTCAAACACAAGTTAGTGGACCCTAGTGTTCCACCTGCATCTAACACTACAAACTGAATCATGACACAAACACAAGTTAGTGGACCCTAGTGTTCCTCCTGCATCTAACACTACAAACTGAAACAAGACACAAACACAAGTTAGTGGACCCTAGTGTTCCTCCTGCATCTAACACTACAAACTGAAACAAGACACAAACACAAGTTAGTGGACCCTAGTGTTCCTCCTGCATCTAACACTACAAACTGAAACATGACACAAACACAAGTTAGTGGACCCTAGTGTTCCTCCTCCATCTAACACTACAAACTGAAACAAGACACAAACAGAAAATATTCTAGCATACAAGTGAGTAAGTTGGGGTGATTTTTTTTTAGCTGCCTCAAGGATAAGTTCATTTTTAGCATTTTTCTTTTTGACCAGAGAGTTTAAGGTAATTTTAGATCTGCTTTTCTTACCTGTACCAAGAGCAGGAAATTTTCATCTGGTAAACTGTGTTTAAACTTGAGAGCCTGGGCAAGCTCAAAGATTACAGTTCTAGTCAAGTACATCTTGTCTCTCTCCTGTTCAACAGAAACAAAACTGTTACCCAAAATGTTTTATGGATAAGTTTGTATATGAATGTACCATTGTAATATCAAATTTATCACATGTTTGTTGGAAATATAATGCATCAGCATATCCCCTACCTTGACAAAGACCCTGTTACATAAGGAACAAATGTCCAGCACCTGTTGCAACTTGAATGAACAGTTCAAGATGGTAAAACTCAAGAGTTTGGAAAAGGGCTCCAATATTGACTGCAAAAGAAAACAAACCATACCTAGTAGTCTTTAAGTCTAATATGCACATCTTAAGTTTCTCTGTTACAATGTAAGAGCCAAAACACAAAAAAAGAATAAAGAGGTGGATGTAACACTGACAAGGTTATACTCCTGAATAATTTCTTTGTGTGAATAATAACAAATCAAGGACAATTTGTCAAAAGTCCTCACACTTTTATATCATATCATATACTAGTATTTCATTATTTTCATAGATGAACTTCTCCTGATAAGGAGTTATCAGAATTTCTGTAAAACCTACCCTGGAGTTACTAATCCCAGACACCTTCAGGATAGATATCATGATTTTCAAAAGTGAGGATGGATCAAAAGGTGTTGGCAACACAGTGTACAGCTTTCTCAAGAAGATTTCAAAACTACCCACAATGCTGTTCCACATAGGAGCAGACGTCTCCAAGGAGATACAATTCATGTAGTCTGCCAGATTGTTAAGCAATAAGATGATGGTATCAGAGGGCAGACTCTTCTTATTGTTCAGACCCTAGATATCAAACACAAAAGCAATAGAAATAGTATACACACCTCTGTCATACTCAATTCAAAGAATATGAATCCTGCTGACAATTTCTTTTGCAGTTCAATCAAAACTGCAAAAAAATTGAATTGCAAAATACAATATATCCAAATCTATTATGTTGAATGGCAAGTGAATATATGTTGTAGTTGCAAAAATTAAAAGCTACATTTATAATTGCTGCATTCAAA
Organism: Saccostrea echinata; assembly: GCF_033153115.1. NCBI lineage: Eukaryota > Metazoa > Mollusca > Bivalvia > Ostreida > Ostreidae > Saccostrea > Saccostrea echinata. The sequence goes on from NW_026889758.1 coordinate 42,115,259, forward strand.
CTTAACATTTTAGCCCATGGGCCTGAACGCTCACCTGAGTAACTTTGGCCCTGCTGTTCTTCACCAGATTTTCCCCTTGTAATAAATATTGTGTCCCCACCCTATCCCCGGGGGTCAGGATTTGAACAATTTAAAATCTACACTACCCCAGGATGCTTCCTTGTAAGTTTCAGAAGAAGATTTTTAAAGATTTTTCCATATATTTCAATGTAAAACTTTGATTCCCCATTGTGGCCCAGCCCAGCCCTACCCTGGGGGTCAAGATTTGAATAATTTAGAATCTTCACTACCCTAGGATGCTTTCACATAGGTTTCAGCTTTTCTGGCCCAGTGGTTCTTGAGAAGAAGATTTTTAAAGATTTTTCATATATATTTCAATGTAAACCTTTGACTCCCTATTGTGGCCCCATCCTACCCCCCGGGGCCATGATTTGAACAGTTTAGAATCTACACTACCAAAGGATACTTTCACATAGTTTTCAGCTTTTCTGGCCCAGTTATTCTTGAGAAGAAGATTTTTAAAGATTTTTCCTATATTTCAATGTAAAACTTTGATTCCCCATTGTGGCCCCACACTACCCCCAGGGGTCATGATTTGAATAATTTAGAATCTACACTACCCCAGAATGCTTCCATGTAAGTTTCAGCTTTTCTGGCCCATTGGTTCTTGAGAAGATTTTTAAAGATGTTTCCTATATATTTCAATGTAAAACTTTGATTCCCCATTGTGGCCCCACCCTACCCCCAGGGGTCATGATTTGAACAATTTATAATCTACATTACCCCAGAATGCTTCCATGCAAATTTCAGCTTTTCTGGCCCAGTGGTTCTTGAGAAGAAGATTTTTTAATGACCCCACCCTATTTTTGTCTTTTCTTCATTATCTCCCCTTGTAACTGGGCTTGACCCTTCATTTTAATAATTTACACTCCCCTTCACCCAAGGATGCTTTGTACCAATTTTGGTCAAAATTGGCCCAGTGGTTCTTGAGAAGAAGTTAAAGGACATATGCACCATAGTTTGAACTTTATTGTCTTCTTCCCTGGAGTTGAAGAGTTCTAGTACTTGAAGGAACTGTGTGCTACATTTTTATGTCTATATATGCTATTGTACATTTCTTCTAAAACAAGTTTGGATAAACAAAACACCTAGAGTATATGTTAAGTAAATTTTGTTTATTTTTCTTTGAATTTTCATCAATTGATATCTTTTCAAAACCCCTGGTAATGTATGCTGATTTTTCGTCTACGATCATCTAATGGCACTACTGTAGATTCCTAAATATACGCGAGGAATAAATTATCGCGTAATTACGCGAGAAGCACCACTCGCGAAATAAAATTACTCGCTTTTATTTTTATTGTGCTTTAATGTATGTAAAATCTCTAGATAAATCACCCACTCGCGAATTATTGTTCTCGCGATTTGACGCCATTGAGCCATTTCGCGATATTAAGTACTCGCGTAAAATAAGGAATCTACAGTATATAATCTTAAATTAAGAATATCTTGAAAAATTATCAGTACGTAAGGTACATTAAAGTGTCCTTAAAATGTGAAAAGTTTACAGATGGAAGGACGGATAGATGGACGACGGACAACTGGTGATCAGAAAAGCTCACTTGAGCTTTCAGCTCAGGTGAGCTAAAAAACTGCTGTCATGTGAAAAATATTTATATCTTTTTGAATTATAAGGGTTTTAAATCTATGTGCAAAAAATAAACATTTTTCTACTGATGCACTGGATGGCAAGTACACTGAATGGCAAGATTTCTGAACACACCTCCAGAAGAAGTTGTATGGGGGCATGACAGGGAAGCTCTGTAAAGTCTGCCAAAGCTGCAGCCATAGTCTTAAAGAAGTCTACATCTGAAAAAATGATTGTGAAGATTCAGGGTAATATGCTCTAACACTTGAAAATACAAATGAATTCCTTGGGTGCTATATCCTTCATAAAGAAACTCACCCTCAAAATTACTCTGGTACAGCATTGGGAAGATTCCATTGGGAGCCAGTTGGTGCAGCACACACCTGATGAACTGTCTGGCAATGCTGACACTATTTCCTGGGACCATGACATTGCTGAAATATTTCAATGTTATTCTTATAATGCACTTTTAAAATACTTTCCAAGACTTTTTTTCAAGATTAATTTCACATTTCATGGCCATGTCAACCATAACTTAGCTAAAAGCAAAACATGCTTATTTCAAAATCAGTAAATTAACAAAATAATATAAATATGGTACAAAATTTATGTGAAATTAAGAATATATAAATATTGAATAATTACCTGTCAACCTGCCAAACATATGGGCTGCTTGATGCAATTCTAGAGAAAAATTATATTACAACATAACTATCGTTGAACAACCTTTTTCTTGCAAACAATTCTAAACTTGTTCTAAAAACAATTTATCAAATAGTGGGTTAGTTTTTTTATGCTTTTAATTTTGGATTGTTGGCCAACATCTTAATTTTTGGCAACAAAATCCCAATTGTGATTATTTTATATATCAGGATTTCAACTATTTTATTAGTTAAAATACTGACAGAGAATGGTAAAAAATCATAAAAACTAACTTTATTGGCATACAACAAAATTAAATCAACAAAATTAATCATCTTTCAAAACATAAACAGTACTAACCTGGCCACACATTGCAGAGTCTCCAACAAAAGAGGTGTAGCTAAAGCAGGTTCTCTGTGTATGAAGGTTGCCAGGACGATGATACAGTAACCAATAGTATCTTCATCATACTGCTCCAGAACAGCATTGCATTCTGGGCAGCGTTCTACCATGACATTCTCTCCATATCTAGAGGATGAGGCTTTCTTGGCAGCTTTTTGTTTTGAAAGTAACTCACTTTTTCTAGCTCTTCTCCTGGTATTGAAATATTCTTGTTTATTTTTTCATAAACTATTCATGTAAACATATCTATATAAATAAAATATTATACCCTCATTATAAACCTTCAAAAATTGTTTATCAACAACACATATGCCCTCACCCTCCTGGTTTGATGACAGCCTCCTCCTGAAGCTGTTCATTCAGTTCTGGGAAGGCCTTCTGTAGCTCTACTGTGATCAGTCCTGTTTTTCTGGGCTTACGGGCTCTGAACCTGGGCTGACTACCTTTCAATACACTTGATGTCCGCAATAATGCTGCATGTATGAAAGTAATTTGAGAAAACTAATATTTGTCTTTAGTTCACAGTATGTACATATGGAGCAGCTATTACTGTTGATTTGATATTTAATTGCAATAATATTACTCTAAATATTATCTGACAACTGTACCTTTACCCTCCTCAAGTGTGTCAGCATCCCCTGAGTCAGTGGCTCCCCCTGTGTATTTCTCTCCATCAGTGTCTGATGTCGTCTGCTTCTCACTGTCTTCTGCACAGCTCTCCACCTCAGATGTCATATCATTGCTGTGTTCAGTAGTAGAGGTATGTCCAGTCAGCGTGCTGGAGGCGTCAGTCACACTGCTGCTGAACACAATTCCTTTACTAGTGTCTGTTGTCTGAGAGACCTCAGGACTAGTTAAATACGTATCTTTGAATGACCTGTCCTCCTTTTCACTGAATTCTTTCAGCTGTTTGGCCATTATAAGGTCCACTGATGGAGTGTCTGCCTTCACGTCAGAAGTGTGGGTCGTCTCTATACGAGCTGGGGATGAGGATCTTTCCGGAGTGGACATAATGTTCTGCTGACCCCTTCTGATCTCTGCAGCTCTCTAAAAAATTCAACAGATTTGCAAATTTCAACCCTATTTATTCTTACAGACCATCTCTCATGCAATTTATTGTTCCAGTTACTAAGTTTATGTAACTACATGTAATTCTGACAAAAAATATCAAATGTACAAGAATTGGAGAAGATAAGTCATTTAGTTCAGAAAAGCTGCAAAACTTCTCAGCTTCATACCCTTGGTGACTGTTTTCGGGACTTAAGACTTTTCTCCCCCTCAGGCTCTGTGTATTCTATAATCCTTCTTGGTTTCCTTTGTTTGGAGGGTCGTTTGGGGGTTTCAGACACCTCCTGCCCTTGTTCTTCCTCTGAAGGAGACACACCCCCAGTGTTATTTGTTTTGTATTGGACAGTGCTATACTCTGGAGGTGACATCAAGTTCACTTCTACTGAGTCCTTGACCTTTGGACTCTGTGGAGGTGTGTCCGTTTCCTGAATTTTTTCCAAGTCATTCAATTTTGTCGAATCTGCAAGAATAAAAATGTCTATGGAAAAAACTTTGTTTGGAAGTGCACACAAATTTAAACATGATTCCAAAATATGAAGAAAAAAATAATAGACATAGGGAAATCTTGAAAATACTCTACTTATTTTCTGAATCAGGCATAGCACTTAAACTCGAACCATAATTCCAGACATTCCTAGTAAGCATCTGAAATTCTCAATTTTTACTAAATTCAACTTTCTGTCACTGACTAAGCTTGTTCATGTTTCTGTAACAGTTTTCACTCTACCTTTACTTCTGAGCATAGAAGGACTCGGTGGAAGGAACCCCTCCTCGTGAGATTTCTTACAGCGGTGATGTTGGGCATCAATTGTGTTGATCACAACTCTTACCAGGGTCTGAATTATGGCAGACACTGGGGATGTGTAGAATTGGTACTGTGAAAAAGAGGCTGTTCTTATGTAATTACACAATGCACAATGGCAATATTTATTGAGCATTTGCACATGTATATGAGCTACAGACTATGTCATTAGAAAGGGTTTCAAAACTGCTTTCTCTTACTGTTCTTTCCCAGATATGTCAAATATCAATCTAACAAAAAAGTTTTCTATGCCAACTTGGGGAATAAAACTGTTCTATATACTGTACCATCCCTTGTACAGTTAAATACCACATACAGTGTATTATTAGTTAGAGTCAGTTTGGGACCTAATACAGAGTCATTCTGGGAGTGAAATGGAAATCTGTATTGGGCGAGGTGAAGACCTTGTGAAATGAAATCTTTGTACCGACCTTATACAGTATAACCAGCAGTGTGGTTAGCCAGGATATGCGAGTATAGGGCTCCATGTACCATAGTGTGTAGTTGGGGGGCTGGTAGTCACTGGCGTATCTCTGGGGGGAGGGTCCATACTGGAGTAACAACAGTGTGATGGGGAGTATCTGGTTCCCCAGGTCAAAATTACGATCCAGTACCTACAAAAGATAAGCTAAGTTAAAATATTCTAGGACCTAAAAGAACTAGGAAAATTGAAAATTTTCATGAAAGATTTGGGTAAATTGAAATTTTTCATGACTTTAAAGTTGAATCATGAAAATTGATTTCCTGGAAAACAACAATCTTCATTGCAAGAAGTGCTTGTTTACATTGTGAGATCTTCATGAAATGAGGAAATCAATTTTAACAGATTTTTTTATCAAGGAAATATTACAAAACAAAATAGATAACTCACAAATGGAACTCCACTCAAGAAAGCATTAAAAACAGCAGATGATCTGAAATGTAGAATTATGGAAGAAATTTGAACAGGTTCACAAAAATATGATGAGACGTGGATATGAAGGAGTATTTATGAGGCTATAAAAATTACAAGTAGTAGTTATACTGCTCTGTACCTGAGTTTATGAGGGGGTACACTGAAGGATTTCTCTGTCTGGTTGTATCCCAGGAGAACATTCAGGTGTCGTAGTACAATGTTCTACAAATTTTAGTGAAAAAAAGTACCGTGGGTTAAACATTCATTCTACACTTTTTTCTAGCCCATCTCTGCATTGGCAATTGTAGGATCAACCATAATTAACTGTTCATCCATCCTTATATTATTTTTACTAGGGTTTTTGAGAATGAAACTTGGAAATATTTGATTAGGTGTATTGTTGAATAAAGCATATGAGGTTTGTGTTGAATTCAGTTTTGCCTCAATTATGGCCCTTTATTACCCCAGGCCCATAGGAAGCAATTTCAGTTGGGGGGGGGGGGGACACACCCATACATTTTCAGTTGAGGGGGGCACAACCAACTACCAAAATTTCCTTGACAAGCAAAACAGGAGGGCCAGGGGCCACATCGCTCACCTGAGCACTATGGCTAGGAAAAAGCAGAAATCAGTTCAGTCTTGAAAGGTTGAAAAGTTTAAATATAAAAGTGGTTTGGGGGGGGGGGGGTTATGAATTGAACAAATTTGAATCTACACTATCTGAGGATGCTTCCATTTAAATATGACCAATCATGGCTTTGCTGTTCTTGAGAAGAAGATTTTTAAAGATTTTTCCTATATATTCCTATGTAAAACTTTGATCGCCCATTGTGGCCCCACCTGACTCCCGGGGGTCATGATTTGAACAAACTTGAGTCTACACTACCTGAGGATGCTACCACATAAATATGACCAATCATGGCTTTGCTGTTCTTGAGAAGAAGATTTTTAAAGATTTTTCCTATATATTCCTATGTAAAACTTTGATCGCCCATTGTGGCCCCACCTGACCCCCGGGGGTCATGATTTGAACAAACTTGAATCTACACTACCTGAGGATGCTACCATGTAAATATGACCAATCATGGCTTTTCTGTTCTTGAGAAGAAGATTTTTAAAGATTTTTCCTATATATTCCTATGTAAAACTTTGATCGCCCATTGTGGCCCCACCCGACCCCAGGGGGTCATGAGTTGAACAAATTTGAATCTACACTATCTGAGGATGCTTCCATGTAAATATGACCAATCATGGCTTTTCTGTTCTTGAGAAGAAGATTTTTAAAGATTTTTCCTATATATTCCTATGTAAAACTTTGATCGCCCATTGTGGCCCCACCCGACCCCCGGGGGTCATGAGTTGAACAAATTTGAATCTACACTATCTGAGGATGCTTCCATGTAAATATGACCAATCATGGCTTTTCTGTTCTTGAGAAGAAGATTTTTAAAGATTTTTCCTATATATTCCTATGTAAAACTTTGATCGTCCATTGTGGCCCCACCCGACCCCTGGGGGTCATGATTTGAACAAACTTGAATCTACACTATCTGAGGATGCTTCCACGTAAATATGACCAATCATGGCTTTGCTGTTCTTGAGAAGAAGATTTTTAAAGATTTTTCCTATATATTCCTATGTAAAACTTTGATCGCCCATTGTGGCCCCACCTGACCCCCGGGGGTCATGATTTGAACAAACTTGAATCTACACTATCTGAGGATGCTACCATGTAAATATGACCAATCATGGCTTTTCTGTTCTTGAGAAGAAGATTTTTCCTATATATTCCTATGTAAAACTTTGATCGCCTGTTGTGGCCCCACCTGACCCCCGGGGGTCATGATTTGAACAAACTTGAATCTACACTATCTGAGGATGCTACCATATAAATATGACCAATCATGGCTTTGCTGTTCTTGAGAAGAAGATTTTTAAAGATTTTTCCTATATATTCCTATGTAAAACTTTGATCGCCCATTGTGGCCCCACCTGACCCCCAGGGGTCATGCTTCCACATAAGTTTCATATTTTCAAGCACAGTGGTTCTTGAGAAGAAGATTTTTTAATGATGCCATTAATTTTTCACGAATTCTTAATTAACTCCCCTTGGAAGAAGGCGTGGCCCTTCATTTGAACAAACTTGAATCCCCTTCACCCAAGGATACTTTGTGGGAAGTTTGGTTGAAATTGGCCCAGTGGTTCTGGAGAAGAAGTCGAAAATGTGAAAAGTTTACAGACGGACAGACGGACAGACAGACGGACAGACGGACTACAGACAAAATGTGATCAGAAAAGCTCACTTGAGCCTTCGGCTCAGGTGAGCTAAAAAAAAAAAAGAAGGTCATCAGAGGTTTTTATTGAGGGGGCACAAGTATATACATGTAGTATCTATGTTTTCTATAGTACTCTATATATCAGCAAAATTATTGGAAGGGGGCATGCCCCCCCCCCCCCCCAGTTCCTACGGCCATGTACCCCTCTTCATGTAACTTCTGTTTTTGGCCATCCTTTTCAGATCATTCAATTTTAAATTCAATTTTTAAATTTTTTCTGTGTTTTCAAAACAAATCCAACCTCGCTCATGCAGTTTTGAATTGGTGGTTTTCTTCCATTTTTTCTATTCAGCTTTATTGTAAAACTATTTTCAAAACAATCTTGATATTGTGTTATTGTTCCTTTAAGAAAAAAGAGAAAATAAAATCGAAATGAAAATATAGCACACTCGTTCAGCTCATTCTACAGTTACAAGTAATATTTCTGTTTTCAGAAATGCATCATATTATTTAACCTCTTTAACATACATGCATTGCAATAATCTGATAGGGCCAGTAGTGAACATGAATTGCTTTGGCTCGATCAACTGTCAAAATGCTTGTTTGACTTGACAATTAATTAAATTACCTGAATTCTGTTATCTTTCTTTTTGTCATCATTTTGTTTCACTGTTACCATGAACTGAAAAAAGTGATACGAGACTAAAACATGTAAAACATGGAGCATTAATAACAACATCCACAGGCGTTTGCTTCAATATCAATTTCATAGTTCAACTTTTTAATTAAATATTTAAAGAACTATACGTACGACAGTAGCATTATACAAACTGTCCCCATATAAAATGTCAAATTTTGTAAATCTCTGAGAATGTGCATATTAATGGTATAAAGTGTATAAAAAATATGTATTAACAAAACATATCATGGATTGGAAACAAATAAATTGACATTTTTTTAGCTCTGTTATGACACAAATTATAAATTGGAATTTTGGACAAAATACATAAAGTTTACTCAATTTTGACCAAAGTATTTCCAAAGCACAAACTTGCTCAGGTATTATATTACCATAATTCATCGATATTATCATTATACATATTACTGTAAAAGTTGAAACTTTGACGAATTTATAATTATCGTCAAAGTTTCCACTCATCAACTTTCACATTCCTATTAAAGTGTACTGTTACCGTAAATACTAGAGAATCATTAAAGTTCCCACTCGCCATTTTTATAATATACCGAAATCATCAAACTTTAACAATTCAATAGAACTACTTTTACTGTATATCAAAAGATCTAGTCTGAGCACATCTGCACTAAATATTTTCAAATTAAAATATCCTTGTAAAATACATTATAATTTTTTTCAAAACCATTGAAATTTTTAATTTAGGTTATTTCCTTATTTCTTGGCGTCATACCGTAAATCTGGAAATTTTTACTGTAGATTAATTTTCAGCAAATTTGCGCTAGCACTGCATTCGCAAAAATATTTTTCTTAAAAATAAATCAACAAATAATGTAAACAGAAATTTTGCTGACAGTTGATGTCTTTTTTTTAACCCGATGAACAGGTGTTCGTAAGCAGTGGTCATTTTAAGAAATATGTTTATACTACAAGCTAATTACCCGTGATAATCTGTGCCTTAACTATATTCAATATCGTCCGATAGTTTGACAGGCAGTCGGTCTCTTTTTAAATTATTTCTCCAAGAAAGAAAGTCCTGTTGTTTTATCTAACGATGAATCCTTAGCACGACAGATTGTTAATAAAGAATTTACTCTCGTGTATTATGAAACCCCGACAAAATAAAGGAGATTACATATTTATGCGTAATTCATTGTGTGCACATACGTAACTTATAAACTGTTATGAAACGTTTAAGTGCTTTTTATTTTTAGCGCCAATGATAATTCGCAAAATTTTAAAACGTAAAAATTAATCAACACCTTTTTGACCCAGATTTGCAAAAATAAATCGACGTAAAAATTTCCAGATTTACGGTATCTAACTTGTGACGTCATGGTTGATGAAAACATTTAATGCTTTGAAGTATGCAAAAATTTCCCTTTTCTAGGACATAATTAAAGGTTTATTCATCATGGTTTGATTTTGGGGGGCAGATATTGGCCATTATACAGTATAGTTATATAGCATATATAGTTATTTAATATAGTCCCTAAGTATTCATTTAGCAAATTTGATCATCACAATGACTGATAGATACACTGTATACCAACCTTCATCAACAGAGCCACTAACTGGTACACTGTGTCTCGGTCAATACCCTCCAGATCCATGGCTTTCTGTAGGAGGGCAGTAAAATTACTCTCCTCATCTGTAAACTCCTTGATGTTACCTCCTTTTTAAAAACATCATGATTTTCACAAATTAATATAATTTCATGTTTACATAACTTTATTCCTCCAAAAAAATATACATGTATATATTAACCAATCTAATTAGAATTAGATCTTTCATTCGCTCCCCAATTTTTTTATGTCGTGACATATAAAAAACCGGGGAAAGTATGGAAGATCTAATTTTACTTAGATTGTAATATTAACAAGCCTCAATTCACATCTTAAATGAAATAAGGTCTAATAGAAAAAAAAAACTGTTCCTTTTCAACATTATATAACAAGGAGCTCATCATTCCTGGACAACCTAAACTTACTGAATTTTTTTTAGATCAAATGACAATAATGACTATCTGGTTTACATAGATTGTTTCTCTGCATTTTGGAATTTTTAGATGTGCTGAATTGAAAGTCGGTGCATATTTAACTTACGGAAAATGAGACAGGATCATGTGATCATTTTTGCATCGAGCTTATTTTCTTTGGGCAACTTAAAATCTGCCAAGATAACCTTATTGTTTACCCAAATCGTAAGTACCAAAATAGCAGGGGTGTCTACAAAGTCATAATGGATACTAAACCTGGAAAAATGTTACTAAATGCTCCAAACTGCATCCTGGTGGTCATTCGCCTCCCTAGATTGAAGTGAGGAGCTGACTGTTGTCTAATGCAGGATTTCTCTTTAGCTTGTTCCACTGAAATCAGGTATAGATACTTAACTTTTAAACAATAGTATTCTTGTGCATCATTCAAAACTACACTGTTTTGAACTTGTAGAACCAGTGCAAAAAATATTTAAATAATAGGATTCATTTTTACAAAATAATATTCATGAACAAGGGAAAAAATAACATGAACAAAGATAAAAAAAAACATGTAAAGTTACCGTAATTCATTATAAAATAGACAGTATCAAATATTAAACCTTAAAGTACATTACAGTGAAACAGCAATACAAACTGGGGCCAATGTTCAGTTTCGTACCACAGTATGAATGCAGATCACACAATATAAAGTTGGCACCACTTGATATTAAGTTGGTAAGTATCAAGGCAAGTTGCTAAATGCTATTCGAAACCAAGGGTTCATTTTCCACAGGCATATTTTGACCAAATGAATGTAAACAAAAAGTTCCAAGCAATTCATATTTGAAGTCCTGGTAATAAATTTGTTCAGATCATTTTGACCAAAGTTTTAAGGTGAAGTAATATTTGACAATTAGCAAAACTTAAGAAAACCTGTAAGACAAACATGCCCCCTCCCTAATTGAATTCTTTAAAATAAAGATTTAAGGGAGCCGACTGGGGTTTTATTGTGTGAAAACTACTATAGAGAAACTCTTTAATTTTATACCATGTGTATATTACATTGATTTTAGTATACATGCCAAGTTTAGTGAAAATCTACTGTCTGGTTATTTTTCGGGGACCATCTCAATATACAGGTACATTTACTATGATAGGATTATATAGGAAAATACTATTTTTTCGCATTTCGGAGCAAATTATACAAATGCTACTATAGACTTTTTGCTCGAATTATATCATTTGATGAGTAATACCATATTGTACATTTTATGCAAGAAACACAAAATTCTACCGTCTGGTTTCCAGAGGGGGCATCTGAAAATGTCAAAATTCATGATATTTTCCTGTTTTTATGGAGTACTACAAAACATGATAGATACCACAGATTTATATAAAAAGAATTACAAAAATGATTGTGAGATTCTCAATTTCCTGTTTAAAATTTCAAGAGCATCTATTTTCATGAACTACCGGTACATGTAACGATCCCTCTTAAAAACTTCGATTATTCATAATGTCAAAAAACACACTATTACGACGTCTATCTACCCATCATTTAAAAAATCGTTTTAAAAAATCAGTTTTTTAAAAACGTAATTAGATTTTTTAACCTCAGATTTCCTAATTTTGTTAATTTTAATAAATTATGTAAAAATAGTTGCCTTAATTAAAATAGTAAATACGCTTTACTTTACTATGCTGCGCGAAATATTGTGCAATGAAAACCCCAGTCGGCCCCCTTAATTATTACTTATTTGACAAAGCAAGCCTGTTTTTGAAGTTTGGTAACTAAAATCATCAAGCAAAACATTCCTATGATAATGGGACAACATTGGATATTGTACGTAGCAGAGAAATCTGCCAACCTTGTCCAGAAAATCAATGATTCACCTTATAGCCAACAAAGTGTGATGACTGCCAAGCAGGAATTGCCAGGAAATACTTAGTATTATGGGATGGATTACATTTGATGTTGGAATTTATGTTGAATGTAGAAAATCATCTGACCTGAAAATCAATTTAACTAGGGCATCAATCTAACACAGCTATTAACCAGTGCATAAAATTGGATTACAATCAAGCAGAGACTTCTATACTTATTGGTCAGAAACTGCTTGCTTGATATGGGTAAGTATGACATACCGAGTATATCAAAGAGGTAAACTGCTTATAACGGCCAACCTATGTAGAAAGTTTGTCTCTTAACCAAAGACTTCTAAGAAAATTGGTTGGAAATCACTGTTTTCCTAACATTTATGTATACAATAATCATGTCAGACAGACAAAACTTCCACCTGACTGATTATAAATCAAATTGATGTAGCCATATTTCATGGTTCATATTACTGTACAAAGAGAGTACTGAGAATTATTTTAACAAATTAACTCATGGTCAAAAAACAAACATTCAAGCCCAAACACTTTGCAATTTATTGCACAAAATCCAAATGCTTAAGCACAAGACACAACCTTTGACCTTATAACCCAAAAAGCAATACTAGCCTTGTCTTCATCTCATCAAATAACCTTTAATAAATTTCCTTACTGAAACCATTCTCTGTGTGGGAGCTAAATGCAAACATTCACATGAATTTACGTGGAATATTGTTTAACATTTACTCTTTCTTCATCCAATGAAAGTAACTGTCGGACTGCATCCAACATTGTGTTTGACTCTATTGGATAATTTCAAGAGTTAACGCACATGAAACTAATCCTACTTTTATGAGCTCTAATTTTGAACAGGTATAGCAAACCAATTTTCTCTCAAGTTACCTAGTACCCCACCAAGGTAACTTATTTAATATATATAGTCATGCACTGAAACTTATGCATTTTCTGATTGAACTTTTTTCCTAATTATAAAAAAGAAAACAAACCACCTTTTGTATAAATACAAAGTTTTTCAATTTTTTTTTTCACATGCAATGGCATTATTACACACTAATGCCATATAAAACAGGCACCAGGATCATGAAAATAAACAGCTCATAACAATTAAAGTATTCCTTGACTTATGTATTACTTTGTCTTTATAACACTGCTGAGGTGAACTTAAAAAGTTTTATCAACCATAATTCTGAGTTATTTTGACTCGGATATGGTTAATGTGTTTTTTTAAAAAGGTCTTTCATAACAAATTTTCATTACATTTATCTTGCATAGTCAGACTGGGCCTCCTAATTAATTAATCACTAATTAATTAGAAGGGAAAAATTTAAATTAAACTATGTAAAACAAACAAATTCCATTCAGAAGTTGATCTGAAATTTGGGTAAATCAAAACGTGCATGACTGTCAAACATTTTCAATAAGCCACAAAAGTTTAAAACAAATGCATTAATGGCAACCGAATGTTACTGACTTACAAAGGACTTTATGCATAAGCATCTTCCACTTATTGAGAATCTCTGTAAATAAGGTCACACTCTGTGTTTTAATTGTCATGTTTTGGTATTAAAAATACAGTAAAACATGCTTATAGCAAAGGCCAGAGATGAGCAATATTGATTCATTATAAACAAATATCATTTATTATTTCTGTTTAGTTCATAATATGTTTTAAAAGGTACAGAGAATGAAGATCTCTTTGCTAAAAGCTTTCATTCATTAAACGTGCATTCACTATAACTGTGTTTTACTGTATATTCTTCAACTAAAATAAAATAAATAGTAACTTAAAGCATAATTACATGTATTTTAATAATGGTTAGGATAATTGCATTAAAAAAATGAAAACAGATGAACTAAAAAGGGAGAAAAAAATCACAAATAAAAGCTGTTGGTGGTTTACTGTACACAGATTGCATACAGAGTTTAACTGCCTCATAATGTACTTGCAACATAAAGATCATAATATGTCACCTCTTCATTTATCTTTATCATATTTACTATACGTATCTAAGTAAGACCCCCCTTAACGTTACGAGTTCATAACCCTGAGAGAAATAGTGCAAGTGCTTCAAAAGAAATAGTGCTATGTTTTTCAAACCATTTCATAGTTTGGTTATCCTGAATGACGCATTTTTATCAGCTTAAAAAAAACTAAAATACAAAAGGTAACACACTAACTCAATCAGGAATTTATGTTCCCCACTCAAGGACAAAATAAGTGGGTGGAATATCAAAGAAAAAAATGCAGATGGAGAAAAAAAAAGAAGGATTGACCTTGACCTTTTGGCTTCAAATCAAAAGGGGTCTTTCTTCAGTTGGAAAGATTCATCACCTCAAGTTTCATTGCAAAAGCTCAAAAAGAACCACAGTTATCTTATGAAAACTACTATAAGGAATAAAAGAATCAATTTCTGACATTGGCCTTTGACCTTTTCATCTTAAAACCTATAGCAGTCTTCTTCAGGTCACAAGGAGTTATGATATAAAATTAATTGCAAATGGCCAAAGAAAACTATGTTATTATCTGAAAAGTACTTTCTGCAATATATGAATTTCTGACCTTGATCTTTGTCTGTTTGGCCTAAAAATCAATAAGGGTTTGCTTTTAAGTCAAAAAGAGTTAATATAAATGGCAAAATCTCAAAAAGAACTCAATTATTATGAAAACCATCTTATGCATTTTATGAATTTCTGACCTTGATCATTCAATCTAAAAATCAAGAAGTCTTCTTTAAGTGACAGGGAGAAATATAAAATTTAAGGACCCTCTCTACACTAAATGAAAATGTTTTTTTGGACATTGAGAAAATTATATTGTATAAAGGTGTAAATATTGAGCTTATTTATATCATTTTCAACATAGGGTGCCTGGCTTTTACCCCCAGGAAAAATGTTCAAAGTCAACAAAGTTTTGTTGAACAGAAATCAGTGGTTTACCTAAGTGGGGAAATAGCATGCAGATGAGGTGTTCAGTTAATTTATCTTGGCCTATCAAAATGTTAAGAATGCCTGAATTGATTAGAAATTGATCGATAAACTGTAGATTTCAATTCATTTTATTTTAGATCTAAGGGCAGATTACTCTAACTACATAAAAATACCACAGAATCAGAACTCTTTAGTGTGCAGTGTATAGAGGGTTCTTAATTGCAAAAACTCTAAGAGAACTTAAGCTATCATCTGGAAACCACTCTATGAATTTCTGACCTTGACCATTTGAGTCTTACGGGGTTATGATACAAAATCTGAATGCGAAAGCACAAAGAGATCTAAATGAGTATCATTCACAAAGAGATAGGTATGGTTTTGGCCTTATTGTACCCTAAAAATTTAATGTTTTCTAAAAGTTTTGAAACTGGCTTAAATATGAGTTGAATATATGACTATGATAAATCAAGAAAAAAATATGGCATGAAGGAGGACCAGTCTGGAAATATGACGTCATTAATTTGATGCATTTCTTTGTTTTAAATAGAAAAAGCTTCAATATGACCCATTTCAAGAGTTATTTTCCTTAAGAAAATAGTGTCCACAGCCGTTGCCCACTTTAATTTTTGGATATGTTTTGTAAAATTCTTTGAAAAATAACATATCTCAAAATCTTTGTGGGCGATGCATGTGGTCTATAATATCTGTGAGAAAATTTCATTGAAAATTGATGTCTTCTGCAACTTTTTATGAAAATACGGAAAATGCATAGGTTTATGATGTCACAATTAGTATTTAGAATGTCATGTGAGAAAAATGATTTGTATGATCTTTCTGCATGTAATTTCAATGATTCAGAAAGCATGAGCTTAAATTTTTTACATCACTTTCATATTCAAGAAAAATGCAGGGCAAGATTTGTATTGAAACCGTACCTTGTTCTTTCTGACCTTGACTTTCGACCTCAAAATCAATAGGGGTCTTCTATGAGTTATATGGAGTTTGATAAAAAATTTCAATGCAAAAGCTGAAGAACTTTTTAAGAAATCATTTGGAAATTAAAGTCTTACACACAGACAGAATGACTGATGGATGGACAAATTAATACCCCCCCCCCCTTTTTGTGAAAGCAGGGGAAAAATTTGTTTTCATGAATATCGACAGTATACCTTTGGGAGGTGTGGTCTTTGTCAGCAGGTGCATAGGAACAGACACAGCTCGTCTGTATGGTGGCTTTACACTTTTACTAACAGAGCGAATACTGTCTGTCCTTGCCAGGGCAAATCGAGCACGGTTCAACTTTCTTAAAAAATGTTCACTATCTCGATCACTGCTTGTCAAATCTGAGAAAATACAGAAAACATACTGAAATATTATGCAAACAATGAGTTCTGCTGTGAAAAAGAAACTCAAAATAAATACAATAACACACGAAAATCACTGATTTACACAACATGCACCTGACTTATAAGATACCAAATTATAAATACTGTTGCAGTTTCTTTCACATAATTATATGTTCCAGTACATTAAAAAATAAAAGGTTTCAAGCATAACAGATAGAAAGTGCCATATAACAGTGCAATGTAAAAAGCCGAAATGTCATACAAATCTTGTACAAATTCTTACTTACATACATTGTATCAATAACCTTAATGGAATAAAAAAAATTAAAATTTAAAAAGAACTGAGGAAAATACAGTATATCTTGTGTACATCACTTGAAGTAACTTTTTTTTTTACTGTCAGGCCTAAAAAGAATTCATTCCTGAAACTCAACCAATCCATTTTATTGACCTAAATAATTTTTTTCATTGAATTTGCCAAATCTGGGAGGAAAAACCTATTTGATTCCACCATTTTTATTTCAAATCCAGTCAAGCTACAAAGTTGGTTTCAGTAAACAGGGTATAATCAGACTATTTCAAAACAATTCGTGTTCAGTATTTTCCTTTAATTTCAAAGTAAAGGGTTAGAGATCAATTGTAACAGGCTAAGGGTAGATGTTTATGAACAAAATCTCTGTTGACCTTACAACAAAGTATTTTTAAATTTTTGATTTCTTTTTTATCAGTTGAAGTGGTCAATTTGGCCGGTAGCCGATTCTTAGGGAAAACACTGCATGTTTGGTATAGCTGCCCTTTTCCACCAATGAAATTGCTTTTTACACCCACTCAATGATTACTAACACATGCTCCGATTTCAATAAACTAATGAATTTAAAAATTTGATTCCTAGCATATAATTTTAATGTCTAGAAGTGAAATCACTTTCATTCTTGCTATTTTTCTTTAATGCCTGAGTATTTTATTTGAAATTTGATACCTCTGAGTTGTGTTCATCATAAAAAAATCTGAAAATTTATTACAAAATCAAGTCATAGGTACTCTGAAATAAAGAATGTCAACAATAAACCACATCACAGGAAATTTCCAAAGGCAAAATTTGCTTAATCTTGCAAAGAAAATCTAGCACTATGCAAATTTATTTACCATAGCATTCATTTCTGGGACAAATTCACGATGATTTTTGAAGCCCAAACCCACATCACTCTTGTTCTACATCATGCAAATTTTAAAGCAAAACTTTCAGCATACCCTCAATCTTAATTCTTGAAATGATAATCATATTACACTGTGCATACATGTACATATAGATACATCTTTCTAATTTAAACCTTCATTTCATATATAAACATATCTGCATTTTCAGAGTAGTATAAGCCATTTTCATACTAATCAATTAGAAAAATAATGAAGGAAAAAGTTCAAGGTACAAACTGTACTAACAAAAGAGCATGAAACCATCTAAACAATGCTAAAAGCAAGTAGCATTTATGAGCCATTCTCTGTAAGCATTGAACTTTTCTAAGCACATATGATCGTGATTTTCTTGAAACTCCATGCATAAGTAGGCATTCATCCTGCAGACTTAAACCAATGATTATACAGTTGCTATGGATTTCTGTTTCCATGTCATTAAGAATACAATTTGGTTTCCATGGTAACTATGCAGAAAAAGGTAACAAGAAGAAAATTCAGCATTTGTTTGCATTGTGGAATTCCTTCTTGAATTTAGATTGAACCATATTATTACTATGTGGAATTGACACCGTCTTCTGATTTATAAATATAACCATTAAAAAAGTACGGGGAAGTTTCCTAGAAAGGTACGTATCCAAGAAAACAAATGTTATAATTTATTTAATAGAATAATGGACTTTGTCCTCTTATTTCCACTGCAACATTATATATTCATACTTTTTTCTTTAATTTTTTTTTACTTTAGTTAATTAGACTCCAATGTGCACTTTTTATTAGAATCATTCGAGTTCATTTGTTGTTGTAGCTGATTATTTGGACTAAAAGTCTTGGCTATTACTTCTTTTATGGTTACATGTACATTTCAGTAACAACAATGTATCATTATGTAACCTTCAGTGAGTCTTAAATTACATTTTCTGTCTTTCGTATATCAATTGATAATGTCCAAAAGATCTGGGTTACCCCATGTATTGACTATATTCCCCATGGACTTTTTAGAAATATCTGCAAGAGTATGCAGTGAGATTTCAAATTGTGAAAAAATGGCATTTTTTCAACTTTAAGACCCTTTGCTATGGTAACCATTCATCCACAAAATCCAAGATTTCCCCCCAAATCTCTACATTATACCAAGTTTAGAAGGAAAATTGTGATCATGTGTGCCATGTACCTCCCTTAAAAATACTAGAAATATGTCCATAGGACATGAATGCCCCGCCGAGGGTACATTGGTAATGCAACATGAAAATTTGTATGTGTATGAAATTTGATGAGAATATCTTGAATAGTTTCTTTAAAATTGAAATCTAAAATGTTGGATATAGATGATAAATTCTCACCAAATTATGTATAAGTGCATAAGCTAACATAAATACATCTTAAATGGTTTCTTTAAAACTAAGCAAAATGCAAATTTAAGAAAAGTGAGGTCAAGGTCGAAGGAAAGGTCAAGGTAAAAAAATGTTGCTGCAGTTGCATAGCTCTCATCAATATCTATCAGCAAATGAAGTTTGATAAAAATATCTTGGATAGTTTCTTTGAAACTGAGCTTTGAACTGAGCTAAACACAAAGCCCGACAGAAGGACAGTCAGAAGGATGGAAGGACGGAAGATGGACATGACAAACACTATATGTCCTGGCCATATTCATGGAGGGGCATAACAAATCTTACAGAGAATGGCTCTAACATTTATTATTCTTATTTTTTATGATTTCTGGAAAAGATGAAAGCTAGCTACTTCTCAGTAGAAAATCTGACACTATACACACATGTAATTGTGTATGCTTTGACAGATATATTTTTTTCTATATCATCTACTGCATCATAATTTTTTTTACATATGTGCCATATGAAATTACATATGAAAACTGAGACATAATAACACAATTCTCATTTAAAACTTTTTAAGCAAAAAATATACGAAACATCAACACTGCTTAACTGAAAATTTAGACACTCTAAGTAACGTAAGCATATTATTGGGTCTCCAATTAGAGCACATCTTCAGATAAAGTGGTTAAAGAATTAAAAGTACTGGTAAAATGGATATTTCAAGTTTGTTACTGCTGATCTGCATGCAATTAATATAGTTATACATTAATATGTTAACAGTGAAGGTTTGTACAAGTTAATATGTATATTGACCAAGACTGAAGATAGTAAGCAAATGGTCCCTTCCATAAAGACGTTACTGTTCACCAATGTGAATGATTCTCTTGAATTTTTTTTATTACACTTAAAACATCAATTTAGTAGCAGTGTTGAGATTTCATTTCAACCACAACAAATCACAAGAAATGGATATATATGCAGTGTTCTGGACATTCTGACAACTTCAAATCTAATGTGCTAATGCCATTCATGTTAAAAAAAAAATTAGTGCCTGATAAACAAGTATGTGTACAGTTCCAAAGTAAAAACATTAAATAATCCTTGTATGCATGCTATACATTACAAGAACTGAATAATAAGAATTTAAGACTGAAAATATATGGGAAATATCGATAAAAATTATTTAGAATTTTTTTTAATATTGCAATCAGGTTGAATCAGCATGCGTTTGTCAAATTAACTGTACTTGGATATCATTTATAAAGAAAAACCAAAAAAGTAAATATATAGTTAATATATTAGAAATCAAGGTGGATTACTAAATTATTCATATATTTATACCAAATGTATATGTATTTAGCATTGAGCATTCATAAACTGGCTTGTATTCATGCACTTATGAACTATTAAAGAATACATTTACTTGCATACACAATGTACTTTTGGGATTTCTTTCAATGCTTGTAGATTTGAAAAAAGTCAGAATGTCCAATAAAAACAGCCAAACACCAAAGATATATTACTTGTTTTACATTCTAAATGGAGACAATATTCAAGAAGAGAGCACACCATTTAGAAGAAAAACACCACGGCAATGCTATAAACTCTGAGACCAGACCATTTCCTGAGAATTTGTTGTAATCATTATAACCTGTAAGACAAGCTAGTTCACCACTATTTTCCAGATCTATCTGAGCCTCGAGGGACAGGGCATCAAACCGAGCGAGGAAGAACTCCCAGTTGAGGATCTCCTGCTCCTTCATGATGTTGGAGAGGAGGTGAAGCCTCTGGAGGATCATAATCCGGTCACTGATCACATGGTCAAACTGGAACTCCAGACACTTACACAAACACTGAAAATATTCACATTCAGAGAGCTACACATACTTGAAACATAATTTTTCTCTCTTTTTTTTTTTTGCAATAGCAATACAATTTTCCAAAAAATTAAAAGTTTACATTATATAAAGAAATGCAAAGCAATTAAAATCCTTCCAAAATAAACCAGATACAAATATGTGTGATTTACACATATGATTGAGAATTCCATTTTCTTAACAAGTTGAATTCAGATCTTTTCTGATAAGAATGCTTTACATCTTTTTTTATATCAGAGAAATTTAAAAATATAATTAAAAAATTTTAAAGTCAAGTCACCTTGATTGCTGCAAATTTGATGGTCTCTAGATACTGAGTAGCCCTTTGGGCAACAGCTGCATTGATGTCCTCCACTGAGCCAATCAGCAAACAGAATGCATGAGCCAGGGCTGTCTGAATAATCTGGTTGTTCTGTAGACCATCTGGTTCTAAAAATCTGGCCAGTACTGTAACTTTCTCCACTATAGATAAGAATGGAGTAAAACATCAAAATGAACACTGTCAACTTACATCTACATTAAATTAGTTAATGATTACTCAGGAAAAAAGTTCATTGAATATTTATTGCTCTTTTCTCTCATTAGTTATTTATTTCAATGAGTAACTCAGTGAAAAGTATATAATTTGCACTCCCCTGCCTGAACATTCAAATTTTAATGAGATAAAAACAATCATTACTACATATGCTATGCCAATAACAATACATGTACCAGCAGCAAATCTGATCTTCCACTCATCATTGGTAAAGTCCTCCTCCACCAACTTCCAAAAGACATCTGCCCCCGTGGGGAGGGTCAGACAATGTAAAAGAAGTGGGACAGCTACATAAGCCAGCTGGGATTGCTTGGCCTTCAGTGATTTCCACAAACTAAACAAAGATTGCATAATAGTGTATCTCATGTATTTTTAAAATGAGAAAATGCACATATATGATAAATCAAATTCAATAGACAAGAGGCCCAAGGGCCTAGAAACCACTCTTCTGATAAACTGAATAACACTGTCACTGTGACCTTGTACTTATGGGTCAACCTAATCTGAGGCCCAAAAGCATCAATTCATAAGTTTTGATGATCCATTTAGACCCTTTCGTATGTACACTATAATATTTGAAAAACAAGTGAAAAAAAATAAAATTTAAAATACATGTCACTTTGGTCAACTTTTGGGTAGACACATTCCTGTGCTGCAAAAGTGTATCAATTTTCCAGTTATGGTGACCCTACAAAGTTTGGTAATTCCAAGAATCCTAGTATCCAAGATATATAGCATTTTTTTTGGAAATGGCTGTAACATTTGTAAGGTACATCATTGTGACCTACTTTTTATTTGACACACCCGAAGTCTTAAAGTGCATCAAATGACAAGGTCTGATGATCCTAGGTTTCAAAATGTCCATGATATGCATCTAAAACAATTTGAAAATGAACAGTCATAAAATACAAAAATTGTGTCACTGTGTCCAACATCTTATGTGACACACTCTGAGGTCCTAAGATGCATCAATAAGATTTGACAATTCTGGGCTTCACAAAGTCAAATATATGCATATAAAACGATTAAAATAAATGGCTGCTTAATTTTAAAAAGGTAGGTCCCTGTGACCTGGTTTTGGGGTTAAAATATCCCAAGATGCATCAACTGACAATGTTTGATGATCCTAGGTCTCTTAGTTTTAAAACTAGAAAGATATGACAATAAATAATGATAAAAATCAAAAAGTAGGTCACCACAGTAACCTAGTTTTAAGTAGACAATCCTAAAACAAACATTTTTAGCAACCACTACTTTTCTTTATATTTTCCTAATTTTCTTCCCTTGTTTAAGGGTCACATCCCTATCATTAGTACAAATGGAAGTCCTTGGCCCAAGTATACTTCATGACAATTGATAAAATTTGGACAAGGGCTTCTTGAGATATGGCCCACATTCCAAAAAGTTTACACACACTGCATGCCAGGCCACAGAATTAGTTCTTTGGGCCTTTGACTTAGCAGAGCTAAAACTATGAATCACCAGAATAAGAAATATGGACAACATGGTATTCATACAATCATGTTTCTATTTTGTTGTGAGGAAATAAAATTTGAATAAAAATAAACCGATGTAACAATGAAAATACAAGAATTCCAAGTACATGTATAATTAAGACTTACTTTGGAATCAAGAACTTGCTGAGGGAGAATTTGACATAATCTGGGAACTGTGTCACGGTGTAATTCAAACACTCTCCATTTAGAATCAAATACTTCATAGATGTCAACAAAGCAAACCCAGCATCAGTATCTGTTGTATTTTCAAGCTCCTGCAAAAGAAAATGCAATGAGAGAAAGGACGGAAGATGACTGTACAGTTTACAATAAAATAAGGACCATATGATTAATTAATTACAAGCTACGTATCACTTCATCTCTCTCTCTTCCAAGAACTACTGTACATGTAAGTTAGCCTTTGCTTATTGTAAAGCCTATGAAGTCACATTTATCATTCCGATTCAATGAATCCCTTTGCTAAACTCATGAGACCATGACCAATAGTCAATTAAAATATTTATATTGTTGCTTGCATTATAATTTGAAAAAAAACTGAATTACAATGTACTACTACTTGTGAAGTTCTAATCCTCTGCAAAATGTGGTCTCACCCTTGCCCTCAACATTTAAAACTCCACATGAAGTGTGTATATCAATGATATATTACTGCTTTGTTCCCTTCGGAAAATTTCTAAAGATTGATTTCTCTATATATTCCTATGCAAAACTGAGTTGAAAAAAAGATTTTAAATATTTTTCCTATGTAAATTTTGAATACTTCTTCTGACCCAACCTAAACTCAAGATTCATATAAATCATTATGATAAGAACAAATCTGAATCCATATAAATGTAGAGAAGATTTTACAAGTTTTTTCTCTTCTGTCCCTATTGTTGAAGAGATGTACATTTTTATGTGAACCCCTTTAATTTTACTTTAATTTCTATATTTTACCATGGAAGAGAGGTATGGTCTTTCAATTGTGTAATTTCCAGAACCCGTAAGCAAATGATGCTTTATGGAAGTTTGGTTAATATTTGATCAGTTGTTCTATAAAAGTCAGATGACACAGAGAGACAGACACTTGCCTTACACTCTTTGATATGAAAAGCTGACTTGCGTCTGGCTCAGATGAACTAAATACTGGGTACTAAGTAAACTACCTGTAAGAAGGCATGATGGAGTTGTAAGTGTAGTGGCATACTAGTCATGTCAAATCCTGGATATTCCTCTTCTTTCTCCCCAGGTGTACTCTCAACATCATCAGTGGAGGTAACTGAACCTAAAACACCTTTATTTTATCAGTATCAACTTTGTTATCATGATATTGTATCTGACATTCATCATCATAAAATTGATGCAACTATAAAATTGTCAACGTGATTTCAATTTAAGATTTCCTGAGTACATATTAAGAAGGCTTTGTCTGAATTCAAGAATGTTAAAAAAAATGAAATATGCAAAAACTTTTTCAAACTTCAAAAGCAAGACAGAAGGATGACTGTCTTTTACTTACTTTTCCTCGACATGCATGTTGGGGTGGTTGACAATCGTTTGGACTCGTCCACTCGTGGAATTTCCTTTGTTGGAATCTTGACCTGGCTCAAAGGACAGAAGTTCTGCATAACCTGTGAAGTGACCTGGTGCCATAGAGCTGTGTTCTGACAGAACATACAACTGTTAGCCTGCTGTTCATCACTACAGATGTGTGTGCCATCCCAATGGGTACCCAGCATTAGAGTCAGTAACTGCATGATTTGACGGCTAGTCTCATTGTACAGTCCAAGGTACTTAGGAAAGTTTTGAAGCTCCAGCTGGAATGTATTAAATTTCATCATTAAAAAACAAACAAGGGCCCTGCAAAGCGAATTTTCAAGAGTGCTATTCTTTTCACACCTGTTTTAAAATCAAATCCAGCATCATGATGTAACATGGCAGCACAAGTTCTGTCTCTCGATCATAAATTTCAAATGCCTCCACCACCACATGAGATTTAGCTGGGCTGAGAGGAGGAGGGCATTCTTCTTCTGGAGAATTCTGGGGGAAGGAGCGAGGCTGGGAGGGCTTTGCCTCCTTGCTGGGGGATTCCGGTTCACTTGTACTTTGTTGTTTAAGGAGCTCTGTCATGTTCTGTACTCCAGATATAAACATACTCAACAGCATGTGGATTGGCAAGTAAATGTCCAGTGTGGAAAGGATCTGAAAAGAGAAAATCAATTCTAAAAAGTTGATCCCCCTTTAAAAAAATCATCTACAGATACTTAGCTTAAATATGTATCTTCATATTTACATACATTTTTCTGTCAAAAACAATATGTATACAAAACTGTTAAAAAAAATATTGAGGCAAAATGAGTTGCAGACAAATCAATACCAATTTTCGTCTAGTTATCTTTTATCTCTGGGACAGGTTCGTCGTGTTCAACCAGCATTTGACATATTCTCTATGATGACAAACCTGTAGCCATTGTAAAGCTTGCTCCTGTACATATGCACTGCTGTCGTCAAATCTTTCTGATATAAAATGGTACATCTTGTCAGAGTCTGTTCCAAAGGGTAAAGGGCACAAGTCCATATCAAAAGACTTACTACAACAGAGAGTAATACAGTGTACTACATATGTACTTAGATACTACGGTTAGAGGTATATGTCACTTGCAAATGGCAAAAGAAAGTGCTCAGTCTCACTTGCTTAGGTTTGGATAACTATATTTTTATAAACCTACTTCAACAAAACTTTGAGATGGTGCAAATCTTCTGAAGGTACTTCAGTTCGGATTGCCTCTAACCAATAAGGCATCACATAGTCCCATATCTATAAGAGAAGTCAATTTTATTTGTAAACACTGTAATTAATTGAATAAATCAAAGCACTTGCATGTCTCCTTTTTTTCTTGAATTTCTCTTTTAGCTGTATGTTTAATATGTTATCAAAGAGGTTTTTTGTGAAAATAAATTTCACAATATATACCTCAAAAGTAATGACATCATATGGCACCAAACAAAAGAAACAATTGAGGCCTTCTTTGATTTGCACTGTTCTGGAACACAATGTGTCCCTGAAAAAAATGGATGACAGCAAATTATTCCAGCATCAAACTACAATGTGTATGCATCAAAGTGCTGAGAAAATAAAGTCATACAAAACTCTGATAATAATTATTAAAAATAAAAATGTATGGTAATCTGTAAATGTACAAATTATATCATAAAGATATTTAATATTTTTATTTTGTGTGTTTAACAATTCAGCAAAAGTCAAAAATTGAAAAAAAAAAAAAAAAAAAAAAAAAAAAAACACCCACCAAAATCCCCCGACTCTAGCATACTCTACTGGGTGTGGGAGCAAACAGGACACAATGACCTCAAAGTGAGTCTTGGCCACTTCATCCAGCCAATCACAGACATACTGTAACACAGTGAGTTAGTGTTAGAGATCACATTCATGGCTGATACTTCAATGTTCCCAAAGAATACATATCATTGATTAATTTGATACATTATGTAAAAAACAAGTAATTCATTTACTGATATATCAAAATATTGGCAATGTCTGCAAACAAAAGTTCTAAAATAATTATATTGAATTTCATTTATGATCATAGATCACTGATCATAATTCTATGAATATATACTTATGTTAACTTTTCATGAAAATCTAGACATCTCTTCTATTCACATGCTATGGTTTCTAGTTTTTTTCTTTAAAACTTATACTTACTTCATCCTTCAATCTCTCCAATGCATTTCCAACATTGTCTGAAAAAATATGATTTTGTTGTTAAAATCAATTTTATCACTGCAAAATAAAAATGCAGTATACTAGGATTCTCTGGTAGTTGCCACACTATTACATACACTGATGTTTTTCTTTTTTTGGAGAGTGAGGCCAAAATTCATACCCTCATAAACTTTTTAAAACTGAGAGACACTTCTAATGTACCTATGATAAATAAGCAGAATGTAAAATCTCACCATCAGGTAAATATGCTGTAGCATCAAACCACTGAAATAACATCCCTAATAAGCGTCCCAGCACCTCCTACAACACAGTCGTACTTTAAAGTCTATGAACCAAGTTTCACTTATGTCACTCAACAAAATTGCTTTAAAAAAACAAAACTCATAAGCCAAAAAACAGTGTTGATGTTTTGAACAAATCATGTACATAAGTTTTTTTTTCAATCCTAAATTCATGTACTTCAAGATATGAAAATGTTGTTTTACACTATGAAAGCGATGCATTGCCAAATAAAACTTTATTTCAAAGACACTATATTGCAGATCTAGACCATTTTTATTAGAAATGGTTGTTTGTAACTTTTACCTCTACAATGAAAAGTTAAATAATTTTAACAATTTGTCATAAATAAATCCAAATCCCTTTTACCTTTTAAGTTTACAAGCTTCAGGCACAACCCTCACACTAATTATTTCACTAACATCATCATGCAAACTGAAACAGAAGGGTATGCACAAAAGAATGTACAAAAAAGGAAACTTGAAATCCAGAAAAGATATAGAATGTTATGGTAATGCAACAGATCCATAGGATAGACAATAAATACATATTAGATATTCTGTGTACCAATCTCCCTTGAAAGCAAGGATGACTCATGACTATGTAACATGAAAAAACACCAAAAATCGTTCATTCTGTATACCAATCCTTTGAAAGTAAGCATGCCCCAGTCTATATGTATCATGAAAAAAACATCAAAATCATTCTTTTAGGGCCACATAAAATTATTTCTTATACTCTTAATCTCCTACTTTATAAGAAATAAAGGATAAAAGAAGGGTGGAATTCATAGCTTTAAAAAAAAAAAAAAACAAAAGAAAGATATCTGTTTGTGTAAAGAAAAGAATACAAATCTGCAAGGGATTGTTCTGTCAACCCATATGAATTAAAAATAGATAGATATTTTTAAATAAATATTTGAATTATTTTTATGCATTATTAAAAAAGATTCATTCCAAATGTGAAATTTACACAAGCCTTTAACTTCAGCTTTGAACAGTTTCAGAATTGAATTGTCAAAATTTACATATCAAGCAAACTATAGAGTACATGATCTGGAATATTTAAAAGTAATTTTTTAACACCCATGCCTTCATAGATGACAAAGCCAGGGATGAGCATCTTAAAACTGACTTTGTCAGATTTTTTGGACACAAAATAGCAAGTTTGCTTTTTAATATTTTGCTATTATGATTCAACAACATTTAAAGAATGTATGCATGCATAAGGTAGTTTAAGGATGAATCAGAATTAAATATACATGCAACTACATGATGCATTTCAACCTAATAGGAAAAACTACTCATTTTGGATGTTGGATGCAGGAGCAATGCACATGTATATAATATTCATTCTTTTTTTTTTTCCTCTACAAAATACATACAATAGGAATATCCTCTCTGGGGGTGCAAAGTTCCACCAGCAGCCAAATTCCATATCGACTTAGCAATTTTCTCTCTCCTGCTTCTTCTATCAGCAGAAGTTGTTCCTCCTCTGCTGTTGTCTGCTGGTAGTCTTCTCCCATCTCCAGCAAACGCTTGGATTCTATTGGCTGGGCCTCTTTTAGTAAGCTGAAGTCATATTAATTAGATTTCATGATACAAAGAGAAAATTTACTTATACCTCATGTTGTAGATGCAAAAAAGGTCTCCTTTCCAAACCCAATATCTAAAAAAATCAGTCATGATTCTTGAAATGAATTTCATTTTTCCCACTAGCTGATTCAATATCCACTCAAAAGAAAATGGCCTTTATCAAATTTGAAAATCAATCTTTGGCCAAAATTAGATCAAAAAATTGACTTCAGAAATCTACATTTAAATTTCCTTACCTTACAATGCCATCAGTAAGGTACCTCTGGACTTCCATGTTACAGTCCCATATTTCTGGAATACTGCGGTGGTAAATGTGGAGCTCCCCCTTTTGTCCGTGGTGGCGCTGGATGTCACAGTACTCACAATATCTGATTGGTCGATTTCCATTGTAGCTGGCACACTCGATAGAAAAACATGTACAAACGGCAAGATTGTCTTCTGACCTGCAGTTCTATAATAAGAATTAAAGTAAGTTATATTAAGCCTGTAAGGCATTTGCTGTGGGTTTATTGAGTTGCTTTTTATTGTCATTGTTATCCATATTAAGATTTACAAGAAGTAATGTTTATTTGGATTACTTCTTTGTCTATTATTCTAGTTTACAACATTTGTGTAAAACTTCAGAAAATAAACAGAATGCTCTGGATTTTTTCTTAACTGTTTTAAGTTTTTAAACAAATGTTAAGACTGACCTTATTTTCACACACTGTTGATACATGTGACATTGGCAGTAGAATATCTGTAATGTATTCACTGTGTTCCTTTCTCAGTTCATCTGCACAGTCACTACAGATATACAGAGGAGGGGGCTTGTCTCCAGAGTGAATAGCCAGGGCAGGGTTTAAACACATCTATTCAAATATACATAGAAATAAATAAAAGTTCACTAAGATGGAATAAAAACATCAGCCTAAATAATAACTAAAATATATGTATAACGCCTTTGATTCTTCTATACTTGTCAACTCGGGAAAGGGGCAATTATCAAAGAAAGTAGAATTGACTCTTTACAAGAAAATTTATCTATAATGTGACTGCAAGTGGACTTAGTATTTGTTACACAGATTATTGCTAGTATTTGAAGGTTTACCTTAACAGCCTGACAGTTCCCTGAGTTAACACAGCCTTGTCTCTGACACAGTACTGGAGGCCAAGCTGAAAAACAAAAACAATACAAAATACATACAATATACAGTTGAACTACGGTATCTTGAACACTGATACGTCGAATACCATGGATATGGTATTTGATCTGGAATTCCCAACAAACGATTCTTTAAGTATTTTACCCTCGATATTATGAATTCTTGGATGTCAAGAAGTTTTTTCTCGGTCCCACTGAGGTTTGAATGTATCACAATTTGAAATTATACATGTGAACTTTAATTTTAATTCACACATTATCAAGAAAGACAATCTTGTCCATATTTTCTAATTTACCAGTTTTCATATTTTTGGCATAATGATTCTTAATTTTCTTTGGCTTTACGAATATTCTCACATATTTACAATCTTTTGGTGTACCTGTGTACTTGTAGTGAATTCCTCTTCTATCTGTCAGTGCAGGATTAAGCTGAGGCCAGTAATAAAACAACAGATTGGCAGCAGGTGCCCTGGCAGTGAAAGGCCCGTAAGCCACAATACTAAGGATATCCTACAATAAAATGGTATATATATCAATGTGGAGATGCACGCTGACTGTCCAACACACACAAAAAAAACAATGCTATGAGATAATATAGTACTACTCCCTCTTTCAATTCATTATCAATCATGAATATGAAAATAAACAGGTGATTTGGCAGTCTGGTTAATTGTTATATACTGATCTTAATACTTTGGCAAAAAGCAGCTTGTGCCAAAAGGCTCAGCCTGATGCCCTCACACTAATAAAAATTTGATCAGACTTGTATAATATAGTTCAATAATATTCCAATAGGTCTAGTGAAAATTTGCATTATTTTACTTTTTTTTCAATAAGACATGAAAATTATAAAAAAGTTACCGGTAATATAAAAGATTCCCCCCAAAAAGACCCAACATGAACCTCAGTTGGTTTATGCAAGACATTAGATGAAACAAAGTATCCAAATACAGTGAAAGAAGTTTTAAAAAATAAAAGTAGACATGAAAAAGGACAAGGGACATATTTCAAAGTCCTTTTTTAAATAAAACATTATTAAATGAATGTACTTAATTATATATTCAAGTTAAATGAGCATGCCAGGGCTGGTCAAATTTGATTTGGGCTATTAAATGTTCTTCCAACTACCGGTAGTAGCTAAACTGGGCTTGTTTTGTGCACACTGAAACAGTATATCGGTACTGGAATGTAACTCAGAAACATTGGTTTGCCAAATATGGGCAAATTTAAAATATGAAGAGTGAGTTGTAAAGATTACCTTAATCAGGTCTCTTTTAATGCTCATAAAACATTCTAGAATCTGCGAGTGGAATGCTATAAAATAAAAATTAATGTACATGTACTCATGTCACAGAAAAAATATAACTTGACCCTATTTTCTTTTTCCCCCTTTTTTATTGGCTCCTTAATTTTTGTGCAAATTATGATATGTACAATGATATCAATAAACTTCCTACTACATTTTAAAAGTCTTTCACATGACAGCAATAAATTTCCCAAATTAAAAGAACTTACAGCCATTGTCAGTATGCTGGAGGACCATGGTAATAATAGCTGCTGCTGACTCACTGGCATAGGAGGGCTCAAAGCAGCCATCATAACCTGGAATTTTATTGACATAAGTTCATTGTTCATGAAACAGAAGAAGCCAATGGCCATGATGCAAACAATATGTATCACTACAGTACATCTCACGATCTGTCTGACAAAAAACTATATTGATACATATGCAACTTCATATTATTAAAATGCATCTTGAAAACAATCTCTAGCTATACATGTAAAATTGCAATCTTTAAAAAGGCAAAATACCTAATCCTCCATCTAATTTTGCTTTCTTATTTTATCATTATCATATACATGTACAGTATACTGCAGATGGAAAACAATGTGAGTGGACGAATGTACACAAGGACTGCAGTGTGGTCTTATAAATACAAACCCAAAGTCATTGGCAGCATGTTGCTACAGAGCAGATCGATGGTGTCCTTGTGTAATGTAGGAGGGAAGATTGCTAAGGTTGAAGCCACAGTGTAAGGGAGAGAATCCAGAAGATCATGCTCCAAAAATGGAACAAGGCATCCCAGTACTTTCAGAACATACTCCCCTATTTCTGTATTACAATAACAAGAATTACAGGTGTTGAAGTGATCAACACTTCTAATTGTAAATCAAGATATCAATTTATTAATGAATTCCTTGAAAAACTCATTATTAATACTCTAGGCTATCTTTAAAAAAAAGTTTGATTGCCCTCTCTAGACTTGGGATTAACAAAAAAGATGGCCTTGCATTCATAGTGTATCTCTTTAAATAAAAGTATTTTAGAATCATGATAGTACAATGTATAAGTAAAATTTCATGGGGAACACTTCTCTAAAATACCTTTCTATCTCAAATCTTCAAGTATTTTTCATGCATATCAAAGAAAGATTCATATGTTTATATCTCAATTTTTCAAGTACTTTTCAGATTTCAACATCTCAGTGATCAAAATACATCATTAGTTTACATTTTCAGATATCAAGCTCAGCTCTTGCAATTTAAGTTGTATTGTGATTGGTTGACATGTTCCTTCCCTTAAAAACTTTTATATCCTGTTAAACCTATAGTATTAATACACTTACCTATCTGTTTCATCTGCATCGTAGGTACAATATCTATCATGTTCAGGATAGCATAGTACAACCCTGTATAATTCAGATTGGGAAAAACAGACTGCCGTACACTGTCCCTCTGTCGTGGTCCATAGCTCTCTGCTGGAATGTTGGGAACATCTTTCAAAACACTGAAAATAGAACATTTTAAGAAAACATAGGGAAAACAAAAATTCACCTCAACAGATGCAACTTACAAAGGAGGCTAAGTCTCATACCAAATTAATGTTCCCTGAATACTGAGTTTTGGTTTTAATTTATCAGTACAAACTATAGATCAGTCAGAGCTAAAATACAAACCCTGTGAGATTTTTTTATCAAATCTACTCCACTCATTGTATTCTTGTCATCATAGCTGTAAAAATTATCACTCATTCATCAAGGTGATTCATATGCCAAAGATGATAGTTCTAGCAAAAATGATTTTGTTTGAGTGATTGCATAAACTTGTATGGGACAGATGTAGCATCTATACCAAGTCTGGTACACAAATTTGGTACAGGTATGCCTTATAGTTACTGTTGCATCTCAATAGCATTTCTTGAAAAGCCTTAACCATGTTTGCTGATGCTGCATCAAAAATGCTCATATACATGTATATATGCTCTCTCTGATGTTGTAAAGGTCATGTAATAGTAATGTTCAGTTAATGATTTGTAATCTTTTCTTATATAAATATCTGATCCAATGTAGGCAATTAGCAAGCAGCTGTTAAATATTACAAGCACACACACACACACTAAAAAATCACTCACCTTCTTAAAGTCTGGGAAAAGTACTTAAGTGTGTTTTCAATTTCAATTCCAGTGGGCTGTGGGGTCAAGTTGTTAAGAATCCGAAATCTGTAGTCTTTTAGATTCTTGATCTTTGAATTGACTGAAAAGGAGACATGATTTTTGTTTCAGCACAAACAGAAAAAAATCTCAAACAAACACACAAGCTAACCCAAATTCATTAGAGAGTTCCAAAGAGTGTGTCTTCTGCAAAAGCAACATTTAGGATTTGTTCCATCTTTCATACACAATTGAAAAGAGGTCAAAGTTTAGTTTTGTCATAGCATTGAAAAAAATTTTAATACTGAGGTCAAGCTCACAAAGTGGTTAATAATCTCTCAAAAGTCATATGAAAAATAAGCAACATATTAAACATATTAAATATCAAAGCCTATCTATTGGTTGTAAGTGTAATGGGTGAGGAGAAAAATGTGACAAACCAGACCAGGATTCGAACCCCGGTCCCCTGAATCTCCAGTCAGGTGCTCTACCAACTGAGCTATCTGGCCAACAGCAATCGATTCTGTCTGACTGCCACATTCCTCCCTCCTTAAAGGTCTTCAACCCCCACCCAGGCTCTTCCCTGGCAGGTCTTTCACCTTTCACTTCCAGTGCATGGCAAGACACCAAATGTAATGAGAGAGGAGAAAAATGCAATGGGACAGACCGAGATTTGAACATGGGCCCCCCTGAATCTCCAGTCAGGCGCTTTACCAACTGAGCTTTCTGGCCACCGGCAATCAAATCTGTTTGGGTTGGTATCTTCGGGGGCTGAAGACCTTTAAAGAGGGAGGAATGTGGTGGTAAGACAGGTTTGATTGCCGGTGGCCAGAAAGCTCAGTTGGTAGAGCACCTGACTGGAGATTTAGGGGGCCTGGGTTCGAATCCTGGTCTGGTCTGTTGCATTTTTCTCCTCTTCCGTAATCACTTTATAAACCTGGGGTAAATACAGTATGCTTTTCCCCCAAAAACTCCAAAAACAAGGTCAAACTCAAGACTCCATGGTCAGTAGACTTAGTACTTTAAGAAAAGTTTTGCATTAAAATTATTATAAAAGCCAAGGATGGTCATTTACAAGCAATATACATGCTTAATATCAAGCCATTTCTTTTGTTATTCAATGATACTAATCTTTGTGGAAAGAAGGTCAAAGATCATGTTCAAGGTCATAAGTCAATGATCTTTAAAGGCTTAATCAGCATTATAGATGCTATATTGAATCTCCCTAATGTTTGAAAGAAGAAAAAAAAACTACCATATAATTTCATTGTGAAAAAAAGTCAAAGATAAAGTTCACAAGCAATGTCACAGTTGTTTTGTCAAGGAATAAGCCCCAAAATGTTACATGCCTGCCTCTTACAGTTCAAAAGATACATGTATTAGATGTGATATAAACAGCTAATATTCAGCAGATAGACAAAGTGATGCAGGGCAAGCCAAATTTATACCCAATTGTCACATTTCTTTGCACTTCCAGAGCTCCCAATACATGCAAAAATTTCTTTATCTCTCTGTCATAGTTTTATATTGTCAAAAATTGTCATTTTGTTTTGAGAGGAAATATAGTCTGGATATTGCATATTCTTCAAACCTTTTCAATAAATGGTTTACAATAATTTATTATAAAATATAAATTAATTAAGACTGGTTAACAAAATGATACAATATACACAGAGAGAGAAAGGGGGGGATGCATCGTCATATGCTAAAGCATATATAACTACCGAAAAAGGAACGATCACATTAGGCCTAATCTGATTATCCAACATTTATGACAGCTCGACCGTCTGCACCCTTAAAAGTGACAGTCACCAAACGCAATACTTACATGTTGCTGCACGGGTAGTCATTTTTAGTTCCCGTTATCCACTTTCTTTAAGGTTAAAATATCATATTCGGTGAAATAACTCAGATTACAAACAATTTTGTATTCTCTTCATCTCATTATGGACTCTCAGAACAGACCAACGGAAGTACCGAATGGGTTCCGAAAGATTGATGCTGGAACTGAGGTTAACGGTGTAACCTGAAAATGATACCTAACATATTTTGTGTAGTCGACAGCACGATCATGAGAATCTATAAAGTAATTATTGAACATTTTCATTGATGTTTTACAATGTATTTTTTTCAAGATTAAAAGAGATTAATTTTTCTAACTTAAGAACTCTCTTAAGATATTTTTTTAAGATAGAAAAAGAAAATACATAGGCCAAAAAAAGAAAATATATGGGTCCCATTTGGATGTTTGAAATAATACTTAGTACATTGTATTTGGATTATCACATTATGGGAATCCAAAATTACAAACATTAATTAAGTATCTATTGAGTTGAGCCCTTTTAAATGTTAAAATTAATCATTAGCATTGAATCAAGTATAGACACGAATAAATTCTGAGCAAATTAACTTTTTACAATTTATATGTAATGATAAGTCTAGAGAATTCCGAATAAAATCCCTAGAAACGCGAGACTTGGCGTCATTTTGTCAAGATGGCGAAGCGAGGTGATTGGGTTTACGATGAATTACTGTGTTTCTTGGGAAATCCTTTTTTTCAAGTTCCTGTCTTGACTTTTATGGAGTCTAAATGTTTAAGTAAGAATTATTTCACATTATTATGAATACTTGTTTTATATAAATATGTACACAGAGAAGGCACATGTATGTCATTGTTATGCATGCCTATGCGCGACATCGATTTTTATTTTCGCCTGCTGCAAAATCTCAGCTAAATCTGCTCTCAATTTCTCACATGTTTGATTTTTATTTGCCTGAATGGATAGATAAAGAAGGCATCAGAATTTTGCATACGTCAATATTAAATATACTTAAATGAGTTGTATTTATCACAGGAGTTCGCAATTTTATCAATAAAGTCAATAAAAATCACTCGATTGACCAAGCCATGAGTTATGCGTTAGCATAGCGAACAGGAATGCAACGCATTTTTGGAGAAATCGACCAATTTGCTTTTACCCACCGCTTATTTAATACAACTCGTCAGCATTCATATCAAACAACATTTCTCTACTAAATTTGCTCTCTAACCCTTCTCGAATGCTGTCAATACCCATTTTCTTCGATTTTGCGTAAACATTCGTTTTACCGAGAAGCCATTGCGTGACGTCACATCAAACCCAAACCTGACAAATAATTATTAAATTAAAAAAAAGATAGAGAATAAACTTTAAATTATTTCCTGTTGCTTTGTATTATCACCAACTTACCAAAGTGTATCAGCAAAGTTGTTGGACGCGACAAATTTCCTTTTACTTGCTCAATATTTCAATTTGCGCGCACATGCAACTGAAATTATCGCCCTTTGTTTTTGAACAACTCGACATGGTTTCTCGCCATAAAAAAAAATAATCGGATGATATTAAGTATTATGATTTATTCCATTTAATTATAAAATAAAATATGTACAATAATTGAGAACCATTTAATTTTTTTAATTTAAGACAATCGAATAATTATCTGTCGAGTGATTTTTATTGACTTTATTGATAAAATTGCGAACTCCTGTGTATATATGCATCTAATTTTTTTCTGTAGAAATATCATGACATATTTGTACATAAGACCTTACATTTTTATTTTTCAACTTAGATAAATTTTGTTTGTAAAACTTGACCGATGGGATTAGCACAGTTGTATTTGTTATACAATGCCATATCTGCAAATGTCAGACAGTACCACTTCTTGGACAATCCCAATCTTTACCAAACCCCACAGCTCTTTCATGAATGATGAATATCAGTCATTACTGATAACAAGGATTTTTTTTTTTTTTTTGGATATTTGTAATTGTACAGAAAATGTAATGGGCTTTCTACTTTCACAGGGAGCCTGCATGTTTTAATTGACTGGTAGGACCTATGACAGAGCTCAAAATTGGGAGATATTAATATGCAACTAAAATTCTGATTTGGCAAGTGAAATTAAAAGATGATCACCATTTCACAATCAAAAATATTCTTTGACCTTTTATTATTTTTTGACACGGGGTTCAAGCTTAAGTCAAAATAGTCAAGATGGCAGACTTGGAGAAACAAATTGGTCTGGAATTGTTTGGTTTTTCCATCCTACAGTCCAGACAGGGAAGAAATGCGAAGACAGTGTACCAGATACTTTTCTGTCTGCAAATTCACAGACATTCAGTCCTCAAATCACAAAGGCAGTTTGTAGAATAATAGTCTATATTTTATTGTAGGAGTTTTGATTTAAACAATATTTTTATTCAAAATAATGAAGAGATTGGGCAACAGGCAATGTCTATAAATATCTTCTCTATACAAGAATCAAAGTTACAAAATACAATGGACTGAGTGAATATATATATATATATATATATATATATATATATATATATATATATATATATATATATATATATATATTACAAGGCAGGTAAACACACACAGACACACATACAGAAACACACACACACACACACACACACACAAGCACACACAGACAGGCACAGATCCAGATGAATTAAGCATAACACATAATTGTATTAATAAAATATAGTAAAAAATATATGTATCAAAAGGAAATGTATTTAAAAAGGTTTTGTTGACCTGATATATTCTTGTACATAATTTGTAATGTTGATGTTTGTTTTCTTGGCTCAAGTTTGTTCTCCCAGCATACCTGGTAGCTCAGATCCTTGTATCCTGAAATCTTGCTCTCCCAAATTATAAGACTGGTATAAAAGAAAACAATATTGTGATATAATAGAAAAGGAATGATACAATGTAATATATTATTATATAGTCTATTTATAGTCCCCATATAATATATGCAAATGGTTAATAACACTACATATTCACAGGATTTGAAACTGTAGGGTCTGTGCTTGTGCAGTGGCGATTTTGATGTCACAAATGAGCAGGAAAAGCATAAGGCAAGCCTATCATTGGTTTATTATCCAAACATTATTCTTACACACTAAGAAAGGAAAACACGGAAGTTATAACTTGTAATCTGGACATTTTTTTAATCTTTCTGCAACAAGTTGGTTAATGAAAGTGGCATTGTCATGCAGCCTCAATGTATTAGTTACTTGAATCTGGACTATATGATAAAACAATATGGTTTCTTTTGATGGTGAATTTGCTTTGATATTTATCAGAAAAAATATCAATATTGAGCAAGATGAAGTTTTGTCAATATTGATATTTTTTCTGGCGAATATCAAACCATATTTTCCACCAAAAGTCCATAATTTTATAATATGATATGTATTCATATATGCTAAATATACATTATTGAAAATTCGTAAATTTTTTTTAAAGATGGGAGTCACAATTTTCTAATTTTTATCACTGACAACAAAATTCCATAGAATTTTTCCCAAAAAAATACAAAAAAAACTATGTCGAGAAGAATGCTGTAAGAAACTGTTTAATTTCAGTTTTTGACCCAAGTATTGAAGACAGTGAGGAATACAAGAAGGTTTACCAGGAATACAAAGCTGTTGTAAGTTGTGATTGCTAAATAATATGTGGCAAAATGAGTTTTGTTTTTTGTTTTTTTTTTTACATAAAGACATTGGCAATGGGACTAGGGCCTCTCACACCATTTTTGGGACTGGGGCCGGGGCCATACAAATTGGGAAAATTGGTGACTATTTGGTAATTAGGAAAATTAGTTTACATTCAAATCATATTATATATTGGTTTACTGGTGTTTGATATTGCCTAAATTTCTGATCTGCAATACAGAGGAATATGAGTAGCAAAGTTAGTTATTATATATATATATACATCTATGTTCTGTAATCTCTGGTAGATTTGAATTTTGGGAAAATTAACGCAATTGGGATCAAAAGTATTTTTTTGGAATTGGGAATGGGGCCTTTGATTGCCTCCAATTACCGGTATAGACAATGGAGAGCCCTAGGGATTTCCACTTATTCTAGAAAAGCTTTAGATTTTTAATTAATTTTTTTTTTGTTTAAATAGATTCAGAAGTTGCTGGATGCCTTTATAAAAGATACAGGTATCAGCCATGACCAGGTCATTAAAGCTCTCCAAGACATGAACAAAAAAAAGGACATCAAAGAAATGTTTCAGGTAAGCATTCATATTTAGTCAACTTTTGTCTTTGCATGTAAAATCCTGAGAAGGGCCAAATACCTGTCCCAGTCATAATTGACAGATACATACTTTGCATTATGTTTATAGAGTATATTAAATGAAAGGAATCAAATACTTAATGAAATTAGTTGAAAATGGTGTTTTCTATGTGACATTAAAAAACTAAGTATATCTCTTTTATTTTTATAATATGCAATAAAAAAAGAATGAATTTGTTTAATTATGGTTTAGAACAATTTTTCTTAAATCTCTGAGGGATTGTAATGATATTTTCTTGCAAAATGGAAATTTGAGGGGTTTTTTTATGTAAACATTAGTGGAATGCTACTTCAAAGCTCTATAATGAAGTAGTATTTCACAACCATGATTTATTCCTGGTTGGAGCAATTATGTATTGTCGACCTATTCCCTTAATTGCAAATATTATTTGATGAATATTTCAAACACACTTTAAGTGGAAATTTTTTTTAGAAAAATTTTAGAAAATATATTTGATTTGCCCTTGGGAATTAACAAGTATTATTGCTGTTATCAATATGGAAGAAAAAAGTATAAAAAATATAAAGAGATAGATTGTCAAGACAGTTTCATTTATTATAGTAATGACCTTATTTAATTATCCAGAATTGTTGTAGTTGGTTTGTGGAGACTTAATGTTCATGATACTCCAAAATGAATAAGCCTTTTGTAAAAACATTTATTTTGAAAATTCACTTTTAAGATTAGCATATATATCATACATTTTCATTGTCATTTCCAATATATTAAGACACAATGGACAATTTGAAGCAATATATGTTGTCCAAGGTTAGCATAGAAACATATGCATACATTGTATATCTCTCTAGGCTTGTGTTTTGAATTTTGAAAAAAAAAAATGAAAAACAAAATGGAAGGATAGTTGATTGGGTTTTTTAGGAGGAGATCCAGTATTTCATAAAGCCAGTCTGATTTTATAATTAATTTAGTAATTATTATTATCTGGCAAGTGCAGAGAGCTTGGTAGAATGAAATTTTAATCATCACTTTATGACAACCTGATTTCTAGCTGCTCTTGCAAATTGAGCTGCCTGGCTGCCTCAAGTTATACTGACATAGACAGTTTGTATTGATTTCTGAAATAATTAATGTAAGTAGTTTATTAATAAATACTGGAATATAAGCTTGCAATGGTATGAGTACTTCAGATTATCTGGGAGCAACTGGAAATTTTTCAGTATAGTAATTGAAGCTGTTCTGATTATATATTTATACCATTTAATTCAGGCACACTCAATGGAGTCAATATATTTATCAGAAGAAATGGTTGCAAATGTCCATGCCTACACTTTGATAAAAATAAAAATCTCAGCCCGTGTTTAATCAAAATAAACTTTGACCACAAATGTTAATTAGGTCTGGAATGCAACTAAGGTATTTGTGCATATGATAAGTCAAACCTCATTAGATATCCAAGCTAGGGTTTGAAATATTGAGTTGAAGATTTAAAAAAAAAAATGTTAGGAACTTCCAACTCTCCGAAATATATCCATGGTATTTAAGATACATATGTATCCATGTTTAAGATACAGAGGTTCAGCTGTATTTATTGGACGTTTTTCATTTTGGTTATTGAGAGCGCTTGTTTCATTGATCAAGACATTTTACCATGCATGTATATACTGTGGAGGTACTTTACATATGCTAACTACGATCTTCAACATATTTTAAAAGACAATTTTAGACAACATTAATATAATAATAATTTTTGAGGCATTGAATTAAGGAATTAATCATGTTATATTTTTTCCTAATTATCTTTAAGTCATTTTCTTACCATATACAAATTTATGTGTGATATGTATACTCTCTCTCTCTCTCTCTCTCTCTCTCTCTCTCTCTCTCCAAAGTACCAACTGAATTTTCGTTGACTCAATGTATTATTTAATAAACAGGGAGAAATGGAGTACTGGCGAGTAAGTGAGACACTTGTGTTACAAATTACACTATAAGAATATATTTTAACAACAATGAATTTAAAATTAAAAAGAAGCTCAAACTACATATTGTTTTTTTTTTT
The DNA here is from genome assembly GCF_033153115.1 of Saccostrea echinata. Classification (NCBI taxonomy): domain Eukaryota; kingdom Metazoa; phylum Mollusca; class Bivalvia; order Ostreida; family Ostreidae; genus Saccostrea; species Saccostrea echinata. Next base: position 42,156,632 of record NW_026889758.1, read on the forward strand.
TCACTGATTTAGTTTGTTTGACCTCTCCTCACTATCTCTGCATTATTTTCTTCTTTGTATGCAGCATTCTAATTTCCACACATTTAAAAAGTTTGAGTTTGATTTGAAATGAGTGTCATACATTGGTTCCACATTTTATGATTGCATTGAAATTTACACCCCTTCCCCCAAGATATGAAATTTGTGAGGAATCACCATATCCATCTGTCTGTCCGTCATACTGCTTGTCATTGTAAGTGGCAATAACTTTATCATGGAGAGACCCCAGAAGCTGATATTAGGCACAAATGTTGTTTATGTCTGATAAATGTGTTATGACCTTGAATCAAGGTCATTTGGACAAGGTCACTGGTTTCCAGAGTGTAAAATTTCTGCCCAAGGCATAACTTTGTAATGCAGGAATAATTGAAGCTCTTAATTGCTAGTGTGTCTTGACCCTAGGTCAAGGTCATTTTGGTCAAGGTTACAAGATTGAGAGGAGTAAGTGTTGCTAGGTCTTAGCAAAATGATGCAGAGATTCCAGAGGCTTGACTCAATGGTTTTTCATGATTAAATACTGGTACTATGAAATCAATATATTAAATAAATTTGGAGAAAGTCAAGGGACATAAGTTGGCAGTGATTTGTTTGTTTTTTTTTTGTTTTTTTTTTTGTAAATTTAAGAAGTTTTTATATGCAGATTTTTCCAACACATTGCATGTTTGGACTTTGATTGGCTTATCACAGTTGTCTAGATCACTTGAGTCACTTGGGTGACTACTACTATCTGTTTTAGTCCCTCGTCCTGCATTTTGTGTCTGGTGTGTCATCCATCATCATAAACTTTTGAGCATTTTCAGCTTCTTTTCTGAGACCAATTTTAACCAACTTTGGCATATAGCATCTATGGGTAAAGGAGAACAAAATTTTGTATTTTTGGTCCCTGTCCCCATTTGGTCTGAGGGGTGTGGCCAAACCCAGCAAAATTAATGCAATCTTTAAAAAATCATCTTCTTTACTCCTGAACATCAAGCAGTCAAATTGCTGCGTAATTGTAATATTCATTGGGCCCTCTACCAAGATTATGAAATTCATGGTCCCAGTGCATAAATTCTTTAAAAAGCTTCTTATCTCCTCCTATATATTTAGCACAAACTAAGTGCATGATTATGATGAGAGCAAGAATGTTTCATCCAAAATTGTGAAATTCCTGGTCCTTGGGTTGTGGTTGTGGTGTTAGGGAGGTGGGCTTCATTGATTATATAGTGAAAATGCATTAATTCTTTGAAAATTCCTTTCTGTCTTGGGTATTTATGAAATAACAAAGTTGTGTATGGATATGATGAGCAAGAGTGCCTTTTCCAAAATGGGTCATGGGTTCTAGTGTTAGGGCAGGGCTGTATTGACTATATAGTAAAAATGCATGAATTCTTTGAAAATCTCTGCTCCTGGATACTAAGTGTTTGGTTATGATGAGCAAGGGTGTTCAAAATTGTGAAATTCCTGGCCTCAGGTTCAGGAGTTCTGTTGCTAAGGTGCATGGAGCTCTACTGATTACCAGGTATGTGATGAAATTGTATTAATTCTTTGAAAATCATCTTCTCAGCTCCTGCATAATAAAAAAATATGGTTATGATGAGCAAGATTGCTTCTTTCAAAATTCTGAAATTCCTGTCCCCTTAGTCAGGTGTTCTGGTGTTATGGCAGGGTTCTATTGATTGTATATTGGAGAAAATACACTAATTCTTTGAAAATCTTCTCTGCCTCTGGGCATCTACAAGGCAAACAGAGTACAAAGTTGTAAGGAGCAAGGGTGTTTTTACTAGATTTGTGAAAGAGCTCAATTGTTCTTGTAGGGTAATTAATACCTTGCCAGGTACTTTGAGAGACGTTTACCCAATTTTTTTTTTATTCACCTATGATAATTAATCACTATTAATAATATAGAGCCAGGTAAGGCTAATAAGATAGGTCAATTGAATTAAGAAATTAAGCAAGAATTCTTAATGTTCTCATATAATCAGGGTTCTCATTAATGCAAGAATCTGTGTCCTAGACGCAGCAAAATTACTTGGGATGCAAGGTTCTTAAAAACGATGCGTCCGTGGACTCATGATCGGACCCATCCTTGTTAGCGAGAAAATTCGGGTGATTTCGAAAACGGGGAATTTAGATGTTAGGATTTGTCAAAGAAATATTTAATCGAAACCTTCCTGTAACTATCATAAAGTTTATCCAAGAAACAACTTTTCTTGTACTTATTTCTCTTTTTTTAAAAACAGGGATTGATCATAAGATATTTCATGTTTATTAGTCCATAGTCATAATAGTGTCGCATGCCAAACTCCGACTGCTGTAAACACACTGCAGCTTTTTTTAAAAAAAAAACACTTTCCAATCTTGAGTGCTATCTACATGTAGAAACCCATCCTCACAATGTCAAGGTTTTGTGATTTTGGAACTCCACACAAACCCTTGACATAAGTCGCTATTTAAAAATTGGGCTAGAAAGCTACTATTTCATTTGTTCCTGGTCTAGGACTGGAACCAATCAGAAAATAGCTTTTATTGTAGGTAAATTTTGTAAACAAATATGACTCATACTTAAATGGAAAGTGGCAGTATTGTAGGATTTGTGACTAGTTACTTTAAATGAAACATCGCAGATAAAATTTTTGAAGGTCGTCCTCCTTACAATCACATAAGATATGCTCTGGAAATGGGGAATTTGATAACGACGGATTTGAAATATATATTCTCATTCACCCATTACGTCATGTGTAACCACAAGCCCAACTTTTAAATAGTGACTTATGTCAAGGGTTTGTGTGGAGTTCCGAAATCACAAAACTTTGACATTGTGAGGATGGTAGAAACCATAATTACTGCTTGTATACACAATGCGGCTTGATTATCTCGTGAATTTCACCCAGTGCAGACAACCGACAGGATTAGTTACGCCTCATTGCACATGACACCTGTGATTGTATACAGTCAACTTTTGGGTACTAGTTGAATATGCAACAGTTAATTTTAGCTTTATAAACACCAAGTTAATTTTTATGGCAATTGATTACGCGTGTATTTTAGAATATGGCTTGAATTCATTACCAGTTTATATACTTGAATATGTTAATATTGTGTAAACAAACTGATAAAATGATAAAGATTTTTATTGATGTTTGGATAGAAGGATACTGCAATAATTTATGTGGAACGCAACATAATTTTTCTGGGACGCATCAAATTTAGCTGGGACGCAACCTTCTCAAAAATCTTGAGTCCTGGGACTTAAGTCAGCAAAATCCTAGTGAGAACCCTGTATAATACAAAAAGATGTTTAACAATAGTTTTTAATGGTCATGTAGACTTGTAAACGATTATATTTGTTCATTGAATATACTAGATCAAGAGAGGCCAATTTGAGAGGGATTGTGCTGGGTGTACTATATATGTATACTGTTTTATGTCCTCAAGCACTGTTGTATTGTTTAGTCTGGTGATAGTGACATAGGGGAGTGTAATACTTCTGGCAAGTACAGGCAGGTAAAAAAATCTACTTTATGAATTATTGCTGAGTACTATGCTATTTTGTTGATCTCTGGTTGTCCTGTTTCTCTTGTTTTTCAGCAACATATCCTCGCTTATCAGTTTACGTTTTTTATTGTTACTTCTTTGGATCCTTTACAGGGTTGTGACATACTCAGGTGACCATTAAGGCTCTTGAGCCTCTTGTTTTGTCTTGTTAGGACAGCTTTTGTTGTTTCTATGTATCCTGATATTTCATTAAAAAATCAGAAAATGGATTCACGATTATCTTTGAGGTCATAATTTATTTGGACTGTAATCTTTCATATGATTTTCTTAAGTCTTTTTCTTTTCTGGTTAGCATACTGACAAAGTAATGTATGCTAGAATTCTGCTTTATTCTGCAAAAAAGGTTGTATCAATAAATGCTTAATTTTCAATGTTGACAGTTTTTAAATTTTTGGGGTATAGTAAAACATTCAAACATACTGAAAACCAACCAACTACACGAAAATGTATAGAGGAAAACAAATGATTTGCAATTGTATATTTCTCAACAAAAATCACTCATGTATTTGCACAATCACATCGAATTTCAGTGTTGACTATATCACAATTGATATTAGATTTAATATAATTGACTACCGGTAATTTACTTTACATATAAATGGTCTCTGTTTTCAGAGCTTGTTTGAGCAGTTCTTTGCTGCTGAGGACTACGGGATTTTTGTTCGACTGATGATTCAGAAAAACATTGAGTTACAACAGCAGGCTCTAGCAATGATTATGCAGATGCAGGGAGCACTCCCTGACAGCCTCAGTGAGGGGGCACCAAAGGCTCCCTCCTCATCATCACCCCCTGCCCCCTCCAATGAGCAGTATGGGGCACAAAATGAGGAAGAAATCCTAAAGGCTGTGTTAGAGTAAGGCATAATGCTTCATCATTTTACATTCTATTAAATGAGGTCAGTAGAGAATAAAAATATTTTAAAATCATCTAAAAGGGAAATCATTGCTGATTAATAGGTAGTTTATTAAAAGCTCGTTATGTGTGATATTTTCACATCTGAAGCAATATACTTGTATTGTCATTAACAATGATCTTTGCAGTCCAATAAAAAATTATTTCTTAATTATTAGACAGTCCAAACGAGAATATGAGGAAGAACAAAAGAAGAAGAAGACAATGGAAGAAGAAGAGATGAAGAAGGAGATGGAGAGCCTGATAAAGATCTCCCAAGTGGAGCATTCCAGACTGGAAGAGGAGAAAAGTAAAGAGAAAACCAAGCTAGACCAGGTCAGCATAAAAGAAGACAACAGAATTTAGTTCTTTCTATGTACTGCCATTGTGCTTAAGCTCAGATTAACTAAGACATCTGACTCCAGTTAATTGCTTGTGCATCTCAGTTAAATGGTTCTGAAACAAGTTCTGTCTTTTAAACCAAACATAAGTCTTGACAAGATCGCATGTTTTAATTTGTGTGTGTGTGTGTATATAATTATATACAATTTTAGAAGATCCATATGCACTGTATTGTAGGCTTTGTTTGGAATGACATTGAATGAATCAGCCCCACAAACCAGTGTATCCAGTAAACCACCAGCAGGAAACACCAAACCACCGCCAGCAAAACCACAAACAGATCTCAAGTCAGCGGTAATTATTACATCACTAATAAAATCAGGAAACACCAAACCACCAGAAGTAAAACCACAAACAAATCTCAAGTCAGCGGTAAGTATTACATCACTAATAAAATCAGGAAACACCAAACCACCACCAGCAAAACCACAAACAAATCTCAAGTCAGCGGTAAGTATTACATCACTAATCAAATCAGGAAACACCAAACCACCGCAAGTAAAACCACAAACAAATCTCAAGTCAGCGGTAAGTATTACATCACTAATAAAATCAGGAAACACCAAACCACCACCAGCGAAACCACAAACAGATCTCAAGTCAGCGGTAGGTATTACATCATAATAAAATCAGGAAACACCAAACCACCACCTGTAAAACTACAAACAGATCTCAAGTCAGGGGTAAGTATTACATCATAATAAAATCAGGAATCACCAAAGCACCACCAGCAAAACCACAAACAGATCTCAAGTCAGTGGTAAGTATTACTTCACTAGTAAAATTAGGAAACACCAAACCTCCACCAGCAAAACCACAAACAGATCTCAAGTCAGCTGTTAGTATTACATCACTAATAAAATAGGATACACCAAATCACCACCAGCAAAACCACAAACAGATCTCAAGTCGGCTGTTAGTATTACGTCACTAATTAAGGTGGAAACACTAAACCACCACCAATAAAATCTCCAGCAATCACAAAGTATAAATAAAATACAATAAATCATCCAATAAAATGAACTGCATGGAAGTGACAGTGGTGACTCCTCCATCTGCAAGTACATCTCATCTAGTTACTACACCTGTTAGACAATATATTGGGAAAGTTATATATTTATCAGTTTAAAAGGAATCATGTGCCTTTTGAATCAAGATAGTTCAGTTACCTGGATGATTTCTTTCAAAACATTAATGTTTCTTTGTATTTTCCTCTGTATAAGTTTTGCAAAAGTTGGTGTTGTAGTATTATACTGGTCTTTATTCCACCACCTAAAAATATATACTATCAAGTGGGAGAGGGGATATTTTCCTATTAAAGGAGTTAAAGAATTGGTCATGATGTACATATGAATCTTTCTTTTCATATGTACATTTATGTACATGTATATACTAGTAATGGTTACCCAGCCAGTAAATGCATAGTTATCTAATTCTGGAGAGAGCATCTTTATCACTTCATTATCACTTCTGACATCAGATTTTACAAATTATTATCCCCATTGCTTGTATGTATTAATGTGTATGTGGGATTTTAAACTTGGATGTGCAGGATGCAAAGAATCAGGTCTGCATATGTTAATCTGGTCATACAAAAGTGTGGGTTATCTAGGTCAATTTCAGATATTGTAATCACCATAATTTATAATTGTAGAAGGGAGGCTATTGGTTATATGCCTGTCTGTTTCCCAATTAAAACTTAACATTTGATTAAGCCAATGTAAAGTTGTTAATGTTAGAGGTATGGGGGAAATCGTTGAAGTACATAACAGCACACTGACACAAAATATACCACCCTTAGGGTAGATGTTATGAGTGCATGAACACAGAAAACAAATTCATATTTCCACATCAGTACTGAAATTTAAATGTTTTCTCTTTGTTTGATGATGAAGTGAATTTTCACATTAATTTTTTCTTTCAATTTTTTCCATTAACGATCTGTATTGTTTTCCATGAAATGCAAAATATCCCAGTGAGAAGGTTCCTTCTGCATATTGTAAAGATCAATTAAACTGCTAGGCCAACATTAAGATGCTTACATTTTAATGTGTATTAGCTCATCTGAGCTGAAGCTCAAGTGAGCTCTTCTGATCACCTGTTGTCCAGTGTCTATCTGTCTACTGGTCTGTTCAGTTATCTAGCTGTCTGTCTGTATACTTTTCACATTTTTATTCCTTCTTGAGAACCACTGGGCCAATTATAATCAAAGTAGGCACAAATTATCCTTGGAAATAAGGGATTCTAAATTGCAAAAATAAAGGCCCAAGCTCCTTTCCAAGAGGTGATAATCAAGAAAAGGCAAAAATAGGATGGGGTCATTAAAAATCTTTTTCTCAGGAACCACTGGCTCAGAAAGTGAGAAACTTGTATGAAAGCAGTTACATGTACATACCATGAGCAAACTTGCACGACTTTCTTTAATATGTTGCACCTCTTGTTTAAGTTAAATTTGACCATTTGTTTAGTTGATCATTTTGTCTTCTGAGGTATATGTAAAGGTATATTAAATTTCATTTATATTTTTCCTGTTTTTAGCCCAGTATATCAGTGACCCCTGCTGCTCCTCAAAGTGTCGCAGCCCCTCCTAAACCGGCAGAACCCGCTGTCCCCACGGCTAGTGTCACTGCGGCAATTGCTTCTCAGAAATTACCACAGGTGGGTCAACAAAAACCCCAAATGTCCAGTGCAGAGGCTGCAGCTAACTGGTTAAAACAGACAGATGACACTCCTTCTCAGAATAAACCATCCACCTCAGCTGTCCATGCTGCTGCAGTGAGTACCGTGTTCTATAATTCTGCATTGTGTATTTGTGATAGGTTCTTCAGTGGTTATATTTTTGATTAAATTCAAAATAAATTTAATAACTACCCGGTAAGCCATCTGCATTGGAAAGACTACTTGTGAAACATTTGCAAAATTTTGGTCAAAATGGCAGATACAGTGAAACTGCAAAAATTCTTTGTCAATTTTTTTTTTCTGTGCTTTGTTGAATGGAATTGCAGTAGCTTTAAAATAGCAAAAGATTAAAGGATCTTATTTTAATATTTTTGAACAGCATAAATTTCCCATGCATTACATGTAGAGAAAATGATACTATACATGTATCTAGACATGTTTCAGCTAAGTACTTGTCTTTTCTTTTCAAATACAGGCAGCCATGTCAAACATGAACCCAGAGGAACTGAAAAAGAGACAAGATTTTTTGAAGCAACAAAGAGACAAATTGCTAGAAATGAAGAAAAAAGAAAGAGAAAAACAGTTATTAGCTGCAGAAAAGTCCCAACCAAAACGTCCTGTATCTGCTCGCATGGCCAAGTCAGCCATGGAGGATGGAGTGTCAGAAAAGTCCAATAAACTAAGTCCAGAGGAGGAGAAAAAGATGGCTATGAGAAAAGCAATTGCTGACCGTCTGAAGGCAGAAATGCTGGGAAAATAGTGCATAATAAAAACAGTGACCTATGTGGTATTGACAAAACTTTGATCTGTTATATATTTCCTAAAGGTTTTTATGCATTCGTGGAGAAAAAATGTCATTTTTGTGGTCTTTTGTAATGAATGTGATAGATTTGAATGAGAAATAAATATCAGTTAAAGGGAGATAAGTGAATTTGAATTGACTCGTTTTGAAGATTATCATGTTTGATCTGTATAATGTATTTTGAGGTTTACTACAAGTTGTGGTGAAATGTTTTACTTTATTGCATCATGTGTACATGTATATATTCATGACTGATATTCAAGATTGTTCATTGAGGAAAATAAAAATTACTGGTGGAATAGTATAATGAGCCTAGGTAAAAATGAACCCCCAGTGATACATAATGTATCAACCTTTTAGTCTATTATTTTATTATTAATAATATACTGTTGAGTAGGTACTATGCCCAAACCCTTTAGTTGTTATAGTTCTACTTAACAATTACTAGTATTTTCAGGTTGTGTAAGTTATGTTTTAATAGCAAATATATCTTTAGTGTTCCGAGTTATGGATTATTTTTAAGAATATTGTGTTGATTATTATACAACATAACTTTAATACTGTTCTTGGGTTTAGAGCACAGTTGTATAATATTTTTTAAAGTACATGTACAATAGTACATATATTGTACATGTACTTGTGCCAGTTGTTTTATGTACCGGTAAAGCTGCATATGAGAGGAAGTTCTAAATACATTCAGCTGGATACTGTATTAATTTTTTATATTCTATTATTGAACACTCTATTGTGTTGCTCCTCTCTGTATTGGAATTTTAAAGTTTGGTTGTGAAAGTCTCTCTACTCCAGTCAAATATCACATGACCTCGTTCCTCTACTCCAGTCAATTATCACATGACCTCGTTCATTCCAGTTTTCTCTCATATTAAGTCAGCATTTTTGTAAAATCAAAAGGGTTAGTGCATTAACTCCTTAATCAGACATGCTTCCTACTTGGGAAAATATGTTTTTATCTGGAAAAAAAAAACTTAAATCTTATAACACTCTGGCATTTTGAGAATTTTTTTAAGTTGACTTTTTAAACCTGTATGCAATATTTATGCACATGCATCAATCAATGCACAATGCTCCTTTATCGTTGCAGTGTTCCTGATGAGGAATTGATGTTGAAATTTTTTTCTGCACATACCAAGTCATTATATATAAGAGTTCACATTTACCTTTGTTCATTCACTTATGTAATATTTTTAGTTTGGAGGAGGAAAGTAAGCAGAAGAAGAAATTTTACCAATATGACGTTTTGCTCCTTCAACAATTCAAACATTGATATTTTGTCATTCTTATTTTTTGTTTTCCAGTGATTTGTGTAATATGGTGCTTTGTTTGCCATTATGTTTTTTGTCTTATCATGTATGTATAGAGCAGTGGAGGTTGTATTCTTCATTTAAGTGGCACATTGAAGAGAAGAACGAGTGGTTCACATTTCCTTATATGTTAATTACTTCAAGATTTCCGAGTAGTACATCTGACTGACAATTAGGGGAAAAAAGATTCATCATATGACATTTGGTTTATGAATTGTAACAGTTACTGGACTTTTTTTCTATTCTGAATCACATATTTCAGATGTGTAGATAAATATTACTTGTATATAAGTCTCATATATCATAATTAAAATCACTATTGTCCAAATGATAGGCAGTATAACAGATTTCTTTGGCTTGTAATTTTCTTAATTTTATCCTTCAAATGTACCATTCAATTTTTTTTTTCCAATCCAGTTGCTTTGTGAAAAAGCGAATGATGCAATTTAAACCTGAATACCATAAAAATTTGAAAAATGCAAAATTAAACTTATACACTAAATAATGTAATAAATTGTATAATCTACTACAACACATAAAAATGGGTCTCTTTCTAATTATAAAAATCCGATCCTGGAAGAGTTTTACTGAACTATTGTGTGAATATTTTGTTGCAACATTCTTGACATAAAATTCTGTGATAATAAATGCAATTGAAATATTTTATGGGTTGTCATTATACATCCTTACTATTCCAGTTGGTAAACATTGGAAGCTTTCTGAGGAAGTGTAGATTCTAAATTGTTCAAATAATAAACCTGGGGATTAGGGTGGAACCACAATAGGGGATGATAGTTTTACATTGAAATATATATGAAAAATCTTTAAAAATCTAAGAACTACTGGGCCAGAAAAGGTGAAACTTGTGTGGAAGCTTTCTGAGGTAGTGTAGATTCTAACTGTTCAACTCATGGCTCCTGGGGGTAGTGGGGCCACAATAAGGGGGATCAAACTTTAGCATTGAAATTATTTTTGAATTTTTTTTTTTATTTAAATATTTTCTAAAGAATCACAATTGAACCATAAATTTGCAAACATTCCATTGTTGTGTGAATTTAATTTTTTTTTTTTACATTATGGACCCCAGGTTCGACTTGATTTCAATTTGGATCAAATTTTACATAATGCATCTATACAGGAGAGAATTTTCTTCTCAATAACTGCAAGACCATGTTAGTCATATTGATATTGAAGCATCCCCATGGTGTGTGGATTCAGAGACCCCTTAGAGTTGATGTCTTCTAACCTTGTACCAAGTTTAGTTGCAATCCAATCAAATCTGTATGTGGAGTAGGATTTTTAAAGATTTTCACGTATTAACTTAAGTAGCTATAACAAAACTGATGAATAAAATTATGTGTCTTAAGGTATTCTACTTGTGTGCCAAGTTTGATTGAAATCAGACCAAAACTGCAGGAGGGGTTGCAATTTAAAAAAAAAAAAACAAAAAAAAAAACAAGATGTGTTTGTGAAACGTATGGCAACTTATAGCAAATGTTAAACTTTCTCAAATGCAAATCAAATATGTTGTTATCTAAAGTAAAGTCTTGCCTGTAAAATATGAAAGCCCTAGCAGCAACCATTGAATAGATATGGAAAAGGTTAAAGTTTTTTCAAAAGTATGTCAAACATCAAGGTCAAATGATCAAAATTAATGGTGCCCAGGGAAAGGCTTTCTCCCAAGAAATACACAGGTGAAATATGAAAGCCGAAGCACCAATCATTTAAAAGTTATGACCAAGGTTAAAGTTTTCTAGGTCAAACTCCAAGGTCAAGGTCAAAGGGTCAAAGTTGTTGGTATCCAAAGGAAGGTCTTGTCACAAGGATTAAACATGTGAAGTATGAAAGCCCTAGCACCAACCGTTCAAAAGTTATGGTCAAGGTTAAAGTTTTTCAAAAGTAAGTCAAACACCTAGGTCAAGGTCAAAGTTGTTGGTATCCAAAGGAAGGTCTTGTCACAAGCATTACACAGGTGAAGTATGAAAGCCCTAGCTCCAGTTGTTCAAAAGTTATGGCCAAGGTTAAAGTTTGGTAAAATTTTACAAAACTGGGTCAAACTCCAAGGTCAAGAGGTCAAATATGGTGGTACCCAAAGAAAGGTTATGTCACAAGGACTATACATGTGAAATAAGAAAGCCATAGTTCCAACCAATCAAAAGTTAAGGGCAAGGTTAAAGTTTTTGCGGACAAACAGACGGAAGGACAGGGCAACAATTATATACCCTGAATCTTCGATACGGGGGCATAAAAAAAGAGACGGACAATAGACAGATGGACAGAAGACACCTTACCATCACATAAGCTTTTTTGGTCTTTGACCAGCACATCTAACAATGAAGACCAAAAACATTTATCAATCAAAGACTACAAATCAAAAATTCAAATCTCAGTCCTTTAATACATCATATCCAAGTCATATAATTCACAAGGGAACAAAACTTCATGGAAAATAGGTATCATACAAACAGGTACGAAATGCTGATCTTCTGGAAACTCCTCTGTTCTTCAGTTTAATACCTTATACTGAAAATTCCTGTCTAGTGCCTTTACAGTTTCCTCCATTCAATGAATATAAAAACCTAATACATATATGTAAGCAGTCATTCAAATTAGCACCATAGTTCATCAGATGAACTTGACTTATTTGTGGATAGTTTAAAACATCCTTTAAGTTATCTTTTTCTCCTTTTTTTTGCCGGTGGTTCTGTCATCTTGGGGTCTTTTGTGTAAGATGTATCAGCTGTAGAGGTGGATGGAGCTGAAAATCACAAATATTCACTCGATAATATTGATCTTCATAAGAATTCAGGACTAATGAACAATGAACAGAGATCCGTGAAATACTACTACTATATAAAGGCCATTAGAAGATTGTTAAGAAGCCTTTGGTTGATTAATACTTGTCTGATCTCTCAACAATCTCTGAAAGTCTCAGAAAGTCAGTTTTTGTGTAAATGCTAAAGGAGATCATGATGCGCTTGTTGTGTGATGAAAAATTGAGGATATTGCTAGAAGTGGCAGTCTACCACCAGTCTCAAGGATCTTTCCAAGATTTCGATGATCTCTCACGAGACATTAATCTCCTGTATTTTTATTTTTTTAACAAGGACGTGATGGACAAAACTATTCAGAGTTTTTTTTCTCCCAGACAATAAAAAATGCTTACAAATTACTGCTAGTAAACTTTACAGTTTACTGAAACTTCACGTTATCAACTTATGAATTTCACACATTGATTTCTTCCATCCAAAATTTAGGGTCAATCAAAATGTCCCATTTTCCATCACCTTCATTCCTTGACCATTTTTGTTTGTGGCAGATATACACAATGTTTTACAATTTAGTCTGCATATATTTCTTCCAAATTGACATTAATGCCTGATAGAATGCATCAAATTAATACTGCATATGAATGTATTGCATTTTAGCCCTTTCATAGTAACAACACTCAATATATAATAGCACACATTTTCCTGACTTTTCAATGACAATGAATACTGTAAACATAGATAAATTAGCACACTCAAAATTTAGCACAAATGTTCTCTTCATGTGCTTAGTACAATCATAAATTAGCACACTAAGAGTTTTAACAACAAGTATTAGTTTAATCATTTAAGCATGTACATAAATTAGACAAGAATCAGTGCAAAGGGGTGCTAAAATATGATAACCACTAAAATACGTATGTTTACAGTTCATTCATTACCATAAAAAAGTAAGAATTCTATCAAATGATTTTACAGGACTTCTAATCCTCAAACATGAAATTACAATCTGTAAGGAAGTGTATGATTTCATACCATCTTGGTCTTGAGATGATGAAGCAGGAGTATTTGCCCTTGCATCATCTTCGGTGCTTTGTTTTTCTGTCTGTTTTTGAGCAGCTTTCCATAAAGCACTCTTTACAAATCTCTTTGATGCTGATTTGTCAACTCTTGGAGCTTTTGCTCTGTCTTGTATATTTTTTGCTCTATCCATGTAACTTTTAATTCTTTCCTGAAAGCAGAGATACCATTTATAATTAAAGCTTGCAAATGAAACTTAATGTACTGTGAGCCCCACCCCATACGAGTATAATGGCAAAGTCCATGTTTTGTTATGGGAAACCCAAAGATCTCCCCAATCAAAACATAAAATAGGAGGTCACAATGACACTAACATAACTAATATAAGGAATCTGTGAAAGTCTCATCAAATCTTATTCAGTGCTATAGGAAGAGTTGTGGATAAGAGATGTCTACCCCTAATTATTATACCCCCATGGTACATGTATAAAGTGATGGGGTGTCCATCCTTCTGCAAATAAGTCCTTCTGTTTATACATCCTTCCATCCATAGGGAAGGATGTATGGACTGAGGAACAGAAGGACGGACATCCCCATTCTGGGGGGGGGGGGGGGGGTAATCTTCAAGTATCAAAATTGATTTCAGTATTCAATATTGACCACATTACTTTTCTTGTAATAAGAACGCAACTTTATTTTTAAAACATTAACATGTATATTACAATATCACAAGTCAGTGTGGAGGTGTTGCAACACTTCTAAAAACAGAACTAGAACCAAAATAGAGAATGAAAAAAGTTACCAATTCTTGTTTTATGCCATGTTCTTTGGGGTTTACTCCACAAATATTTAGGTACACTGAAAAAAAAAATAATTTACATCCCATGAACTACAGTATAACAGAAGAGTAAAGTTGTGTCACAACTGAATCAAAAGGACCTAATAATATTACAAGCACAATTTAGACAGGAGCAAATTAGGACTTACCCCAAAATAGTGAATTGATAGAGTAAACTCCTGCCAATTCTAATTTTGCTTTTTCCATTGCACTTATCTGAAAAAAAAAAAATGCAAAAAAATTATATATTATTCCCTTGATACATGTACAAAAGGGATCATAGCCAATTGAATGCCTGTAGATTAACTGAACAAAATGTACCCTAACTTAGAAGTCTTCAGTAGGGAGGTTTTCTTCCCCATAAATTTCCTATTTAAAGCAAAACTTCAGACCACTGTTTTGACCTAAAATCCTTGTTCCCCCCATAAATCAATATGAGATTTGGGTTCATATTTGGGTTAGTCCTTGCATACCACCTGAGAGATAAGGGTTAGTCTCGTGTTTTTTACAGATTGATTAAGAAATTCAGTTGCATCTGTATTTTTGTGCAAGATCCTTCAGCTTCAATGATATCTCATTAGTTTGTTTAGATGAAAAAAATGGCTAAGTATGAAAGAAACGGCACTAGGCATGCGCTGCACATGCTTCATTGACAATTATTTATGTCAATTTTTCACTGAATAAACAACAATATTTATTGAATACTTTTAGAGAACAAAGTTAAAACTTTCTTTAAAAATAAAGTTTTAAACTACGATATTAACCATAGAATTCGATTTTGTGGTCAAAAAGGGCCAAAACCCCATACTTTTTATTTTTTCAATCACTCACACGATCTCCTATATACTGAAGTTGCCTACGACGACACTATATTCTCGAGTTTTTTTCTGGGGACGGTAAAAGTCAAGTCTTTCCCATTTGTTAAATGTTTTTAGAGAAAGAGGTAAACTTTTCATGGTAGATTTCGATGTTGGGGTCAAAAAGGCCCTAAACCTCAATTTTTATTTTTTTATTGCTCTTGAGATCTCGCAGAGATTTTTTACTGGGTGGTAAATTCCAGGTGGGAGAGGGGCTTATTTTGTACAGGTGTGAATGCCTTGAGGGCAAGCAGTCTACCTGTGGTTGTTTGTCTCCTAATCCCTTTACACAGGAAGTGATTTAATACATAGTAGAGTACCCAAGAAGTCAACTTTACCTGTGTTGGGATTTTGAGATTATTTTAAATTAGAAATAAAAAGTTGTAAACAAAGTTTAATCTCAACTTTTATTAATTTGTAATTGAATGTGTGTCAAAGCATCCCCACCCATTAAAAAAAATTATTATTCAAAGTAGTTATTGAGCTTTGAAAAAAGTTATACCAAATTTTGATAAATATTTTCATAAAGAATATCATAATGATTTCAAATACTAAAGGTGTGTGTGTATATATATTATCAAACTAAAAATTCCATAGTAATACAGCTTCTCTATTGTTATACCATGTGTGGTAAATATCAAAGGATCAAAAGTTAATTTGAAGGTCCCCACAAGTGCCAAACAAGGTGTACAGGGTAAACACAGGCACTAGTAAGTAAATGTCAATCAACTTCTAGCATCCAATGATGTATCTTAATGCACTTGATTGACAGCCCTCCAGGGTACACAGACCTGTTATTCTGCCTTTAAATAAGAATCTCCTACAGCTACTATATATTTTAGCGCGTTTTTCTGTGGACCGGTAAAGCCGTCCCAAGAAAATATGTCATCTTCGCTAAAAATAAAATCTTACCTTTTCATAAAGCTCTGACTGGTTTGTTTTGAGCAAAGGCTGGAAAACAGTTTCAATCTGTGTCAACGCTGTATCTAAGGACGCCAGTTTTTCTTTTAACTCATCTGGTATACTTGATGTACTTCTGGATTTTGCCATGTTAAATTATTGCCTAATTTTAGTTAAACAAGTTCATATTTTCTTTTCAGCCTAAAATACAGGGAAAACAATGTGGCTTAACAAACCGGAAATAGCTTGATATGAAATAATTTTAGACATATCAAAATAATGGTTTCAATCCCGGAAAGATTACAATCATAAATTATGTTTTTGAACTACTACACATTTTCTCTCCGTGGTAATCAGCTAAATATGCATTGAAACAATTTACTACAAAGAAGAAGAAGAAATTTAAAAATAAATAGCTTACAGCACAGAAGTGTTAAGAAGCACGACTTATCTAAAATACTCGAACCGGAAGCATATTACTTTGGATGTGATGGCGGGAATACGAAAGTAACAGACTGTAAAAGATTAATGAAATATGGCATCTATTTTAGAGTATGTGCTGAGCGGAGAACTGCTAGTGGATGCTCTAGTGTCTTTCCTGAAACGAGATTTACGTGATACTGGTTTTGTACCTAAAGTACGTGATTTCACGTTCACTGTGAAAAAAGGGGGAGGGGTAAAATTAGATTGCAGCGGTAACGTGCTTTTTTTTTCTCCAGTTACCATGGCATTACCATTTAAATCATTGTATGTAATTATTCTGCAGAGGTGTCATTTAAAGAATTTTTCTCATAATTGAAGAATGCTATATAACGAGATGTTTTTACAAAGTCTGTCCTAATATGTTACTGTTTATACGTGTAATTACACAAGACGGATTCATTTCAGGAAAACATTCCAACACAGCTGACAGAGTTTCAACATATTCATCAAGAATTTATTCCCTTCTTCTTAAATTATCTTCGAGATCAAACAATACATCTTCTGCAGAGTTCTAAATCAGCAACCCCTTCTCCTGCCAAAACCCCCTCAGCTCAGAAGTTAAAGAAAAGCATAAGTGAAAAGAAAGGTTCATCATCCTCTAAGAGAATTCAGTTGTTTGGTGCCAGTCCTGGGGATGGAATTGATGACATTAAACCTACGAGTGGTTCCTTTTTTTCCCCTAACACGTCGATCGATGCTAAACCTCCAACTCTGAATACTCCTACAAATGAAGGGATTGTGGGAAAAGACAAAAAATCTACTCCAAAGGGTCATTGCTCTGTGGAGAGGAATCAGAATTTCTCATCTGTAGGTGGTAGCTCTGTTGACAGAGATCATAGATCTAAGGGTAGTAGAAATACTACGCCACATAGTGGTAGCAAAAATAATCAAGATGGTAGATCTAGACACCGATTCAGTCTTGGAGAGTTCATAATATCTCCAGAGGTTACATGTACATCTGCAAACAAAAGAAAAAATTCTCCATATTCATCAGGAAGGAGAAATGATAAATCAGATGAAAACTCACCCTCACCTGCTCCAACTAACCTGAAATCTGGAAACAAGAAACGTCATTCAGTTGAATCAGGGAGTCGCAGATCATGTTCCCCTGCTCCAGTGTTTAGTTTGGGCAACACTGATGAGTTTCCACCTGTAGGTGGTGATGGTAAACCAGTCACTCCAAGGTAGAAATTACAGTAGTTTTTATTTTAAGACAAAGTTCATATGATTGTTTGTTTAACTCATGTGAGTTGCCTATATTCATATTAAGTTTTAAAACTTTTTTCACATTACAATGAATGACTGTTTTTGAAATGATGATATGCTTTTTCATAGGGATGTCAATTTCACTCAGATATCCTGGTTGAATAATTGGGGGTTTTATTTGAACAATAGTTGATTACTTAATAAAACTATTTTTCTCATGTCAGTTTATGTCCTTCTCAGACTGCTTGTACATGCATATGAATATTCAAATAAAGCTACCATAACATACAAAGTATATGCATTTCTAGATACAAATAGTAGCTAGAAGAAATATCTGTGTCTAAAATGGTATTAATTTTTTTTTTTTACTGCATATTTTATGTCTAAATACATGTTTTCAACTACTGTCGAATGCTATGACTTGTCAATTCTTTTCCAAATGCTAATATATGTAATCGATTAATCTTTCATGGGAAGCCATTGAATCATGTCTAACTCAAGTTAAATTATTGTCCGGTGGCTGGTAAACAGTTGAAGT
The DNA here is from genome assembly GCF_033153115.1 of Saccostrea echinata. Lineage (NCBI taxonomy): Eukaryota > Metazoa > Mollusca > Bivalvia > Ostreida > Ostreidae > Saccostrea > Saccostrea echinata. The sequence continues at coordinate 42,174,915 of NW_026889758.1, forward strand.
GTACTTTATATCAAAATGTTAAAAGCTTGCTTTAAGTATTGATTTTGCAATTTTATGCAAACACGAAATCCGGTCATAAAATTGATTCATATTAGATCTAGATAGACATGAAAAGAAATATCAAAATGTACACACATCTATCTGCCAAATTATACAGGTATGCTTGATTATGTAATCATTCATGTTAAAAAAAGATAATTTGGCCCACATAATAATTGACAACTATACTTTTAATGAGTAATTGAGTGAAAAATAGTTGATAGTCAGTATTACTGAACAATAGTGGAGTACTCGAATACTCATTGAAATCCCTACTTTTTAATTATTCCTAATGGTTAATGTACCATTTTATAAAATGTACATGTATGTATCCACATTGTTCACCTCTGACATTAAGTTTGATGTCGTTTGTGCAGAGTACCATGTTTTATTTACAGAATGCATGATCTGGCAGTGGAAAAGGGAAATTTGACAAATATGATCTTAAAAAATTCTCCTAACTTTGACAACACACCAAGAGCAGTGAAATCCAACCCAATCACAAAATCTCGTAGGATAAGTTTCACCACAATACCACAGGAGGGATCCTCAGAATCCCCTGCCCCACCCTCCAGAAGAATAAACCCCACCCCAGTGTCTGGGAAACCATTCAGGAGACAGACAAATGCCTTCATAGAACAACAGGACTCAGAAAACAAGGGCAGCAGCTCTAGTTTTGACCAGAGTCATTTAGAAGAGGAGAGAGAATTACTTAGGTAAAATTTATACTCACTTATAATACATACATGTGCATATACTTGTATGTGTAATTGATAAGGAGTCCAGAATAAAGGAATACATGTGTATGTTCATAAATAGATGAAAGCAAAAAAATATTTTCCTTCAGGTCAGAAATGCAGGTTAAAATAAACTCCAATTAATTTTGCAGGAAAGAAAAGGCCAAGCATCTTCAAAACAAAGTTGAGAGTAAGTTAGATGACTGCAGCTCAGCATCCTGTAGTACACCAACCAAGCTAGCCTTGGATCGTTCAGTCAGCACAGTGGAAATAGTTACTGCTGACATTAAAGAGGTCACACACAAGATTGAACTTGATAAATTGGTACAGCTGTACTCAGAATGTCTCAGTGGTAAGATCAAAAAGATTCAATCCAGCTGTAGTTTTATAACCCTATATGTGATAGAGAGGAAGTTTTTAGTTTAAAAAAAGAAATTGTCTTCTTCTTTTTTTTAACAAAGTCTGCTGTTAATGAATAGGATGCATGTCATATGAATTGCTACATGAATGGAAGTTACTGTCAGATGCTATCATTTTTTTTTTTAAATTAAAAAAAGTATAATAGCCTGCTGAAGAGAAGGTCTTAAAAAAAGATAGGAATACTTTATTGATGTTTTTCCTTTCTTTCTTTTCATCAATTTTTTGTACAGAAAATCTGTTTCCTAACCTGTCTATGGAGCTGTACTTCCTGATGCAGCTGCTGACGACCCGTAGTGTAGACCTGGAGTTGATAGCTGTCTGTGGAGAAGGTGGGTGTTACAGTGTAATGTCCATACTGTGTTAATTTTGTCTAGTGCTCTCACATGTCCATACTATTTACATGATATACAGCTTTGTCTCTCCCCTTTGCTCTTGTCAGTCAAGTGATAATTTTGAAAAAGGGAACTAAGAATAAAGTGTACATGATATGAATAAAGTGTGCATAACATGGCTGATAATTTGTGTTCTTTGCAGATGTTTTGGAGAATAATTTCTTTTGCTCTGTCCACAATGCTGTATATTTTGCTGTCGGTGTTTTGCAAGAACAGAAAAGGTAATAATTATGTTTAAAAAGATATTTTTTTTTTTCAAATGATAAGGCTTCTGTCATTATCCCATCAACCACCACCTGTCATTTATTTCCCCACAAAGAAATAAAAATGAAATTGTGATAAAGTGAAAATTGATTAATTTAATGGATGGTATTATCTAACCATGGCTAAATACTTGTGTGTGTGTGTGGGGGGGGGGGGGGGGGGTTGGAGACACATAATGAGATCTTTTCTGTCTTCTCCCCTCAAACAATTTAATAGCTACATGTTTTTAATGATCAATACAACAGTTAAACTTGTATTTATAATTGTAAATGTTTATGAACCAGACACAATGAATTCCACTTGTGTGGTAAATAAACATACAATTTTTGATGTTCTTATACAGATTACTTCAGTGTCTTGATAAAGTGACCCTGCGACTGTTGTCAGAGAACACCAGAATTTCTCATTTTTCTCCTGATCTAAGTAATTGGTTATTGACCATTGTTGAAAGCAAGAATCAACAGGTAGGTGAAGATTGTTACAAGTATTTAATGTATACCAGAAACTATTCTGATGTATTAAATGTACTTTTCTGTATTGTGTAGCATCTGTATGTATTACATGTGTAGCACCGTGTATTACGTGTGTAGCACCTGTATGTATTACATGTATAGCACCTGTATGTATTACATGTATAGCACCTGTATGTATTACATGTGTAGCACCATGTATTACATGTATAGCACCATGTATTACAGGTATAGCACCTGAATGTATTACATGTGCAGCACCTGAATGAAGTTAGTGGTGCATCTTGCCATTAACATGTTCAGTTGCATAAAATTTCTGTCAAATTTTTCCAAAGACTTGAAAAATACAATATCCTGCTTATTGTGCAGTAGGGAGAAATGTTTAAACCACGAGAAATATTTTGACAGGTTGGTCCCATTTATCCCAAGTCTCCTATTGGTAGTGTGTCTTTCCAAGCTGAAACTGACAATAGGAAAAACTTTCCTGATGACAGAACATTTCATTTATTCAAAAAACAAAGGTGAGACTCATAATGTTTTTTAAATCTCCTATCAACTGTATTTTATATTGTGAACTGGCTAGTATGAACATACTGTACAATTTAGGAAATTTAACAAATTTGCTATATTGTGTGTGTTTTTTGGGAAAGTCAGGGATTTCAATTAGGGATGGCAGGTGGAAATTTATCCCCATTTCAGTGATCAGAATTGAATGCTTCAAATTTCATAATTGGCAAAGTGAACTATTGGAAATCATTCTAAAACACCCTCTCCAAATGAATGAATTTATTTCTTCACTTCAAAATTATTGAAATATCTGGAAGGTCATTATTTCTTTCAAAATGTGTACAAAATACCCTCAACACTGTATAGGAAAAATGGCAGAATGAGTTAATATCAAATTGTTTACATTAAATGGTGTTGCAAACTTTAAAATTATCATATGTTGTATTACATTGTTTTAAATATTTGCACAAATTTAAAAGTAAGCAGTAGATACCTAAATATGGAGGTGGAGTTAGAAAAATTACACACACCTTCAAACTAAAATCTCAATACAATTTTAATCAAATGGGGAATGGGACTGAATTGTACTGACAACTATTATTCATGATTAGTTTTATGGCAAGTCTCATGAGATAAGAACACTTTTTGACGTAATAAACATACAGCTGTAATTATAGGATTGACTGTTTATAAATAAGTCGATACTTACAGGGATGGATTCTATGAGATTTTGAGAGAGTGGGAAACACATCACATGATGCCAGGCTGGTCCGTCAGTGAGGTGCTAGGAAACAAAATCCGGGCCTTGGTCAGCTCCAAGACAGAACTTTCCAATCACCTCCACTTTGCCAGACTGTTTCAATCTCAGCTTATTGCCGTAAGAAACCTTTCTCGGTGTTGAATCAAACCAAACAGTCAGATTCCATATATTCTTCACATACACTGTATTTGATTGTACTTTTGATTTTAATGTTGTATTGAAGTGTTATATTTACTGAGTATGATCTATTATTTATACCCTGGCTTGAAAAGGGGGGACATCTAGTGATGGGATGTACATCCATCTGTCTATCTGTTACACCTGGGGGTACCCATCTCTTATCGCCAACTCCTCCTATACCACTGAATAAAATTCAATGAGACTATCCCAGAATCTTTATTACACTGTGCCATTGTGCATCTTCTATTTCACATTTTGGTCAGACAGATATTTGGGCTTTCCCATAGCAAAAACTGCACTTTGCCTTTATACTCATATGGGAACAGGGGTATCATTTTGAGAGCTCAGTGCTCATTGTACCTCTAGTTATACTACTAAAAGCTGTTTTTATCCATGTCTTCAGGCTTTACTTACATTTACAGATGTGTAAAGGAGACAGTGGTTTAATGGCTGAGACTGGTGATGACAATATTGCTTTGTTAAGTCAGTTAAAGCGTTCCAATCCAGAAAAGTTTAAAAAGTAAGTCTTTGGTATTCAGCTTCATTATTTTTTTTTAGGGTACTGCTCTACTGATGGCCTATCGTGGCTTGTCTATCCATATCTCCAGTATTACTTGACTGGAGTGTATTCTGTCTCCCCTTGGTCCATTCTGGCTCTTTCAACAGGGTTTTTTTTAGGTCTTAAAAACAAGGGCCTGGGCCTTTCCATTTGGGAAAAATTAGCGACATTTGGTTGAAATTGGAAAAAATGTCATACTTAACATTTTTCTAAATAATGTTAAATAAGAATAACTTCATCAATTGCAAGGCATTTATTAACATGTTTTACATGTACATGAATCATTCTCAGACTCACTACTGTTATTGTTCGGTGGAGGCCGACAATCAGCATCGGAAGTGGTGGGTTGAGTTTCACTTTGGCAGACTTGTTGAAATTTTGAAATCACTGTCAGACATTTAGTCTGACAGAGTCAAATGTTCTGTCGGACCGGACGAAGTTTTGTCAGACCAGATCTTATTTTGACGCTGAGAAAGCAAAATAAATAACAGCACCAAAATGCCCTTTAATATTTTTCAACAGCCTTCAATCTCACAATTTTCTTTTCTTAGGATAGAGAGTCTTTGATAAGCGACATAAATAACATATTTTATGTCTTTCCTGTAACAATTTAAATTGACCATCGTCACTACGCCGCGCACACGGCCATCTCGTCTGACTACGCCGCGCACACGGCCATCTCGTCTGTGTTTGTGACGGAAGAGTCTATTACTTAACTCTACCGTTTGTGACCTTCAGTTACGGATCCCAATCTTTTTTTAAATTTGCGTCACGCTCGATTTTTTCAAACGGTCATTTGGACCGACGTTTTCTTAAAAGATATTAGTCCAGACAATTTTTTACCGGCCTTGCCGACAGGACCGACGGGTTTCGACAAGTCTGCTTTGGCTACTCTGACATTCGGCATCAGAAGTCGTGGTTTGAGTTTCACTTTGAGTATGGTTGGAAAAGTATGTGTAAATCGGTTTAACTTGCTTGGTATCACCTAGTTTAATTTTTTTTTTTTTCTATAATACTTTGAATTGTGTGACATGGTGACAATATGGCGGCCTTTATTTGGAGCATGCGTTTTAGATTTTTTTTAACACCGATCCCGATTACTTTTCACTAACATCGGGATTTTTTTCTGAAATGATAATTATTTTCCTCTTTTGGGAATTTTCTTCGATGAAATTGGGAAAAACACACACTTTTTACCGTTGGGAATGGGGCCGAATACAGGCCCCCTACGACCCCTAAAAAAAACCCTGTTCAACCACGAGTTGTCCTTTAGTAATAATTGTGCAGTGACCTTGATCAAAGAATCTACATAACAGGTCATGGTAGAAACAGATCTTGAAGTAAAATCCTCACTAGAACATATTTTCTCTCCATTTGGCACAATCTGTCTAACTGCTTTACCTTACGAGTGCCTTTTGGTAAAATGGGTGCTGTGACCTTGAACATAATTTGTATATAAATAATCAAGGTCAAATCAGATCTTTTTGTAAAATTCTTGTCTTATGCATACACTGTTTACTCTAGAACCAATTGTGCTTGGCCTTGATTTAAGTTTCTGGGTTAAAGGTCAAAGTCCAAACAAGTTTCAGTGTGAAATCCTTATCCAGAATCAATTTTCTTGTCTCTTGGTCAAATCTAGGACATACATGTGTTTTATTTAAAGCGTACCTTTGTTTAAAATCTGTGGGGACATTAGGTAGGATTAAGGTTAAAGGTGAAAGTCGATGCAGATCTTGCAAAATCCTTGTCTTGAGTATGTATTGTCATTGACAAATTTAATTCATATTTGAGTATGTATTGTCATTGACAAATTTAGTTCACATTTGAGTATGTATTGTCATTGACAAATTTGGTTCAGACTCCACCCATAGAATACACATGTATCTTGTATCAATGATCCGCAGGGTTTGAACCAAGACACGACCAAAGTACTTGTAGATCTTTCGTAAACTTCTTGGAGGTTGTGATGATTTTCAGCTACCTATGAATAATTCTGGTAGTCATTAAAATTTGAATTAAATTTTTGGGGGAGGGGGTTACTTCTTTTCAAAAATACTTCCAGCATATTGTTCTCTATACAATATACATGTACATCAAGAAGAAACTTTCCTTTTACAGTCCATTACAAGTCTTTTGTATCCTTATGGGTTTTTTTTCATTTGCTAAAAGTTGGATCCTTTGAGATGATCAGTTTCTCAATGGTATCATAATAGATTTAAGGTATTATTTCTTACATAATTTTAATTTATATTTTTAAGTATGTATTTTTTAACATTTGCCAATAACTTAATTTTTCCTGGCTTGTTTTTCAACCTTCAGACTACAGGAAAGATTTTCTAAGCCATTAAGTTTTGGAGGGCCTTGTCCTGTCCCAGCATTCCCTGGGTGTCAAGAATTCTTCCATGATTTCATCATTGCTGCATCCAGCACTATTTTTAACCAGCACTTGAGTGATACTTTTGCATCAAAAATTCTTGAGGTATAGTGAAACTATTTTGAAAAACATATTAAACTATTTGAACCTTTTTTATGGACATGATTAGGCATGGAAAATAACTTTATTCCAATCAGTTCATTACAGTTTAGTTAACATTCAGGTTTTGCTATCTTTGAAAAGGACAATCTCTTTAACATACATGTATACAAAAAGTTATTAGTAAACAGTAAATTATATGCATATCTGAAATAATTTCATTTTTCAGTTGAACTCCATTTGTTTTCTCCCTGAAGAAGAAACTGGAAATGAAGATTCTGATGATGTAAGTCATAGATGTAAAACATTGTTTCTGTACCTCCTGAACCATTTCCTGGAGATAACAGCAAGTTACATGTATAACAAATGCATTTGATATGTACTTTAGTCACTATATTTTTGCTATATAGCTTTTTGATTATAATTAGGGAGATAAAATTTACATTATAATTAGGGAAATAAAATTTACACAAATTGTTATATATAATCCTTAACAATATAAACATTCGTGAGAATGAAATTTTCGTGAGCAGACTGTCTCACATAATGATGTGAAAATAAACCTCTCACAAATAAAAAGTGATTTACAGTATACTGTGATTAATTTATTCTTATTAATTTCAGGAACAGAAAGAGTTATTTTTATCCAGTCTGTTCACCCTGAGGCTGCTAGGAAAGTTCCTTGGCTTTGTGACCTTTCTCCCATACCAAACAACCACAAAACTGCCAGATGAAATGGAGGTTATGTATCTGTCAATAAGGAAAAATGTAAGTCCTACCAAACCACTTTTGGAGCAAATGAACATATTTGAACTATCTTTCCCTCTTGGAGTTTGAACACTTCACATAATGATAACCTTTCAAAATGCTTAAGTGATTAAATAGTAATTATTGAGATGTGACTAATAATATAAGTTGTTTTGACATTCATACTTGATTGTATAATTCTGAAAAATGATTACAAATTTCACAAATCATACCCGAGATTTTGAATCCGAGAATCTGTTAAAATAAGAATTGTTTGTGAGATTGATATACATTGTGTAACCACATTTACACATGAAATCAGTTTTCAGTGGTACATTTCTACTGTAAAACTTGTCTACTCCTAACACCAACTGATTCCATAATTGGTTGGATTAGACAACATTCTAGATTAGACAACATTTTAAACAAGAAAAATTATTGAAAGGGACTTAAAATTTACATCATAATAGGTAAGATTTCAGAATACACAACACCTGGATTAGACAAGCTTCACTGTATATATTTTATGTATTTCAGCACCTGCCATACTTGGACCTTGTGGAGTGCATTAAAGAGGCCTTGTCCCTCCATCGTCTTACCCTCACTATCCCCTGGGTGGTGGAGTTCCTCAGTATGATGGATGTGGTAGCCCCTAAAATTGACCACTTTCAGCTGACTTTATTTTTACTGTTACTTATTCATAGGTGAAGACTTCGCATATATGAACTTATTTATTTTATTGCCAGGTTACCAATACTTTAGGGGGGGGGGGGGGGGGGCTTTTAGCTGAATTTCTACTCTTTTATATATAAACTTGTTACTATTGAACAGTTTTTTTGGAAATACATGTATGAGTTCACTTGCTACTTTTTTTTATAAGTGTGCAAATCCACCCATTCATATGGGTTTCATAGCACAATAATGGAAAATTCTTTTATTTTTCAGATCATGTTGGAGAGAATTGAAGCATGAAAATTACAGTTGTCTTCTTATTGTAACAATGATAAGTTGGTTGTTAGATGTAAGTTTAGTTAAAACTGCCTTTGAACTTTCTAATTGACCTTTTAAAACACAGAGAATTGATTATACATTAGCAGCTTATTTAAAAGGTAAATATAATCAAGTAATGTACAGTATTTAATTTGCATATGGTGGTACTTTTCAGCTTTCGGTTATTCCTGAGGGCTTCTTCTTTGTTGAAATTCCTAATGATGTGGTGGATATTTTGCCAATTGTTCAAAGGAAATCTACATATCAGCTGGTATGTTTTTTTTCTTATTATCTGAGATATTTTAAGCCTTCTATTTATCTATTTATTTTTTTTTTTGGGGGGGGGGGGTCGAAAATATAGTTTTGAATTTCTCAACTTAATTCACAGTATTTATGCAGTAGATAAAAATAATTCTTTCATGGACAATAAACACTTCCAATATGTTTATAAGAACTGGTAAAATACTGAGTTGCCCTTATATTTAATTTCTTGAATAGGACACCATGGGATTTATTGATCAAAGCGTCTTCTACTCCTGCTGTCCTTATTTATGTAAGTGACGTATATTACAAAGTTAAGGTATTGTTTTGTTCTTATTTTGGCTCACTTGTATAATCATATATCTGATAGTGTAGCTCTCTGTATATATTTTTATTATCATGGTTGGTAATGTTTGAGCAGTAGAACTCAGAACCCTGTTGACAGAGTTTGCTGTGGGATGTAGCAGTAAAACATCTACCATCAGAAAAATCACCCCTGTATCAGCTGATGATACTAGCATACCTAAGCCATCAGATGTTCAAATTCAGGTATTTCTACTCCTCAAGATTTTTGTTGATAAAGTGATATAAAGAAGATTGTAATATTTCTTGATCATATTAAATAGCAATTTTTTTTTTTCAAAGTGTTTCATCTCAAGAAAGTTGAATTCAGATTATACTTTAGTAAATATCTTTCACTATATAATCAGAGTCACTAAAGAAAAAATAAATATCAGAATTTGATGTTTATTACAGTTGGTTTTTATTCTTAATTTTTCCCCTTTCAGTTACAACTGGAGGAGAATTTCTTCCACAATCACCCAGCATCTCTAAGGAGATGTGTAGATTTTGTAGCAGAGAGAACAGCATCCAACTTCATCAAGAAGTTCCGCTCCACTTCCTTACAAAAATCTCTGAGGGACAGTAGGGAGGCATTGAACACGCATCTTATGTCACAGTCAGGAGGTTCTCCTAGTGGGAAAGCAAAGGTATATGATTTCAAGTTATAAAGTCACATATTGTTTTGCCTTGGACTAGAATGTCGCTCCGATAATGGATGCTTGCCTTAAATGTTTGTTTGGACAATGAGGAACAAAATTTTGATGGCAATATGGCAGATAAAATGACAATATCTCATCCAGATTCAAAGAAAAAATCATGCAAGTTCTGTTTTCGCTTCATTACATCCTTACCGATTTGGCAATGCTGCAATTAAATTTAGAGTAGAACCCCTTTTTAGTGATGTATCAGTAAACAACAAGATGAGAGAAGGAGATTTGCACAGATTAGAAAATCATTTGATTAAAGTAGGTTTGTTAACTATTGGTCTGCAACGAAACAAAACATGTTTGTTACTGACTGTCCACAGGAATACATGGAGAATTCTAAGGCCTAAAAAAATTAATAACTTGGTTCTCAGGCCAGTTTTCAGAAAAATAAATGAGGGAGGGAGGCTTTTTTTTCCTTTTTATTTCGTAGAAAACGGATGCGGGATTTTTGATTTTTTTATGTTTTAAATAAAATTATAAGAAAAAGAGATACGCTGAGAATTTATACAAAACAACAATTATTATAGTGTTGATATAGCCATGAAAATTGTGGACTAGATATGATCATATTAGTACATGTATGTAGTATGTCAGCTTTGCTATTTTTCACCATAAAATGTAAATGCTGGTACTTGCATGCATCAACAATTTTATCTATCTGAAACAAACCCTTATGAAAATGTCTAAACTCCACAATTTTATTACTTTTCAGTCATCAGCGTAGAAATATGAAAACCATAAAATTTTATTTTTATGAAAGGAGACTTTTAAATTCTTACTGATTAAATGTCAAGTTTCCACCATCTATACTTATAAATTAATAAATTTTACAAATAAACTCCGAAACGGATGCACCAGAGTTTTTACTTGCTCCTCTAAGAATACACTAGATACAATATGATGTACGTAAACTATATTTAGATTTCACTCGCAGTGTAAGTATCGTACATTAAATTAAAATTCTACTTTTATTTTCTATAAAGAGCCATGAAATAGCAAAAACGTGAGTACGGTGGGGTTTCCGGTTGGCGGATCTAAGTTTCTGGCAATTTGTTATGAAACTGACAACAATCAATCGTTTATTTATTTCATAAAACGTCATCACTGAATTATTCAATCAAAACTTGATTTAAATGACATAAAAGAAATAAGTTGTGATAACCGATTAAAAAGGGAAATGTGCAAATTATTTTTGTCATTCACCGATCTTGATATTGACGGAAGCTTCTAGAACATCATATAGCATCGAGCCCGATGTTAAGAAGAAAAACATAAGAAAAGCTAATGTGTGAATGATCATTGAAATAATGGTAAATCATTGATAACACTATAAGTTGTGAATATATTTATATATCGAAAGACTATTACGTATATGTAGTAGGTTTTCCTAATAAATTTATCGGTAAAATGTGTATATATTCCTCACTACTTACATGAAAAGAGAAAACTAATGAATAAGATATTGTTCAAATACAATTAAAGCTGTAAAATTTTGTGCTTTAATCAATACATTTTTTATACAGTCTTTTGTATCAAATACTCGGCTTATTCATAGGGCGTTAAAAGCTAATTTTTACACAGATACTTGCGTCTTGGTTTACTGATATATATGTATGAACCTTATTGATATGTAAAAAAGGTAAAGTACATTTTTTACATATCAATAAGGTACATACATATTTATAAACCAAGACACGAGTACCTGTGAATTTTTAAACCCCCCAACCCCAACCCCAACCCCCCGCCCCCCCCAAATCAATTTATCAGTAAAATGTGCATATTCGCTGCTTTTAATTTATCCTTGACGGAAATGAAATAAGAGCATAGAACATATCCATAACATAGTATAACAGGTTTCACTAATAAACATCAATTAATGAAATCGTTATTTTTTCAAGTTTTTACAAAAGGGGTTGGGTGGGAAGGGGGTGGAGACGCACATGTGGGATTTTGAACAAAGTATTTCTTCCTGCTATAACCCTGTAGGCTGTCAGTAGAAACTACAATATATTTTCTGTCGGTAGTGGTATAAATTCAATTCTCCGCGCTTGCGCGGGATTTCAACTAGTAAGAATAGAAAGCCATTGTCTACCTTTATACCATCTACATTTGATGGAAATGAATGGAAGAAGGGTTGGGCACAACTAATTGTTTTATAAGTTAGCAAAAAGACCAGTGAAGTTCATGATAGGATGAACAACCATGGGTCCAGAAAACTATTTTAAGAGAGATTTTAAGAAGACAAATGTTTCAGTACATTTTGGAAAAAAACAACAAAAATCTAATATTTTGGGGTGATATATTTTAATGACATATGAATAAGCACTATAACATTTTATTAAAGAAATGACTTGAAACATTAATCCACAAACATGAAAGTTTCACTGTCTATGAATTACGTGAAAAAACACAGAACATCCTTGTTGCTTTACACACAAAATTATCCACATCAGTTAGTCTTGTTAACACCTCCAGTGGATCCTCCACAGAAGAAACCTGAATCCCTGGCTGTAGAATACAAATGATTTTATGAGACAAAGTTTGGATTTCCTGTGCGGTGTTTTCTTTGAGATGTTGGTAAATTCTCTTGATGCCACAGGCTACAGATTTTCTCAGAAGTTGACTGTTATGTAGGCCTTCCTGTTCTTGTAGATGAGAAGCAAAGATTCTTGTAGACAAGCTTTGGATGTGGCACTCTGGAATTATAAGCACAATATTATTTCTAAAAAATGTTTGATTTAAGGGAGGGGATTAAAAGAGGGGAGTACAAATAATAAGTATACAATGTATAGGCCTCATACCATGTTGTTAAGCTAACATGAGAAAGTTAGGAAAAAATCAGTTAATTAAGAAGGAAGTCCTTAAAAGTTTCTTTTATACAAATTTCATAATAGTTTGAATCATTTTTTTTCTCTTACCATTCAAAAAAAGAAGAGATCTTAAGGTAAAAGAAGGTAAAAATTTAGATAACCTGTTGCATTAAGCTGTTCTTCATATTTCTTGCATTTTTCAAGAAGTTTCTGCAGCTCAACTGCATAGGCTATCAGCTGCTCATCGTTCATTGTAGAGTTTTTACAATTTCTGTGAAGAAAAAAGTCAAGAAGTATTTATACCTCCACCACTTAATCACTCTAGCTAAACCATACAAAATTATTAAAGGATCAAAAGATAATCCTGGTAGATCAGAGAACATGGAATCTTTGATGTATTGGGATTAAGTATATAATTATTGAGTAATTAGGGCAATTATGTCTTTTTCATTACTGTGGTAGAACAGGTATTATTCAACACCTTTCTTTGTAGATAACTGAGTAACTGAAGCAATAGGTGTGATAAGATTAAGATCTTTAATAATTGTGTTCAATGGGAAACTACTCAGTTGTCTTTAAAATAATTTTAAAAAAAAAATAAAAAATTTTGTTGTATCAAATTTTTTTGAAATTTGATAACTTAATTATTTTACATGAAAGTTTCAATTTTAAAGATCACATTGAAAAGTAAAAAAAAAAAAAAAATATGGGCAAAAAAGCACTAATTAAAAATATGTATATTACCTACAAACTTTTAACTTTTATTTCAGGACAAGTTGCAGCATGATATCTTGAAAATTGCACAAGATCATGTTGCACAAGCCAAAGTCATGATAGCTGAAAATGTAGGCAGGTTAGCAAGATATTTGATTTAAAAGTGCATGTTTTCACTGATTAAAGTCATATAATTCATTGCAATATGAAGCAGTTGAACACAGGCTATAGCGCAGTTGAGCCTTGTTAATCTGGATGCTAATTGTCTGGATTAATGAAGTGTCCAGATTACTGTAACATAATGTACTTAGTATATATAAATATACATGTATTACAACATGTTACTTGTTTTCCAACTGTTCTGTTGAAGGTGAAATGTCTGGATTATTGGCTTGCAGATTAAGGAGGTTCCCTTTTTTTTTTGGTAGTTTATATATTTGTATTTTTGGGGGGATTTATCCAGGACAAAGCCAGTATTTTTCCTCTGTTATCATTATCAGTTATTGTTTGCATGATTACAGTTATTGTGAAGAGAGAATCAGGGCTCTGGTGCCATTGCTGTTACCAGATGAACAGTCTGATTCTGTCAAGCAAACTTCTTCAGGGATTGCCACCCGAATGTCACAGGAGAAAGTTCACTCTTGGATCAACAGGCACATCACTGTCCGTAAGTTAACCTAGAGAAACGTAATTCATCTTCTAGTGAAGTTATAAATTCTGATGAGGTAAACATTATACGGTATGAAAATGAGTTGTCTGGAACTTCTGAAGTATCAATTCTAGTTCAAAAATTAAACTTTTTCCTGTCATTTTCAGAAATGTTTCAGTCAGAATTGACATTAGAGTTGGACAGAATACTGAAATCACAGCTCCTTAATCAGACTCGGGCCACCACGACTGGTTCAGAAATGTTGATCCCCACAAATGTTGAGTCAAGCTTCGAGGTCAATGCCAAGGAACATGATGACAATACGAGACTCCCATCGGAAGTTCTCATTGACATCAAAGATATGGTGAAGCTGATTATTCTGAAAAATGTTAATCCTGGTAGGAAAGCTGTGAAGGATCTTCTCATGGAGACTAAGGTCATCCTGGAAAGAAGACAGGTATAAAAACTTCTGAAATAATAAATTACCGTGTTTTATCTTTTAGAAAGAGAGTCATAGAAAATCTGTATCTCAAACATCCATGTTGAATAACAGAAAAATGTCAGTGTTGATGGTCCCAACTGCAATCTTTCATGCACTTGTATTTTATTCTTCCAAAATTATCGATAGGAAAATCTTCCAAATGTTTACCTAATTTGACCATGCAACTATAGACTGTAGGAGATGAAAATTGACATGTTTCACTTGGGATTATATGGTCAAATTGAAGATTTAAGGTTTCGCACCAAGTCAGGGTTGTACTTAACCATCAAAATTTAATCATGAATTTGTAAAAAATCAAAAACAATTATTTTACCTTTGTCAATGAAATTCAAACTATCTTTTTATCTATGTTTGTCTGTCATTTTTCTTGGAAAACTTCATCAAAACTCAGGATAAATAGTACTTTTTGTCAAGAAAGGAAAAATTTATACTGTTTAAGCAGATTTTTATTAAAAGTTGGATGTAGATTTTTTTACTATTATTATTTCACTACCTCTGCCAACTTTTGTCAAGATTTCTGTAAAAATAAATGAATTGTTTGAAAATGATGTGCCTGGCTTGAGGAAATAACACAAAAATTGAAGTGTATCTGGTGAATTATATGGTTACTTAATTTTCATTTTGTTTGCATTAAAATCAAACCAAGGAATGTTTTCTTAACTTTGTTTGACTTTTACAGGACTGGCTTCCTGGAATATTTAGATCCTATGGTCAGCTGGTAAAAGATCTCTGTCTTTCATTATGTAAGATTTTTTTTTTTCTGTCACCATGTTGAAGTTTTTTTAATAATTTTTTTATCTTTCATTTTATTTAAGTTATACATGTATGTGTATGTACATGTAATAGCTTTGTCATTTCATTTATGTGTTTAATTTCACAACATTTAATTTATAAAAAGTTTAAGACTTACATGGTATATTTAACTTTGTAGTTTCTTAGAATTTGACCTCAGTATTCGGGACACATTATGAAGTAGATTTAGGTTTTAAAAGCTGCACAATTAACAAATGACATCTTGTTTACAATCCAGTTTGTCATTTTCCTGAGGAGTGGAATATTGAGGACATCGAGGATTTTGAGGAGCTGTGGATTGGTCCTTTGAAGTCTGCCATCCCTCTCTCTACAGTTGTGTGTAGCTACTCCCTGAGAATGGTAGAAGAATCTCCAAATCCAAAGGTCTGTCACCCATATGAACTGTAGCTTGCTTATGTTTGAGTAACTAATGACTTGCATAGCAAGCCAGATCATTAAATTAACTGCAATCCATCAATGTAGTGCAGAGCAACCTATCAATGCAGATTTCTTAATCTGATCCATTTTCAACATGTATGCATGCAGTGAATATTTTTTTTTTTTCAGTTGGCCTGGACCAACTTTGAGAACTTGCTCCTGCTGTTGATTCAGCAAACATTACTGACAACTAGTGAACTACAACAGAGCTGCTTAAACATTCTGGCAGAAACTCAGGTAGTTGAATTGCACCATATTTATTATGACATAAGAAAGTAGTGTTTGCATGTATTAAATGGGAAAGGAAATGTTTAATGCAATGTTTGATAATGTATTTTTTTTAAATTTGTTTATTTTGCAATTTGTAATGCAAGTTTTGAGAAAAATGGAGGCAGCTATGCACCTGTAGTTTACTTTTTGGGAGCCTGGCAATTGAAAATACACAAATATTTGATAATTGAAATAAACAGATACATGCAAATGATATGAAGACTGACTCTTCAGGCTTGGCTTTAAAGTAAGTATGTAAATTGCTCCTCCAGCTCACTTTCAATTGCAGATATTATCTAAAGCCAGGAAAGACTGGTACAGTTACATCGTTACTGTTAGCTTTCAAATTACCTGAAGATTATGAATTACCTGTTACAACTTCATAAGCTCTGCTCACAAACAAAATTCTGAGTCCTAGTATAACATAAGAATCAATTTTCTGATGTCTGAATAGTTTTTTCTTAAAATTATCTCAAGTAAATAATAATAGTCTTTCATAGCTATCATTTTCTATGAGAGGGACTGTCGTCAACAATCTGACCTTTGTACATGGAAAGATCTTGTCAAAGAATTTTCATCTTATGTTTTGTTCTTTGAGCATTATTGGAGGGAAATTTTCCTCTTTGCATGGGAACTTATCTCATTCATGTGTTTACCATGTACTTTTCTAGGACAGCATTGAAAACCTGGCAGTGTGTTTGTGCCACATAATGGAAAAACTTGACCTTGATCCAGAGTTTACAGAGGAATGTGAATTAGGCGATATTCTGGAGTGGATCTACCAGATTTGTGGGGCGGAGGCTCCAGTGTCAAAGTATATATTGCAGACTCTGAAATTGGATATACCACCAGGACAAGTGATAGTTGAGCCATCTTCTGAGCAAGTTCAAACATTTTCTACTGTACAATGTAATCAGTGTCAAAAGGATAAAGATAGTGAGTCTGAATCCAAGACTGTGCACTCTGTTCAACAAAACAAAGGTGTACTTGATGGTGATTCAATAAACAAGTGTTCACAGAATCATTTTGAACAGATGGACAGAGTTCATGTGAATTTAGAAAGCATGGCTATATCTGTTAAGGATCATAAAATATCAGTTCATGATTAAGTGAACTATATAAGAATTGATTCCTGTTTAATGTCTTTCAATACAAGTGGAAAAACTAGTCCATTTCACAGTGGAAAAAAAGTGAGATACATGTATATGTACTTCTCTATGAAATTTCCATTTACAAGCTAAAAGTTGACATATTTAAGTGACAAGATTATTAATGAACTAGTGAATTTTCATTATTTTTCCATATCCATATGTGTTTGATAAAAGTTTAATAAAAAGAATAATTATGAAAATAAAAGTACATGTACTCTATTATTTTGGAGTTTGTGTTGTATGTAGTATAGGCATGCAAGATTTGGTTAAGGCTATACACATTAAAATGGAAAAGTGCGATGAGAGTGTGTGATCCAGGTGGTCACGTGACATGCTCCGTAATATTCTGTTCACAGAAGTTTTCTCAAAGTCATATTTCTTCCCATGCAAGTTATTTTTTATAACAAGAACAGTCCATTTGTCCCAAATGGCCAAATCTCGGCAATAGGATGAGTGGACAATGGTATCTTTTCCCAGAATGAGCATGGTCACCATCACAACCCTACTCCTTTGTCTTGGGTGCATCATTTATCCATTGTGGATAAAGTATGGGTGCCTTCTTATTTTTATCATATCTGATATGTTTAAAGTCTTAAGTTAACTATATTTTAGGGGTTTAATAACTTTATTATTGTTAAGATTCTGTCTGTAGCAATCTTTCATAAGAAATTGCTCAACAGTACACAGCTCTTCCCCAGCTTACTTTCACTGGGCACCAGAACAAACATCATTTTTAACGATCTCCCTTCATTCACTAAATCAATCAATCCAATTAATGACTGAACTTCTGGCAAGTCTTTTGTCTTCATAAACCTTATACAAATTATTATGCTACTGCAAAGGAATTTCCAAGATATACGTTCAACTTTAAAGCCATTTGTTGCTCGAGTACAACTGAGTCAACCATTTTTTGTCACAAGTCATCTACATACTGAGGTCATTTTCACATTGTGACATCACAAATGCATTATGTAATTCTATTTATAGAACATTTATTACTATGTGTGGCAAATTTCATTTTGATCTGAATTTTGGTTTTGTAAATAAAAATAGAGACGGTGGACTTCTTGATCACCCCTTGTACATGATTATATAAAGTAGAACATTTGCACAAAAGCAATGTCTTGGTGCCATGAATCAAAACTTAAGCAACAATACATTACTGTCGTCATGAATTTGACTTGTATTTTCCAGTATTCTGTTTAAATAACTTGATTTTTAAAGATGCTTTGTTTAGTCAATCCACGTTTTTCTTCTTTGATAATAATTGTTGACTTCATATTTTGAAACAAAATTAATTATGAATGTTTATTATATACACTGTCGACCAGATGACAGGTGTACATATGTATTATCAAACTGTTGGTGGTACTCTTTTTTGTTCAAATATATAACCCATTTTTTTTTTTTTTTGGAAGTTCTGTAAGAACAGCTCTAGTTTAAAAATCTTGATGAATCTAATGGAGAAACATAGTCCTATATATAAAAAAACATTTTATTAGAACAGATTACAATTAAAAAAAAAATAAGTCATTATTCTGATACATGTGTAAATGACTTCAGGTGTAAATAAAGGTCTTGAAAACAGAAGAAACAGTACAAAATGTTAAACCATATCTATGGTATACAAAAGCATGAAACATTGGTGATTAGAACTGGACAGGTTTAAAATTGAATGCAAAGAGGCAGTAACATGAATCATAACATTATGTAAAACAACAGATATAAAAATAAATAAATCACTTAAAAAAATACTTGCAAGGTATACACATCAAGGGCATATATCTCTACTTCCTCAATATAAAAACATAAAAAGGGAGGGCATTTAGTGTATATACCATACAACATTATGCACACACACACAAATAAACTATGAGGCAAAGTTTAAGTTTTGCTGAGGTATATTTTGGTATCACAAAATGATTTGGGCCATTCCAAGTTTTTCCTCTGTTTAGCATCCACCCATCTATCAAAAACCTTCCTTATACCTATTTGCAAAAAACACACAAACCAAAAAAAAAAAAAAAAATAAAACACAGACTTTATAGTGAAAAAAATTACTTCATTAAAGGATTTAACTTCATTCATTTATTTTTCTTGTAGAAAGATCTTATGGCTATTCTTTCCCCAAATCAAGGTACTAAATGCTTAAAATATCCTTTATATGACAAATTATAGACAGATGTTTAGAGAAATTGACAGAATTAAAAAAATTTGACCAGAATAATCAACTTCAGGACTCCTGATTTTGTTTGTTTTTCATGATATTGGGTGTCGGAAACCAAGGCGCACACAGACACTTAATATAGGAAAAACTTGGAATGGCCTTGTCTGATATAAAAAATTTCATATTCTGATGTCAGAAAATCATTTTTGATTTCAATTTCTGATATCAAAAAATATATCGAAAATTTATTTGATTTTTTTTTTAAATTCAATATTAGAAACACAATAAACATATTTGCTCAGGTTCATCAAAATAACGAGACTCGATCCCCTTAACTAATCCACAGTTTTCAGGTTTTCATCGTTCAGTATTTATAATGAACGATGTTAACATTCTCATAATTTATTTTCAAATTTATACAAGAAATTAAAGTAGGTATTCAAAAGGGGTCCATACTGCATGCAATAAAGTATGAATTTTACTTTAAGTATTTGAAGGAAATTGTGAATTTCCTCACAGGGCTAAAATTTCTTCCCAGAGTCTGAGGATTATTCTTGACTTACTACATGGAATCACTCCATACAGTATTTGTCTATTTTGAATGTGGATGTTTTATTTACTTCTATGCTTTTCACAAAGTTTAAACACAAGAGTTTTAGGCTTTTTATACAACCAAATAATCAAATACTGAATTGAATATATGAGAGGGAACATCCCAGGAAGCATTAATTAAAGTTATCCTATTTATGTTACCAACATTTTCTGATTTCAAAATAATAAAATCTTATGATATCAAAGATTTTCAAGCTTTTATTCTATATTAAAAAAAAATCATTTTCTGTTATCAGAAAATGATTTTTTGATTTCGAAAACTTAGATTATAATTTCTTATTTCAAAAATGTTATTTTTGTTGATACAATTTCCTATTATCAAAATTGAAATTCTTGATGTCAAATATTTTTTTATTTATATTACAGCATATTTTGATAGACTTTTTGGGGGGGGGGGGGGGGGGTTTGCATACCTCAAAAATACTAAAACAGTGCTTAATGAAAACCATGGATTTCTCATAAACATTTACTTAATGAAACAATAATGTAAGGTGCTTATATATATCACAGAATTAAGAGTACATGTACAATGTATACTAATTTTGTTTCAATTTTTTTACCATTGTATAAGTAGAAAAACTACCAGTGAAAAAACTTTTTTCAGGATTTAAGTTTAAAATAATTGGATTTATACAAAATTAAAGTCATACAATGGGAGTCCAAGATCATTGTAAGCAGCAGCAAACAATTCAAGTGAATTCAACATTAATTTTATCAAGCCAACAATTTAAAGAGGAAAAAAACCTAGCTGTTAAATTTCACCAAAAAATTTAATGAAATGGTTCATGTTTGTTGATATCCATAGTATGCTTCTGAGAGTGCCTTATTTTTCTCCACACGTCTCTTGACGTGCTGCATTTTATTGGATGCCCCAGATAATTTGCAGGCAGACTTCATGACATTGGTCTGCAGAACAGCTGTGTCCAGGTCTGAGAAACCACAAGCTGACAAAGAACTTGCCTGTGAAAGAACAAAGAATGCTAAATACAAGCAATATGCATACAAAATTTCTATTAAAAGCAATATTCATTAAAATCAATGACATGATACAAGTTTAAAATACAGCTTTTATATGTCAACACTCAAATAAATGTTTTTTTAATTACATGTGTATCTGTGTCAACATTCAAATAAATGTTTTTTAATTACATGTGTATCTGTATTTCATCATTAAATATAATTTAAGGTATCTGTCTTCATTCAACCATGCAAATTGTTAGCAGAATGTATTAGCCATTTTTAGTTTGTTTTATTAGGTTTTATTCTGTTTTGAGCCAGTTTTCCACCTTACCTGTCTTTCCTTATGAAGCTTATTAACTACTTGTGATAACGATCTGCTCTCCTCAATAAATGCTACTTTGTCTTCCCGCTGTTGTAAATTTTTGGATCCTTTGGAAATCATGCTTCTTGAAGACAATCTATCAATATGAATTAAAGGGACGACTTCAGAAAAACTTTGAAAAAAAACTAGAGATGTGTTTTGTTATTTAACTAAAACATACATTACACCTTTATTGTAAATCAAAGATCAAGGTCATGCAAGAACATCATGATAGCATACATAAAGCATCCTTATATGATGACTAGACGTCTAGATTAAATTTAAAGACAAACAAGCAAATTCAGCGAAGTGTAATCCTAGGCTTTCGGTGTCTTAGTGGTTGGGATGCAATTGTTTATGGCATATTGTAACTGTCTTGTTTGTGTGTCCTGTCTTGTCTGTCCCTCATACAAAGAAGATATAAATTTTTGAACGAATAAAAGATTAAAGCTTCTCAAAACTGTATCAATCATCAAGGTCAAAAATAATAATACAATCTGAAAGATCTTCTCACAAGTAATGCACATGTGAACAAATATGAAAGCCTCATCTCTTCTGGAGCAAAAATTATGGCCAAAGTTAAATTTTTTGATAAGAAGGTCAAGCTTCTAGGTCAAGGTCATAAAGTCAAAAATGATAATTCTTTCTGTGAAGTGTTGTCATAGGTAATGTACAGGTAATATATGAAAGCCCTATCTTTTCTCACTCAAAAAAAAAAGGACTGTAGGTTAAACTTTAAGGTCAAGGTCAAGAGGTCAAAAGCCAAAGTTCATTTGGAAAGGTCTTGAAATAGGTAATGCACATGTCAAATATAAAAGACCTTCACTCATTCAAAAGTTATCAACATTGTTCAATTTTTTGAAAATTAGGTCAAACTTCAAGATCAAAGTCTCAGGGAAAAAAATCATAGTACATGTATGTACATTTAGAAAGGTTTTGTCAAAGGTAATGCACATGTGGCACCCTATCTTCTCTAATTCAAAACTTATCATTAATGTTATAATTTTTGAAAATTATGTTAAAGTTCAAGGATATGAGGTTAAAAATAATAGTACATTTTTCTTGTCACAGGTAATGCAGTTGTAAAACTGTGGATGCCTTATCTTTTTCTCCTTCAACAGTAAGCAGCAATATAATTAATGATACATATTTTTTAAATTAGGTCAAATTTCAAGGTCCTAAGGTCAAAAATCATAGCATGTTCAGAAACATCTTATCACAGGTAATGCACATGTTAAATATGAATGCCCCGTCTTCTCTCATATAAATGTTATAAGCAATCCTATTCTATTCTTGACAAAGAATTCCATACAAAGTCCCTGAGAAGGATCCTAAGAATATCTTGGCCCAATACCATCTCAAATAGGACCTTCTCAACAGGTGTCAGCAAGAGGATATGGCCACAATCATCATCAGAAGACGTTGGAATTGGCTTGGCCATGTACTTAGAAGGGACTCAGACAGCATTATAAAGACAGCTCTCTTCTGGACACCAAAGGGAAAACGGAAGAGAGGAAGGCCCAAAGTCACTTTGCGGCGGACAGTGGAAGCCAGAATAAAAGAACAAAAGAGAAGTTGGGGCACACTCCAAAAGCTAGCCAGTGACAGACATGGATGGAGAAACCTTGTTACTGCCCTATACACCAAAGACATCACGAGCAGCAAGAAAGTAACTGTAAAAGAGATGTTAACTTGAAATTCAAAGAATTGTTGTCCCCTGCTTGTAAGGTCTGATTGCTTGAGGTGCAATGAGGTCTGATTGGTTGAGGTGTAATGATCAATCTATGGCATATTGTAACTGTTCTTGTCTGTCTTGAGGTCATAGTACATTGAGAGGTCTTTTCACAGGTAATGCATATGTGGAAAAAATATGAAAGCCCTATCTTTTCTTATTCATAAATTATGACCAAGTTCAAAGTGTTTTGTGGGACAAGTTTGCTCAGATAATCTTTCTTGTCGAAGAAAACAAGTTACTTGATTCTGAGTGAAACATCAAGATTATGCAGGTCATGATAGATGTATAGTACCACATGACACAACTTATAAAAAGAAATAAAGGAACACAAATGATTATGAAAGAGAACCAGAGGTTTCTGACAAGACTGCAGCTCTACTGGTGTGTACCTATACTAAAGAAAGATGTATCTTAGTATAGTCTTCTTATATGTCAAGTCTAAATGAAATCCAACCAAAACTGTAGCAAGAGTAATGTTTTGAAAGAATTTCACAGACATTTCTATACACAGTAAAACATGGCAACTTCCACTGTTGAAATCAAAAACTGATATATTGAATTATTAATATTGTCTACTTGTGTACTAAGCTCAATTCAAACTTGGATCTATTTTTAGTAACCATGGCACCACCATTTGTTGAAATCAAAAATATCGACTGATGCATCTTTGCATAGTCTACTTGTGTACCAAGTCTGATTGAAGTTTGACCAAAACTGTAGGAGGAGAATTTCAAAGAAATTTCTATTTTTAGTATTCATGGCAAAATCCTTTGTTGAAATCAAAACCTTACATAGAATTATGTATCTTAGTATAGTTTACTTGTATACCAATTCTTATTGAAATTGGGCCAGAACTGTAGTAGGAGTAGAGTTTTGTTTTCGAAAATTTGTTTACAGACAGATGGATAGAAGACAGACCAACAGGTGGACAATGGACACCTAATTAAATGCATAAATTCTTCTGGTCTCTGACCAGTAGAGCTATAAAATGAAAAGTGAATGGAAATCACCACCACCACCTGAATAAGGTGTAATAAAAAAATCAAATTAAAACATTAATTTTTTTTAACTTACAATTTTGAGCGAGCATCTTCAATATCTCCTTTACTGGCCAAGTAAGCAGTCTTCTGGACTACAGCAGTGCCAACCACATTTACATTCATTGCCTATAAAATTTAGTAGTGGATATCTGTTAATTTTATATATATATGAGACTGATATAAAATATTTTTTTAAAAACTGATTTAATTTAAATTATACTTTTAATATCAGTTATTATGATGAAACAAACTATTGGCAAGATAACTCCAAAATCTCTCTGATTTTAAGAGGAAATTAAACATTTCTGTTCAAATGTGATTACTGATAAATGTAAATAATGGAAAGTGTTTGTTCTTGGCTTTATAACAGTTTAAAGTTGTTGTTTAGTTTGATGATTTCAAAAATATTAAGGTCTTCATTGGTGAGATAATAGCTCCTGTCACTTACTTTTCATGTGAAGGCTAATTTTTTAAAGATATTTTTTTATTTATGCCAGATCTAAAAAAAAATTTCAAAACTATGAGTTTACATACTTCCTCCATGGTCTGTCTGTTGTCTGTGGTAGATAGTGCTTTACTAATGGTTCTCAACATGTTTCTGCCATCCTTTAGTGTGTAAGAAATCTGTACCTATAGAAGACAAAAAGAATAAAATGTGCTGTAATTTGTAAATTACTAGATCAAACTTAACAAAGAGTGAATGTAATGAATCTAATACAATGTACAAAGTAAAATTACAACAAAAAACAAAACAAAACCAAATAAAAAAACCCAAAAGCCTGCAAACTTTGTCAAATTAACACCTGTATCAATAACTAGATTACTGTGAGCAAGCTCACAAAATTATACCCCTCACTGCAATTAAAAAATGCCTATATACAATTTTCTAAATGTGACTTTGAACTTGCCAAGATGCCTTGGTTTAAAAAGAGACACCCTCTTGTCAAAAGCAATCGTTGTGTGAAATATGGACATCCAATCTTTTTCATTTGAATTTTACATTTTTATTCTACCAGTGACCTTGAACTTGCCAGAATGATCCTTGATCAAGGTTACAACATACCCTCAACTCCATATAATCTTTTTGGAGTATCAATGAGAGAGTTATGAACTGGGCACATTTTATATGTTTCTGCCAGTAACCTTGAATTTCCCAGAATGACCTTGGGAAGGTCATGTCACACCCTCGGGTCATAAGCAATCTTTGATAAGTATGAACTTCTAATGTTCTGCATTACAAGATATGGTCAGTACATGAATTGAACATTTTGTAAAGGTGACCTTGAACTTGATAAATTGACCCTGGGTCACTCAGGATCATGACATACCTTCAGGTCATAAACAATCTTTGTATGAGGTATTAACTTCCAATGTTTTTCTATGAGGAAGTTGAATCTTAAACTTTTCTGCCAGTGACCTTGAACTTGCCATAATGACCTTGAGTCAAGGTCAAGACACACCTTCAGGTCATGAAGAATCTTTGTATTACAAGTATGAGCTTCCAATTCTTCTCCATTACAAAGTTATGGCCCAGACATGATTGCACAGACAAACAGACAGACAAGGTGATTCCTATCCATCCCCCAAACTAATTTGCGGGGTCATAAATATTGGCTTCAACAATAAGTAGGGATTTATATACTATATTAAGTGGGCATAGAAACATATCCATTGGATACATTCCCAAATGGTATTTGTACTCCAACATTAAAGGAATAATTAAATGTACTTGAATTATTAACTGACCTAGAAATTTTGAAAAATGAAGTTCAAGATCATAAAAAAGGTCAAGGTCAGAACTCTGTTGTGTAGCATTCACAAATATATACCTTAGTATGAAATTTGACTAAAATATCTTGAAAAATACAGTTAAAGGTCGTAGGAAAAGTCAAGGTCAGAAAATTACACATACAGTATGACACAGTTGAATAGCTTTCCTAAATTTGTATTATCAAGGTATGAAGTTTGATGAAAATAACCTGGAACAGTTTCTTTGAAACTAAGGTAATTGCAAAATAAGGAATAATGACATCAAGGTCGAAGGAAAAGTCAATGTTAGAACATTATGACAGTTGAATAGCTTTCACCAGAATGTATCAGTGTACGAATTATGATAAAAATATTTTGACCAGATTCTTTTAACCTGAGCAAAACACAAAGTGTGATGGATGCACAGAGAAATGGAAGGACAGAAGACAGACATGACAAACACAATATGTCCATGCCATAGTCATGGTGGGTGGGCATAAAAATGTTCACAGTAAACATGCTTATAACAAAGTACCAGGACAGAAGATTTTGCTTCCTTATATGCATAATTCATTATATTGGTTAACAGGTTAAGTTTACAATATTTTTTTTAAGTCATGGGGAATGAAAATTACTTCACCATAAGTATCAATTCATTACAAGTGTGTTTGCTATAAGCATGTTTTATTGTATCTAGCTATGGGGCTCATATAAAAATTTTCTTTGTTGCCTTTGGTGAAATGCAACCATTTTCTCCTATATGTTTGTAGATAAGGATGCAAATGGTAAACACAAAATATTTTCATTTTAGCCAGATTTTGAATTCACTTAGACACTAAAAAACAGGTTTCTGATTTCCTTACTTGGAATGGTATTTTTTCAATGTCCAATTTTTTCCCAGGATTTTTCAACTTAAATGAGAATGTCATATCAGTATCTTTTGTAGCACTGCCCACCTCCTTAATTATCTTGCTACTGCCCTGCAAAGAAAAAATATATACCTGGTACATTTTAGTATCTATGTATTATTACTAGGGATGGCAATTTCTAACCGGTTAACCGATTACTCGGTCGGAACGATGGCAATCGGTTAGATAAACTGTAATCGGTTAGTCGAAAAAATTTTTAATATGTGTAAAAATGAAGGCAATCTTCTTAAAATCCATTTTTAAAAAAGAAATTCCTTCTTAAACGTTGATAAGTTCGCGTTTTCATATATATATATTTATTTAGGCTGATTGGGGGGAAATTATGGCTCTCCAGATTAAAATTATGGGGTAATTGGTCAGTCCGAGATGTGTTAATTACTGTTCAAACATCGTTACCCCGACTGTCCTCTAATTCTTTAATGATACTAATCGCCGTTGGGCACCGTGAACTGGTGTGTGTATCTTTTGCAGTTATTTATCAAATTAAATTATTAAACAAACATTGTAAATTAAGAGATACAGTTTAATCTTAGTTTTGATTATGGTGACAATGAAGAATGAACTTGTGTGACATCCGCTCTGGAAAATTATCTACGATATCTCAGGCATGTTTCATAGTTTTCTGATTTTTTTTCTTGTCTACTGTAATAAAAAATATATGCTTGTACATGTAGTTTTCTGATCAAGAATGTTTTTGACCTCTAAGATGTTTTTTAATACTTCTTGTGCGTGGGAATAGAACTTCCTGAAAAAAGTCAAGAAAATGTATAGTTTGATACGATTAACCGGTTAATCGGTCAGAACGTTTTGCGGTTAACTGATTAGCAATTCTGTATTCGATTGCCATCCCTAATTATTACACTGAAAAATTTAGACAAGAGGCCAATGGACCACAATGCTCATCTGAGTCACTTTGGCCTGCTGTTTTTCATCTCCAGTATCTTCTAAATTTCCATCTTTAATTTAACAAAATTTCACTGTTGAGTACTGTGAACTGAGTGCAATGTGCATCTATCTTTTGCAGTTATCTGTCAAATTATATTTTTAAACAAACATTGTAAATTAAGTAATAGTTCAGACTCTGTTTCTTTTTTATGATGACAATGCAACCATGGCCTTGTGTAACATCAGGTCTGAAAAATTATCAATATCTTTGATATCTAAGGAATGTTTCATTGTTTTCTTGATTTTTTCTTGCCTTCAGAAATTGAAATAAAATATTATAATATAAAGAACACTTACCAAGCATAAACAGACTCTTACTAACATCTTTGTTAAGTTTTTTCTTAGGGTTTACGTGATAAAAAAAGGTCAGGAAAATGTGTATTTTGATACGATTAACTGGTCAGAATGTCTTGAATTAACCGATTTCCAATTCTGCATTCAATTGCCATTGTATTTAGACATCTATTTTATAAAAAGAAGTTTTACTGAATGTTAAATGTTCGGTGAAAAGAGTTTTTCAATTTTCTATTTCAAATACAGTTGAACTTCTGTATCTCGAACACCGATATCTTGAATACAATGGATATGTCAAAATGATTAAGAACTCCCAACCACTTATTTTATAGGTATTTTCCCCTTGATACATGTATCTCGAATCCTCAAATATCTCAAAGTTTTTTCTCAGTCCCATCGAGTTCAAGATAAGGAAGTTTGACTGTTTGTTAGGAATAATAACCTTAGGGAACCTAGGGTCATCAACTTCCAGCTCTGGATGGAGAAAAAGAGTGACCGTTACATATGTAGCGATGACATAATTTTGCGAGATGAGTCGAAGCTGCCGAGAAATTTCCAGGGGATTAAGCACATTTACAGTGCCTCCAGAAATATCTGCACATTTGCTAACTTTCTCCAACCCAGTTCTCTCCCCTTCCACAGCAAGAATGGAAATAGTTATGTTCTTCTTTTTGGCATATTGCCCAGCCTTCAAAAGAGAAATGTACATTGATTCAAATATGTCATACAGGAAACTTAATATTCTTTCTATCAACAGCAAATACATCTGTATATTTACTAATCAAGCAAAGACAAATTCATCAAAGCATCAACTCTGTGATTTATCTTACCTCCACATAGAAATTTGGATCCCTGTTCAAATTGCCTATGCCTCCATTTGGTGCCCCATC
This sequence comes from Saccostrea echinata, assembly GCF_033153115.1. Lineage (NCBI taxonomy): Eukaryota > Metazoa > Mollusca > Bivalvia > Ostreida > Ostreidae > Saccostrea > Saccostrea echinata. The sequence goes on from NW_026889758.1 coordinate 42,203,771, forward strand.
AGTACATAAAATAATCTCAGATCCCACAGAACCATTGACAATCCCCAAGGCAGCAGAAAGGGCAGGGCCGAGACTGGTACAACCCTTCGGTCTTAGCTTATTTACTTCAGTCACTATTTTCCTGAAAAGTGGACATAAATTTTAAGTAAATTTAAACAACTGATATAAAATGTATGTCCCTCTGTTATATAATCTTAACTTTCCATATAAATAAGTGTTAAAACATGAAGTTTCTGATTTTTTGATTTGCATGGGCATTGCCCTTAAAGTTACTGGTAATATGAAAGGGGTCTTGAGTTGCACAGTTTAATTATTTCAAATTTCTAAACATTACACATTCAGTAGATACTGATCAACTCAATAAAGTGATCATACATTTTAATATATCTTTATACCTATAGAAATGGATGTCCCTAGTTTTTTTTTTTTCTAAACTACATGTCCTCAGTACATGTATTAATATATACATTTAAAAAAACACAGATAATTACTGGTAGGATTCTGTTAAAGGCTTGATCTGATGTTCTGTGGAATACTTTTCTCCGTAGTTCAGTAATGGCTCAAACTCATTATGGATGGTGGAAGGCACAGTTTGTATTGTGTTGTCTGAACAATCTCCATAGACCTCCACCTTTGACTCAAATGTCAAGAAGATCACTCGCCGCTCTGGATTGTCCAGGTGCAGTCGCTCTAGCTGCCTGTATAAAATCATTATTATTGCTTTGATAAAAGAGGATATACTCATTTCTTTATCAAAAAATTATTGCTGAACCCTTTTTTCCATCATAAGTCTTTCTTCATTACCTTTTTCACAACAATTAAAGTAAAAGAGGAATAAAGAAACTACTAGATGCCTATTTACACTCTATCCATGCATTTGCTTATTTGCATCTGTGACACAAATATGTCACGTAAAGGTATCTATGTAATGTAAATTTGACATACTGTATAGGGGATTAATTTCACGGGTTGTAATTTTCATGTTGTTCTCTCCTCGGACACGATCGCGGTTTGTTGAATTCGCGGAATCGGTATATAATAAAAGTAACCTCCTTTGTCTTTATCCGTGTAATCCATAGTATAGCTAGAACGACATTCATCAGCGTTATGTATTCACTTCACGAACAAGGTAGGTTTATATAAAATTATTAGATTTAGTAGTTAATTGATGATTAATCAAAACAAGTGCTGTTATTAAAATTTTTTGACTATAAACATCAAATGACTTTCCTATATGCTTTTACGATGAGTGCACATCTTTCCGAAGGTATAACATATTGCAGCGGGGAAAAAAAACACTGGACGCTAATAAATATATTGATGTAGGTAGACATAATAATATCCTTTCATATCTTCAGCATATTCGATAGTTATCCGAATGATATTTTTTAAACCAAAATTTCCATAAAAACTAACACGCATAATGCTAAATTGCAGGTAACAAATACACGTACGTGGTAACGTTACGCACGGGTAATCAAAACCCATGTCCCATGTGTTTTGATTGATGAAACATGCATCTATTAAAACAGCTTTTAAACAATAAAAACAGGTCATTAGCTGCTTATTTGAATTAAAGTAAAGCGTGATAATTAAGATAATTGAATGACAACTACGCATACGTGTACTACTCGTAATTACTGAAATAAATGATCACGTATCGTACGTATATATACCTATCGTAGTCTATTCTCAAATTTCCAAATAAAACATTGAGGTTTAATATTTAAAATTTATTCACTGTTTCTTGAATTCACGGATTTATTAACACAGTGAATATAGCAAATATTTACACCGCAAGTTATTTTCCCCCTATACAGTACATATACTTATTATGCTGGACATTGTAATTGTGCCTGCATCTATTGTGTTGAAAAGGCCACCTACTCCATTACCTTAGGAGTGCCTCTTGTATGGCCTGAAGTCGAGTAACACTGTTACTGCCAGAAGCATTCTCCCCGTCTCTCTGTCTCTTCCATTCAGCTTTAAAACAAGGTAAAAAAAAAAGTGTAGCTTAAATTGAATGGAAACATACAACACTATAGTACTGTAAACCAACATTAATTTGCCCACTCAAAATCTAGCACTGTGACAGTCTTTCTCATGAACTGTGTAGCGTAACCATAAATTAGTGCATTTGGAGCCAAGCTTCTGTATACTGGTCCGTATTTATTTTAATCATATACGGTCAAACCTCGTTATCTTGAACTTGATGGGGCCAAGAAAAAAAACTTCCCAGAAATCCAAGGGTTCAAGATATTGAAGGTAAAATACTTCAAAGATATGGTTAGGATTACCCAGTCACTTTGACATATCCATGGTATTCTTTGATATCCATGTTCGATTCGAGATATTTGAGTTCAACTGTATTAGCATCTACTTAAGTTAGTTGAAAAGAAGAAACACAAAAGGCACTAAAATATGATAATATTTCATTATTATACCACTAAGTAAGTTTACAGCATGTCAAGATGCCTGAATTATTATTTAAATCATAATAAACAATATGATTTATTTTTCTAGTTTTGTCTTTAGGAGCTAAAAATCGCACATTAACATAAGCACAAATTGATACATGTACATCTACAAGGTAAGTGCTTTCCTAAATTTCTTAGGTTGGTTATACAGTTGAACTTCAGTATCTCAAACTCCAATATCTCCAATATCATGGATATGTCAAAGTGATTTGGTTCCAACTGCTAATTGTTTAGGTATTTTACCCTCGATATCTCAAATCCTCAGATATATCAAAGTTTTTCCTTGGCCCCGTCAAGTTCGAGATGACAAGGTTTGACTGTACTTGTCTGATTAACTAGAAATATGTCCATAGGAAATGAAAACCCCACCCAGGGTTCATCAGTAATGCAACAAAAAAAGAAAAGTATCCTGATCACTTTTTTGTTTCAGATAAGGGTACATTATGATCAATAGTAAGGTCAAGGTCATGGGAAGCTTAAGGTCAGAAAATTATGACAAAGTTGAAAAGCTCTCACTTACCGATATATGTATCAAAATATGAAATTTGATTAAAATATCTTGATTAGCTTCTTTTAAATTGAGCTAAACGCAAACTGTGAAGGGTGGATATATGGAGGGAAAGAAGGATGGAAGGTGGAAAAGACCAAAGGAGGAAGACAGACATGACAAACACTGTATGGCCCAGCCATATTCATGGCAGGCATAAAAAATATACATTTAGTTCAGTTTATGACTCCACTGATTTAAATATGGGCTTTTTCAAGACAACCATAATGTATGATATAAATTTTGATTTTAAAATTATTTCAAAATATTTTACATTACAGAGTCTTTGAATTGTAAGGAGAGCTAGTTTAACGATTGAAATTAAAGACCTTTCCCTCTTATTCCATTTAAAATCATCAAAATATTACCTGCCAGTGAAAAATAATATGATTGTTAAACATTTGAAGGTTACCTTGTAATTCGGGAAGCTGTGTGACTCCCCCCATAGATCCACTGATATCCAGACAGTACACCACGTATCCACTTCCTGTTGTTGCTGGTTTTGTAGCCTCTGTCTTGTCAGTTTCTTTTTCTGTAGCAGCTTGCTCTTCTGGTGCAGAAAGGGCATAATCTATGGTGTCTGATTTAGGAATTTCTTCTTTTCTGACCTCTGTGGAGACATTTTTATGTCCACAGAATTCACTGAAATGTTACAATGGTAAACCCAAAATGAAATAGCAATTCCCTCTCAGAGTAACAAAAGATGCACTGAAAACAGTTGTTCACAAATATTCATCTTAAAGAATAATTTCCAAATGTTTTACCCAAAATGAAATAGCAATTCCCTCTCAGAGTAACAAAAGATGCACTGAAAACAGTTGTTCACAAATATCCATCTTAAAGAATAATTTCCAAATGTTTTACCCAAAATGAAATAGCAATTCCCTCTCAGAGTAACAAAAAATGCACTAAAAACAGTTGTTCACAAATATTCATCTTAAAGAATAATTTCCAAATGTTTCATCTTATAAAATGAGGTTTCTATGTGGATTTTTTGGGGATTATTTCTGAATCTTTCTAATATTGTTTATGTGTTTGTGTATGTTAATTACATCAAATTGAGAATTTCAATGTAAAATGAAGCAGACATTTACAATTCATATTTCTTAATTTCTCATCGTACAATTTAAGAGATTGCAGATTTGAACAAAAGTTCCAAATCATTCATATTTTAGAATTCAGTGACTTTAGTATTACCAATTCCACAACAGTTTGTCTCCATCTTGTTGTGTCTCAGAGATACAAGACAACACAACCTGACATCCATCGCAATACACCGGGTCACCCGTAGCAACATTGTCCATCTGATCAAGATCCTTCATGGACACCAGGATGACATTAGTGTCTGCTTTCTGACATTTTATGGTTTTCTTGGACTTGGTAGGTGATCGTATGGGTGGGGCTGACTTCCGTCGACTTGGGGGCCCTCTCCTTGTGTCACCTCTCCTCTGCTGTACGGGTAAGTCTTCTGCTGTGGCTGACCTTGGTCGGGACAATCTACGGGAAAAGATTCCACTAATGGAGGAGATGAAACTTCGTACCCTGGACACTTGTTTTCTGGGTCTTCCTTGTTCTTCTAAAGTCAACATTTTAAAATTAAAGTCTACAGTGCAAAGTTTTTCTTGGGGGGGGTGGGGTGTTTTGGTTTTTTTGGTTTTTTTGTTGTTGTTGAGAAAATAGGAAAATCAGCACAAAGTGTTACTTTACCTCATAAATATTTCATTTATTCATGCTGCTGTGTACTTGGTAATTACATGTATTTTCAAGTGAAAAGAAAAAAAAAACTTTTGCAATTATTCATGCAGAGAGAAATGAAAGAGAAATTACAATGGCATCTTAAACTAATTTAATTCATCAGATTGAAAATACATGTAAATGGGAGAATTATCAAACGCTTATATCTTTAACTTAATTATACACCTGTGTGTATTATTTATATTTCATAAATGAAATACCTTCCTCAGCTTTTCTTCGTTTTCCCTTCACTTTGACCATTTTACGATAAGAGTCTTCTATGGTTGGATCATAGTCCTCAACAAATTGGTCTGCTACAAATCTAAGTGTCAGTGAAGATTTTCCTACAGCACCAGCCCCGAGCATGACAATCTGTGATAGACAATAAAAGTCATCTCTAATTTAGAGAGTGAAATAGCATACTTTTGAATTTGCCTGACAATATGCATTATTGTAAACCTTCTGAGATGTGAGAAAAAAGTTCTCTTACGTGGCTTTAAAATCTCATAATTAGGAAAACTGCATTGTGATTTTCAAAAATATTTTTCTTTTTATCTAGTATTTAAATCATTTTAGTTTACAAATATCATAACAGTGATTTTCTTTTAAGTAAATCAAATTGTCTTATTTAGCCAATCTGCTTAATATGCACAAGTTAAATATATATCTTCATTTACTTTGTGTGTAGCTTTGTGTTCCGGAATTTCTAAAACCAGATTCTCAAATGCCTCCTGGACAAGGCTTCCTGTTTTTGCAGATGTTTCTGTAAAAGGAATACCCAAAGTATCTGCCAATTTCTTCCCCTCTTCAAATGATACCTCCCTCTGATGTTCAAGGTCACTTTTATTCCCACAAAGAATCTGTAAAATTAAATCTTAAGCTTAGCATAATTTTCCTTTTTATTTTTTTTTTTATACATACATGTATATATAATCATAACCATGAACAAAACCTCTCTTAAGATTCTATAAATACTTTTACTGGGCATAAAACACCACATCACATACTGATCAGTTTGCCCTTAACAATCACATTTACTTTATGCTTAATTAAAATTTGAAAAAAGAAGGTTTTTAAATAGGGATGTCAAATTGGTCATCTTTTGATCATCAGTTATTCGGACTATTTTCTGATCGAGAACCATGATTAAATGATGTTCATTAAAAAAAAAAACTCCAAAAATAAAGGGCCACTATAAGTGAGAAAAGCTGTGTTCTAGTATATACACAGCCAAGGCCATGCAATAACATATAATTACTGGTGTAGGTAATGCTAATTACTGTATAGACATGGACATAAATTATTGACATTTTCTTAATAAGTTTTTGATAAATATATTTATACTTTGAAATATGAAAAATAAATGAGTACCAATTTTAGTATTCAATACTCAATTGCTATCTAATAGACCTATGAACTCTTTGTCTGCCATTTTTCAACCTACCGCAGGTGAATTTTCCATGCCTTTAATTTTCTGAACAAGACGATAAATGGCTGAAGCTTCATTGAAGGATGATCTGCTTGTAATGCTGTAGATAATCATAAAGCCGTCCCCTGATGTCATGTACATCTCTCTTGTAGAGGAGTACTCTTCTTGGCCTGCTGTGTCCAGAATATCCAAGCAACATGTCTGGAATCAAAGAATAAAAACCATGAGAACCATGTGTCCATGATCTCCAAGCAATATATGTTAATCAAAGCATAGAAAGCATGAAATACATGAGTCTATGCATGATCTCCAAGCAATATGTGTTAATCAAAGCATAAAAAGCATGAAATACATGAGTCTATGCATGATCTCCAAGCAATATGTGTTAATCAAAGCATAAAAAGCATGAAATACATGAGTCTATGCATGATCTCCAAGCAATATGTGTTAATCAAAGGATAGAAAGCATGAAATACATGAGTCTATGCATGATCTCCAAGCAATATGTGTTAATCAAAGGATAGAAAGCATGAAATACATGAGTCTATGCATGATCTCCAAGCAATATGTGTTAATAAAAAAGCATAGAAAGCATGCAATACATGAGTCTATGCATGATCTCCATGCAATATGTGTTAATCAAAGGACAGAAAGCATGAAATACATGAGTCTATGCATGATCTCCAAGCAATATATGTTAATCAAAGGACAGAAAGCATGAAATACATGAGTCTATGCATGATCTCCAAGCAATATATGTTAATCAAAGGACAGAAAGCATGAAATACATGAGTCTATGCATGATCTCCAAGCAATATGTGTTAATCAAAGCATAGAAAACATGAAATTCATGAGTCTATGCATGATCTCCAAGCAATATGTTATTTTAATCAAAGCATAGATAGCATGAGACCCAGCTTAAAAAATGCTCCTTCACACCATGCTCACTAGCCCATTCCTCCTCCCCCCGAGATTTGTTTGAAGTTAAAAGTCATGAATACCAGAGTAAATTGATTCTGCGGTCTTTTTCTTCATTTTTTAATACTTTATTTACTGTAATAAACAATCTGTTACAACATTAAACAAATTTTAACATTTTTACAGACTGTGAATTTTGAGAGAGTTGGCATAATTTGTTTTCACATCTTTCATTTACATGAATAAAGATTGATTTTCTTCTTATTACAGATTTTAGCATAATAATAATTCCTCAGAGACCCACAGGTGATTATACCCTTCATTCCTCCCTAAATTAAGGTGAGAAGAATGAAGTTGAACTGTTTAGAGATCATGGGACCCAGGTTTGAATCCTGATCTGATTCTGTGGCTTAAGGCTGTATGCCTTCAAACCTGGGCCCCACGATCTTACCAACAATACTATCCGGCCACTGGTGATTGCATGAAGCTGCCTGTCCCCCTATTTTCCTCAAATGTATTTATACCCCTGCAATTAAGACACCAACCAAACCCTTGAGTTTCATCCCTAGCAGGTTTTGTACCTGTCACATCCATGAAATTACACATTAATATTAAATGTAACAGGGAGAAAATATATAGGACAGAATTGACCAGAATTCCAGCCTAGGCCTGCTGAACTCTAGACTTCTGAGATTTCTGACTGTAAGTGATCAAATTTGCCTAATTTTATCTACATTATTTCTTAATATTTTGTTAGTATATGATTTAGAAAATAAAGCAGTGTGGCATAACATGTTTTAACTCCGGGCTTTTAATAGTTGGGTGTACATAAATTTACACCAAGCAAAATTTGTCTTACTTAAGCTACATAGGGAATAACAAATAGTATTTAAACTCTTCAGTAAAGGTATTTATAAACTCTTGACTTTTTTTCTCTCAATAAGCTATATGCTTACATTTCAAAAGCTGTGAGCTGAAATGTGATCTCACTTGACTGAATTTTACCCGCAAAAGGTAAGCTATATGTATGCAATCTCTGTACAATAAAAACCATAAATACCAGGCAATAAAAAAATTAAAATTCCGACGGATTTATGTATACTTCAAACTTCAAATAATCAATATGTTAGATTTCAATCTAAAAATGAAAACCATAGGAAATTAAATGATAGTCTTAACCTATTGCAAACCATTAGAGAAATAAGTACATGCATATAAAATTGTTTTTCACATGTTTTCTATTGCAAACTGTACAGTAGCAAATCATGCATTTTTAGTATATGGAAAGTCATGAATAATCAAACCTAACTGCTTCAGTCTCTGTACGTAAAGCAATTAAAGTGTAATGATAGAGAACAATTAAACCTTTAATGGATGTTTGACCTTATACCATGTCTGTACATAAATATAAAGCTCTGTTAAACCATGCATATACAGCCAAACCTCATTATCTCGAACTCAATGGAACCGCAAAAAAACTTTGAGATATCCGAGGATTCGAGATATCCGGGGTAAAATACTTAATAAGGGGTTGGGACATATTCATGGTATTTGATATATCGAAGTTCAACTGTATATTGAATTAATCATGCCATGAGTGTACAAACCTCTTCATCTCCATTTTGAGGATCAGCTTCTTCTTCCTTCTCCTCAAGATCATCTTCCTCAGGTATGTCCTCTTCCTCGTCTGTCCGACCAACGTACACAAGGTTTCCTCCAAACTCCATTACACTTAACACAATTTATTTTCTATAAGGAAATATTTACATTTTAATTTCTTTGTCCGAGATAAAACTACAAATAGTAAAAAATACTATATTTCTACATAAACTAAAAGCTACTGGTTCATCAATAGGCATGGTTAAAAAAACTGCGTGCAGTGTGGGACAGAGAGAGACAGAAGTATGGAAAGCGGGGATTGTACATAGCATGTGAATTTACGAAATCAAGAGCATGTAAATATAAGGAATAACTGTCTTTTTTTTGGTTTCAAGAGATCATGATCATGCGATTGGCTTGCATGATAATTTTACACATAAACACCTTCGGTGTTTATGCAAATTATCATGCAAGCGCTAGCCCATTGTTTGATCACATCATGAAACCAAAAAATTAGACAATTATTCCTTCAATAAATTCAAACTGAAGAAAAGTCGGTTAATATTAACTGCTCTTAAATGGGCCAGGGGGAATATTTAATTACATTATAACTGAATAATAAAAACAATTGGTATTCAATGGACATCAAAATCCATTAAGATCCTAAAACATTAATGAGGGAGTTGTTATAAATCCCAGTTCCCTTTTACCATGCATGACTACATTTCTCTAGACTTAATGCCTTGGGAAACAAGTCCTGGCCTTGTGGAAGTGGAATAGATCTCAAATTGCTTAAAACTCACACAAAAATATACTTTAAATGTACTATAATATATACCTACAATTTATTTATCACAACTTGTAATAGTATTGGTTTAGCTCAATGATCTATGTCTGACTTCCTGTTTTACTTCTGGATAAGGAAAAGGATAATACAAATGATATGAATAGTACCTTAATTACAATGTACACATACTTCATTTGAATATTTTTATAACATTTTGCATGGATGGTTCGTGGTTTTAATGATACCATGTAATGCATATGGTGTTGCTTTTAAACTACGTGTAACGTGTTTAACGAATTTGCACAACAAAAATAAACATTGCTCATTTCCCTATTGATTGGTTATAGCCCACCACAGTAGACACCAAGATAAATGACATAGCTAACAGGATATTATACTGAAGGGTGTTAAATTGTTATCTGTACGCCTCGTGTATATTTACAACAACTTTATAGATTTATTACTAAAAAAAATAAATATAAGAAGAAACTTAAGATAAACACATGTCTCACCTGTCTTGCAGTCGTCAACAACGCTGAAAAATATTTCGGTTTTTCCCATCGATATCGCCTATAAATATATATTACAAGGAATATTTGATTGGTTAATATAAATAACCTAACTAAAAATAGAAAACGTTGAGTTGCTGACGGCGCGGATATAAGTTTTTTTCCGAGCAATTACAAACATACAAACGATTTTCTTAATCGTACATACCGAATTTCTAAATCGTTCAAACGAATTTCTAAATAGTTTGTACGATTTAAAAAAAAATCCTTAACATCTTACCAAACATCCTCACAATGTCAAGGTTTTGTGATTTCGGAACTCCACGTTTGTGTGGAGTTCCGAAATCACAAAACCTTGACATGTGAGGATGCTTACCAAATTAAATTTTGATTTGGGAGAATTCTCCTCTTTTTTTTCAGGGGGTAGGATGGGAAGGGCTAGTCAAAGATTTTTTGTATGTGAGTTGTTCAAAATCAATCATATAATACATGTCTGACATGTATTTTTTTTTTCTACATTGCACCTAAAAAAGAATTTAAAATTCCAAATTAATGCAACTGGTTATGTTATATTTAACCCCGTTTCTCTCATGTTTGGCTAGTACTTCAGTAAATGTAAACAAGATGGCATGGATTGCTTAAAGAGTTTTTGTCATTTGTATAATAAAACAATTATTGCTGTTTTTTTTCGGTCAATACGATGATTTAGCCATCTTCGAATTAGTACAATATATATTCACTTCGCCATTCGGGTTCGGTGAATATTGTACTCCTGGGGTGCTAAATCATCGTATTGACCTCAGAACTAGAAATAATTGTTTAATATTCCCATCAACCAAGTTGAATTTAAATGGTGTGTATTAGAGAACGACTTTTATGTCAATCTGACAACTAGACTTAATGATAAACGTGATAACTTCAACTTGTCTCTCGTCAACCTCTCTAATTTATGTAGAAATATACCGGTATATGTATCATTATTACCTGCATATTGAGTTTATATCTCTCAGTTGATTCGATCCGCAAGATCGTTTTACAAGCAAACAATTTCTAAAATGAGGCAGGCTGTTGACAAATAAATTGATGATACAGGGATATCAACAATCTCGTTTAAAGCAACATTTCGAAAGTTCTATGGTCGATACAATGTCCTTGTCAGCAAATACAATCTACTAGTATCATAAAGTCGAATGCTGATTGGCATTTTTCATTCAAATTGTCAGGCCTTTATTTTCACAATTCATTTTCATTTACCCGATCACGACACGGAGGACACGGCTGATTTGAATGATTGTCATAGAATGCTTACTCCTCCATGGCACATTATCCTATCTAGCTCTGTTTTCAGTTGTTTTATTTCATTTTAGTTTTAGTTAAGCCACGAATTCCTAAACATCACTGCGCATCTACAGGACACCTCTTATCAGATTCGGCTTCTAATTTCGCTAGTAAAAGGAACATGAATGCTTTTTGTGCTAAAACAAAATGTTTTTCGATCCCTATTTGCTCTTCGGAGTGAAAATGGAGATCATGAAACTTTATTACACATCTACAAGACACCATCAGTCAATAAATCATATTCCAAAAGACGATTGGTTATTGCTTAAAATGTCAGAGGAGTTCGAGGAAGAAAAATTTGCTGTAAATGAAAAATTCTGAAACTTTGTTGCACATCCATCGGACACCAACTACTACATTCCAGAAGATGAATTTAATATTGCGCATATTGTAAGAGGACTTGAGGAATGAGAATTTGTAGAAAACAATGTCGTTTTCGACCACCCCCTTCCCCCTCTTCCTACACACACAGTTAACCTCTCAAGGGTGAAAATGAAAATTTAAAACCTTATTACACATCTAAAGGACACCGCCAAACATGAAGATGAATTGGATACTACATAGTACTACTCTTAAAAATGTAAGAGGAGTTTGATGCAGAAGATAGTGTGACAGATGGACGGATGAATGGACCGAAATAACAACACATAATTTGTATATAATATTATACATGTACATTTACCTGCCCCTCCCCCCCCCCCCCCCCCAAGTCACAAAATTCTGTAAATTCCGGAGGAGGTTACTCTATTCCTTTCTTCGTTACATGTTTTTATACCAATTTACACCATGCTCCCCCCCTCTCTCTCTCTGTGTCCATAATGTGTGTAATTATTTTGCCATTGTGCACACAGGTGCTTGAGGACAGGACCCCCCCCCCCCGATATAGACCCCCGGGCATTTTCGACTTTTTTTTCTCATAAATTATCTTTCAATGACATATTTGTGATATAATCTATACCAACAATTGGAAAAATTACCTAAAACAAACATTTTATAAAATCTACCCCACTCTCTATATATAGGGTAGGAAAGTAATTTTTTATAAAATGTTTGTTTAAGTCAATTTTCCGAATTGACGATATAGAGATTATATCACAGATGTGTCAGCCATATATGATTTATGAGAAAAAAGTCGAACAAGCCCGGGGGTCTGTATCGGGGGGGGGGGGGGTCCTGTCCTCAAGCACCTGTGATTGTGCATTATAATCAGGGACAGAGTAGGTTTTACATTAGTTTGAGGGTGTGTTAAAATAAATGGATATTTTTACCAAAAAAAACAAAAAAACAACTTCTTGCATTTTAAGCACCATTTGTGAAATGAAACCCACCCTATTAAATAATTTAAAAGATTTGCATCGTCATATTTTATCTCGCTTCAATTATGATTAACTTGCAAAAATTGCTTCTGTAGTATATAGTTAGAAAAATTATCACTGATGATTCAACTTTGGCAATGGAATTTTGTTTTTATACCGAAGTATAAATGAATTGGCCATTCAACTGCTCAGCTGCTCAGGCCAAAAGGAGTCTGGTCGGGGGGTGGGGGTCATTTCACAAGTATATACTTTAGTTACTTTACAATAGATCCGCCTCTGGGAGTTGACTGATCAAGATATATTTAATTTCATGCTTGATTTCATCTTTTGATCTAAGGCCCATGCGTGATAGTTACAACTTCCGGTAGATCGTGAATAGTGTTCTGTGTCACACCTTTGATCCCATGGTCGGATGCATTCCATTTCCCGCCATATCACTGATTCTCGAAAAAACCGAGTTACTCATGAAAGGTAGCGTTTCTTTTGGTATATTTACAAAAAATTATTTGTATTTAACGCTTGTAATTACTAACCAACGTTGAAATGGGCTTAACGGTAACATTCAGCGAACAGTCAGACGAGACTTAGGGCCAAGGTAAATCATTTTTATGTTTAAAAAATGAAAGTGAAATATGATTGTACTTGTTCTTTTATTTACACTGTTGATTTAACCAATGCTGCCTTTTGGCACACGTCACTTGAGAAGCAGCATCTGAAAGTTGTTTGAATGTTTTGCAAAAAAACTGTTCAATATTAATACAAGCTTCACCAACCTATTTATTATCATCTTCATCCCCCCCCCCTTTTTTTTTTACAATTTTAAGCCATGCCGATGTCAGATGTGATATTTTTTTATTAGGATGTCTGGTTTTGTTTAGAATTTGATAGATTGTTTGAAAATTTTTATAGAATGTTGACATTGATATATGTCACTTGGAAATTAAAGCAACAATAAATTCCTGGAAACTTCTCATATAGGCTTATTAACTGGTCACATCCAGGCAAAAAAAATTTTCAAATGTTTTTAGCTCACCTGAGCTGAAAGCTCAAGTGAGCTTTTCTGATCACATTTTGTCCGGCGTCCGTCTGTCTGTCCGTCTGTCTGTCTGTAAACTTTTCACATTTTCAACTTCTTCTCAAGAACCACTGGGCCAAATTCAACCAAACTTGCCACAAAGCATCCTTGGATAAAGGGGATTCAAGTTTGTTCAAATGAAGGGCCACGCCCTCTTTCAAGGGGAGATAATTAGGAATTAGTGAAAAAATAATGGCATCATTTAAAAATCTTCTTCTCAAGAACCACTGGGCCAGGAAAGATGAAACTTATGTGGAAACATCCTCAGGTAGTGTAGATTCAAGTTTGTTCAAATCATGACCCCCGGGGGTAGGGTGGGGCCACAATGGGGGATCCAAGTTTTACATAGAAATATATAGGAAAATATCTTTAAAAATCTTCTTCTTAAGAACAGTAAAGCCAAGATTGGTCATATTTATATGGAAGCATCCTCAGGTAGTGTAGATTCAAGTTTGTTCAAATCATGACCCCCGGGGGTAGGGTGGGGCCACAATGGGGGATCCAAGTTTTACATAGAAATATATAGGAAAATATCTCTAAAAATCTTCTTCTTAAAAACAGTAAAGCCATGATTGGTCATACTTATATGGAAGCATCCTCAGGTAGTGAAGATTCAAATTTGCTCAAATCGTAACCCCCGGGGGTAGGGTGGGGCCACAATAAAGGATCCAAGTTTTACATAGGAATATATGGGAAAATATCGTTAAAAATCTTCTTCTTAAGAACAGTAAAGCCATGATTGGTCATATTTATATGGAAGCATCCTCAGGTAGTGAAGATTCAAATTTGCTCAAATCATAACCCCCGGGGGTAGGGTGGGGCCACAATGAAGGATCCAAGTTTTACATAGAAATATATAGGAAAATATCTCTAAAAATCTTCTTCTTAAAAACAGTAAAGCCATGATTGGTCATATTTATATTGAAGCATCCTCAGGTAGTGAAGATTCAAATTTGCTCAAATCGTAACCCCCGGGGGTAGGGTGGGGCCACAATGAAGGATCCAAGTCAAGAACAGAAAAGCCATGATTAGTCAAATTGATATGGAGGCATCTTTGGGTAGTGTAGAATGAAATTTGTTCAAATGAGGGCCCCCATGGGTAGGGTGGGGCCACAATGGGGGATCAAATTTTTACAAATGAATATATGGGATAAAAATCTGCTGCTCAAGAACAACAAAGCCATTTGTTATATTGATATGAAAGCATCATCAGTTTGTTTAAAATTCAACACCCCCCTCCCTGTAAACTTTTCAATACTGTACTGATTTTTGCTTTTTTCCCTAGCCAATGTGTGCTCAGGTGAGCGATGTGGCCCATGGGCCTCTTGTTGTATTTCTTTTGACCCTCAGAGAGCTACAGTTCTGCAGCTAACCCTTTGGTGTGTTGTGTTTTTGAGAGCTATTAACTGTGGCAATATTTTCTGACCTTGACTTTCCCTCTGACCTTGGCCTCACTATTATTTATTTTGCACTTACACTCTTTAAAAAAAAACTTTCCATATTAATGTCTTCAAAACTTATAGACTGATATATATTGGTGGGTCTATAAAACTATATATTATATCATAATATTTTGACCTTGAGTGTCCCTTGATGTTAAACCCACTTCATTTCATGTAAAATTTTCTTTGTTTAATAAAAAATAGTTCAAGATATTTGTAGTTTACAAAAAGTTTATTCTTTAAAAAAAGAAAAAAAAAGTATGAAACCACATGTTTTATCTATTTTCTTATGGGTTAATTTGTCTAAATGCCATTACCTGATTGGTCAGAGGGATGAGCACCTTGTTTATACTGTGTAGTTATAGCAATTCATGGTTTACTTATCATTTTTGACTTCCATATTTGGAAATCGTTCAGACCTGTTAAAAAAAAGGTTCAAGACATTTTCATCAAACTTTCTTTACTGATAAAATTGGTGTGAGCAATTTAAGTTATTCAATTTTTAGCTCACCCAGGGATTTTCCACTGCCCTGTGTAGGGCAGAATTTAAGCCCCATTCCCAATTGCAAAATCCCTCCCTTTTTCCCAAAAACTGAACTGTGTTCAGTTTTCAAATGCACAAAAACTAAAACAAGCTTTACAGGGCCAGAATATGTGTAAAACAAGCATGGTATTAGTCTAAAATCAATGGAATGACAAAAATTTTAAGAGGCATGGTCCTGTTCATGACTGGCAGTTTGTTAATTTGTCTAATCTTTGATTGATAGTTAAATAAAAGATCAAATTTATTCATCATTGTGTCTATTTCCTTAAAATTTCATGTAACATAATTTCCCAATAAGTGATCAAATTTCATGAAATTCTCAATTCAAAAGGCCCAGGCCCCATTCCAAAAATGGAGATGAAAATCCCTGTCACCTCAACAAATTGGGAGGGGGGGGATGGCTTATGTTATACCCTCGGTGTTGGTGTTGGTGTCCCGGTTAAAGATTTTGGAGCTTTATAAATATGTTTTCAAGTACTTCTATGTCCTACATTAATCAGAGATGCATGGAAGCTGCTTCTAGTATGTTTCATTGAATCATTCAAGGTTTCAGATGCTGCAATTTCAGCTAAAGAATGTCTAGGTTAATGTTTTTGGAGCAGGTTAAAGTTTTTGGAGCAAGTGTCATTTCCAAGTAACTATAAGCCCTATTTTGACCAAACTTGCATGGATGATACTTCTAAGGATGTATACTACCAGGCTTGCTTATGATGCTGGATCTGACCTACATTTTCCAGATGAGTGACCAGGTTAAAGTGTTTGGCGCAGGTCTCATTTCTAAGTAACTATAAGCTCTATATTGAACAAACTTGCTTTGATGATACATCTAAGGATGCACACTATTGGACTTGCTTCGGATGCTGAATTTGACCTACCTTTTCCAGATGAGTGACCAGGTTCAAGTTTTTGGAGCAGTTTCTTTGTAGAGTTACTATAAGCCCTATGCTAAAGAACTTTTTACTGATGATACATTTATTGAAGCACACTACCAGAGTTGCCTCAGATGCTAGATTTGACCTACATTTTCCAGGAAAGTGACCAGGTTAAAGTTTTTGGAGCAGGTCCATTACCAAGCAAATGAATGCAAGAATGAAGCAGATGAAAGCAAGAATGCTGCATCTAAGGATGAACACTACCAGACTTGCTTCAGATGCTGGATCTGACCTAAATTTTCCAGATGAATGACCAGAATAAAATTTTTAGAGCAGGTCCTATTCAATTAACTTTAAGACCTACCTGAACCAACTTGCATGAATGATGCATCTCTAGGTATGCACACACTACTATATTATTAGTTTACTGTGTGACTTAACCTTACTTAACGAGGTTCGCTCCTGAGCTTTTGAGCAGATTCTTATCTTAACCTATATTTAAAAAATTCTGCATAATGTTTTAATTCTTACAATAAATTTAGATTCTACAATGCCAATTTAACTATATTCAGTTAAAACTCCATGATTAAATTCCATACCAAAAACATTAAGTGAGGAACTATATTTTGTGGCAGAAGGTTTTTTAGAAGAAAATGATCATTTTTTTCTCTTTCAAAGTATTTAAAGTATGTTAAGTTTGGATTCCTATTTTTACATGCAGGCTGCACACATAGTTATTTTGTGCAGTGGACTGTTTTATACTGGTCCTAAATTATCTATTAAATAAACTGTCATGAATTCTATCGTCATATTTGATAAATATAGCAAATATATTGTGGAAATGAAGAAAAAAATAGCCCTAATTTAAGCTTAAAATTAGCACTATTTTAGTAATATCTAAAAATTAACATCACAGAC
The DNA here is from genome assembly GCF_033153115.1 of Saccostrea echinata. Lineage (NCBI taxonomy): Eukaryota > Metazoa > Mollusca > Bivalvia > Ostreida > Ostreidae > Saccostrea > Saccostrea echinata. Next base: position 42,221,276 of record NW_026889758.1, read on the forward strand.
CCCCACTTTTAACTTTCTTTTCTGAATATATACGATACTTTTAACCATTCTTCTTAACGTCAGTAAAATGTCATTACTTTCAAATGATTTTTTTGCTTGTTAAATTTTAATGCCAGAAAAATGAAAATGTGTGAGTGCAGAAAGGTCAAATAATTGTACATGTGGAGTAATTCGAAAATTTCTTCGTTGTTACAAATTTTAATGTGTTCATTTAAGATGAAATAAGACTGTGTTTGTTCACCATAATTTATTTGAACAAAACAGATTGAAGGAAAAACTTTAAAAATTGATTTATGTGTAAGACGTATTTACAGTGCAAAAAGGTCAAACTAAATGCTCTGTAGCGCCAAAAGAAGCGCATTGACCCCCATTTTTTGTTTTGATTTTTAATAAAGCTATGTGTATAAATTCTAAAAATATACTTGATAAAAAATTCTCATTACTTTTGATGGCGGGGTCCAACCTCCTTAAAGACAATTCGTTCATGTGAGCTTGGTAATCTCTGATTACCTATGGGTTTTTTTTACCTTGGCCTTCCCTATGAACTTGAATTTCACATTTTTTTCTCATATTCGTCTTCATTTACCCTGTTTAATTCTATAAAGGATTACTTCAGAAATCTCTATTCATCAATAAATCTTATGTAAGGGCATTTTTACTATACATATTGAATAGGTCATATATCTATTTACTAAACATGAGATAATGAACAAGAAACAACAATGCTTTATTTAGGTATAAGATAAAAGAATTGAGATGAATCAATCTTGGACCAAAGAAGGTACATTTCTGTTTTCTGTTGTGATACAAATGTGCTTTAGACAGGACATTCATTTCATGTGGACATATCTTTATATATCATATTTCTTTATATAAGGAATAACTAATTTTTTGTTTTCATGATGTGATCAAGCAATTGGCTTGTGTGATTTGCATAAATGCCGAAGGCATTTATGCATAAAATTGATATCATGCAAGCCAATTGCTTGATCATCATCTTGAAACCAAAAATTCTGTTATTTATTCCTTATACCTGGTATTTACATGCTCTTGATTCCGTAAATTCACGTGCTACAAACCACCTACTTCTGCCTCTGTCCCACCCCGCACATGATTTAATTTTACCATGCCTTCAATGAACCAGTAATTTCATGTAGAAATCAAGTATTTTAATTATTTGTAGTTTTATCTCAGACAAGGAAATCTAAAATTGTAATATATATATATATATATAGAGAGAGAGAGACATATATATATATATATTTATATATATATATATATATATATGTATGTATATTAGGGATGTCAATTTGTAATCGGTTAACCGGTTACTCGGTCGAAACAATGGTAATCAGTTAGTCGGAAAAAAATAATATATGTGTAAATCTGAACACAATTTCATAAAAAATTCAATTAAAAAGATACAACTAAAAATATCTGAAATGTCAGCATTTTCACCTATCTATTTGATTTGGAGATAATTAAGGTTCTCCAGATGGACACCGTGGGGGTAATTAGTCAGTTTTTGAGATGTTCATTGCTGTGTAAACACCATGTCGTTACCCAATCTGTCCTGTATTTCTTTAATGATTTTAATTACATGTAAATGATCGTTGAGTACTGCGAACTGATTATAATGTGTACCTTACCTTTTCTATCCTTTGCAGTTACCCATCAAATTGTATAATTAAACAAACATTGTAAATTAAGCAATAGTTAAGTTTTAGTTTTGATTATAGTGACAATGCGGAATTGTTTGCACGGCATCTCTTCTAAATTTTTTTATGTAAGTGATACTTCAGGCATATCCCGTTTTTTTTTGGGGGGGGGGGGGGGGGGCTTATTAAAATTGAAATTATGTATAAGGAAATAATGTATAAATCTGATAGATTATAAACATACCAGTAATATTTATTTACTATATGTAACATTTTTATTGTCTTGTTTATGTAAATATAGTTTACAATGAAGAAATATCGATCCCGAGAAGTTTTGATACTATTAACCGATTAATCGGTCGGAACGTCTTGTGGTTAACCGATTGACAATTTGTATTCGATTGCCATCCCTAATATATATATATATATGTATATATACATATATATATATATATATATATATATATATATATTTCTACCTTCATTTTGAATGCTTGTAGTACTGACTGTTGTCTTGCAGGGAAAGCAGTTTGTTATGAAGTTGACTGATGGTTCCCCAATCAAAACAAGACACAAGAGTCCATACCCACTGGTCCAAGGTTGAAGCTTCAAAGAAGATTGCTGCAGACCAGCAACTCCAAGAAGAGCTCCCAAGAGACCTAGAATAAGTACTAGCTCACCTGACCCAAAGGCACAAGTGAGGTTTTCTGATTAAAATTTGTCTGTTGTCTATCGCTGTCCTTGTTGTAAACCGCTGGGCCAGTTTTAACCAAACTTGACACACAGCATATTTGGATGAAGGGAATTCAAGTTTGTTCAAATGAAGAGCCATTCCTTCTTTCAAGAGGAGATAATAAAGAATTAGTGAAAATTTAATGGCATCTTTCAAACATTTTCTCAAGAACCACTGGGCCAGGAAAAAATGAAACTTATGTGAAAGCTTCTTTACATAATGTAGATGTAAATTTTTGTTCCAATCATGACCCCAGGGACAGGGTCGGGTCACATTGGGTGATCAAAGTTTTGGAAAATCTTTAAAAATCATCTCAAGAATAACTAGGCAAGCATTAAGTAAAAACAAATGAAACTTCATGAAACGTTTTTAGTACCACACTAAGAATGAAACAAAAATCTGTACATACCAGTCCAGATGGGATGCATAAAGAAAATGGAAGCTATCCCTCCTCTGCCCTAAAATCTGACTGTATGTTTCACTGAGGACAAAAAACCCCCATACAAACATCAGATAGAGAAAAGGTATTTCTTAGTTCTTAAGAAATGTAAGGTAAGAGTTTTCCCTTCAATCATTGTTTTGTGTTTGCACCACCCACTAAGTACTAACCCATCCTCCTCCCTGCCCTTTGCACTTGTTCTACCACTTTCGTTTCAGAGCCACAGTCGTCGATGGATTCAGCGCTGGAGTGCTAGGGCTGGGGGCGGTCTATAAGGAGGAACAGCATGCCAACATCGATGGAAAAGAGGTATTTCTTAGTTCTTAAGAAATGTAAGGTAAGAGTTTTCCCTTCAATCATTGTTTTGTGTTTGCACCACCCACTAAGTACTAACCCATCCTCCTCCCTGCCCTTTGCACTTGTTCTACCACTTTCGTTTCAGAGCCACAGTCGTCGATGGATTCAGCGCTGGAGTGCTAGGGCTGGGGGCGGTCTATAAGGAGGAACAGCATGCCAACATTGATGGAAAAGAGGTATTTCTTAGTTCTTAAGAAATGTAAGGTAAGAGTTTTCCCTTCATTCATTGTTTTGTGTTTGCACCACCCACTAAGTACTAACCCACCCTCCTCCCTGCCCTTTGCACTTGTTCTTCCACTTTCGTTTCAGAGCCACAGTCGTCGATGGATTCAGCGCTGGAGTGCTAGGGCTGGGGGCGGTCTATAAGGAGGAACAGCATGCCAACATCGATGGAAAAGAGGTATTTCTTAGTTCTTAAGAAGAGTTTTCCCTTCATTCATTGTTTTGTGTTTGCACCACCCACTAAGTACTAACCCATCCTCCTCCCTGCCCTTTGCACTTGTTCTACCACTTTCGTTTCAGAGCCACAGTCGTCGATGGATTCAGCGCTGGAGTGCTAGGGCTGGGGGCGGTCTATAAGGAGGAACAGCATGCCAACATCGATGGAAAAGAGGTATTTCTTAGTTCTTAAGAAATGTAAGGTAAGAGTTTTCCCTTCATTCATTGTTTTGTGTTTGCACTACCCATACTAACCCATCCTCCTCCCTGCCCTTTGCACTTGTTCTGCCACTTTCGTTTCAGAGCCACAGTCGTCGATGGATTCAGCGCTGGAGTGCTAGGGCTGGGGGCGGTCTATAAGGAGGAACAGCATGCCAACATCGATGGAAAAGAGGTATTTCTTAGTTCTTAAGAAGAGTTTTCCCTTCATTCATTGTTTTGTGTTTGCACCACCCACTAAGTACTAACCCATCCTCCTCCCTGCCCTTTGCACTTGTTCTACCACTTTCCTTTCAGAGCCACAGTCGTCGATGGATTCAGCGCTGGAGTGCTAGGGCTGGGGGCGGTCTATAAGGAGGAACAGCATGCCAACATCGATGGAAAAGAGGTATTTCTTAGTTCTTAAGAAATGTAAGGTAAGAGTTTTCCCTTCATTCATTGTTTTGTGTTTGCACCACCCACTAAGTACTAACCCATCCTTCTCCCTGCCCTTTGCACTTGTTCTGCCACATTCGTTTCAGAGCCATTGTTTTGTCGATGGATTCAGCGCTGGAGTGCTAGGGCTGGCGGCAGTCTATAAGGAGGAACAGCATGCCAACATCGATGGAAAAGAGGTATTTCTTAGTTCTTAAGAAATGTAAGGTGAGAGTTTTCCCTTCATTCATTGTTTTGTGTTTGCACCACCCATACTAACCCATCCTCCTCCCTCCCCTTTGCACTTGTTCTGCCACTTTCGTTTCAGAGCCACAGTCGTCGATGGATTCAGCGCTGGAGTGCTAGGGCTGGCGGCGGTCTATAAGGAGGAACAGCATGCCAACATCGATGGAAAAGAGGTATTTCTTAGTTCTTAAGAAATGTAAGGTGAGAGTTTTCCCTTCATTCATTGTTTTGTGTTTGCACCACCCATACTAACCCATCCTCCTCCCTGCCCTTTGCACTTGTTCTGCCACTTTCGTTTCAGAGCCAGTCGTCGATGGATTCAGCGCTGGAGTGCTAGGGCTGGCGGCGGTCTATAAGGAGGAACAGCATGCCAACATCGATGGAAAAGAGGTATTTCTTAGTTCTTAAGAAATGTAAGGTAAGAGTTTTCCCTTCATTCATTGTTTTGTGTTTGCACCACCCACTAAGTACTAACCCATCCTCCTCCCTGCCCTTTGCACTTGTTCTGCCACTTTCGTTTCAGAGCCACAGTCGTCGATGGATTCAGCGCTGGAGTGCTAGGGCTGGGGGCGGTCTATAAGGAGGAACAGCATGCCAACATCGATGGAAAAGAGGTATTTCTTAGTTCTTAAGAAATGTAAGGTAAGAGTTTTCCCTTCATTCATTGTTTTGTGTTTGCACCACCCATACTAACCCATCCTCCTCCCTGCCCTTTGCACTTGTTCTGCCACTTTCATTTCAGAGCCACAGTCATCGATGGATTCAGCGCTGGAGTGCTAGGGCTGGCGGCGGTCTATAAGGAGGAACAGCATGCCAACATCGATGGAAAAGAGGTATTTCTTAGTTCTTAAGAAGAGTTTTCCCTTCATTCATTGTTTTGTGTTTGCACCACCCACTAAGTACTAACCCATCCTCCTCCCTGCCCTTTGCACTTGTTCTGCCACTTTCGTTTCAGAGCCACAGTCGTCGATGGATTCAGCGCTGGAGTGCTAGGGCTGGCGGCGGTCTATAAGGAGGAACAGCATGCCAACATCGATGGAAAAGAGGTATTTCTTAGTTCTTAAGAAATGTAAGGTAAGAGTTTTCCCTTCATTCATTGTTTTGTGTTTGCACCACCCACTAAGTACTAACCCATCCTCCTCCCTGCCCTTTGCACTTGTTCTGCCACTTTCGTTTCAGAGCCACAGTCGTCGATGGATTCAGCGCTGGAGTGCTAGGGCTGGCGGCGGTCTGTAAGGAGGAACAGCATGCCAACATCGATGGAAAAGAGGTATTTCTTAGTTCTTAAGAAATGTAAGGTAAGAGTTTTCCCTTCATTCATTGTTTTGTGTTTGCACCACCCATACTAACCCATCCTCCTCCCTGCCCTTTGCACTTGTTCTGCCACTTTCGTTTCAGAGCCAGTCGTCGATGGATTCAGCGCTGGAGTGCTAGGGCTGGCGGCGGTCTATAAGGAGGAACAGCATGCCAACATCGATGGAAAAGAGGTATTTCTTAGTTCTTAAGAAATGTAAGGTAAGAGTTTTCCCTTCATTCATTGTTTTGTGTTTGCACCACCCATACTAACCCATCCTCCTCCCTGCCCTTTGCACTTGTTCTGCCACTTTCGTTTCAGAGCCAGTCGTCGATGGATTCAGCGCTGGAGTGCTAGGGCTGGCGGCGGTCTATAAGGAGGAACAGCATGCCAACATCGATGGAAAAGAGGTATTTCTTAGTTCTTAAGAAATGTAAGGTAAGAGTTTTCCCTTCATTCATTGTTTTGTGTTTGCACCACCCACTAAGTACTAACCCATCCTCCTCCCTGCCCTTTGCACTTGTTCTGCCACTTTCGTTTCAGAGCCACAGTCGTCGATGGATTCAGCGCTGGAGTGCTAGGGCTGGGGGCGGTCTATAAGGAGGAACAGCATGCCAACATCGATGGAAAAGAGGTATTTCTTAGTTCTTAAGAAATGTAAGGTGAGAGTTTTCCCTTCATTCATTGTTTTGTGTTTGCACCACCCATACTAACCCATCCTCCTCCCTGCCCTTTGCACTTGTTCTGCCACTTTCGTTTCAGAGCCACAGTCGTCGATGGATTCAGCGCTGGAGTGCTAGGGCTGGCGGCGGTCTATAAGGAGGAACAGCATGCCAACATCGATGGAAAAGAGGTATTTCTTAGTTCTTAAGAAATGTAAGGTGAGAGTTTTCCCTTCATTCATTGTTTTGTGTTTGCACCACCCATACTAACCCATCCTCCTCCCTGCCCTTTGCACTTGTTCTGCCACTTTCGTTTCAGAGCCAGTCGTCGATGGATTCAGCGCTGGAGTGCTAGGGCTGGCGGCGGTCTATAAGGAGGAACAGCATGCCAACATCGATGGAAAAGAGGTATTTCTTAGTTCTTAAGAAATGTAAGGTAAGAGTTTTCCCTTCATTCATTGTTTTGTGTTTGCACCACCCACTAAGTACTAACCCATCCTCCTCCCTGCCCTTTGCACTTGTTCTGCCACTTTCGTTTCAGAGCCACAGTCGTCGATGGATTCAGCACTGGAGTGGTAGGGCTGGGGGCGGTCTATAAGGAGGAACAGCATGCCAACATCGATGGAAAAGAGGTATTTCTTAGTTCTTAAGAAATGTAAGGTAAGAGTTTTCCCTTCATTCATTGTTTTGTGTTTGCACCACCCATACTAACCCATCCTCCTCCCTGCCCTTTGCACTTGTTCTGCCACTTTCATTTCAGAGCCACAGTCATCGATGGATTCAGCGCTGGAGTGCTAGGGCTGGCGGCGGTCTATAAGGAGGAACAGCATGCCAACATCGATGGAAAAGAGGTATTTCTTAGTTCTTAAGAAGAGTTTTCCCTTCATTCATTGTTTTGTGTTTGCACCACCCACTAAGTACTAACCCATCCTCCTCCCTGCCCTTTGCACTTGTTCTGCCACTTTCGTTTCAGAGCCACAGTCGTCGATGGATTCAGCGCTGGAGTGCTAGGGCTGGCGGCGGTCTATAAGGAGGAACAGCATGCCAACATCGATGGAAAAGAGGTATTTCTTAGTTCTTAAGAAATGTAAGGTAAGAGTTTTCCCTTCATTCATTGTTTTGTGTTTGCACCACCCACTAAGTACTAACCCATCCTCCTCCCTGCCCTTTGCACTTGTTCTGCCACTTTCGTTTCAGAGCCACAGTCGTCGATGGATTCAGCGCTGGAGTGCTAGGGCTGGCGGCGGTCTGTAAGGAGGAACAGCATGCCAACATCGATGGAAAAGAGGTATTTCTTAGTTCTTAAGAAATGTAAGGTGAGAGTTTTCCCTTCATTCATTGTTTTGTGTTTGCACCACCCACTAAGTACTAACCCATCCTCCTCCCTGCCCTTTGCACTTGTTCTGCCACTTTCGTTTCAGAGCCAGTCGTCGATGGATTCAGCGCTGGAGTGCTAGGGCTGGCGGCGGTCTATAAGGAGGAACAGCATGCCAACATCGATGGAAAAGAGGTATTTCTTAGTTCTTAAGAAATGTAAGGTAAGAGTTTTCCCTTCATTCATTGTTTTGTGTTTGCACCACCCACTAAGTACTAACCCATCCTCCTCCCTGCCCTTTGCACTTGTTCTGCCACTTTCGTTTCAGAGCCACAGTCGTCGATGGATTCAGCGCTGGAGTGCTAGGGCTGGCGGCGGTCTATAAGGAGGAACAGCATGCCAACATCGATGGAAAAGAGGTATTTCTTAGTTCTTAAGAAATGTAAGGTAAGAGTTTTCCCTTCATTCATTGTTTTGTGTTTGCACCACCCATACTAACCCATCCTCCTCCCTGCCCTTTGCACTTGTTCTGCCACTTTCATTTCAGAGCCACAGTCATCGATGGATTCAGCGCTGGAGTGCTAGGGCTGGCGGCGGTCTATAAGGAGGAACAGCATGCCAACATCGATGGAAAAGAGGTATTTCTTAGTTCTTAAGAAGAGTTTTCCCTTCATTCATTGTTTTGTGTTTGCACCACCCACTAAGTACTAACCCATCCTCCTCCCTGCCCTTTGCACTTGTTCTGCCACTTTCGTTTCAGAGCCACAGTCGTCGATGGATTCAGCGCTGGAGTGCTAGGGCTGGGGGCGGTCTATTAGGAGGAACAGCATGCCAACATCGATGGAAAAGAGGTATTTCTTAGTTCTTAAGAAATGTAAGGTAAGAGTTTTCCCTTCATTCATTGTTTTGTGTTTGCACCACCCACTAAGTACTAACCCTCCCTCCTCCCTGCCCTTTGCACTTGTTCTGCCACTTTCGTTTCAGAGCCACAGTCGTCGATGGATTCAGCGCTGGAGTGCTAGGGCTGGCGGCGGTCTGTAAGGAGGAACAGCATGCCAACATCGATGGAAAAGAGGTATTTCTTAGTTCTTAAGAAATGTAAGGTGAGAGTTTTCCCTTCATTCATTGTTTTGTGTTTGCACCACCCATACTAACCCATCCTCCTCCCTGCCCTTTGCACTTGTTCTGCCACTTTCGTTTCAGAGCCAGTCGTCGATGGATTCAGCGCTGGAGTGCTAGGGCTGGCGGCGGTCTATAAGGAGGAACAGCATGCCAACATCGATGGAAAAGAGGTATTTCTTAGTTCTTAAGAAATGTAAGGTAAGAGTTTTCCCTTCATTCATTGTTTTGTGTTTGCACCACCCACTAAGTACTAACCCATCCTCCTCCCTGCCCTTTGCACTTGTTCTGCCACTTTCGTTTCAGAGCCACAGTCGTCGATGGATTCAGCGCTGGAGTGCTAGGGCTGGTGGCGGTCTATAAGGAGGAACAGCATGCCAACATCGATGGAAAAGAGGTATTTCTTAGTTCTTAAGAAATGTAAGGTAAGAGTTTTCCCTTCATTCATTGTTTTGTGTTTGCACCACCCACTAAGTACTAACCCATCCTCCTCCCTGCCCTTTGCACTTGTTCTGCCACTTTCGTTTCAGAGCCATTGTTTTGTCGATGGATTCAGCGCTGGAGTGCTAGGGCTGGCGGCGGTCTATAAGGAGGAACAGCATGCCAACATCGATGGAAAAGAGGTATATCTTAGTTCTTAAGAAATGTAAGGTAAGAGTTTTCCCTTCATTCATTGTTTTGTGTTTGCACCACCCACTTAGTACTAACCCATCCTCCTCCCTGCCCTTTGCACTTGTTCTGCCACTTTCGTTTCAGAGCCACAGTCGTCGATGGATTCAGCGCTGGAGTGCTAGGGCTGGGGGCGGTCTATTAGGAGGAACAGCATGCCAACATCGATGGAAAAGAGGTATTTCTTAGTTCTTAAGAAATGTAAGGTAAGAGTTTTCCCTTCATTCATTGTTTTGTGTTTGCACCACCCACTAAGTACTAACCCATCCTCCTCCCTGCCCTTTGCACTTGTTCTGCCACTTTCGTTTCAGAGCCACAGTCGTCGATGGATTCAGCGCTGGAGTGCTAGGGCTGGGGGCGGTCTATTAGGAGGAACAGCATGCCAACATCGATGGAAAAGAGGTATTTCTTAGTTCTTAAGAAATGTAAGGTAAGAGTTTTCCCTTCATTCATTGTTTTGTGTTTGCACCACCCACTAAGTACTAACCCATCCTCCTCCCTGCCCTTTGCACTTGTTCTACCACTTTCGTTTCAGAGCCACAGTCGTCGATGGATTCAGCACTGGAGTGCTAGGGCTGGGGGCGGTCTATAAGGAGGAACAGCATGCCAACATCGATTTCTTAGTTCTTAAGAAATGTAAGGTAAGAGTTTTCCCTTCATTCATTGTTTTGTGTTTGCACCACCCACTAAGTGCTAAGGTTTTTTTTCTGAGTTTTTTAAGGGGCTTGGACTCAGATTTGATGTTAATATTTTCTCATATTTTCAGTTAACTAACATGACTTTTACCTTGTTAGAGCATTTCACACCTAAATAATAAAAGCATGATTAGAATCTTCTTTTATCTGGAAATTATTGAAATTAGGAGTTTTGGGACATGTTTAATTGATACATATCCTTGCACTGTGAGGAAGTAAGCTTTATCCTTATTGCTTAAGAATAGTAGATTTTTTGTATTAATAAAAAATATTAGAGCTAAAATTCAGAAAATTCGAATCAAAATGTGAGAAAACAAAACCAACTCACCAGTATTGTCAGTCCATGCTCAGCGATGTCTGCAGAGTAAACGAAATGAACACCGCAATAACACGTAAACATAAACAATATCAGAGCTCATGCCCTGTTTACAAAATTTATACAGATGCTTGACCTGATGTAATAAAGAATGTCATTGTCATTGAATTCTAAGAATATTCATGCAAGTTCAATTCATTAAACTGAAATAATTTTTTGAATGAACATAGAAATTTAAAATGTAAAGATTGCAAGTGTGTCCAGGCCCCTTTAAGAAATATTAGATAAGAATTTTCCCATCATTCACACCTGCCTTTTTTGTGTTTACACCACCCACTAAGTACTAACCCATCCTCCTCCCTCTCCTTAATTTGCATGTATTATTAACCACTTTGTTTTCAAAGACACAGTTGTCGATAGATTCAGCGCTGGAATGCTAGTGCTGGCGGCGGTCTATAAGGAGGAACAGCATGGAACAAGGAGAATCCTAGGACTTGGCATGATTCTGTCTTATTTCAGTAGGTCAATCTCTTTTATTCTTCAAAGTTTTTTGTTAATTATTTCTCAGGATATGTTTAATTGACCACTTATTAGATAACTTAATTTTTGCAACACCTTATTTTTGTAAGATACTATTTATATCTAGTGAAGCAAAAGAATCTTCAAGAATTTCAGTAATTGCTATATAAAATCTTCAAATAAGACAAATACATGCGAGAATAAAATTTTTGTGATTAAATTGAAGGTCTTGCATAATTACATTAATTAAGATAAAGTTCTCACAAATAAAATTAAAAAGCTATTGATTTACAGTAATGTATGTGAATGTTAAGTATATATAAATTATCCAGAATAAAGAAAACTGTAGGCACTATACTGTGGAATCATTTAAATTCGTGGGGGTCAATGTTCGTGGGCAAGCAAAATTTTATTGGTTCGTGGGGATGTAACGTCGTGGGCAGCTCGTTTATTTAGTAGATTTAATTAATAAGTACATTGACAAAATAATTGTTCGTGGGGATGTTAATTCGTGGGTAAGGGTTACCCACGAAATCCACGAACATTGATCCCCCACGAACAATGATGATTCCACAGTAATATGTTTATATGTTCATACATGTAGTTAGCTCTGCATGAGCAGTAATGATAAGTAATAGTCCTAACTCTAATTTTAGCATTTTTTTTATGTCGTGAGGGAATGCTGTGCTTGACAGTACACAGATCTTCTTCATGCAGTTTTGTGTCCTCACACAGAGCCAATAGACTACAAACTCCTGGATAAGAGGAAGAACACAGCAAGAAAAGACCTTATCTCAAAGGATCTACACCTTTGGAAAACAGAACAAAAGTAAGTCTTTGGGCCCTCTATACAAGCAGATATAACACTGTGTAAATTGATCCTTAGGATTTCTATAATTGTTATACTAGAAGTAACTGTAAATCAGCAACATCATTTAATTCTCTATAAATCAGTTTAAAATATCTTTTGTGCTTGAGGAATTTTTCTACATAAATGCACAATAAAATAAATATTTTGTTGCAAGAAATATTTGCAAGTAAAAGAAGTTAGCCAAATTCCTGGATATTTCTCGCATGCGAATAAAAATGGTTTACTGCAATTCCTCATGGCAATGTAATATAGTATTTATACAAGTATCCTTTTGTCAATAGGTTAACTTTGACCAGAGGGACTACCTGACCTGACCTTGATAAACTAATGTGTAGTACAGTAAATAACAAGGTCTGCAGTGAGTCTCATAGTAACATAATATTATAGTCGTAATTTAATGCCTTAATTGCTTCAGTGTTAATTTCATTTATTAAATATATTCTATCTGATTAGAATTAAAACTCAGGTATAAATAAAGTCTTTGCCAACATAAAATCTACTAAGGTTTATTTTGGTGAGTGTGTAGAATCCTGGAACAAGTAATAACTTTTTTTCTTTCTATTAAGCATTCTTAAATCAATTGTAATGAGTTTATCATCTGTTATTGTCCGTCATCTGTAGTGCCTCATTTGTCAGTCAAAAACTTTTAACATTTTCAGCTTCTTCTCTTGAACTACCAAACTAATTTCAACCAATTTGGGTATATAGCATATATGGGTGAAGGTATACAAAAATTGTGAATTTCATGGTCCCTGTCTTCCAGGGACATAAAAGGTAGGGCTAAAACCATCAAAATTAGTGCTATTTCTAAAAATCTTCTTTGAAAATCTTTCTGCCTTAGGGTATTTAGCAAGCATAGTTTATGATAGTGTGTAATAATGATGAGTAAAGGTGTCTCTTCCAAAATTATGAATTTCTCTGCCGCCTGGGTCTAGGGCCAAGGCAGGGCTCTATTGATTATACATGTACATGTATAGTGGAAATATACAGGTGACTCTCGAAGTTCAAGGGTCCGTAAGCAAAGTTCGAGAGATCAGGGGGTTCGAGAGATAGAAAGTGAATAAAATCCGGAATTTTCAGTTCCGATCATCATTGTTCTACTATTATACATACCGGAAGTATATGTTGATAATGTCATTACACGTTTTCATTTGTATTTTACAGGTAATTCACTTGATTTCGACAACAGTGATCGTGTTTTGAATAAATAAAATGAATAATTCAAGTTTCAATATTTATTTGTACTCATTTCATGATTACATGAAACCTGAATTGCAATTGTTGATTTTGCTAACCCCTGGGCGCGGGCTTGATCGGTCCCGTAATCGGTATACAATTCCTTGTGCAATGTTTGCCAAACTGGGATTGTGTAGACTCTAATAATATTAAAAGTTTATAATATATGGAAAATTACTGACACTTCCCTAAATTATTTTCTCAAAATTATCGTCTCGTCCAGTCAAAACAAGTTGTGAAACGATTTGTTTATAATTTACAAATTAACCAATTGATTTTATCAACACTCGGATGACTAACAGGTGTAGTATCATCTATGTAAACACCCATTTAACACGTCCATCCAAGCCACAGGCGTTCACTGTTATCCAGATAAGTCCAAGCTGAATTAATTTTACGCTTGATTGACATGTATACATGCTCAATCAAAACTTCGAGAGATAGAGAGTAAAAAACAATGAAATATGTGTAACGGGACCCAGGTCTTGGTTCGAGAGATAGAGAACTTCGAGAGATCGGGAGTGTGAGAGATCAAAAGTAAATTTGCTTAGTTATATAGAGGAAAAAAACGGTACCGGAGGTTCACTTCGAGAGATCGAGAACTTCGAGAGATCGGAGTTCGAGCCATCGAGAGCCACCTGTATATTTAACCTGATGTGTTTGTGAGACACTATGCCCCCGATGGTAACACATTTCTGGAGTGGGATGTAGACTACAGTGCAATAGTTATGGCCAATGTTAAAGTTTTTCAAATGTAGGTCAAAGGTCACAGTTGAGGTCACATAAAAAATTTTTGTACCAATGGAAAGGTCTTGTCATAATGAACACTCATGTCAAATATTAAAGCCTTACCCTTGACAGCGCAATAGTTATGGGCTAGGTTAAAGTTGACAACAGACAGACAGACAAACAGGACAAAAAACAATATACCCCCAGGATCTTTCGATCCGGGGGCATAAAAATCTTCTTCTCAGCTCCTGCTTATTAAGCAAACAAACTTGGTGCATAGTAATGATAAGAAAGTGTGCCTCTTGCAGAATTGTAATTGTAAATTGCAAGGGGTTCTGGTGTTGGGAGGGGCTATGGTAAATCTATAGTGAAAATGCATTATTTGTTGAAAGTCTTCTTTGTGCCTGGGCATCTAGGAATACAAAGTTGTAATAAGCAGGGTATTTTAACCAGATTTTTGAAATTGTTGACAATTTGGTCAAGTGTTCATGTGCTGGATAGGTAAATTAATTTGTAGTCTACTGAGAGAAAGTACATGTATTCTCCTTTGTATTTCACCAATGATAATTTATCACTGTTGTTAATGTAATTGAAAGGTCAATTGAATAAGATAATTATAAAAGAATTTTTATAATATATAATCCAAAAAGTACTTTGATCATTTTTAATGGTCAGGTAGAGGATGAGATTGGTTTTCAAATTAGTGCTCAGAATACTATTTTGTTTAGTCAAAATGGTGATAGTGACTCGGGGGCAAGTACAGGAGTACAAAGTACAGGCAAATAACTAGATCTAATTTTAAAAAATTTTACCGAGTACCAGACTGATTCTTTTGATGATCCCTGACCATCCTATTTCTATTGCTTTTGGGCTACATTGCTTCATGTTTTATTTTATGGATTCTTTACAATGTTTCATTTATAATACTTAGGTGACTGTTAAGGCCCTTGTGCCTCCTGTAATTGAGTGTTAGTATCTATTTGCCCTCTCACCCCTTCCCAGAAAAGTGGTTAAAAAAGACACTTGTATCTGACAGGTTGAAGAGGAGACTTCCATGGATTGTGTTGATGACAGTGTTTCTACAAAGATGTGGAAATGAGCAGTTACAGTTAGACAGGAATTGGTGGAAACAACTGGAAAATGCTGTGCTGATGGATGTTAACCGCGCAGGCCACAGCTAGGTTAAGGACACTCATAGGAAGTACGCATTCATATATTCCATAAAAAGATTCAATGTTGAGAAAAAATTTGGGTCATTTAAAAAATAATTGATAAATAAACTTGTTTAATTCATCTGAAATTATCGATCGATGAGAGATTACCTGGTTTAGAGAGGTGTGAAATTCAACCGATCTTGGAGCGATTAATTAGTGTTATTAGGGACAGCCATGCACCTGGCAAACACTTATGTTAATGAGCAGAAAATTGACCAAACTTCAACATAAGCTCGGTAATATTGGTGCTTTTGCCAAAAATTTAGTTCAAGATAACTGGGGTATTTGAGATTTCTGTATTTGAGCTATCCGAGGTTTTTTTTTTAATCATTTATATAGTAAATACAGCTTGGACCGAGGACTAACTTCAACATATCTGGGGTATTCGACATATATGTGCTTGAGATACCAAAGTTTTCTTGTATATAGGGGTCACTGCTGAGTTTGGCCAAAGTGACATCACTTACAATATGACCTGTTTGCCACGTGACAGCTACTAAGGTTAAAATTGGAAAATATATGTACAGCTACAAAAATTGTGAAAGTTTCAACACGATATGGATACATTTTTATTTTGAAATTGACCATTTTATTTGAGACAAATTTCTTAATGTGAAAAGTGCTGGGAGAAAATTTCTCATGCTTGGGAACTATGTTAATTTAGCCATCTTTCTATAAAATGCCAAAAAAAGGCATAGTATGCATTGAAGATATATTAAACTGCAGAATGAAGTGACAACACACAACCAGCTCCCAACTCTTTTTAAAATAGTAGGAATAAAAGCTATATGTGATTAAAAGCTCAGTATTTATAATGAAGCAGATAACGTTGAACTTTGGGATTAATGAGAGCTGGACTCTGTCATTTATCTTAGTACAGTCAAACCTCGTTATCTCGAACTCAATAGGACCGAGGATAGGACAGAGAAAAACTTTGACATATTTACATATTCAAGCTATCAGGGGTAAAAATAGTTAAAGAATTAGTGGCTAGGAATTTCAAACCACTTCGACATTTCCATGGTATTCGACTCACTCGGATATCAGTGTTCTATATACTGAAGTTCAATCGTATGTTAATGTAGAGGTATGCTTATGTGTTCATAAATTAGGTCTATACATGCCTTTTCAATATACAGTAGTTGGAAAATAAATATTGATTAATTTATTCAGGAAAATGTCTCTATCTTGATCATATGCTTGTTTCATATTAATTCCGATACTTATAAGCTACAGTAATTGCCTGATCCATGCCTACACCACAGAGAAACTATGTCAAACTAGTCAGTGATGTTATCTCAGTACAGATCATTAGCTTTCATTCTATATTCAGTTAATGATATTTAGGCAGGATAAGTTGCACATCAATTTATATTATTTTACATTATCTATGGAAAACAAAAATGAGAGTTAGGGAAAAGAACAATTATATTTATCATTTAGTTTTGTTTCAACTCTGAACAGGTGGATGTGGAATAAGGGAGTCCTTAATCTAGCTGCCCCTTCAAGAAATGTGGAAATGAGCAGATACTATCAGATTAGAATTGGTGGAAACAAGGGGAAAAGACAAGACTAATGGATGTTGCCCCTCCAAGGTGTGGAACTGAGCAGCTACAGCTGAACAGGAATTGGTGGAAACAAGTGGAAAATGAGACTGAAGGATGTCGACCCTCCAAGATGTGGAAATAAGCAGCTATAGCCAAACAGGAATTGGTGGAAACAAGTGGAAAAGGCAAGACTGATGGACATTGACCCTGCAAGAAGTGCAATTGAGCAGCTACAGCCAGACAGGAATTGGTGGACACAATAGGAAAAAAAAGAATGATGGATGTTGACCTTCCCAACAGCAAGACTTGCCACAGTGGATAACTGTCACTGATCAGGTATGTGACATAAGTAATAATACAAGATATTTTTTGGACAAAGTAAAGCAAAAGAATATTTTCTTAGGTTATATAATATTTTGCTTTTTTTTGTCTGTTCTTTTCTTAATTTCTGTTTTATACTTACTTACATGCTGAAGTATTAACTTCTATTTTATAGTGTGCTTTGAAGATTTGGTGACAGTACCCTGTAGGAGAAGATAAAGCCATGTGGATGTGCTTGACATTATGAATGACAAGGATCCTTTAGGTATGGGAATAAGTTACCCAAATGTGCCATTCTGTAAGACTCTGTTCTACTGTTTTACTTCATCAGTTCTAATGGTTACCCTTTTTCTTACAGCCAAACAGGAATTGATGGAAACAAGTGGAAAAGATAAGACTTATGGATGTTGCCCCTCCAAGATGTGAAAATGAGCAGCTACAGCCAAACAGGAATTTCAGGAAACAAGTGGAAAAGACAAGAATGATGGACATTGACCCTCCAGGATGTGGAAATGAGAAGCTACAGCCAGACAGAAATTAATTGAAACAAATGGAAATACCAAGACTGATGGATGTTGACCCTCCAAGATGTGGAAGGAGCAGCCAGACAGGAATTAGTGGAAACAAATTGAAAAGGAAAGACTGATGGATGTTGACCTTCCCAACAGCAAGACTTACCACAGTGGATAACTGTCACTGATCAGGTATGTGACATAATTAATAATCCCAGATATTTTTTTTGACAAAGTAAAGCAAAAGAATATTTTCTTAAGGTTATATAATATTTCGCTTAATTTGTTTGTTCTTTTCTTAATATCTGTTTTATACTTACTTAGATGCTGAAGTATTAACTTCTATTTTATAGTGTGCTTCGAAGATTTGGTGACAGTACCCTGTAGGAGACTCAGATAAAGCCATGTGGATGTGCTTGACATTATGAATGACTAGGATCCCTCAGGTATGCAAATAAGTCACCCAAGTATGCCATTCTGTAAGACTCTATTCTTCTGTTTTACTTCATTGGTCCTAATGGTTACCCTTTTTTCTTATTCATTGACAGAAAATAAAAGTATTGAAGAGGCATATCCTTGTGATCATGTTTGGAGAAAGACAAAGAAAGATGACAATGCAGAAAGCCATATTCATGATGCACACACAATCACATCCAATTTACAATGTTATTATTTTATTATCCAAAACAAATCTTTTTGAAACATTTGTTTTGGAAATGGGTGTCTGAGTTGTAAGAGGGTGTGGGGTCGCCCACTCAGACACGTGGGTTTTCTCCGGGTGCTCCGGTTTCCTCCCACACTGACCCCATTCTTTTTCTCTAAGCCAATGAAATAATTATGTTAACTTTGAAAATATTCTAAAGGAAATATTTTTTATTATCTATTGTTTTGCTATAATTGTGATTAGTCTGTACAAATTCACTCGAGCTATTATAACAAGATGGTTAATGGTGACTACTAATTTATTGTGTTATTGAATGTAAATAAGCATTTATTATTCATGTGACTAATTCTGTGGTGAAAATACATGGAAATGTTTGTTGATTGTACATGTATTAGTAAATGTTAAATGACACGAGAATGGTGAATTGTGATGAGTTATTATGCAGTGAAAGTACATGTAAATGTCAATCGTTTGTATTAGTAAATGTAAATTTGTGACAGTGAATGGTGAATTGTGACTAGTTCTGCAGTGAAAGTACATGTCAATGTTAAATTAGTAGTGAATGTTAAATTGTGACAGTGAATGGTGAATTGTGATTAGTTCTGCAGTGAAAGTACATTTCAATGTTAAATTAGTAGTTAATGTTAAATTGTGACAGTGAATGGTGAATTGTGAATAGTTCTGCAGTGAAAGTACATGTCAATGTTAAATAAGTAGTTAAGATTAAATTGTGACAGTGAATGATGATTGAGACTAGAAATGCAGTGAAATTACATGTTAATGTTAATTGTATTAGTAAATGTTAAATTGTGACAGAGAATGATTAATTTTGAATTGTGCATTGTTAGATTTTCTGATCTCATTAGCTAAAGTTTTGTGCAGTGTTAAAAAAAATCACAACCAAAAAAGGGGCAAACCAAAAAAAAGAAAAAAGAAAACAACACAAAAGAAAAAAAATGTAAGAAAAAAATGAAAAAAAAAAGCAAGAAAAAAAAAAAGAAGCCAAAAAAAGAGAGCAAAACGATAGAAAAAAAAGCACAAAACTTTTAATGCTGCCTGCTTGGAAAAAAACATTGCTTTCATCTTTGCATTTTTTCAAGCAGAAGGTTCCAAGCCCTTAAAAGCAGAGGAGAAGTTTTTTTGTGTTATTACACAGTGTAGTACCTAAACAGTTGCTATCAGAAAAAAATGTGCCTACATTACTGCTATCCCAAAATTGTGCGGTTGCTACTGGAAAAAAATGGACGAAATGGTAAGTATTTTTCTTCACTGGCTCAACAAAATGGTCAATAATTCAATTATTGAAGTATAGTTGCTTAGTATTTCACCCTTACGGAATGTAACATACCTTTTAAAACTAACATATATCTCTAAATTTTTAATGAATAAAAGGATTGTTGAGGTATAGGACGAAAACTATCGAAAGCCTAAAGCACATTGACATGCATATAAGAAATACATGTATATTTAATTAGCATCAAAATGTTTAGATATTTGATAAAAATGAACCGACAGATTGGTGTATATTTGTAAAAAGTATTGATTATTTCATAGCATTACCCATTTTAATTGGTTTCTTAAAAACAAAAGCGTTTTTATGCGGAGAAACTTATGTTATGGCTACAGCTACACCGGTTTCTTTTGGAATTAAATGTCTTAAGTTTTCAAATTTTAGTGAAATCTTACGGAATAATTTAGAAAACTGTATTTGAAATGTTCATTCTATTTCCTTTTTAATAACAGACTTGTATATATTAACTTGATTTCGATCCTATAATGACAAATTAGTTTATTTCTATATCTATAGGTGTATGATACATGTATGGGTATGGCTAATTATAATAAATTGTGGTGTTTGTAAATACCCTGTACATATATAGAGGGGATACAAACTCACAATGAGTTTGATAGAAAATCATATCCAACCACAAACCATGCCAGGGGAATATTCTTTTTATCAAATGTTTTATGGAGCTCACCTCAGCAAATGATAACATAATCTAAAAGGTTAGATCAAAGTTTCAATGTCTAAATGAGAATTAAACAGTTTGGCAGAAAGGGGTAAAATCCACATCAGGTTTTGCTGTCTGACATTGATAATGACACAAATAAATTAATTATACCCCACGCAACTAGTTGCGGGGGATATAATGTTTTTGACCCCTCCGTCAGTCAGTCAGTCCGTCAGTCCTGTTTTTTTGTCAGCGCAACTCCTCCTAAACCGCTGCACAGAATTTCGTCAAACTTTGCAGATATTTAGGACACAGAGTGTAGATGTGCATATTACCAGGAAATTCCGATTCCTTTATTTTTTCTGGGAATTTCGGAACTTTTCAACTTCGATTTTTGGCCATATCTTGAATATAGCAATGAACAGTTTGTCAGCACAACTCCTCCTAAACCGCTGCACAGAATTTCGTCAAACTTTGCAGATATTTAGGACACAATGTGTAGATGTGCATATTACCAGGAAATTCCGATTCCTTTATTTTTTCTGGGAATTTCGGCACTTTTTAACTTTGATTTTTGGCCATATCTTAAATATAGTGATGAACAGTTTGCCAGCACAATTCCTCCTAAACTGCTGCACAGAATTTCATCAAACTTTGCAGATATTTCGGACACAATGTGTAAATGTGCATATTACCAGGAAATTCCGATTCCTTTATTTTTTCTGGGAATTTCGGCACTTTTCAACTTAGATTTTTGGCCATATCTTGAATATAGAGATGAACAGTTTGTCAGCGCAACTCCTCCTAAACCGCTGCACAGAATTTCGTCAAACTTTGCAGATATTTCGGACACAATGTGTAAATGTGCATATTACCAGGAAATTCCGATTCCTTTATTTTTTCTGGGAATTTCGGCACTTTTCAACTTAGATTTTTGGCCATATCTTGAATATAGAGATGAACATTTTGTCAGCGCAACTCTTTTTAAACCACCGCACAGAATTTCGTCAAACTATGCAGATATTTAGGACACAGTGTGTAGATGTGCATATTACCAAGAAATTCCGATTCCATTATTTTTGCCCTAAGAGTTTTGCCTATTATTGAAGAAAGTTTCCAGCTAGGTAATAAGGAAATCCACACTGGAATCAGCCTTTGTAATGACATTTTATGTGAAATATTTTATGACCTTAAAAGACCCCTATTGATTTTGAGATCAAAATATTAATGATTTAACTCACACACAAAATCTTGAATCTTGGATAGTTCTCAACCCACCCACCCCCATTATTCCATTATTTATCTAGAAACACTTCAGCCCAATTAAATTTGTAACATACAAAGATTTAAATGTCCTTATGCAAGAAGTTTTGATGTGATGATTTTTTGCAAGTAATGCCCCTTTTTGAATTATACTGTGTATTTAAAATGCACTGTACTATTCAGTACATGTTGCATTGTCGAGTTTTGGGGGAGCGTGGGGTATGTGAGCTTGCTCACTTTTTCTTTCATTGCACATTGTACATAGAAGTTTACGCTATTAATTGTACATGCTATATTGTGCATCCCTAGGTT
This sequence comes from Saccostrea echinata, assembly GCF_033153115.1. Taxonomy (NCBI): domain Eukaryota; kingdom Metazoa; phylum Mollusca; class Bivalvia; order Ostreida; family Ostreidae; genus Saccostrea; species Saccostrea echinata. The sequence goes on from NW_026889758.1 coordinate 42,242,990, forward strand.
CATTGTTCTTCCAAACTTTGTCATATATGAAGGTAAATAGTTTCTTTAGAATAGACCTGCACCAAACACTATTCAAAAATTGAAGGCCAGATCGAGCATCAGATCCTATGTATAAGCAATGCATCCCTAGATACACCATCCTTACAGGTTTGGTCCAAGTGTGCGGCTTGCTCGAATAACAGACCTTATTGGATGCTATTATATTATACATCTAGTTCAATCAACTACGATACTGCTTGGCGTATCAGAGGACTTTTCCCCTCCCACTTTTTCCTACTTTTTTCCAAGAAGAGTCTCTAGCTGTTAATGATAGCTTTTTTGGTCAAACACTCCTGTTGTCCAAAACAATATGTACATGTATTGAAAATGAGAACGAAATTGGAACTGGACACAGTTACCCTCCCCCTCCCCCCTTCTATTTCAAAAAAGACTACAAATGTCTGTTAATAATTGTAATGCTCTTTCCTTTAAATTTACATAGATATTACTTACTGGATAGAATTTTAGCCTTTTTCATGTTTGGATCTACAACTTTTTTTTCCAAAGGGGGGGAGGGGGGGACAGAGAGAAATAGAAGTAAATTTAAGAAAATTGACAAGCAAAAAGGTGGAGACTTCTGTATCTGAAAAACATCTTTCTTTCGTGGCTGGGGGGGGGGGGGGGGACGTGTCTCTTCTGTCTGTATAAATTAAATAATTCAGAAAATCCAAAGGGGGGATCGGACATCCTCTCCATTCAAGATCCGATGGTTTGAGTATTGTGTGTTAATTGTATTTTCTGTAGCTAGAGCGTACCAATGCACCACCGTCAAAGGTTACACTTAAATTTTTCTAGCTATTATTTAGGTCTAAGTATACATGTAGGCCACAAAAATCCAAAAAGACTCTAGCTTTGCAAAGGTTTTAAAGTACTGATAGTAAAAGTTCTTTCATTTAATTTAAAATTAATTTTCCTTACCTTCGTATAACTTTCTTTTTGATTTCGTATAGTGATGCCTTTTGAAGATCAGTGTTTCACATGCTGTTTGGGATATCGATGTTTTAAATATATTTTTTAGGTCTGTGCAGGCAAGTACGTTAATTTTCTCTTTCTTGATGTGAAAGAATTTATTTTTCAAATAGCAGCCGGTGCATTATTTTCAGTTTATAGCCGATGTATACATACCAAGATTTTGTTAGCAACCGTAACTTAAGAAGATCATGTTTTGTCCAAAAATCTCTTTCAAAATACACTTTTTAAATAATTTTTATTATATCTACGTATTATTATAGATTGACACATCTTTACACAATGTAACCTATATATTATGAAAAGAAGCATGAAAACTTGCAGTATATTGACTTGCGAATGAGTACAGGCTTCGGAAATTTTACTATATCTAAATTTTTAGATGGTTCTTCTACAAAATACATCTGGCATCATTGAAAGAAATTCCATACTTGTTCCGTGCACAAGGATTTATCTGAGACTTAATTGATTTGGGTCACTTTATGACAATTTTGCAACTTGTTCCAAGTGTCTCCAACATTTTTACTTCAGCTAGCAGCCGTACAAATTTCTAATAGAAACATTTAATGCTTTTTTGTTCTGATAGTAACCGTTTAGGTACTACACCATGTATTAGGTCATCCTTATTTATAGTCACAAATGTGACCTTTGCTACTTTTCCTCTATCGGTTATAAAAAAACATTTACCGGTAAACATTTTCAGCTTCCTCTCTGGAACCAGTGAACCTTATTATTTATTGAATCAATGTCTAACTTTGCAGATAACAACATTTTTGTAAAGCAATACTGTAAAAGAGCTTAATTTTGGCCTGATTGACTTTTACAACATATTAGTACAACATAAAGATTTTGACTTAAGCTTAAGATGTTTCATGATCCCGGGGCCTGGACATCAATCAGTCAAACTTTCAGCTTGATTTCCTTAAAGCAGAACATGATTCGTAAAAGAAATTTGTCCGCCATATTCAGTAGGTTTCTCACTATATCCGAGGGCCCCTATATAAAGCCGCTGACTTGGTCACTGTTCAGTGTAATCAATTATCACGGATGTAGATGGACGTATGCTATATAGCACTTGTTAGCGACAAAATATAACTGTGTACTTCTTCTAATGCAGGAGAGTAAGATATCAAAGAAACCTACAACAGTTGCACAGGTCAGTGCAGTATACATTGAACAAACACAAATACACGTAACTGCAATAAAATGTAAAACAAAGGTAATGTAAGATAACCAGCATGAACATGTGTCGACATTCCACGCTGATACCCATGACAATAAAGCATTCAGGTGTAACGAATGTGAAGGGTATATCCCGGTGCAGATATCGTAACTAGTTGTATCGAAAATGGTGTATGCCCATTTATGAGTCGTGTTCAGCTTTAAGCCTCGAGTCCTCTGCCAAAATCATGAAATTCATGACTCATTGTCTCACAGGTCTTCTTGGTTTGGTGGAGCTCTATTGATCATACATTGCGTAAATTCTTTAAAATTCTTTAAAAAGCTTTTGCCCCCTTGTATATTAAGGACAGATGATACAAACAAAAAATTGAATTTCTGGATTGGTATATGCTTTCGGGCCTATTTTTGTTGTACATGATGCAAATAATAAATTTCTAAAATATCAAGAAATTTTAAACCTTCTATATGTTCAAAATTCTACTTATCTGCAACCATCCTTATTACTCTATACAAATTTTTGTCACTTTAAATCCCATTATTGTTAAACTTTGCTTGAAAAATTAAAAACTATTTAAATTTGTTCATTTTACTTATGTAAACATGACTCAAGTTTTTATTTTCAAATTTTTTGATAAAAGTGTGTATCATTATTCTTAAGCAGAGGAACTATGTGCATGGTTATGATGAGCTAGGATTCCACTTTCAAAATTGTGAAATTTAGGGCAGGGCATTATTGATCATATAGTGAAAATGCATTTTTTCTTTGAAAATCTTCTTGTATTAAGCAAACAAAGTAAGTGGTTTTGATGAAGAAAGCTGCCTCTTCCAAAGTTGTGTCAATACATGTATCATGGTCTTTGGATCAGAGGTTCTGGTGTTTAGGGCTGAATCGGGTCTGATGTTTAGGTGTGACTCTATTTATTATTTAAAGAGAAAATGCATTTATTCTTTGAAAATCCTTTCTGCTCCAGGGCATCTATCAGGCAAACAGAATACAGTTTTAGTGAGCAAGTTTTTTTTAACAATTGTTTGGGTACTGGCCTGGGCTCTATTGATCTTGTAAGAAAACAGGTTATTTTCCTTTGCTATTCACCTAATGACAATAAATAGCGAGGCTAATAGTTTGCCAGTTTGTTTATGGTATCCTAGTTGTCTCCCTTGACTCTTACAAAATTTCCGGCCATTTCCATCCAACATTTTGTGTATTGTACTATAATGATATGATTGCTTAATAAATTTATGAAAGGTTAAAATTGGTGTTGTCAGTTCTCAACAGTAGCTGGAAGACAGTACAGTATAAAATATGAAAAGGTAGAGAAAGCAAAGCTGTGGTTGGCTGCAATATTCAATTGAATACTGAAATTAATAAATCACTTGAATAGAGGAATTATAATATACAAGAATTTAAATGTATAATACAAAATTAAAGAACATAGTTTTTAATGGCCAGGTAGACCTACTCTGCCTGGTGATAGTGACAAATGGGAGTGTATTAGCACTGGCAAGTGTGACCAAAAAAATTGATTTACTTTTTGATTTGTTACTGAGTTATACATTAACTATTTTGTTCATCCCTGATCATCCTATTTCTCTTGCGCTTGTGCAGCATATCTTTATCTATCAGTTAATTTTATTTTATATTATGCTTCTATGGAACCTTTACTGTGCTGCCCTAGACACCACAGGGTGTACAATGTCGATGATGATGATGAACCTTTACTGTTTTGTACAGGTGACCGTTAAAGCCCTTAGGCCTTTTTTACATACATGCTTAACGTTACTAATTCATGACATCCCAAGTCCATTTCCACAATTAAAGTTAAGGCCTGCATCAAGATAGAGGTGCCCTTAAGTATACATTATTTTCCCCAAAAAACTATAGGTCTTTAGAAATTCGATCACCACATAATACATCAGTCTCCTAAAGGTGAAACCAGATGTTTCTTCTTATCTGTTAATCTGTCTGTCACACTTGGATTTCTTCATTTTTATGCTCTGCCATGAAAATGGCCAGGGCATATAGAGTTTGTCATCTCTGTCTTCCATCCTTCCGTCCTGCTTTGCATTTAGCTCAGTTCAAAGCTCAGTTTCAAAGAAACTATTCAAGATATTTTTATTCAAACTTCATATGCTGATTGATACTGATTTAAGCTATTCAACTACATCACCATTTTTTGAACTTGACCTTCCCTTTGACCTTGACCTCACTTTTCTTAAATTAGTGTTTAGCTCAATTTTAAAGAAACCATTCAAGATAGTTTAATCAAAGTTCATATGCTGATACATACTGATGTAAGCTTTTCAACTGCATCAACATTTTTTACCTTGACCTTTTCTTTGACCTTGACCTTGCTTTTCTTAGTGTTTAGCTCAATTTTGAAGAAACCATTCAGGATTGTTTTATCAAACTTCATATGCTGATACATACTGAAATAAGCTATTCAACTGCATCAACATTTTTTACCTTGACTTTTTCTTTGATCCTGGCCTCACTTTTCTTAAATTAGTGTTTAGCGCAGTTTTAAAGAAACCGTTCATGATATTTTCATCAAACTTCATATGTTAATACATAAAGATGTAAGCTATTCAACTGCATCAACATTTTTTTTACCTTTCCTTTGACCTTGGCCTCACTTTTCTTAAATTAGTGTTTAGCTCGGTTTTAAATATACCATTCAAGATATTTTTATCAAACTTGATATGCTGATATGTATTAGTTAGAGCTATTCAACTGCATTAAAAACTTTTGGCCTTGACCTTTTCTTTGACCTTGACCTCACTTTTCTTAAATTTGTGTTTAGCCTAGTTTTAAAGAAACCATTCATGATATTTTTATCAAACTTCATATGCTAATATATACTGATGTAAGCTGTTCAACTGCATCAACATTTTTGACCTTGAACTTTCCTTTCACCTTGACCTCACTTTTCTTTAATTTGTGTTTTGCTCAGTTTGAAAGAAACCATTCAAGATATTTCTATCAAACTTAATATGCAGGTACATAATTAGTGAGAACTATTCAACTATATCAGAAATTTTTGACCTTGCACTTTCCTGTGGCCTCACTTTTTTAATCATGTGAGATGAGCTGTTCTGATCAAAGCATGCATGTATGTCTAATGGCAGATATTTTTATGTAAGCTTATACATAATTTTTGTGAGAATTTATCATCTACATCCATTTTTTCTTAGATTTCAATTTCAATTTTAAAGAAATTATTCAAGATATTCTCATCAAACTTCATACACTAATATAAATTTTCATGCTGCATTACTGATATACACTTGGCGAGGCATTCATGTCCTATGGACAATTATTTCTAGTTTAAAAATGTTTATAAACATTGAGCTGCTTTGCGATATGTGAGTGTACCTTGATGAGTTACATATCAAGTTTGCATTTTGTTACACTTCATGGATTTTTTTTTTTTTTTTACAGAATTATGGCCCTTTTAAATTTCTTATGGGGACCAGTTTTCCAACTTTTCCCCCCTAAACCCTTGCAGATTTTTTATGTGAGTCTACCTACATATGTAGCTGAGTTGCAGATGAAGTTTGCATTTTGTTCTGCTCCAATGATTTTTAACTGAATTATGAAGAAAAAAGTTTTTAATTGTATATAATGGGTCATGATTCGAACAAATATCTCTCTACCCTGTTTAACCTTTGTTCATTGTGGCCCCATCCTATTCCTGTGGGTCATGATTTGAACAAATTTCACTCTACCCTACTTGAGGATTATTCCATATAAATACATTGTATGACTTATCATGGCAGCCGCTATGCTGCCCTTGAGAAGATTTTTAATATATATGTCTAGATATTCATATGTATAACTTTAATCCCCTGTTGTTGCTCCACCCTATTCCCAGGGGTCATTATTTGAAAAAAAAAATTGAAAGTATACTATTTGAGGATGCTTCTTTATTTATATGACAAATATTTTTACTTATATGACAAATAATGGCTTTGCTGTTCTGAAGATTTCTTTTGGATACTTCATATATATTCCTATGTATAACTTTGATCCTCTGTTGTGGTCCTGCCTACCCCTAAGGCTCAAGATCGTTTGAAAATATGACATTAAAATGACTAAAAATGGCTTTGCTGTTCTTGAGAAGAAGATGTCTTTTAGATATTTCCTATATATTGCTATGTAAAACTTTGACCCGCTGTTGTGGTCCCGCCCTACCCCTGGGGGTCATGAATTGAACAAATTTGGATCTATACTACTTGTTGATAATTTTCTTTTATATGACTAATAATGGCATCGCTGTTCTTGAGAATAAGATTTTTTTAAAATATTTCCTATACATTTTTTTGTAAAAATTTAAACCCCTGTTGTGGCCTTGTCCTACCCACTAGGGTTCTTTTATGATATGATAGGAACAAATTTGAATCTAGAGATGTAATGAAGGTCTCACACAAGTTTCATCCTTTCTGGCTTTATGGTTCTTCATGAGATTTTTAAATGCATGATGCCACCAATTTTTCGCAAATTCTTGATTATCTCCCCTTGAAAAAGGGCGTTGTAGTTATTTGAATTAACTTTAATCCCCTTCATCCAAGGATGCTTTGTAGCAAGTTTGGTTGAAATAGACCCAATGGCTCTTGGGAAGAAGTCGAAAATGCGAAAAGTTTACAGATGACAGACAGACGCCAGACACTTTGACGAGAAAGGCTCACTTGAACCATCGGCTCAGGTGAGGTACAATGCCAAATGGTACTGCACTAATGTTACATAAAGTTTTGCAATTTAAGAAATTCAAAATTGTGACAATTGTAAATTTTACAAATTTAATTTACAATGTACCACTAGTACTAATATGAAATGTTCTACAGTTTGCAAAACAAAGATTTTTTAGAAAGAGCAAACGATTTAGTCAAAATCGTATTTCATACAAATTTGAAAGACCCAAAGAAAATACTTAAACATAATTTTTCAATTAATATTTTGAATTCTACGACGGCGCGTACGTTTAAGTGTCATTTCAATTTAGCAGGAAAAAAATAAATGAAATCGTTCTAGAAACTCGTTTCTACAATTTAGAAATTCGTTTGTACGAATAAGAAAACTGTTTGTACGATTTTTAAATCGTTTGAACGATTTATTAATTCGTTTGTTCGATTTTGAAATCATTTGTACGATTTAGAAAATCATTTATACGATTTTTAAGTCTTTCAAACGATTTAGAAATTCCTTTGTTCAATTAAGAAAATCGTATGTGCGATCTATAAATTCGTTTGTACAATTTAGAACTTCGTTTGTACAATTATTTAAATAAATCGTTTGTACGATTTTTAAATCGTTCAAACGATTTAGAAATTCGTTTGTACAATTTAGAAAATCGTTTGTACGATTTAGTTATTTGTTTGTAAAATTTGAAAATTCTTTGTACGATTTAGAAAATCGATTGCGCGATTTAGAAAATTTGTTTGGACTATTTACAAAAACAAAGGAAATATGTACATTGATTTGTAAATGAATACGCAATCCTCACACGACTTAATGAAAAAACAATCCCCTAAGATAGGGAGTACTGAAATCTGGAAAAAACATTTTTTGACACGCAGAGGGAGTCCAAACCTAAAAATTCTATTTTGGGAGGGGGCACTATCTTAACTAAATTTTATTATTACCGTTTTTATAGGGGTCCTTGTTCCTTAGGGTTCAATGGTCATTTGATCGTTACTTTTACACAGAAATTTAATAACACTAAAAATTTCAGTCCGAAAAGGGGGGGGGACACCCCCCCCTTGACTCTCTAAATTCGCCCATGCTATACCACTTGAAGACCTTTCAGTTTTTATCTCGGGCAGCAGATCAATACTTATGTGGGTTGCAACTCTCTACTTCTCCAAAGGTATTATTAATATTAATTTATTATATATTATTTTTTGTCAGTAGATAACGGATATTTCATTTTCTCGTATATTCTACGTAAATCCTAGCAAAAAGAACATTATCATATATGTATGTATCTATGCATAATGTCCTAACTGTAATACTAGTATCTAAATAATGAGTTACACATATAGATCTTTTAAGAAATTTTAAACGTATTTTTGCTGTAAAATTTTATAGTATTCTTTAACAACACGCATGTCACTAATATAATAAATAATTACTGATTTTAGAGGGAAAATAGATGCATATACTTGCAGCAAAAATTGAAACCGTTTTATGGATTCTATTTAGAAGAAAATTAAGACTCTTTTTTAATTCGAGGCATTAAAATGGTTAAATCATTGAAAACCTCGGAAATTCAAACGACGATCTCTATTTTTTTTTATTACAACTTACTGACTGGTATTTGTAAACATTCTCATAATTATCCATATTAACTTTTTAAAATATGGAATATTATTCTATAGAATATCATCATTTAAATTCCCATGATTATGTCAACAAACATTCTGAAGTACACATCCCTGAATAACATTAAAATTCGAACAAAATATATCTTTTCTCGTAAAACACCCATGCAATACACACAATCGCTCGTTGTCGTTTAATGTGCAACTGTCGTCAGCAGCGGTCTATATTCAGATTCTCGGGACGCTTGTCTAAAAGGTTCAAAAATTTAAGACAAACGTGCTTTCAAGATTTATTCTCGATGTAGTTTAGCTTGTGAATTAAAGGAGGGTCTCTCACAATAAACACATCAGACTGCAAAATATAATGAAACATCTGTCTGGTATCGGACATTGAACATGGCGGGTTACGTAAATGGCTGGCCAGAGACAATGAAACTGTTATCTAACATGACAGATTTTAACACTTTAGGGATGATAGAGCACTCGGACATCCAGACAGTGCAGGGCATATATATAGCTGCACGTGCATAGTGTGGATGTGTCCAAAGAAAGACTCCGAGCAAGTAAGTTCTCTTGTAACTGCAAACTGTTCTTTCCACGAGCATGCAAATATTGTACTGAAAATCCACAAAGATATTAAGGGAAAAAATAGGTTGAAGGATTCAACATGCTTAATTTCTTTACATTCAGTCAGTGGGTTTCTTGTTAGAATTCTAAATTCAAACTGTTTTGGACTGTTACATTATAAAGGTAGTGAACAAATAAATTTACCTGTTTCGTCATTCGTACTACGGTACAATCATGTTTTACAACTTTTCAACAACATACCCCGAGGTCCAAAGTTACACATCAAGTTTCAGAACAAGTTATTGTGTTTCACACTGTAGACAAGGTCTATAATTTCCTTTTTTTTGCAGCATTAACAATGAAGAAAACGCTCGCCCTTTGTCTCGTCATGGCCCTGGCTGATGTCGGGCTTTGGAGAACCATTGGTGGAGCGGCTGCCAATAAACTTGGTGGTGCTGTTCATGACCAGGGCTGGGGAAAGGGTGGTGTAATTGACCATCACCAGGGTCACATCGATCATCACGGATCTAAGGGTGGCGCTATTGGAGTTGGATCTGCTCAGGTTGATCTTGGTGTTGGACTTGGAGTCGGTGGACAATTCGATGCTGGATTTAATGGTGGAAATATTGACAACGGTCACCACGGAAAGGGAGGAATCATCGACCATCACGATATAGGCCATGGAAATCACTTTGATCACCATAATGGTGGAATCATCGGAGGTGGTGCTCATGCTTCTGCTGATGTGTCTGTGGGAGCTGCCGTTGGTGCCGCTGTTGGGGGCGGTATCGGTGTTGGAGGTGGTATCGGTATCGGAGGAGGTATCGGTGGTGATATCGGAGGCGGGTTCGTTGATAACATCGGAGGTGGCTCTATTGGAGGATCATTCGATGACACAACTGTTATTGGTGGTGGTCACTTCAACAGCATTAACGGTAACTTCGATGACAGCACAATCATTGGTGGCAACATCAACAGCATCAGCGGATCTTTCGATGACAGCACAATCATCGGTAGAGGTGGAAACCTCAACTCCATCAGCGGATCATTCGATGACAGCACAATCATCGGTAGAGGTGGAAACCTGAACTCCATCAGCGGATCATTCGATGACAGCACAATCATCAACGGAGGTGGAAATCTTAACGCTATCAGCGGATCATTTGACGACTCAGTAATTATTGGAGGAGATAACGGTGGATTTGGTGTCGGAGGAGGTGTCGGCATTGGAGGTGGTGTCGGTATCGGAGGAGGTGTCGGTGTTGGAGCCGCCGTAGGCGCCCGTGTCTCAGTCGGAGCTGGGGCTGGAGCAGGCATTGGTGGAGGATTTGGAGGAAAGAAGGGTGGATACGGAAAATACGGAAAGGGCATAATTGGCGGAGGTTACTACAGACCCATGGTCGTCTACAGACCCAGGTTCGGAGGATACGGAAAACGCTACGGTGGAGGATACAGAAAATCTTCATACAAAAAGATGAGGGCCATTCCAATCAGGAAAATCAGATTTATGAGACCTATCTTCAGGAAAAAGTTCGGAGGTAATTTAAAAAAATCATTAAAAGCTTTACATTTAAATTCCGTCTTTTGGAAGCATACATGTATTATTCAAACAGATTTGCTGAACTGCTTTAGGTATCATTTTTCATTTCTTTTTCAAAGAACTACTTTCCGAAATGAACGACAACGACTTTGGTTTAACATACTTTAATAATCACCATTTAAGAGTAAATATTTTTTATTTGCAGGTTATGGTTACTAAGCTGCGAGTCTGTGTACCGATTTCATGGCACCAGTCCTCAAAATGGAGTCTTTGTTATTTATTATTTGTTAATAAAAAATAAATATGTTAAACATACAGAACATTGTTTTGTTTTGCTGTGGAAAGCCTTAAAAGAAAAAACTGTAGGAAGACCATCAAAATACCGAAACGACTGATATTATTTTGAACAAGGTTCGGAGCTTATTAAGACATTCTGTATATTTTCCTTTCTAATCAACGCTTTTTGATATATTGTATATACATTTGACAAACACCAACAATACCCAGTATATAAAAGCAAGAAATATTTTTTAAAAAATATTTTAATTGACCTATTAATGTGTTGATGGTAGGGTACCTGGCGCAGCCTCAAAAACATGTTTGAATTCTGTAAATATTACGTACTAAGTTCTGGATGACCCACAGAATGTATAAAAAATTCATAAAATTATACAAATCATATTTCAATCTTTATCTTTACTTTATTTTGTGCAGGTTTGAAAGATTTTTTTATTAGAAATATGGATTTCATAAAGATTTTTCATCAAGCTATAGAAATCTTGTAATGACAGTAAAATGAATTTTGACGTCAAGGCGGAGCAGCGGGCATGCGTTAATATCTGTGTAGAGCTGAGCAGGATTGTTCAGAAAAGGGACCGTCTAAAACAAAACACAATGTAAAGGAAACATATCTAGGACTTTAGGTTATTGCTGATTAAAACATTTTCCTAACAAATCATTTAACCATAGTGAAAGCAAAGAAGCTGGATGACCATCAGTTATTTTGAACGCATTAACGTCACCATGTTGGTACTGAAAGGATGACAGAAGGGTAGCAACAACACACGAGTTTGTAAAGAAGGGAGAGCTTAAGAATGGAGACAATTTGTGCCAATTGGGTTCCTAGAATGTTATCAAGTGATGACAGAAAAAAGAAGAGTTGACGCTCTCCAATCGTTTCAGTGTGACAAAAAAATCTAATGCCGAAGTAACGTTAAAATGACGTTGTGATTATCTCGGGTCAATGGACATATGCAAGTTTAGAATTTCATCGGTTCTCATCCAATGGTACCATCAACAAGAGATTTTGCAAAATTGTATCATATGTTCTTGATAAAATTCTGGTGAACTTTCATGAATTGATTTCTTTTTTTTCTGGAGTTAAGGCGATAGTCTCAATAATTTCCGAACAGCCCTCGTACACTGACTTGTTAGGCACTTAAGGTCAGACGATACGTTCCATAAATATCTGTTATGTATATCTTCGTAATATATGAAAAATATTCAAAATTTTAATTACATTCTGATTTTTAAACCAGTTTCGAATCGTCCTAAAAAAAAATCCAAACACTAAAAAAAAAATGATATTTGAAAATTATTTTTGTTCCAAATGGATTATGTAAGAAAAACTACCCTCTGGTACCTTGCACAAATGCCTGGTAAGGTACCTCAATTTTTTGTGAATAAACATGTTAAAGTAGCAATACTTCAATGACAAAATCTTGAAAAAAAATAATATATTATTGAGGAACGTATCATCTGTCCTTAAACAAACAAACCTGTATCACACGACAACTCTATCTTACGGATGACTGGTGGAATTTCTTGAACAATTCCACCTACCATTTGAATAAGACAGGCTAGTTCTATGACCAAGGACTCAAATAAAATCCGACACTTTGCCGGAATACAACAAGGTGTTATACTATCCTGACTGCTCTTTGAGGCCAACGCATAAAATCAATGTTACAATTGAACAGTTTTAATTTGGTACCCCAAAATCTATTTCTTGTTTACCATTTCAAAGGAGGATCCACAAATTCATTGCTACTGTTTTTAGAACATGGTGGTAGTAATAATTAAAAAGGCAGGTCAACTACTAGTATTTTATATGCAATATATTCCCTATAAAGAAACCACAAATAATATCTTGTGAAATATCTTTATCACATTGTTATATATAAATATGAACTTTTAGCCAGCGAATGTTATTTACACTGTTATTTCCCCTATTTTCCGAGTTCATTCTCTTGTCAGACTTCAGTATTTACGACTTTTAACACATTAATAACCTTGCAGAAGTTGTACACACTAATTGCAAATAAAAATGTTGCACTTCTGAACATCTGTATGACGATTAAATGCATTCTGTGGTTCGCCAAATGTGACCTTTGTGTCAACTTCCTAATGGTTTTCTTAATGTGTGCCAAGTCTTCGGAACATTATGGGTTGTCCCTATTTATGCATTCTTTTTCGGTTGATAGTTTACAGCACGTTACGGACGCCAACAGGTAAGAACACTCCCCTATTTATCGAATCCCTATTATTTTTATTATCGTATTTGTTATTAAATTAAAAAAAATATATACATTAAACTAGCGAAATAAACAAAAAATGAAATATATATTTTTTTTTTACTAGAATTGAAAATCTGCCGCTTCATTGGAATAATAATGTTAAAAATAGGGAAAAATAGTTAGAAAAATACTTAGAATTGCTAGAACTCCAAACGAAAAAAAAAATCCTAAGCAATTTTTGAAATAACATTAATAAACAATATTTGTGTGCTTACCACATAGTTTTATTTTATTTATGATATGTCATTGAATACGAAAGCCGGAAAGGCTCATTTTTCACAATTAAGGTAAAAAAAATATTAAACTCGTTATAACAAGAAAAGTAACTCGTAATCTAAATTATGTCACGCTCCTTTTTGATGTAAGAATACAGACAAAATGAATGAAAAATGAAAGAGAGAGAGAGATTGACATTTAATGTAACCATTTGAACCAATGAAATGGGGAAACTGGATCAAAATAATGATAAAAGTTAATTCTCAAAGCCCTGTTAACATTTTGCAAAACACAAATATCTAGAAAATGGTCTATCAAATTTAACATCACAAATTTATTTTCAGAAGTTCTTCTAAAGCAACAAGGTGTCACGAGGATACAGAACTACTAATATATTACGTATAAGCATAATAGATATATGCAAAATGAATTTTAAAGTCATTGAAGGCTAACGAGGGGATCGTTTTTGCATATATATATATATATATATATATATATATATATATATATATATATATATATATATATATATATATATATATATATATATATATATATCTGTTCTTGAAATTAATTGCAACAAACTGTGTGGACGAGAAATAGCACCTTTGACACCCCCCCCAAAAAAAACGCTCTTAAAATTTTTCATTGGACTGTAAGCGAAATATTTGTTGTTCTTCCTTTAAAATGCGGAAATTGCAGCATTTTTAAACCATAAAACACATCATGAAGTCTTTCAAAAATGCAAAACTGATGGAATGATTGATAAATAATTGTTGCATAGGACGTAACAATTTTTTGATCAACAAAATGCAAATTTTACACATATCGGTCCTTGTGTAATAAGAACTTGCAGTAATCATTATCCTCTTTTGGGATGTCATGTACCAAACTTTCTACACTCTAGATTGGGTAACATCATTTAAAATTGATTGATTCATTCATTTCATTGTATGTTGTTTAACGTTCCATTCGAGAATTTTTCACTCAAATAGAGACGTAACCGTATGTCGATGAAGGGCTTCAAATTTAGACCTTAACTCGGCACTGAGGGCCAGTGAGGGTTCTTTATAGCGCCAACACCTTCCTTGACACGGGACCTCGGTTTTTAAGGTCTCACCCAAAAGACCTACTTTCACATCTAATGCTTGGCGAAGGAACAGTCACTACCTATAGACGTTAACCCATGGCCGTAGGAAGGGGGGGGGGGGGCAATAATTTTGCCGATATATAGATTACTATAGAAAACAGAGCTACTATATGCTTGTGCCCCCTCAATAAAAACGTCTGATGACCTTTTTTCTGCTTGTCAAGGAATATTTGGTTGATAGTGCCCCCTCAACTGAAAATGTATTGCTGTGCCCCCCAAACTGAAATTGCTTCCTACGGGCCTGTAACGTCTTAGGTTTGACGCAGCGCGGCGAACGAGAATCGAACCCGGGCTCCCGATCACGATAGTACACCGATGGTGAATTGTGATAACCAATTGCTACCATTTGCAACCATTTTAGTTATTGGTGACCTAACAAAGTACGTTGGTTACAATCTAGTGAACCCTGAAAGCAACTATAGTAGGTGCGCACAGGATTTCATTTATTGGTAATTTGAAAACGACCACCGATAGCACTTGCTTGTCGCTTAGTGAACTACGGTAGTCATTGGGTACTAAATGATACCATGTAGAACTATGAACGACTTTCGGTCCAATTCAAGCAAATAGCAGTACATGTAATTGGTAACAAGTGGTAACCGATTGTAATCATTATAATCAATGAAACGAGGAAAATAGACTAAAATAATAATGAAAATTAATTATCAAAGCCTTTTAAACATTTTTGCAGTACACAAAAACCTAAAAAATAAAGGATCTCCCATGATTTGTGGTTGGATATGATTTTTATCCAGTGAGTATTCAGTGAACACATTATTTTCTGCCGTTCTCCCATCAACCAGGAACCCCGTTTTGCTTAGATTAGACACTTGTTAAGTGATTGGGTGGCACATGTGATAACAGGCCAAGAATTGATTGATTAAAAAAAGCTTCTTATTTTTGGTCAATAAAATTTTTCCAGGAGGGGTCATTTCAATGAGGCGGGAGGCAATTCCAAACAAACAATAATTTTATTTTGGCCTCAATTCACAACACGAGCTTAATTACTTTTAGAAGTAAAAACAAAAGGGTGCCACGAGGATACAGAACTATTATGAACATATTAATCCTAGATCCTAGATGTTTGCAAAATAAATTTATAAGTCAATCTCATTTAAGACTTACGGGGGAATCGTTTGCCAATCTTCTTGTGAATAAATAGTTGAATATAGCATAACAAACTGCGTGGGTCAGAAATAGACACTCTGCCACAAAGATATGCTCTCAAAGTGATTAATTCGCCGTGGATCGCAAGTGAATTATTTTGATGATAAATTTCTTCCGTCAAATCTTTTCGTGGAGCTCAAGAAGAGCAAAGTATCCTGAAGCATTGAAGTTTCTCTCAAGCTGTTAAAAAAGAGGTGGGATGGGGTTCATAGAATACTCTAATGTATACATGTAGGGAGGGTGTTTTAATGGCCACTATGTCCATCTAAATCTGCCGATGATAAGATGTACATCATATTAATGTATGATTGTTCATGGGACAAATTTCATTTATAAGTGTCATAGATTAGTTATAACCTGAAAAGTAATTTTGCACCAGAAAAAAATTAAATCTTTTCTTCTGGCTTCTTTGCAGTAAAACCTAGGAAGCACGAATATATACTATGAAGATGACAAAGCTAGCTTTCCTAGTTGTACTGTTGACGCTCGTCAATTTCTCCACAGCCTTTCTTATGTTCAGAAGTAAGTATGTAAGTAAATCAAAATTAAAAAAAATTATTTCTAAAAATACTTCAATATAGAAAATCTAGAAATAAAAGGGCATTTGGCAAACTCGTCCATGAATAGGCATGATATGCCCAACACACTGCATGTTTACTTTATAATTTCTACTGTATAAACTGATAAATGCAAAAGGAAAGCACAGGTGCTTGGGGACGGGACCCCCACCCCCCTTTTTCCGTACCCCAAGGGTTCTTTGACTTTTTTTTCTAAACAAAATATTTTCTTCAAACAAAATATTTTTCTATGACACATTCACAAAGTATTACAACTGAAAATTTCAAAATATAACCTAAAACTAGCCTTTTATAAAAATTCACACTCTCTGATACTAAAACCACCCTCTATCATTAACAGGTAATTCAGGATTCGGGAGATTTAATGGTGGACTGAGTAACTGGTTCCTGAGAGGTTTTGGGGGTGGAATCGGTGGGTCAGAGGCAGGTGATGCCGGTGATGTACTAGAACAGCAACAAGCAAACCAGAGAAAGCAGCTTCTGTACCGCAACTCTTTCCGGGGTTCGTGGGGCGGAAGTGGCGGGTACTATAATCCATTCATGGTTCCCTATGGTGACTACTAACATTCTTCGTCTTTTTTATTTGTCACAATTTTGTCCTGCTTTCAATTTGTCTATTTCTTTTTAGTGTGAAAGTTTTTTTTGGTAAAATTATGGTAGAATGTACTGTCTGTATTTTAATGTTTAACGAAACTTGTGCAACCCCTCTAGCTGTACATGTACTAATTCACATTTATTTTCGTAATTAAACGTAACGCAAGGTGCATAATAGTAAGTGTCAAATTGATTCATTTTGAAATTGTGATTTGATGTTGCATTTCTTTATTTCTTCTGTATTTGTAGGTTTTTCTCTCTTTGATGCCTGATGACCACAGAATCATTCACCTGGATGGCACTGGACTTAACACCATAGGACAGTGTGTGGTCTGCTTACCCACAGTGAATTTCAATTTAAATCATTTTATGCATTAAGACTATCAGTGATCCACAGAACAGTTCCAAGTGTACACCTTATTACCACAGCCTATGTTTTAAAAAGAGTAATGAAAAAGAAAAAAAAAAATATTGTCATTTTGTTATATTATTTTCATTTGAATTAATAAACAGGAAAATTGATGTCTATATGTTTTGCCCATGCGTAAAGCCCGCCAGCAATGTCCTTAAACTGAATGGATTCTGATTTAAAATGGTTCTTGAGTTTTTGGACAGCAATTTGTGAATCATTTCCTCTTCTGCAGACAACATAAACAGGAAAAGACTGTTCACCAGCTGATCTAGATTGGATGTGATCTTTCAGGCTAGCTAAGTTGTCTCCTCTCTCCACACAATTTACTGGTAAATCTGAAATTCGGGTCAAGGAAAGTAGAGATACCAAAAACTGACATCTATGATAGATAGAGATATGAGGAATATTTTTAAGTCCCAAGGTCCTCGTCTGCACCTTTCACAGTCAGTCTTAATCTGTAAAGAATATATTTTAATCCTTTGACTGCATTTTGGGCCCCTACTATGTAAAAAAAAGCCTATATGTATGCATATACATATGGTCCAAAGCAATACTTCATTACTTGTATTTAGGTATGTTATGATTACTAAAAAAAATGCACACCTAATATCTTCCTCCTTTCTAGATTCGAGTGTCCTCGGTGCTTGCAGGAGTGAGGAACATAGTTAAATTAATAACCTTGAATGATGGGGACCCAAGTGGAAAATTTTTATCTATACATGTATTATATATACACAAGTCTTAAGAGTCCATGCAGTTAGGATACTATAAGCCGCAGTGGGAAGCTGGCATATCTCCATTTCCACCGGCATCCTGACATCAATCAACACATGCTTCTGTCCAGAGTCTAGAATCTGCTTGTACTCCTAAAATAATTTATTTTAACAAAAAATGAAATTGACCAATCAAATTTGACCAGACAAGGTATTATCAAACAATATTAGGGTAATTGATTTGGAACATTTGTACATATGTAGCTTGTAGTAATCTACAGAATTATGTATACCCTCTGGGTACGAAAAATCATAAAAACAACTAACAATTTTGACAAATTACTGTACAAGAACAATTGACAAGTACATTTTCATAATCAAAATATGTGTGACCTTTGACACAGTATAGGGACTAGACATTCATTATCACAGGAATAAACATTTCTTTCCACTATTTTACCTTCTGTACGAACCCCTGCTTTCTTAATGCCAATCTTAGTGGAAAAAATGAGCAAAATCAATAAAACATAATTAAGACCACACATTATCATCATTTTGTAGTGAATACAGATCCATCTAGCCAAAAGGTTAAGGTGGTCATTCTTTTTATCAGTAATTAATGGATTTGCCATAATAAGAGGACATATTTGTATTAAGCAGCATAAAATGTTACTATATACAAATCTGAAGTCCTGAAATAAATAAATGATGTCCTTGAAGAAAGGCAAATCAGTATTATTATGCCAAACAAAAAAGGTATAAATTCTAATGTTAATGTAGGTGTTCTGACACTTTTACTTATACAGCTGAACCTCGATATCTCAAACACGGATATCTTGAATACCATGGATATGTCGAAGTGATTTGGAAGTCCCAGGCTCTTTTTCTCGAAGTATTTCACCCTCAATACCTTGAACTCTCGAATTTCTCAGCTTTTTCTCAGTCCCATTAAGTTCGAAATAATGAAGTTTGCCTGTATTTCTTACTACGTCTAATGATATTCAAATGGTAAAACACCCCTTTTAAAATGGATTTGAACAAAACTTAATACACACCTGTACAGTGATTCTATTCTCCGTTTCTAGAAGATGCAAAGACTTTTCCTGCAAAATTGATAAAAAAAAAAAATGAATGTCACAGTGTCACTAAAACTTTTGACATGTTTTATTGAAAATTGCTTGCAATACTTATAAAGATCTCTAAGCCGGAATAGTTAAAGTAGTGACTGAGTGAATTAATTACTGTGAATTCTACAAAATGGATTGATAGAATGCAATTACTTCTCAATCAACAGATTCAGGTAAATAACAAACAACTACAGCTGAACTTCAGTATCCTGAACATCTATATCTCAAATACCTAGAGGATATGTGGAAGGCCTAAACACCTATTCTCTACATATATTATACCCTCCATACCTTGAATCTCTGGATATCTGGATATTAAATTTTTGAAAGATTCTGGAAAATACCTGATAACAACCTTACCCATATTAAAACTACAAAATTTTCCAATTTTGTTCAACAAATAAATTTAAAGAGTAAAATAAAAAAAAAAGTAAAAATAGTATTTTTTCTTCCTAGTTTACAGTTACTCAAGTGAAAACAGCCAAAATCAGAAAATTCAAGCATTAGAATAGTGTCTTTAAAGATTGCTGATTTACAATGAACTCAAGAAAATATTCCATCATACAGTCATGCTAACTCATCAACTTGGCATTCTGTATGTAAACTTAAGAATAAATAAGAAATTTCTGGGCATTTTTTTTTTCATTTTCATATGGTATTTCAGGTATTAAGTAATCAGTGCCCATTTTCATAATTATGTATGCCTTCCCTTTGATTTATACAGACCCATTAAAACAGTCAAGGAATAGGTAGACATAATTCCAACCTGTGGTTAATACTTACAGCCTGTAGATAAGACAGTCACCCCTTACCAAACCATAAAATGACAACTACCTTATCATCTGCCCGAGCACCACAGAACTGCTGATAATCAATCAATTCTGTAATTTCTGGATGGTCTCCACATACAATACATGAAGGCTGTTTCGATCGCAGTTTGATAGTCCTAAATGTTCCTTCCTGGCCATCAAACAAAAGCATTTTTTGGCAAAATGAGGCTAAAAATTGTTAAGAAAACAAGTTTTTTCTTTTGTTTACGAGAAAAAAAAGGAATGTGAGCAATGATGACTAACACTTATAGTGTGCCAAGTCTTGAGAAGACAGAGCACTTCAAAAAGTATTAGACACATACACCAAAAAAAAAGATGACAATGCATTATCAAAAAAAAATATTGTCACTAGGTTCCTTCTGGAAAGTGGCATCAGTATGCAACTCTTCTTTGTATAAGGGTCATCACAGAATAAATTACCAGTTGTGATTATTGGCCTATTTTTAGGTACCAATAAAAAAATTGGAAAAAATGCCATTCTAGAATACTAGTACATGTAGTAAATTCATAACATTAATCAGTTGTCTCTGATGAGACTGCAGCTCTACTGTTTGTACTTATAATAATGGAAGAAAAAAGTTGCATCTACACTTGTAGCACTCATCTTTTACATTTACAGAATTATGTATCTTGATGTTTTCTAACATAGCATCAATTTATTGACAACAAACCAAACTGTAGGAGTAAGTAGTTGTGAAAGAATTTCAGAGAAATTTCTATTCTTAATAACCATGGCAACACCATTAATCAAAATCAAAAACAAAGGAGAATAATGTATCAAGGTGCAAAATACATGTGTACCGTTTTAATGAAATCTGACCAAAACTGTAGGAGAAGTAGTGCTTTTAAAAACTGCTTACAGACACACGTAAACAACCACATCTTCCCAGTGGTTAAGTTCACATAGTCCTCTTGGCCCTGCTGTTCTTCAGAATAAGATTTTCAAGATTTTTTCCCCATTTATTCCCATGAAAAATGTTGACAATCCACACCCTAGCCCATTTGGGTCATGACTTAACCAAACTTGAATGAACACATCAAATGTTTGCACATCAATATGATTAAGTGTGGCCCTAATAATACATTAAGTTTGATCCCCAATTGTTGTTCAACCCTATTCCCAAAGACTAACAAACTTGATTCTACACTATCTGAGGATGCTTGCATATTAATATGACCAATCATGGCATTGATGCTCTCAAAAAGATTTTTGATAAAGATATTTTTCTATATACATGTATGTGCATATATTGATCTCCAACTGTGACTCACCCTATCTCAAGAGGGCATGATTTGAACAAATTTAAAACTGGACTATCTGAGGACACTTACTTAATAATGGGACTAATCAGGGACTACTCTTCTTAAGAATGTTTTTAAAGAATTTCCCCATATAAATTCCAATGTAAAACTCTGATCCCCTATTGCAACTCCGTTTTACCCCAATAGGGCATGAACAAATTTGAATTTGCACTTCCTGTTGATGCTTGCATAGTAATTTAATACAACTGGTTGCGGCCCTGCTGTTTTAAGAGAAAAAGATGTTATAAGATTCTTTTCAATGTATCCCCATGTAAAACTTTTATCACTATTGTGGCTCCCCCTACCTCTGGGGCAATGATTAAAACAAACATGAATCTGCACAAACCTAATGATGATTGAATATCAATACAATAAATCATGGTCTACCTGTTCTTGAGAAGATTTTTAATTATTTTCCCCATATACATGTGTTCCTATGTAAAACTGAAAATGCTTGTTGTGGCCAAATCCTATCATGGCCAAGATATAAACAAAATTGAATCTACACTACATGAGGATGCTTGCATATATACAATGTATTTCACTAATGTTTGATTATTAGTGTGAATAATTGTGGCCCCTGCTGTTCTTTACAGTAAGATTTTTATAGATTTTTTTTTCTATCAATTCATGAACAAAAAAACTTTTGATCCCATTTTGTGCCCCCCCTAACCCAGTGGGGCCAAAATTTGAACAAACTTGAATCCACACTACCTGAGTATGCTTGCAATGTGACTAATCATGGCCTTGCACTTCTTGAGAAGATTTTTCTTCTGTATATCCAATTTAATACATTGATACCCCATTATGAACCCACTCAACCCAGAAGGGGGTATGATTTCATCAAACTTGAATCTGCACTACCTGAGGATGCTTGCATATGTAAATGACTAACCACAGCCTTGCTATTCTTTACCCGGTAAATATTTTTTTTCTACATATTCCTAAGTTAAACTTTGATACCCTATTGCACCTTAACCTTAAAAAAAAAAATTGAGTCTACATTTTTCAAATAGTTTTCAAACAAGTTTCATCATGGTTCTTTGAATGTCCCAACCTTATTTTTGCCTCTTTTTGATATTCTACCCTTGCCACAAAGTGGGAATGACCCTTAATTTATTTTAAAAAATGCACACATACACAGACTTGAATCAGCTTCACCAGACAATGCTTTGATGCAAGTTTGGTTGAAATTTAAACTTCCTCTCTAGAACCAATAGGCTTACAGAAGATGATGGAAACAGGTGATCAGAAAGCTCACTTGAACCTTTTGGTTTAGGTCAGCTAAAAATCAAGAAAATTTTGCTTAATGTACTGTTGTGGTATCAAAAGCAAAATTGTGTTTTAAGATTTTTGTAGTGTTAAGAAAAAATTCTTTTCACTGAAAACTGATTTTGACATTGGATTAAAACTTACTCTCAATGTTATTTTATTCTTTAATGAAGATTTTTTTTTCTCAAAAAGTATCTACACACAAAAAAATTCAACAGTTTATAAAAATGAAAGTTATACTTTGGATTACATGCTAATCTCACAGTTAAAATATAAGTAGAACTATTGTAACAGAAATGAGGAAATAAAATACAGAACTAAACAAGACCAAATTTATCATGATAGATAGATCCTGTTCTTTCACACCTTTATTTTGACATATTCTGCAGGTCAATTGGGCAATAAATGTCACAGCATATATTACATAAACTAAGTTGTCTGATGTCATGTTGTACAATATTTCAGTCAGATGATAGCATGTTTCAGATAATGCACTTTTACTGTTTACAATCTATACTTCTTAAGATTTATTGTGCATGGAAACCAGTACACTATAGTTTATACAATGCTTGAAAAGAAATGCCCCCTCAGATTAAGAACTCTGTTTTACAAGGGATCTTAATTAATTCCATACTCATAAATACTACAGTTGTACTAGCAGGCATAATTTTAAACATTCAAGACTATACAATATACAGTCTGAAGCATGTCCTCTGGAATATTATTCTATACTAAGATACAGCTGAATCATTTTATATTGAACTCCAAACATTGTAAGGATTAATGTGGTTCAGTTTGCAGCTCTGAGACAGATGATTTGAATTCCCTATCATAACAAAGCCAATACTGTCTTCAAATATACATCTCAATCATTCATTTATTCAACTGCTCAAAGGATACATCCCATTTCACAAGCTATTTTAATGGCCTCCAGTGCTTGCATGCTTCCAATTATTCCAGGTACTAAAAAATATTAATTGAAAGAAGTATACAAGTTACTTGAAACATTAAAGTTTATTTCAATTTTTTTATATTATCTAATAGATGTTTTAGTGCATTTGCAATCACATAGGTACTATTTATTCAATATACAATTATCCTTCTTGAAATTAACAGTACCCAGTATTCAGATACAAACTGATTAATCTTTTATATAATTTGTTCATTGAATTTGAGTGTAAGGTCTTTAGATGTTTGAGTGAAAAGGCTATGTTTTGCACATGTTTTACACAATACATGTAGTATTTAATAATTTCTGAACTTTTACTATTATAATTCAAATTGTTCAAAATTTAAATGTAACATCAGGCAGATCCATCGTTTTTGACAAGTAATTGTGATGTAGGCAACCCAACTTAAACGGTATAAAGTAATTTTTTTTACCCAATCAAATACTGCGTTATAACCAGAATTAAATTATATAGTGTTATAAACACTAGTATTTGATTAAATTTCAATCAACATTCATCACATTTGATTTGAACTTAATAAATACAGTAAGTTTTAAACTTTTAATGTGACATTTTTACTATGCAAAATAACTTAAGTTTGATGTAAAAATCATTTACTCAAAATTTATCCATTTGAACTTAATAGATACAGTAAGTTTTAAACTTTTAATGTGACATTTTTACCACGCAAAATAACTTTTAATTTGATGTAACAATTATTTACTTATTCAAAAATAAGAACTTACTGTATGCATAATTATGGTTCAATACATGCATACTTAGTCATGGAGAAGAGAGTTCAGTAGTTGACATGCATTTCCTGTATACTGAAGAATAAGATAATCTACTTCAACCCTATTATGCACATTCTCATGTACAAAAAAACTTACTGAGTGTCAAACCATCATCATAAAATAGATCAAATGCAATGGTCAACAATAAATTATAGGCATGTAATATATTTTTTTTCTCTGGGGTCTTTTTTCTCTCCCTTTTTGGTATTTTTGTTTTTATTTTCTTGTTTTTTTTGTCATGAGGTTCAGGAAGATAGCCACCAATACTTACCAATAAGAAAAAAATGTTTGTTCTTTAAAAAAATTAATCTCTCATAAAACCTGCTAAATGGTATCCAAAATTCTGAAAACTTACCAACTCCAAGAACTCCACCATCAGAGCAGTTTGTGACAGTTTCAGGGGGTGGGGGTTTGGGGTACAAACATCTGTAGCAGGGTCCACCTTTATAACCATAAACTGTCAACTGTCAAAGGAGTAAATACAACATGGCAGATACCTATGAATTGTAGAATGTCTAGCATACCATTTTATCTGAATGAAAATCACAGTTTGTATCAGTAATAGTAAAGACATCAGTATTATTTTCTATACTTATTTGATTCAGATTAATATTTCATTGGGCAATACCAGTTTATATTGTTAAACCTTTAAAAATTGTTTCTTATATAAATCTATACTTAAAAAAATTTCATTTCCAGTGTTTTTACTAAGTGGTAAAAAAAAAAAATACAATATTGGTGAGATGTTGGAATAATTGGTGAGATGTTGAACAGCTATGACTTTTTAATGTCACACTTAATTAATTTGCATTCAATGATCCTCGGTTAGGCAGGCCGAATCATCCAACACTGGAAACAATTTTTAAAGGCATAACAAAACATTTCAGGCTATCTTAAAAAAAAAGTTTAATTGCCCTCTCCCAACTAAGGATGAAAAAATTAGGCGGTAGGTAGGCAGTCAAATTTTTACCCAGATATTTTTAACATCTGCAGTGCTGAATTTTCCAAATTTATTGAAATTGAAGGTTTAATAAAATTCAAATAGTTGTTGAGTGGATGAGAAAATTCCAGATGAATAAAAAAAAAATAATTGTTTCCTAAAAATTTTTGAGTTGGGCCATTTTTAGTCATTTGGTTGGGAAAGGGCATAGGGACACTTCTTTAAAGATGGCCTAATGACTTGGTTCTTGGGCTAAAATTTTAGCCATTCAGTTGGGAAAAGGCAAAGGGACAAGTCTTTAAAGATGGCCTAATGACTTGGTTCTTGGGCTGAATTTTTAGTCATTTGGTTGGGAAAGGGCATAGGGACAATTCTTTAAAGATGGCTAAATGACTTGGTTCTTGGGCTAAATGCTGAACCCTTGAACCAAACTCCCGTCTTCAGCCTAATGGCCTCAGGCAAACAGTTTGTTTCTCAGGTCTGACAAAATGCATCGCAGCATTTTGCCCTCAAACCCAGTCAAAAACTGTATAAAGTATACTTTATTAAGAAGAGAACTGTATGCTATTCCACTGATCTGGAAAGCATCCTTTCCAATTTTATGTGTACATTTTTTCATTGCTACAGAATATGAAGTTCTGTATTTACATGTACTTTGGGAGTAAAAATGAATGAACTGCATGATTTTTAACATGCATCTTGTGTATTTCTTTAAGTGATACACTGTATCTATTTTTGTCTCATTGATATAGCTTCAATAAAAGACTAAAAATATCATTTACGGTTTCTATTTTTATCACTCACAGTAGTGTGACACACCTCTTTATTCCAGATCTGTACAACTAAAATGCATTTCAGAAAACATAAATATGTAGCAATAAAATTCACATAGCATAACCAATATACCACTAGATAAGACACAATCATTATATATACAGCATTAACAATAACCCCCAGATTAAACAGATATGAATGCTCTCATACAGATTGATCTACTGAGGGCAAAATGACTTGACATATATAATAATAATGTACCAATATTCATTACAATACAAACTGCAATTATATCTGAGTGTTTATTTGGTACCCCCCAATTAAAACTTCATTTACTTGGTAATTTCCATAGTTAAAATACTAGAGGGAAATTCAGAATCCTTTTATCTGTCAGTCCTAGCTGATTTAAATTTCAAGAAAAATATAGAGAACTTTAACAGTTTTTGGTGATATGTACATGCAAATAAATCAGAGTACAAAAAAATAGTTCAGCAGTAAAAAATCTCAAAAATGGTCAAAATTGAATTCTTAAAAAAAACTATATGCGGTATATGCATATTTTTGCCCCAACAAAAGACGTATTTTGAAAAATTTCTTGAAATGTGCTGAATTGTATATATTGTATGAGAAATCTAAATTAACAAAAAATATTATAGTTTCAAAGTAGGTTACTGGCAACTTTTGTTTATATGACGTCACAAATTATTCGGATTTTGTGTTATTTTTTCAGAAAGAGGAAAAAATGGACAAAAATTGTTCAATTTTTTCTGTAAAATTTATAGAGCGCAGGCCTGCTCCAGAACAATATTTATATATTTCATTGATATTATCATTCTACACATTATATCAAAATGTTGAGTTGGAGCAGACCTGCGCGCGGTGACTTTTACTCAAAATATCGACGTAATATATACCTTTTTTTGTATAAATCATGGAAATTTTGAATTTACGTCATTTTCCTGACGTCATATCTAGCATATGGCGTCATGGCATATGAAAATATTTAGTGCTTTGAAGTCTGCATATATCCCGCTGCTTTAGAACATAATTATATATTTCTCCATCCAAGTTTGATTTTGGGGGCAAATACTGGTCATTACCGAATATAGTCCTTTGGCACCAACACCCATCATTTACCTGTCCTTCAAATCGGAGGGCACTTCCTGATACCAGTGGTTTCTTAGACAGGATGCAGGCATCGTTTAGTAGATATCGAGTGGCAACATTATCACTTGCATCCAACACAATGTCATAGATACACAGTGTTAAGAATGTAATACTATTAACACTCATTTGATAATTTTTGTCTTTAGACACATGTAATATAAAGTAATTCATATTTTGTGAATTAGTGATGTTCAAGTTTACTGTATACATTCAGATTTATTTTAAATAACTTGATTCAGTAAGAAAAGCCATATATATGTAGAAGATAATATCTTGGTATCAGAATAATGCACTGTTAATGCTGAATACAATATACAGGTATATATATGTCAAAGGACTGAATATATTATGCAAGATTTCTTTTAAGGTATTAGGGGTGTAATGGTCATGACCTTGAATATGACTAAATTCAGTTTAGTTATAATGGACAACACTTCAGGCAGTATTTCCCAAAGTTTCATGCAATTCTGTCCAAACATAATTTTTCTATTTTTATTTTCATGCCGGTACCCTCTAACCACTGGTGCACCTTTAATAGACAAAAGGTACAGATGTAATTTTTACCTCTGCTCTAGTTAGTCGCAAACAGTTGAATGTTTCATGTATTCAGCTGCAACACTAAGCAGTAAAGATTGCATATATGCATTCTTTTTAGTTCAAATTCATCAGGTATGATATATGAATACTTGTAATCGAGAGAACTTGTCTACTTTGAGTGACAATTTTTTTCATAAAACCGTTTGTAATATTCTGTCAAAGAAAAATATGGTAGGAAAGATCAATAAAAGAACAATATCATTTTTGTGTAAGGTGTGTTTGTGATAATATAACAGCAAAAAAAATTTATTCCATCCACAATATTTATCTATATTCTGTATCAAAGCGATGTACCCCTAAAAATTTAAGCCATTGTTTTTTGTAAATGTCATGGGATATGATAATTAATGAAATGATGAGCATATATAAACAACAGGTTATTGTCATATTGAATACACTTCACTTTAGTCATATTCATTTGTTCAGAAGATTGACCTCGTCACAGTGACCTTGACCCAGACAAAGATTTGCAAAATGACCTACATTTTTGCAGCTTCCATGTGCATGAAGTTCTTTACAGATCAAAACATTACTATACAACGTAGACTAAAATATATACTGACAGAAACACTAATCAAAAGGTAAAAAAAAAACTAATTTGTTCCCCACATGAATATAAAAAATATCAATAAAGAATATATTCACCCCCCCCCTCCTTCTAAACAGTAAACTTATGTAAAAATAAATAAATTAATTAATGTAAATAAAATAACAAAAATCACCCTAACCCAACCCAGAATAAATCATTTATTCCCATATCTAATATTAATTATTTTTCTTTAATGTTGTAAACATATTTACATTCTATTTTTTTACTGATATATTTTGAACATCTCAGATATTTTACGTATGGATATTGAACGTCACTTATAAATTGCAGATTCTACAATGCACGCAATGCTACCAATTACGTACATTTTTTCCCCTCAAACGGTTTGCTGATATTGAGAGAATCACAAGAAATCGCGATGCGAATGTAAAGTTTTGAAGAAAGTTATATTTCGTTCGTTCTTCGAAAATGGTGCTATTTTTAGAAGTTGGAAAAACCCATGAAGTGTGAATTTGAATGTATCATCGTTTTGACTGAATATTTTGTCTAACAAAATATATTAACGTGTTTTCTACGTAATATCATATTTATTCTCTCCTCCGCTAAGTTATATTCCTTTTCTTTGATGTATGTTTTATGTTAGCGTCCTAGGCCGTCATGACGACATGCCATTTTTGTTTACGAAGTACAGTGTTCCGAAAACTGCCGATGTCAGACACCTCGGTAAATGCCGTCATTTTTACCGGAAATGGCGTATTACACCTCTAATACCTTAAATTAATTTGAATTTGTGTGAAATAATCCACCCTGCATAATTGCCACATTTACAGTAACATTATACATGTATACTTTTTTGAAGCACAGATCCTAATATTAAGAATTGCAGAATTGTAATTTGATATATCATTATAAACTGTATTCAGAATATGATTTTACTGGGAGATTTTCATAACAACACATACTGCTTCTTATTCTCTACAAGGAAGAAGGCAATTTCTTCTCTGTAAGGAAGTAGGCACCTTCTTCTCTATAAGAAGTAAGTATCTTCTTCTCTATAAGGAAGTGGGCACCTTCTTCTCTATCAGGAAGTAGGCACCTTCTTTTTTATGAGGAAGTAGACACCGTACTACAGTTGTCCCAATGGGGGTAATACTGTATAAGGGAAATTTTTGCCCCCAATTCATTTTCACCCCTTTCGCCCTAATCACAGATAGGAAAATTTAAAATGGGATGAATTCAAAGGACACAGTATAATTTCTTAATCAGAACTGAATTAAAAATGGGGCAAAGTTGTTGACAAGTGCAAAATGGCAAAAATTACATAGGGCAAAAATAACCCTGTCTACAGTATTCTTGCAGGGAAACCGACAAAAGGGCACTTTAAAAATAGCTTTAAAAAAATCTTCTAACCTAACAACTTTTATACTGCATACTATACTCAATAATGATGAAATGTAACTGGTGCACAGGTACATTCAGGGTTGTTCCTAAGAATTGAGAAAACAGGGAACATTTAAAAAGGGGGTTTGCCTCTCCTAACGGAGGGTTGAGGGAGAATACCAAATTAACCAGGGGTTTACGTCATTGTAGGTGGGGAAATTCCCTGGCCACTGGGTCTTAGGGACAATCCTGACATTGTACAATAAGTTTGTAAACAAAATTATGAAAAGTTTTTGAGATACATGTAATTTCTATGTCTATGGACAGCCAGATAGATGAACAAGGTGACCCCCCCCCCCCAACTCCAAAGTTCAAATGCTGGGGGTACAGTTGCAGACAACGTCCCCAAGACAGGTGAACAGCTGATTCGTAATAACCATTTTTTGTAGCACTAGAAATTAAAAGAAAGTAAGATTCAAACAGAAATAAATTTCTAGTATTCCATTACTTTATGATAATCTATAATCATTTCACACAAATGCATATCTGACAGAAGTTGTGTCTATTTGGTATGTAAAATGAGTGGCACATCCACTTAGCTTGTACATTCACACCTTGATGATAAATGTGTGATTGTCTGACATATTGAACTAAGAAGTTTTCACCAGTGCCTCTACCCTTTAGGCAATGTCTGTCACCTATAAAGGATACTTCTTAATGATCTGTAGAGCATTGGAGCTGTCAAGCTGTACTCTGTAGGGTACACATTGCACAAGGGAATTCAGCCTAAAAGTAAAAAATTACACATCACTGATCACCATTGCATGGTTATTAACATGTAATCTAACAAGCTTTACATGGTAACTTAAGTGCATTGTTAAGTTCACACTGGGCAGGACTGCTACTAACTGTCAGTGTCCAAAGGCACAACTTTCTGCATAATGACAAAGCTCTATATTAAGTGATAAACCACAGGGTTTCCTTTATTTAATTTTCTGCTTCAACATTGATCTGTCTCAAAGTTGGCTCCATGAGCTTTACTGAATTTGCTTGAATTTCATTTCTAACTCCATCTTCTGTAAGAAAATTGTCATAAAGTTTCCACCTTTAAGAGCAAAGGCTGATTCTCAATGAGTTGAGCCCCCCCCCCCCCCCCTCCATCACTTCTAATTGAATAGGCTCAAGTTTCATACATTCAAACTAATAAAACAATCTTTTTTTAAGAGCCTTTGAAGGTTTATAAGGCTTCAAAAAGATGTTTGATAAATGGTATGAATATGTAGTTTAACAAGATGTGTTTGTGAAACACTGATGCCCCCATATGGCAGCTTATGGCGAAGTTAAAGTTTCTTCAAATGCAAGTCAAAATCCAGGCCAAAAGATAAAAAATGTTGATACCCAAAGAAAGGTCTTGTCTCGAGGAATATACCTGTGAAATTTGAAAGACCTAGATACAACTGTTCAAAAGTTATGGCGAAGGTTAAAGTTTTTTAAATAAAAGTCAAACGTCAATGTCAAGGTCAAAGTGGTTGGTATCCAAAGGAAGATCTTGTCACAAGGATTACATATGTGAAGTATGAAAGCCCTAGCACCAACCATTCAAAAGTTATGGCCAAGGTTAAAGTTTTTCAAAAGTAGGTCAAACTCCTAGGTCAAGGTCAAAGGGTCAATGTGGTTGGTATCCAAAGGAAGGTCTTGTCACAAGGATTACATATTTGAAGTATGAAAGCCCTAGCTCCAACCATTCAAAAGTTATGGCCAAGGTTAAAGTTTTTCAAAAGTAGGTCAAACTCCTAGGTCAAGGTCACAGGGTCAAAGTGGTTGATATCCAGAGGAAGGTCTTGTCACAAGGAATACACATGTGAAGTTTGAAACCCTAAGCACCAACTGTTCAAAAGTTATGGCCAAGGCTAAAGTTTTTCAAAAGTAGGCCAAACTCCAAGGTCAAGGTCAAAAGGTCAAAGTTGTTGGTATCCAAAGGAAGGCCTTGTCACAAAGAATACACATGTGAAGTTTGAAACCCCAAGCATCAACTGTTCAGAAGTTATGGCCAAGGTTAAAGTCTCATAAAATTTTGCAAAAGTGGGTCAAACTCCAAGGTCAAGGTCAAAAGGTCAAATATGATGGTACCCAAAGAAAGGTCTTGTCACAAGGAATACACATGTGAAATATGAAAGTCATAGCTCCAACCAATCAAAAGTTATGGGCAAGGTTAAAGTTGACAACAGACAGACAGACAAACAGACAGCTAGACAAACGGACAAACAGACAAACAGATAAACAGACAAACAGACAGACAGGACAAAAACAATGTACCCCCGGGATCTTTTGATCCGGGGGCATAATAAAAACAGCAGGGCTTTTTTCCCATCTTTGATGAAATAGTACTGTACAGTGGGAATTTTTAGTAATGATCTTATTTTGGCATTATTAGCAGATAGTCTTGGCTGTGCTAAAAATGAATGTAGCTAATAAATCAACCACGTATTTGCCATAGAAAATTAATTATCCCTTAAATTGTTAAAAATAAATTACGCTAAATAATTCATTTTCAGTTAGGAAATTCAATACAGATGTAATATGCCCAGAACACATACAATGTGTAAGTACACATATATATATACACTACAAAAAATAAATTGCACAGACCTAAAAGTAAATATTTATTATTTTTCAGTAACCAAATCTCACACAATACTTACTAACTAATAAAAATAAAACATTCTTTATCCTACAAAAAGCTTCTCAACACAATTCTAAGGGCAATAACTCAAGCAATGTTCCATGTTGTTTTCCAATTAGCATTTGCTTAGAAAATGACTTGAATCTGTATCACAGATAATAGATGTTCATGTAGATATATACATACTTTATGTGTGCTGGGATTTAAATTTTTGAATTCTTTTAAGATAATATGTCAATTAAACATGAACTTACTGACTACATGCTGAAGCAGCTGATGAAGATTTAGCCACACCTACTTTTCCCTCGGTATGAAGAATCTGACGGTGTAAATTTGACAGTTCTACTTCATCATAGTCTACAATTCCTATCCTTCCTTAAAAAAAGATACAATTTTCAATACTTTTATTACACTGGAGGTGGACAATCTGTTGTTTTACATTAACTTATTCACTGAAATGCAAAAGAAATGCAACTTCCTATTTTAGTGAAAAGAATTCACATATAGTGCATAATTTTGTACCTAAAAGGTTAAGAAATCTTCAACTTTTTGTAGCTGGTAATTTAATGGTTGAATGATTTTCACCCCATTACGTGACCAAAGTCCAGAACCGACTAAACGGAAATCTTAAATTGCATGTTTCACAAAAAAATTTGGATATTATTCAGGTTTTCAAGTGCTTCTTTCTGTTCATCATAAGTAATACTGCAATAAGACTATAAACATGCATTTTGATTGCTCTAGCTGGAAATTCTCAATGAAAATGAAAGAACGCTGCAGATGCAAAGATGCACTAGTGCTGTATCATGCCTCATCATGCTCAGTCTCAGAGTGAGACCCCCCTCCCTGGAAATAAATGGTTATAAAGTGAGTCTTCCCATCTGGGAGAGGGGGAGAGTGGCTATATAGTGATCCCCCCTTTAACTAAAAATGATGAGGCTTGGCTTGGATTATATTTATATTGTTGATCTATATACTGAATAGAATTTTTAACCAAATCAGGGCCCAAATGGGCATGACATATACATATTTAAATGCAGATGATACATTGTTGAGTATACAGTGTATTTGTGATAAATATATAGGCCCCTATTTCTAATTTTCATATAGTTTTTGGTCTGTCTGTTTGTTTGTCCACAAAAACTTTAACCTTGCCCATACTTTTGGTTGGTTGGAGCCAGGGCTTTCATTTTTCACATGAGACCTTTCTTTCAGTACCAACATAATTGACCTTTTGACCTTTGAGTTTGACCCACTTTTGCAAAATTTTTCCAAACTTTAACCTTGCCATTAACTTTGTAACATATGGAGCTATGGCATTCATACTTCACATATGTATTCCTAATAACAATACCTTTCCATGGATACCAATATTTTTCACCTCTTGACCTTCAAGTTTGACCTAATTTTGAAAAACTTTAACCTTGGCCATAACTATTGAAGAATTGGTGATAGTGCACTCATATTTCACATGTGTATTCCTTGTGACAAAGACCTTCCCTAGGATACCAACATTTATGACCTCTTGACTTTAGAGTATGACCTATTTTTGAGAAACTTTAACCTTTGAATGATTGGTGCTAGGGCTTTCATATTTCACATAAGTATTTCTTGTGACAAGTCCTTTCTTTGAACACCAAACTACCAACATTTTTTACCTCTCCACTTTAGAGTTTCATTTGCATTTCAGAACTTTTGGTCATTCCTGCTTTATGGGGGCATCAATGTTTCACAAGCACATCTTGTTTTTCCCTTTGTTTTAAAACTTAATGTTAGAATAAGGTTATTAAACAATAGATTGACACAAAAAAGAGGTCCATGGGCCACATTGCTCACCTGAGCACTTTTCTTATAGAAAAGCAGACATCAGCTCAATACTGTTTAAAGATTTTTACCTATACATGTATATTCCCATGTTAGACTTTGATTGCCTAATGTGGTCCCTCCCTATCCCTCAGAGTCATGATTTGAACAAACTTGAATCTACACTAACTGAGAATGCTTTTTATTAATATGACTTATCATGGCTTTGCTGGTAATCTTAAGATGAATTTTAAAAATATATTCTATTTATTACTATGTATTACTTTGATCCCTGATGTGGCCCCACCCTATGGGAGGGAGGGGGGGTTAAAATTGAATAAACTTGAATCTACACTACCTGAAGATGCTTCTGTATTAACATGACTAATCATGACTTTGCTGTTCTTGAGAAGAATACTTTAAAGATATTTCCTACATGTTCCTGTGTATATCTTTGATCCCCTGTTGTGGCCCCACCCTATCTCTGAGGGTCATGATTTGAATAAATTTGAATCTACAATATGTAATGATGCTTTCACATAAGTTTCAACTTTTCTGGTAATGTGGTTTTTGAGAAGAATATTTTTGAAAGATGCCATTTAATTTTCACTAATTCTTAATTATCTCCCCTTGAAAGAGGACATGGTCTTTCAATTGAAAAGTGTGAATACCCTTCACCAAAGGATGCTTTGTAGCAAGTTTGGTGGAAATTGACCCTGTGGTTCTGGAGAAGAAGATGAAAATGTGAAAAGTTTATGACAATGCCAACTACAGCAATGACAACTACAGACAACAGACAAATTTTGATCAGGAAACCTCACTTGAGCCTTCGACTCAGGTGACTGAAAAAGTGAGAGCATTAAAGTGCAAAATGCTGGACTACTTTGATGCTTTTCCATAATTCTCTTAAAGAATTTTCATAAATATAAAAAAAATATGTAAATCTATCTGTCTGAATTTATATATTTTGTTAAATTGTGTTCTAGCATCATGCTTTTATAATAAACTGTGAATACTGATTTCAGATATGCAATAATTTGCCATGAGATGTAACAAGAGATACAAGTGAAATATATTCATACATACCCAATCCAGCTGCTGCAAGGTAAATTCCAGCTGGACATCCCAAGCCCCCAGCACCAACCACCAGTACAGAGGTATTAGCTAACTTCAATTGTCCTGTTATAAAATTATATAGAACATATCAAATACTTATATTGATCATAGTTTGCATCAGATATAGGCTGATTTTTAAAAAAAAAAAAAACTGTCTAAACTGATACATTTAAGACTAATTCAAATGTATAAGTTCAACAAACAAACCTTGAACACCAATCTCTGGAAGGATTAACTGTCTACTATATCTTCCAATTTCTGCATTTGTTAAAGATGTCCTTGACTCTAGTTCTACATCATATGTGCATGGGTATGCATTTGGAATTTTCTTTAAATAGAATAGGATTGTGTTATTCAAGACAAATCATTTCTTTAAGCTCAATGGATCATTTTCGCTTATGTAGTAAAAGTTTATAAAATTGTATAGAAGATAGACCACATAGCAAAAAAACAAAGCCATTTTCTAACTACATTGTACAGTTGTACAGACAATTCTGTAAGTCATTTACACTTTGTTCTGTTTATCATTGTAAAACATATCCATTCACAACAACTCTCTTTGATCATATTTATATAAACAGACTTCATAAAAATTACTATCCCTAAATCTTTCTATTTGTTTCAAGAATAATCGCAAGCACAACCAGCATCACACTTTGAGCTCTTTAAGCAAAGCATGGGTGAAGAGAAAATTCATACTTTGCACAATGATCCAAGTGATTTTTTTCTGCAGTAACCTCTGGACCCACAATGCAATGATTAGGCTGTCTTTCTACAACTGTGGTACTGCTTTTTGGCTCATGTTCTCATGATAACCATAGAAGAGTTTAACAATTAAAAAAAGTAACTTACTTGCTTTCAAGGTTGGAAATACTAGGGGTGGGAATTACCAGTGGTAAATACTGGTATTTCCCGTTCCAGTAAAAAGTACAGATTATTTCCCAGTTATTCCCTGGAATTACCAGTATTTCCCACTGTCCTGGGAAATATGAGCATTTCCCAGGTTTTTGCAAACCTTGCTTGCTTGAATGGAAGGTGCACAGAGATAGTAGATTAGACACTCTTCATTAAATATTTGCCTCTCTGAAAATTTGTTATGCAACTTATACATGACGTCCACAGTCTAGAAGTTCAAAATGTCTCGTGTAATTTGAAGAGGTGGATACACAAATGTGCTCGCCCCAACGGTTTCACCGTCAACATACTATATACGCTAAAACCTACTTTCTATAATAAAAGTGTATACTAAAAGTCAAAACAAAATCACATGATATTTTTGCAAAATCTATTATAATTTAGATAGTGTACAGACTACATAATCTTGCTCGAATTTTCTCGGTATGTATAAATATCAACATGTCAATATCATGGTATTATGTAGTATATATTAGTACCAATATCTCTTTTAATCTTCTGTTTTCTTGCTCTTTTAACTCAAGTTGTATCTTCAACTTCTGTATTTCCTCTTCCATTTCATAACGATTTTAAATCATGGCATTGCACACAGCACATTGCACAGTTATTTGTTTATCACGGAAGTTATCCATAATGACCCTCACTTACAAAAGAGTTCCACTTTCGTTTTCAGCTTGCAGACGATTTTTCAGAAGAAATGTCAGTATGGCTCGACTTAAGCAAGCACCAAGAAAATCTACTCATTTAGTGCCTAAAGAAAATCCCGTTTTTAATATTTTGAAAACTTACAAAGCCCTACAGAAGCTCCGGATTCAATCCAAAATTACAGGAGGAATCAAACAACCTCGCAGATGGAGACCGAGTTTGGGTGTACTATTGGATATCAGAAGATATCAAAGAACAACAAACCTGCTTATACCAAAAATGGCGTTCCAAAGGGTTGTTAAATCTATTACAAATACAAATTTTGATGGAATTAAATTTCAGACAGCAGCATTGCATGCTCTACAGGTAAATTATACACATACATCACTCATACCATTAGGCCTATGTTATTTAATAGAATAATCCACAGGGGCATCTCATTCGATCTGTTTTCTATTACAGATATAATAAATAATAAATTTGTGTATTTATTATACAGATGTGTGCCAAAAGTGAAGATATTTTTTTTCTATATAACGTTAGGCCTATTTCATTGAAAACAACATTTTGTAAAATCACTGGAATGACAGCATTTCTTGACAGATTTTACCACAAATTTCTCGATAATCCAAGAAATTGTTATATTTGATAAAAACAATAGTTTTTATCTGATCAGCACCGATATTTAAAAAATATTGTAATTTGAGTGCGACATGAAAATTTATGTCATATGTATACGCACAATGAATTACATGTATATAGTCAACATTGATCTTGAATTTTAGAACTGATGTAAGTGATGAACTATTTTTTTTTTCTAAATCCTTAATATGTAATGATCTTTTAGAAAAAGATAAACATTTAGGTGTAAGTACTGAAATTGGACAAAAATTAAACATTTGCCAGCGATTGAACTATATGCGGTTTTCAATAAAATATATAGAGACACGGGCAAAAACTATATACCCCCGAACCTTCGATACGGGGGCATAAAAATAAAATTCACTTTTGGTACAGATCTGTATGTGTATTAGAGAACAGAGTGGATAAGATGCCCCTGTGAATAATCCAAAGTTCTGTGTCTCTGTATAGACCCACACGAGGCACCTTGTATCGGTTTTGAAGGTGGGGGAGGCCGAGGGTGGGGGGGGGGTCGAAAATCTTATTTCATATTTGGTGGGGTGGGGAACTTTTTTTAGAACCAAATTTTACTGATTAATACATTACCACTAAAACCGTTCTTTCACTGTATTAGAACAAAAAGTAAGGGGAGAATGGGGGGGCAGCCTTTCAATGAAACATTTTCAACAGTAACAGGTCATGTTTGGGGAAAAGCAGGGGGGGGGGGGTTTCCCCTGACACTACGTGCCTGCAGGCCGTCTCCGACAAATCAATTTAACTTCAGAACCAAACTAAAAGGTTACTGAATACTCAGATGGGCTTGTACGCTTTAACAATTTATGGGTAAAATGACCTTAATAATACAATTATATGATTTCAAAACTACCAGCAGAAAAGATCCAAAATTGATTTTGTTTTAGTTTGGTTCAGAGTAAATGTTATTCTCCACATCAGTCCAAACCTTCTTTTTGCACAGAATTACACACATGAAATAGATCTAGGATACGAATTTGATATTGCTATTCAATTTTTATCATATATTAATTGTATTTGTAAAAATTGATCAAATTAACATTTCAAGATAAAAAAAAGTTTCTTTTTTGTAGTAAGCTGTAGGAATTTAATCAATACTTGCCCTTTAATTAGCAGGGGCGTCACCAGGTTTCTGAACAGGGGATGCGGGCAAGGTCTACTAGGAAGGGTTCCCCCTCCTCCTCTGATGATCCAGATTTTTTTTTACATGAATGGTTACCAATTTGATGGATTCTGGTGCATTTTTATACTGAAGTTTTTTTCCCATAAAATAAACTAAATCAAGCAGCATTACTATGAACAATAAATTACAATGTAATTTGGTTTTGAAAATAATAATTTAAAGTGTTAAATTTTAAAAGGGGGTGCGATCACACCTAACCCACCACCCTTCCAACGGCCTTGATAAGGTTGATGAATAATTTTAAAAACAAATGCCTGAATCACTGGAGCGAAATCCTTCTGTATTACAACATAGCATAACATTGAAAAACTGGGAGATGAAATAAAAATTTTGAACTGTAAATTTTTATGAACTTCTTACCTTATCTTACGTCAGATGCTTTGAAGGTTGACTTTAATAAGTAACAATGGCAACATTTATTTATCAAGTATTACTAGTATTTATAGGATTCTTTACGAACATTTAATGTAAATTCATGCTTTTACACATTCGGAAGTGTTGCCAATCATGAATGTGACTGGAACGCACGAAGTTTTGTTGATAATATATACACATTCAATATAACCCCCCTCCCCCCCCCCCTTCACACCTCATAGTAAATATCTATTAATTAACCAATCGGTTTGACTTGACATAAGTTTTTTTTTAATTTACAGAATATACACTATACACTGATATATATATATATATATATATATATATATATATATATATATATATATATATATATATATATATATATATATATATATATATATATATATATATATATATATATATATATATATATACATGTATATATATATATATATATATATATATATATATATATATATATATATATATATATATATATATATATATATATATATATATATATATATATATATATATATATTTGTTGTATTTAGAAATACGCAGAATGACAGAATGACGGGAAAACCAACGCAGGACTTTTCATTGAAAATCATCTATTCTCATTTTCTCCTTTTCATTTTTAGGAAGCGTGTGAGGATTTTGTAGTAAGTGTTTTTGCAGATACAAATCTGTGTGCACTGCACGGGAAAAGAGTAACAATCTTGCCAAAGGATATGCAGCTGGCTCTAAGAATAAGAGGAAAGAATAACTCTATATTTGCTTCACACGAGGAATGATAAAATCAGAATTGAACCATGGTGTCATGTCTCTTCGTGCATTTGAGTCAAGTTCTACATGAAACTAAGAAGAATTTATTTTAATTTAGCAGAGCTGATTAAATTCATGTAGAGTTGTTTTTCAAACTCATAAAACTGACCACACATATAATAATAAAAAATCAGTTTTTTTCCTCTCCCGACATATAATAGTTTAATACATTTTCAGCAGTGAAATACTGTAATTTAATTATTGAATAAAAGAGATATTCTGACACAGTGTGAAAGAATATCAAAATGGTATTCTCATAGTGTGAGAGAATATCAGAAGTGCGGCAAAACTCTCGATTTTCCTTCCCTTCACGAAGAGTGTTTTTTTTAAAAAAAAAACAAACAAAAAACTCCCAGGTCTGTTATAAGATAGAGAGAGAGTAAATGAACCATCCTGACAGAGACTAAAACTGCTAAAAAATCTCCAAATATGTTGTAAAAAATCCATGTTTACAAAGTTTTCAATCTCTCAACGTCTCAACCGCTCAACTATAACGTCACAGCCTATGACAGTTTTACGAAAAGACAGAGGCAAAGGAAAAATCAAAGAAAATGTAATAAAAAGAAAATTCAATGATTTGTAGATAAATATTCATGAGACAGGATTTTCACTCGTGCTTTGCACTCGTGAAAATATAAAAAGAAAATCCAGTCCCACTCGTGAAATAAATTCCATATTAAAGGTGCTTAGACACAGATTTGAAGTTAATATTTTCTCAAAATTTCTATATAATATCACGACTTATATATTGCAATAGCATTTCACACGAAAATATAATTAAAAACTTATTTTATCTGGAAATAATTGGAACTACGAATTCCTGGACGCGTTTGATTAACACATCCTTGCACTTTCACAAATTTTATCGTTATCCTTAATATTTAAAGAAAGAAGCGATTTTGTTTTGTATTAATGAAAAACATTACATCTATAATCCAGAAAATTCAGAGTAGAAATGTGCGAAAGCAAACCCCCTCACTAATATCGTCAGCCCGTGCTCAGTGTTGTGTAGAGAGTTTAACAAATTGAATACACCCGTGAAACGTAAACTGTTTTTGTAAACAGGGCACGAGCTCTGTTATTGTTAATGTTTACGATTCACCGGGTGTGTTCAATTGTTAAAGTCTGCACACACCACTGAGCACGGACTGACAATACTGTGAGTGGGTTTTGCTTTCGAACATTTCTACTCTGAATTTTCTGGATTATAGTTTTAATACTTTTCATTTATACACAACAAAACTGCCACTTTTCTTAAGTATTAAGAATAAAATTAAAAATTGTGAAAGTGCAAGGATGTGTCAATCAAACGCGTCCAGAAATTTGAAGTTTCAATAACTTCGAGATGAAATAAGATTTTTATTATATTTTAGTATGAAATGCTATAGCAACATATAAGTCATGAAATTATGCAGAAAATCTGAGAAAATATTAACTTCAAATCTGTGTCCAAGCACCTTTAATCTACAAAACATTTGATATCCTCTCTCTCTCTCTCTCTCTCTCTCTCTCTCTCTCTCTATATATATATATATATATATCTGTATACTCGCAGTTCTGATGAGGGCGTCCCCCTCTCTCTTCTTTTGATTTTATTATTACTAAATCAAAAAAAATGATGGTGTTATATTGGTAACCAGGCAGATTTAGTATTGACATAGGAGTGAAGAGGACAGCTAGGAAGTCCACAAATATATGATGTTTCAGAAACATGCATGGCCGTAGGAACCGGGGGGGGGGGGCACGGGGGGCGTGCCCCCCCCCCCCCCAATAATTTTGCCGATATATAGATTACTATAGAAAACATAGATACTATATATGCCTGTGCTCCCTCAATAAAAACGTCTAATGACCTTTTTTTTGCTTGTCAAGAAATTTTTGGTAGTAGATAGTGCCCCCTCAACTGAAAATGTATGGCTGTGCCCCCCCCCCCCCCCCAAACTGAAATTGCTTCCTACGGGCCTGTACATGAAACAACATATATATCGCTTTAGAAATTTTATGTTTAGGAAAAAATCATAATAT
This sequence comes from Saccostrea echinata, assembly GCF_033153115.1. Classification (NCBI taxonomy): domain Eukaryota; kingdom Metazoa; phylum Mollusca; class Bivalvia; order Ostreida; family Ostreidae; genus Saccostrea; species Saccostrea echinata. The sequence continues at coordinate 42,284,903 of NW_026889758.1, forward strand.
TTAGATTATTTATTGGCTATATGTGGGAAAATACTGGTCGGTGGTCGGCCCTCTCCCATTCTCGGTTTAATACCTGTCCGACTTCAGAGACAGATAACATTTTAATGTTATTCATGCCGCTGATTACTTTTAATTACAACTTTAAAAAAATTATTACGTTTTACAATAGGATTTTTAAATATGATTTGATTTTGGTAAATGGAGACAAACATAAAAACATAATTGTTCAAAATATATCAGTGTATGAAAGTGTTTGAAATAAGCGATGATGTCAGAAAGACTTTTGTTAATGTGACTATATTAACGGGTCATTAGTGCAACCTTAAAGAAATCAATGGCGACTGACGTGGAGAACGAAGGAAATGAAAAAGCAAAAATTCAACAGGATGCTTACATCAAAGAAGAGGTCAGTGATAATTACACAACTTTAATAATAACTTTAAAATTAGATGGGATGTTTTATACTTTGCATGAGATGATGGTGCTGTAACAGGGGTGGTGTAATCCAACAAGACGTGTTTGTTTACATCCTGTCTTGATTTATATATATGGAATACATTAATTATAAAAAGGTTTATCACTCTGCTTGATGTTTGATAAGTTGTTTTGTTCAGTAATTTGAAAAGAAAATATTTATATTTTGTAAACAACATTGTCATAATAAAGTAAGATCTTGATTGCGGTGATTCAAATATCAAAATTATTCAAAGCACGTGCGTGTTAGCATGTTGCAATATTCTAGTGTTTTAGTACACTTACGCCTATAAAGGTACTGTATATGTAACAAATTATGTTTTGTAAGTATGTTGTGGCAAGAAATTAGACTGACAAATTTATGAAACATCTAATGACATCAGTATGACAAGATTTTTAACATATCACATCTTAGAATTTGGGTGACCTTGTTCTAGTTACATGTGCAGAGAGAGGAAATACTTTGCTTCTCATTTAGACATCCACTTTGTGACAAGTAGATTTATATGTATCCAGTAAGAATGAGAAGCAATGATTGGTTATAGTCCATGAAAATTATCTTCTTAGTATAGCCAAGGATGCTGATCTGCTCCTCTCCTCTTTTATACTCATGGCAGATGCACCCGATATTTTTAAGAACTGTGCCAGTTCAGTCCCTTTATACTAATAGTATATCATTGCTGTCCAGGTTGCTTGTGTCTTTTGACAGATATAGCAAAAGCAACCACATGAACTTCAGAAAGAACAGGGCTCTAAGTAGACTTTTAACAAACATAACCAAATGGCAAATTTACTCCAGTCCTGGACATCAATCGGTCAAACTGTTTGATTACTATAATAAGCATTAAGCCCTTTACAAAATTATGAAATTCATGGATCCAGGGTCAGGGATTGTAGTGTTAATAGGGTGGGGCTCTAATGATCATATAGTAAAAATGCCTTAATGCTTTGGAAATCTTCTCTACTTCTGGGCATTTAGCAGACAAAGTAAGTGCATGGTTATGATGGGCAAGAGTGCCTCTTCCAAAATTGTGAAATTCTTGTCCCCTTGGTTAGGGGCTCTGAAGATACTATGAGGCTCTACTGATCATAGAGTGAAAAAATGCATTAATTCTTTGAATATCTACTTCTCTGTGGGTTTTAAGAGTACAAACTAAGTGCATGGTTATGATAGGCAAGAATGTTTTTTCCAAGGTTAGGCCATTCCAATTTTTTTTTAAGTTTACTGTTTACCGTCTGACTGTGCCTTGGTTTTTTGACACCCAATATCGGAAAAAACAAACAAAATCGACTAGGAGTCCTGAAATTGATTATTCTGGTTGAAGTTTTTTAATTCTGACAATTTCTCTAAATCTCTGTCGGCATTATGTTATATTTGGTACATTTTAAGCATTTAATACCTTGCTTTTGCAAAAGATTATATCTTTCTACAAGAAAAATAGATTAATAAAATCAAATCCTTTGAATGACATCATTTTTAGGACTATAGAGTCTGGGTTTTATTTTTTGGCTTGTGTGTTTTTTTGCAAATAGGTAGGTAGGTTTTTGAAAGATGGGAAGGATGCTTAACAGAGAAATTTGGAATGGCCTTATGAAATTTATGACCCCTTGGTTGGGTTGGGGGTTGTTAGGATGGGGCTCTATTGATTGCATAGCTAAAATGCATCAATTCTTTGAAAAAAAAATTTCTGGTCCTTGGTATTTAGCACACAAGGTAAGTGCTGGTCATAATGAGCAAGGGGGGTTCTTCCAAAAAAAATGTGCAATTCAGTTGGGATTAGGATCTTTTAAAATCATGTATGGAAATTTTTAATCTGCTTTAAGAGAAGTCATTCCCTTTTGTCATTCACCTATGGTAATTAATCACTATAAATAATGTAATTGATGAATAATTGAATAAAAGAATTACAAGGGGTTATCAAAAAGTTCGTGGACTAGCACCATAAAATTAAAACCGCTTTAGGTACATCAATGAATTTTAATACATTTAGTTAGCATCCTCTTTTCTATAGATGGAATAAATTATAAATCATAAGTTTTATTTTTTAATAAATTGTTATTGTTTTTGTAAGCAGTGGTATGTCCAAGCGGCACAACCTCACATATGACGTTTTTTCTACCTGAGTGTAACTGAGAAAAACCTCTTTTGATATGAGCATTTGTCGTCAAAAAATCCAGTTAATCCAGGCATGTGGTACAACACAATTGTCGTAAAATTTGCAATTTTTACCCCATTCTGTAAATTCTATGAAATTTTATCGTAAATTTATATGGCGTGTACAAACAATTAAGGGCTCAAAAATGACGTCAAAAAGGGGGAGGGGTTTTTGTTTCCAACATTCTTTAAAGTTTCGCACCTGGAAAAACTATATTATATGCATTGAAAGCAGCTGTTCATGACACTGTAAAGTCACATAAACAAGATGGACTTAAGTCCTTACTTAACTCCAGGTAATCACATCAAGATAAGTGTATAAGGTAGACGGAGTGGACATTGAGAAACAATGACGTTGTCGGACGTCATGAAACTAAACGGCGACAGTGCCGGGTGATCATGTAATGTCTTTTTTATTTTAGAATAATTTGGCAAATTATCAACGTATCAAGTTAAAATTTTCAACTTTTCTTAAACTTTTGTTGATTTATGTTTTTCATAAATTTTGTAAGCACAGACTACATAGTATTACTTTTATCGCATCAGTCCATGAACTTTTTGATAACCCCTCGTATACTGTATTGTACTGGGTTGTTGCTGCTTATTGCCAGACTAACTATTTTAAGGTCACCTGAGTGACTTGGATGACCTATTGCTATTTGTTTTTGTCCATCGTCATCTGGGTGTGCCATATAGTTAGAATAATCTAACTGTGTCTTTGAACAAGCCCTCAACACAGTTAGAATATGTCTCATATACTTGCAGTGTAGCAAATTGGAGTGGATCCACTCTAAAGTGATTTTGAAGAATACAAAAGGAGTTGCACTGAAAATAACTACCAAATTAATCATAACAAACATTTTTGAGATTGCATATGCCTTTTAACCTAAAAATAATCCATATAGATACGAAAATTTAACTCATTTCCTCAACGTTTTTCCTTGCTTCAAATTTACATGCCACGTTGACATTCAGAACTCTCTGGATTGTTCTTAGAAAATGCACAGAGTTCGAGTTGTCGCCCGTGTTTATTTTGCTACATTGCCAATACATGGAACAAATTCTATCATTAAACCGGGTCCATAGGACAAAATCATTTTGAGGATAGAACGTTCTATCAAGGTGTGCCACACCATAGTATTTTGGGTGTGCTTGTGCATAAACTTTTTCACATTTGCAACTTCTTCTCAAGAACCACTGGACCAATTTCAATCAAACTTGCCACAAAGTATCCTTGTGTGAATTAATTCAAATCATGGCACCCCAGGGTAGGGTAGAGCCACAGGAGAGGATCAAAGTTTACATGGAAATATGTAGGATAAAATCTTAAAATCCTCTTCTCAAGAACTGCAGGACCTTCATTGGTTATATTAATATGGAAGCATCCTCAGAAAATGCAGATTCAAGTTTGTTCAAATTATGACCTCCAAAGAAAAGGTAGGACCACAAAGGGCAATCAAATTTTTACATAGGAATATAGAAGAAAAATCTTTGAAAATCTTCTTTTCAAGAACAGCAAAGCCGTGATTAATCATATTTATATGGAAGCATCCTCAGGTAGTGTAGATTCATGTTTGATAAATCTTGACCTTGGGATAGGGTGGGGCCATAGAAGATTGTCAAAGCTTACATGGAAATGTATAAGGAAAAAAATTAAAAATTTTCTTCTGAAGAACAGCAGGTCCATGATTAGTCATATTAAGAGCCATTCTCTGTAATGACTTGAACTTTTATATAGGAGCTGTGGCACGCATAGTCTCAGAATTTCTCCAAACTCTCTATGATAAAAGTCTTTGATACCGTAAACTCAAATCAGGCAAAAATTGGTTGCTACGTGCCATGGTTACCATAGCAACGTGTTCACAAGTTTGAAAAATGGCATTTTTCAACATGTTCAGAGTCCCACAGTTAACGTTTGCAGCAAAGCATACAAGTGGCAATGACTGTTTCTGAAAGTTGAAGGCCTGGTGTCTTAAATGCATGATAAACATATTTGGTAAATCAACTATAACATACGTTACTATGGAAACAAAGTATTCAAAAGTAATAATTTTGTTTATTTAATTTTATAAAGTTATACACTTAAGAATAAAAACAATTATAGGTTGAAATGCAAGCAAACAATAGAAAAGAGATCCTTGTAACATATACCATGGACAAAATATGACATTTCTTATAGGTTGGCAATGGTTGCTATGGTTTTAATACCACAAAGGGATTTTAAATTTACTCTCTTAGTGTTTTAATCTTATCCTATCTTTTTAAAAAGCATATTTCTATATAACTGATGATCAATTTTTAAAAGCTTTGGTGTGACCCTTATTTTCACATTTCAAAAAATTCTATTTCAATTCTTTAAATAGTGCGTTGCTATGGAAATAAGGCAAAAAAACATGCATAAAAATCTGAAAAATACTCTGTTTTCTTGGATACGTACACTTGTATGTAGAATCCCAAAACTTTAATGATTGATATATGTGAACAACTAACGTGACTTTCAATTTTGACTACCACCCAATCTCTAACTGGATGCAAAAAACTGGTACATAGGGTCTAATAGTGACAAAAAATTAACAAAATTGAACATTTTCTCTTCTTGGTAACCATAGCAACAGTGTTGTATTTTTCAACAAACTTTATCAATATATGATATTCAACTTTAGTTCTACCAGATAAGTACTATTCCAGGTGAGTCAAATAATATGTTTCTTGATTAAAAGGTTAGTAAATTCCTAAAGCAGCAAAAATATATCACTTTAAACAGCTAGTACGTTGTTTCCATGGTTGCACTGCAAAGTAACAATTAATCCCAATTTTTCTTATTTTGTCGGTGTTGCAAGGTCCTAAGGATGTATATGTGCCTGTCATGAATTTTATTGTTTTTCCTCAAGATAGAAGCATTAACCCAATCATAGCAACAGATTTTGCATGCTGACACTGTGTTACCATGGCAACCATGGAAGTTATTTTTAGAATAAAATTGCAAACACCTAATGACATAAGGTCAAATATTTTTCATTGTTTTTCTTAGGTTGTTGATTGAGTTTGTTCATGTAACATCTATCATTTGTGAATATTGAGCGTTTTTCAGCATTTTTCAGCATCTAAAATGTATGTCAAATGTACCCATGGTTACCACTTACTTAGAGATAAATTCTGAATAGTTTCTTTATAGCATAAGTGGCAACAAGGTGTCATGTTTTGGGGAGAATGGTTTGTTTATTTTTCTTAGTCTTAATTAAGGCATAATAAAGATTTGAAGTAGCTAAAAATCTCAATTTTTTCAACTCTGGCTGTTGCCATGGCAACCAAGACACATAGCAACGAAATTTTATTTGATATATGTTTCTGGTGTCAAGTTGTAATAATGGGCAAAGTTTCATAAAAATCGGTGACCATGGGTGGCAAAGAAGTTTAAGTGGTTACAGAGAATCGCTATTAATACAGAAGCAACCTCAGGTAGTCATGGTAGTGCAGATTCAAGTTTTTTTTTTTTTTTTTTTTTTTTTTCAAATCAATGTCCCTGGGGAAAGGGTGGGGCCACAATAAATTTTATAGAGAATAACAATATATAGGAAAATATTTTAGAAATCTAGCAGAGGCATGAGTAGTTATATAAATATGCCAGTATCCTCAGGTAAGACAGATTCAAATTTTTTCCAGTCATGCTGTTCTTTGGAGAGTGGGGTCACAATTAGGGATAAAAATTTCATACAGAAATATATAGGGAAAAATCTTTAAAAATTTTCTTCTTAAGAACACCAGATCATCTGGTGTTCTTAAGGAGAAAATTTTAAGAGATTTTTTCCCTATAGGCAGATCCATGGTTACCATATTAGTCTTATTAATATGGAAGCAACCTCAGGTAGTGCAGATTCAAGTTTGTTCAAATCATGGATAGGTGGAGGGCACAAGAAGGGATAAATTTTTTACATGTGAATATGTAGGAAAAATCTTTAAAATTCTTCTTCTTGCAAACAGCAGGGTCATATGCCAGCATCCTCAAGTAATGCAGATTCAAGTTTGTTCCAATCATGGTCCTGGGGGAGGGTGGGGATCAATGAAAGAATAGAAAAAAATCTTTTAAAGTTGTGTGCATGAGATGGGGGAGGGGTCACATACTGAAATTTATTATACATTGTTCTTTATTTCATTTACTTATGAATTTATATGGGGCAACAGTGTTTCCATTAATTTCTGTGTAAAAAATACTTTTTACCCCCTAAAACATCACTCAAAAGGGTCATTATGATGCAGAAAAAATATGAAAAAAAAATTTTAAAAATGAAGTTCAATGTTGTTGCCTTGAAGGAACCAGTTTACTAACTTACATTCAAACTTTCAAGGAATAATTTGTTGCTTTAATTTCCAAGTGGCAGTGATTGAAATTAGTATTTCAACATCAACAATCTATTAAAAGAGGAGGGGGAAACAAAGATACTCTTGTCCCTCCACTTTCAAAAGTGGAAGGGATACTAGACACCCCCTTCCCAAAATACCCATATAGTCACTATATGGATTAATATCAGCTTTTAAAGATGGTGTCTAAGAAAAATATGCTTGGCAACTAAAAAATTGCATTGATGACTAAATTTTTTTTGACTAGGAGCCCACTGGCACCTAAATTTTAGAGGTCGTTTAGAGGGCTGTATAATTGATTTATTTTATGAACAATGCATTTTAAATAGCATGAAACTAATTGCATTTATAAGTACAAGGTATATCTGCAATATAGATTTCTGATCACATTATGTGCAGATCTGCTTAAAGTTGGATGACTCTATAGCTATTTATAGAATAGCACATTATCTTATGGAACATTGTTTTCCAAGACTAAAGAGTCAAGATATATCCCAAATGGAGATATCATCATTTATGAAAGCATTCGCTGATTGGTCGAACAATATCAATTAACTCCAATCACAACTCGAGAAAAAATCCTGAATTTTGATAGCACCATAGGCCAAGGGTTTGTGAGGAGAGTAGTGGATCAGAAACCGTTGGGTAGTGAAGATGTCATTCCATAGATCCTTTATGGGGTTGTGTTATACACAGGTGCCCACAAAGGCCCTTAAGCCTCTTGTCTTCCTTATTTGCAGCGTAGAAGTAGAAAAGCAAAAAGAAATATACTCATTAATGTTTTATTGGTTTATTTTTCTCTCCATTTATGTGTCAAATAATTTACATACAATAAATCTCAAGTTTCTCCAAAAAAATGCTAAAATAAATATATATGATATTATAAGATCAATTTCTTTTTAAGATCAATTCCTTTTATAGTTATAAGACACTATAATTAAATTTATAGCAAAGTATATTTTTTTGATAGTTATGTTATTTTCCATGATGGATTTGTAACAACCTGATATCAATATGTTTATATTTATTTTAAAACATACAATCTATATAATTTTTTTTTCTTTCTAAAACATACATCTTATATAATTGAATTTTTTCCCTTGTAAAGTCCTGGATACTGGAATTAAATGAAGTAAAAGTTGGTCAGATTCCAAGTAGTATTTACTATTTCTGGTACCTGGTTTTAATATCACTTTTTTCCTTGTTCATTGTGTATGTTATATCTATAAACCTACACCAACAAGGAACAGGAATGCAGACTGAAAGAAAGGCAATTTTTTTCTTGAAAATTTATTATACACTTTTTGAATGGGTGCAAAATGATTGATAACTGCATGTTTAATTTGTTTCCATTATCTGATATGCCCATGGCACTATAATAAATAATTTTTGAGTTTGATATAACATGAAATGCAAATATTACATAAATTTCAAGAATGATTGTATTGTTTCAGATATTTGTTTAGGGATACTCTAGCTGCAATAATGTAGCCCTCTCCCCTTTTTAAATTTTTTTTTTTTTGGGGGGGGGGGGGAGAGGCTCCAGAAAATATCAGATTAGCTAGGGAAAATCACACCAAAGGGTCTAACAATAACAACAACTATAATAACAATAATAATAATAACCCTTTATTACATTTTCAACAGTGAAATACTGTGATTTATTTATTGAATAAAAGTGATATTCTTTCACAGTGTGAAAGGATACCAAAATGATATTCTCTCACAGTGTGAAAGGATATCAAAGTAAGTAAAAAATAATTTCTGGTCTGTCATAAGATAGAAATAGTAACTAAGCATCTTGATAGAGCTAAAACTGCAAATTTCTTCCCAAATATGTTGCTAAAATCCATGCTATGTAATGTTTTCAATCACACAACTGCTAAACTGTGACGTCTCAACCGCTCAACTATGACGTCAAGCCTATGACACTGTGTTAAGAAAAGACAGAGGCAAAGTCAAAATCAAAGAAAATGTAATAAACAGAAAATTCAATGTTTTGTAGATGAATATGGAATTTATTTCACTCGTGAGACAGGATTTTTTGATATTTTCACGATTTTCACGAGTGCGAAGCACTCGTGAAAATATCAAAAAATCCTGTCCCACTCGTGAAATAAATTCCATATTCATCTACAAAACATTGAATATCCTCTATTTATTTTTTTTCATGAAACCTTCCCCAAAAAAGTAAAGATAAAAATAGCGCATTAAAATTTACATTCAAAAGACCCTGCATGCCCAGTAATAAATGAAAACTAACTTTTTTCCTGAAATGGGATCTGTATAACATAAATGATATACACTTAATGATTTTTTGTCCCAAAATGAATGGTTAGAATAATGTTACTGTGAGAGTGCAGATGGGTCAAAGTGATTGATTTGGAACAATATATCAGATGTTTCGTATATGTTCTTTTTTTCTCAATATAATGAGAGAGTGGGAGAGGTTCTATTGATTTTTTTATTCAGTGTCACCAAAAAAGCCTGTTTAACTGAAAAGATCTTTAGCTTCACCATGATATTTAGTTTTTAATACTATGAAATTGATGACGAAAAAATGAGCATCTCTCATCTACTCGATCAAGTTTGTACTCTTATCTGGTAATGTACATGTTAAAAACTGCTTAATAGGTTCATAATGAGATCAATTGAAATCTCGTCAATATTGACCTAGATTAATTTTATGCTGTAGTATAAGTGATTATTAATATATGTTTTCACTACAGTTTTCTGAAAAAGTACTATTCAGCATGGAGTTTTGACTTTTGAAGTCACCTGAATCACTCAGGTGACCTATTGCTCTCTCTTTGCGTCATCTGTTGTGCATCTTTCATTAACATTTGAACCGCTGAACCATTTTCAACTAATTTGGCATATAACATATATGGGTGAAGGGGAACAAAAATTTTGTATTCCATGATCCCCCCCAGGAGCCTGAGGGATGGGGCTAAAGCCACCCAAATTAATGCAGTCTTTTAAAATCTTCTTTACTCCTGGACATCATGCAGTTAAACTGTTGGCATGATTGAGCCCTATACCAAAATTATGAAATTCATGGCCACAGGGTCAGGGATTTTGGAGTTAAAGTGGGCATAATTGATCATATAGTGAAAATGCATACCCATCTTTAAAAAACTTCTTCTCTCCCCCTGTATATTTAGCAGACTAACTAATTGCATGATTATTATGAGCAAAGGTGCCTCTTTCAAAATTGTGAAATTCATGGCCACTGGTTCAGGGGTTGTGGTGTTAGGTTGGGACATTAATCATAGAGTGAAAATGCATGATTTCTTTGAAAATCCTTTCCTCTGTTCCTAGTTATGAAGCAAACAAACTAAGTGCATGGTTGTTATGAGCAAGAGTGGCTCTTTCAAAATTTTGAAATTCATGGCCCTGGGTCAGGGTTTCTGGTGTTAGGGTGGGGCTCTATTGATTATATAGTGAAAATGCATTTATTTTTTTGAAAATCTTCTTAGCTCATGGGTATTTAACAGATAAACTAAGTGCATGGTTATGATATGCAAGCATGCCTCTTCCAAAATTGTGAAATTAATGGTTCTTGGGTCAGGATGCTGATACATTCTGGTGATTGTTATTGAATTCTTGTTAGCTTGCCTGAGCCAAAGGTTCAAATGAGCTTTTCTGATCACTATTTGACCATCATTTTTAGCTCACTTGAGCTGAAAGCTCAAATGAGATTTTCTGATCACCCATTGTCTGGCATCTGTCTGTCTGTCCATCTGTAAATGCTTCACATTCAACTTTTTCTCAGGAACCATTTGTGGGGCTACAATAAGGTTTCAAAAATTCACATTGAAATATACATAGGGAAAATCTTTTTAAAAAATTCTTCTCAAGAACCACTGTTTCAAAAAATTGAAACTAATGTGAAAGCTTCCGGAGGTAGTGTAGATTTTAAATTGTTTAAATCATGGACAGCAGGGATAAGGTGGGACCGCAATATGGGATAAAAGTTTTACATTTAATGGACTATAAAGGAAAAAAAAGTTTAAAATCTTCTTAAGAATCACAACAGAACTATTGATTTGCAAACATTATGGACCCTTGGTTAGAATTGGCTATCATCAGGATCAGATTTTAAATAGTGCATGTATATAAATAATGGATTTTCTCCACAACTGCAGGGCCATGTAAATCATATTGATATTGAAGCATACCAATGTTGTGTGGACTCAGATACCCCCTTCTGGTGGGCCATAATATAAGTCACAATTTTTCATGGGAATATGAAAATCTTTTAAAAATCTTCCGAAGAACAGCCAAGCTCAGTGTACTGGTGAGTGTCATGGCCCATGGGCCTCTTGTTCTGTCAATCATCTTTTAACTTTATAACATTTTTGTCTTCTTCTCCAAAACCATACTGAACCAGTTCAGGTTTGCTTAAAGGGCTGTACCTCCTTTCCAAGGGAGATAATCAAGAAAACTTTTTAAAGAAAAGGTTGGACTCATATAAGAACCATTTATCAAAAAACACTGGACCAGAAAAGATGAAACTTGTGTAAAGATTTCATTACATAGTGTAGATTCAATTTTGTTCAAATCATGACCCATTGGAGTAGAATGGGTCCACAAAAGGGGATCAAAGTATATAAAAAAAATTTCTCAAAAACAGCATAGTCATTGTTCTAAAAAGTCAAATTAATATGTGAGCAGTCTCAGGTAGTGTAGATTAAATATGCGATAATCATACTAATTGGATTAAGAAAAAAAAATAAGACACCAAGTGTACATTGCATAGAAAGAACAAAAACACAGTGATAACATTGTTGCTGAATGATTTTATTTTATTTATTTATTTTATTTTTTTTTTGGTGGTCTCTTATGAAAAACGGAATTATTTATGAGAAAAAAATTATCAGTCGTAGAATACTTGGTATGTCAGGTACATGTATATACATTGTATTCCCACTTATTTTATACAAAGCTTAAATTCCTATTATTCATTTAATAAAAGCTGATTGTAACAAAAAAAGAATGAAAACTAAAATGGAAGAAATGAATCTCATCTTTACAATGTCCTTTAGATCACAGTAGATTGAATAGTGTAAGATATTATATAGAATGCTAGTTGCTGTGGCAGATGACAAAATATTGATTTTATTCTGTGAGAGATAGTCTAGCGATCAGTTCCAAGGCATTCATTACAGAATGCTGAGTCTTAGGTATTATATTCTAATGATACTTTACAGGTACATGCTCAGTCACGGCACAGATTGAACAATTCTTTTTATATTACTGTTTGTGTAACTTCCTTTTCTCATTGTTTACGTGACTGAAGCCCTGAATGTGGGGACAGGAAAACTTATAGCAGTGCTTCATTTGATGGAAACAAGTGTTAGATTAGGATGTTCTTAATAACCTTGAAGGTGTTTTTTTCATGAACAATTGGATATTTTGTTGCAGGTAAAGTGAAATAAAAAATCTTTAAAGTAACATCGAAACTCTATTCCAAAATGTCACAGTGTCACATGACTTTGACCTTTTATAATGTGATAAGGAAACTAACTATATTTGGGTATGTTGTAAATTCCCATTTAATTTTATTAGCATTTGAAAAATGGCACTTTAAGAAGTCAGTAATTTGTTTCAAAATTAATATTGTATTTTTAAAAAGACAATCTTTTTATCAAGTAATTTAAAAAAAAAAAGGTTAAGTTGTTGTGCATGGCATATATATTAATGATGTATGTGTACTTATAAAGGCTTACACAGGTGCTTAAATAACAGGTAGAATAGCATTTTTTCATGTTCTTGGTAAGTGAAAATTTAAGAAATAGGCGATAAAGTAAGAAAGGAGGGATTTTCACTATCATTTTGTGAGAAGTAGAAAAGCTGCAATGTGAACATAATACATAAATATACAGCAAATTTTTTTTTAAAGAAATGATAAAAACAAGTTCATTTGATTACTGGAAAGTATAATTTAATAAATAGATAAGGAGTGACTTTTACCTTTATACCAAACAGACTTGAAGTCAACATTTAATTTTTTTCTGAAAAACAAAACTTCCTGAAAAGTAGCATGACATTCAGATTTCCGTCTTAACATTGTGATTGGTGGGGGAAAAAAAATCTTATATAATAAAAGGAAATTTAGCCTGTGACAAGTATTAATATCTTTGACATGTTGGATGCACTTATATCTGCTTTAAAGTTATAGCACTTGTTTTGGCAGAGTTTAATGAGGTGCATAATTTGTGCAGGCAAAGTACATGTATGTGCTTTTAATTCAGTACGTTATGTATTGATTTTATGATTCTGATGATCGCACTTATGTTTATTTCAGTTGAATAAGTTGTAAATCAGGTTTGGAATGAATGTAAGATTTGTCATATTTTAACACAACTTGTCTGGATCATTATGTTATTTTTTTCATTTTGTATTATTTTTACCTGGATTTATAACTTTTATATGTACATACTCAAGTTTTGTTTTGCATAAGTTGTAATTAAAAAATTGTGATTAAAATAGATGTATACTTTAAAGAATAAGCTTTTAAGTATACTTGTAATGTTAAATATTTCAAAGTAATATTTTTTTGAAAACTATTTAATCTTTAAAATATTTTTAAAAATTTTAATGACTTTGACCTTTATACTATATTATATATGACAATAGATGATTTTTTCTCAAAGTATTTCAATCTTTTTTAGGAGGAAAAGGAAAAACCGGCTGGTGTCTCTGTTGAGGAATATAAACGACTACACAACATTGGCTCTAGACTGTCAACAGAAAATATCATCACTTACAAGGAATCAGCTTTTCTCCAATCCTCCAGTTCAGACACTTTGTATTATAGTGTGACTTCCAACAGATCTTTAGAAAAGATTAGTGACTCTGCTTTTGCTCTAAATACAGTTGATCATCCACTGGATTATTGTAAGACAGGCATTTCAACAGACAAATCCAAAACCACAGTGTGTAAATCACCTAAGAAGACAGATAAAAATGTAAAGATTGAGAATGATAGAGAAGAAGTTGTCAAAGAGAAAGTAAGAAAGAAAAGTAGTGAGTACAAGAATGGTGAAAGGAAGTCTCCAAATAAAGAAAAAAGTCCAAGTAAAACAAATAAATCACTTCCAAGTTCTGAAGGTAAAAAACAACAAAAGAAGTCTGACCCAATTCTAATGCCTGGGCGTAGAGTAAGGAGAGAGGCCAGTTTAAACGCGATGGCCATGGTGAACATTTTATTTGAAAAAGAAACACCAGTTCCAAAGTCTCCAAAGAAACGCAGATCCTCCTCTGTGGCTGATTTATCCCCTGAAGAAAAAGAGGTCTCTAGTTCACCTGTGAAAAAAGCCAAAAATACAGAAAAGAAATTGGAAAAGAAATCTCAGAAGAAAAACCATTTGACTGTTATAAAATCCTTAAACAATAAAAAAGAGAAGGAAAAGAAAAAGATTTTGAAATCAAATTCTCTATTCTTAAATAAGAAAATGCTCAAATTGAAAGCCAAAAAGAAACTTGAAAAAGTGAAAAAGAAAGTGATTAAGACTAAGTGTGATAGTGAAAAAAGTTCTGATCCCAGTAAGCCAAAAAAGAAGAGAAGAGACACAAGGAAAGCAGCAAGAACTCATGAAATTGTGATTCCCAAACGAAAATGGTGTTGCTCAGGATCTATGTGCTCTACATGCTTTCAGCCATTGACATGCCAGCACCAAAGTGCCATGTATTGGAACACTCAAGATATACCCCACAGTGACAATATACCCCGATCAAACAGCAATACAGACTCTGATGATGTTAAAGCATGCATCAATATGGATATGGCTACTTCAGGTTATTCATTGTCTCGATTGCAGCATATAGATAGTGCTTCTTATGTGAACTCTATGGTGCAACATTCTGCCCTATCTTCACATCGATGCCCTCAGTGTGCCCAGGCTGCTGGGATGATACCAGGCTGTCAGACTTATGCCCTTGGTGGAGTAGGAGGGTTGAGTTCTGTAAACCTTTCTGCAGTAATGCCTTATCCTCCAGCTTATGGAGGGTCCTATACATTACCATATCCTGGGACATCTACACTGCCACACTGTTGTAAGTTCTTAACACCTTTTAATTAATAAAGATTAAATTGATTAGATTGTTAGGTATTTTATCAAGTTCATACCTTGAAGTCCTCTTACTGACCCTTAATTAGATACTGATTGAATGTTGAATTTGATCCTTTGTGTAATAATTGTATGGAAGAGGGTGAATAAAATTGGTTGATAAACTCCCGATAACCACTAGCTTGCAAAGAACAAAATCAGATGAAAAGTAATAAATATCAGTATCCTGTTGGTGAAGCTGAGCACAACATTGTGATCATTCAATTTATGTTTCCCATGAAGGCATTTAATGTCTACATCGGTATTGATTTTATATTTATCGGTGCTCATGTGATGGGATCAAGTACATGATAATGTCAACTACTGTTCCCCTGCATTATAGATGGAATAGATCATGAATTCAACTAAGCTTATTTTCTTTGACTAAATCTTTTTTGTCTTGTCACTTTATTTGATGTATTAATAATCAATGAAAATTTGATTCAATGACATATTTAAATTCATTATATGGTCAACATGACTACAGACATAACTTAATTTTCTATTAAGTAATTATTTTTAGTTTGGGCTAGTTAGTTATGACTATTTTGGTGCATTTTTGAAAACCTAATCCCGCTAAATAAAAAAGACTGGTTTAAAGAAGAAAATTATTGAATTATTTTAAATGTCACTTGAAAAAATGCCAAAAGACAAACTAATGTGAAAATCCAATGTGAAGCAGTAATTTATAAATAGGTATTTTTAGCCTAAAATCTTTATTTTCTCAATGTTAAGGTAAATAAATTTGATTAAAGGAAGATACATATAAAATTATGAATTTTGAAGTCAAAGGTCAAGGTCAAAATGATTTTCCTCATGAACACACTTAAATGTGGCCCAATAAATAAGCATACTGTGCGTGAGTTTTATAAATAAGAATAAATGAAGATAATTTATTTTTTAATCTTATTAAAGACATTCATTATTCAACAGGGAAATAATCTTTGAAATAACCATGAAAAACAATCCATTTTTAATGTAATATCATTAATGCACCTACTTTCAGTTACTTTATAAAATAACTGGATTTAGTTATACAACTAAGTGATCACAAGGGATTATCTTTATTTTTCAGCATGTCCTCAATGTTTGTATTACTCTCAGCCCAATGCAAACATTTCCCATCAGCCACTGCCTTCAAGAGATCCCTGCATCTTATCACATCCGCCAATAAGTATTCAGCACATTGAAGACAAACACCTCGAGGACTCTGACACCAAGGTTGCTGAGGAGATTATCGATGTAGGAATTGAAGAGTTTCCTGTTGTGCAGCAGAGTGTTTTCACAAAGTCAAACACTGTAGAAAAAGTCAGGACAAAGGGCTCAGATTCAAAAATTACCAAAATCAAATCAAACTCATCCAGCAGTGAGAAAGATTTAACAAAATCTGATAAAAAGGACAAGAAAGAAAAAGGGGAGGTGCAAAAGAAATCTTCAAAAGAACCTAAAGTCAAGTGTCCTAAAGCCCCAAAGGAGAGAAAAAAGAGCACATCTAAAAAGGAAGCTAAATTACAAAGAGCAATTTCCCTCCATGGTTGGCGACTACATGGGCCACTGGAGAAGAAAAAAATATACAGCTTTGTAAGTGAAGAATTGACATGCACAAGAGCAATTTAAATTAGAAGTATTCATAGTTATGTGAAACTTTTAGATTTTTCTTTGATATTTATGAATTTACACAAGTAATCAGTGTAAAATAAGTCCATATACACATGTGCTTTACAATATATATGTTCCATTTTCTTTAGAATTTCTCTAATCTCTGTGTTTAATATTTTCTTAATGCATGTTCTCAGTTTTTTCTTCCATTCTCTGAATTTTTATGCCCCGCCATGAATATGGCCGGGGCATATAGTGTTTGTCATGTCCGTCTTCCGTCCTTCTGTCCTTCCGTCTGTCCTTCCGTCACACTTTGCGTTTAGCTCTGTTCAAAGCTCAGTTTCAAAGAAACAATTCAAAATATTTTTATCAAACTTCATATGCTGATAGATATTGATGAGAGCTATGCAACTGCATCAACTTTTTTTGACCTTGATCTTTCCTTTGACCTTGACCTCACTTTTCTTAATTTAGTGTTTAGCTCAGTTTTAAAGATACCATTCAAGATAGTGTAATCAAACTTCAGATGTTGATACATACTGATGTAAGCTATTCAACTGCATCAACATTTTTTGACCTTGACTTTTCTTTTGACCTTGACCTCACCCTTCTTAAATTAGTGTTTAGCTCAGTTTTAATGAAACAGTTCAAGATATTTTTAACAAACTTCATATGCTGATACATACTGATGAGAACTATTCATCTGCATCAATATTTTTTTTACCTTGACCTTTCCTTTGACCTTGACCTCACTTTTCTTAAATAAGTTTTTAGCTCAGTTTTAAAGATACCATTCAAGATAGTGTTATCAAACTTCATATGCTGAATCAGATACATACTGATGAGAGCTATTCAACTGCATCAACATTTTTTGACCTTGACCTTTCCTTTGACCTTGACCTCACTTTTCTTAAATTAGTGTTTAGCTCAGTTTTAAAGAAACCATTCATAATATTTTTATCAAATTTCATATGCTAATATATACTGATGAAACCTTTTCAACTGCATCAACAATTTTTGACCTTGACCTTTCCTTTGACCTAGACCATACTTTTCTTAAATTAGTTTCAAACTTCATATGCTGATACATACTGATGTAAGCTATTCAACTGCATCAATATTTTTTCACCTTGACCTTTCCTCTGACCTTGACCTCACTTTTCTCAATTTGTGTTAAAATGTTGCATTACTAATATACCCTCAGCGGGGCATTCATGTCCTATGGACATATTTCTAGTTTTTATTATGTGTTTTTGACATCAGAAGAAATATGAAAGAGAGTATTACAAGTTAAAGAGATATTAATTGAATACAAATTTAAACAGAGACAAGAAATTTAATGTTTCTTTTGCAGAACAATATACATGTACATGTAATTGTATATCTTTTTATGCAGTTGATATACCCACTGTAGTGTTTCAGTGTATTCTTTTGTTTTACTGGTACACAAAAAATTGGTAAAGCACTGCTAATATCTAAATTAGAAATGATGTAACATTTCAATTTTTTTTCTGATTCTAAAAGGTAATGAAGTTTTTTTTCTTCATCTTTTGATAGTCTATAGGTATATCATTTGAAGCTCAGTGTTCCCAAGCCATACGACACTCGGATGGAGATATCATTCAGGTCAGAGATTGTGTAATGCTGAGGTCAGGGCCAAAGACAACCGATATACCTTTTGTTGCCAAGGTCACCCAGTTCTGGGAGCATCCACAAGAGGGTATGTGATTTTCCAGGGTAATTTTGAAGCAAAATATAACGAGGAGGTCAATGGGCTATTAGGAGTCAACTGTGTTTTATGGCACATTATGCAACAGCTTTCTGAATTGTTTTAGAGCTATAGATTAAATTTTACAATGGTGACGAAGAACTTGGCATTGATTGCAAGTGAGATATGTTGTACGGTAGCTTTTTTATAACTTCACAGGGGAAGAAAGAATTACCCATACTATTGGAGAAGAAATTTTTAACATGCCTCTAAATGGCTAAATGTTCAATTTTGGTCATTATCAATGTGAGCATAAGAGAAAAAATATGAACAGTTGTTGAATATCATTTGTGTTACTAATGTGGTCACAAGGTGATGACAAATAAATGCTTTCTAATGTTTTCGACCATTCAAATCATAAAAAGGCTTTCATTGTTTGTGATAACTTCAGTTCGTTGCTTAAATATTATAACATTGAACAACCAATTTTCCCAAAAGTTATTGATGTAAAAGAGTTTTTTTAAAAAAAAAAAAATAATCTTCACAGTTTTCTTGCTCATTATGGCATCATATAATCAAATGTGCACAATAAAGTCTCTCAAATCAAATGAATTGATCATACTTCACACTGAGATTACCTACGATCAAAGGTTAAAGCTGTGTCATATTATTGACCAAAAATCACTTTTGGAAAAATGTATAAATCCTGTCCTGGCAATATATTGTAATGGAGAAGCACTTGAAGCTCATACTTGGAAGGAAGATTACTTATGACCTGAGCTTGATCAAAGGTCATTTGACAAGTTCAAGGTTACTGGCCAAAAAAGTATAAAATTTATGTCTGATCCTTTACTTTATGAGAAAGAAAAAATGGAGGCAGCAATTTAAAAAAATATTAGGGATGTCAACGAGTACCCGGTTAACCGGGTACTCGATCGAACGTCCGAGTATCGAATACTAAAAATGGTACTCGGTTACTCGGATGTGTATTTTTTCTTATTTCAAAGTACATATTTTTATCAAAATCTTATCAAAAAATAACTTAAATATGCATAAGGGAAATTAGTGTGTCGTTATCTACACATGTAAACACCCGTTATCGCCTATGGCTGTGTATATACAGTAATTAGTGACCAATCACCTGGTACACAGCTGTTCTCACCTATTGTGGTCCTTAATTTTTTTGATGGCTTCAATGATTGTTTTTCGGTGAGCATCGTTTAATATGGTCCTTTATCTTCAAATAATTTTTACATTATAAGTTAATATACGGCAGCGAAATCGGACGTGCATAGAAATGCCGCTACCCACTTCAAAATAAGTAGATTCAAAAAGTTTCCATAGTGTAGACTAGCGATCCAAACAACTTCCGTTCCAGTCTATCATCACAAACCTGCATAGCAGATTCTCCTCCTTTTGCATTGGTGAAATAGATCCTAAACAAGAACTGTAAACCATTTGTCCATTTGTAATTTTTGATGTATTAATTGCGTCATTTGTGTTTATTTAATAAAAAAATTTCCGTTGGACTCCATGTTTATATACATTCAAAAAACGTGATTAAAACAGCTTTGGGGTTTTACAAATTAACAATTAAAAATCAACAAACTTGTATTTACATTTTTACCGAGTACCTGGGTACTCGATCGGAAAAACGTCCGAGTAACCGATTATCAAAAATTGACCGATTTGACATCCCTAAAAAATATATATATATAAAAGAAAGGGGGGTCATTTTGCTGGCTTGCTCACAAAACCTCTGTTGATTTTGAATTGCAGATACAGTGTTTATTATCAACAGTTTCTGGTTTAATACAGTATAGGCTTATCATTCACCAATGGAATATGTTTAGGGTTGGCCTCATTCTTAGGATTCCAAAGGATGAGAACCTTGAACTATTCACATTTTTCTTTTACTATCACCAATGTTTTACAATAACAAATTTAGTTAAAATTGGTATAGTGCTTCTGAAGAATTGATCTTTACAAAGAAGTAATTAAATATAATATCGTATTTAAACAAAAAATAGGGTATTGTATTGAAAGTTACCGTATTAGTGGAATTTTTAGCAAGATGCAAATTTAGCAATTTATTCAAAGAAATTGGTATATATTTCAAGCAAGAAGTAATTATAGCGATTTTATAATGTCAAGAAAGAGAGTTTTAACAACCAATACAGAATACTGTAAACATCTTTTATTCATGTGTGAGAAAAATTCGTGAGTTTCGCGACCTACTTTATCTCTTGAATATTAATAATTACAAACAATTTATTTTGCTTTGTTTTTGTAGAGAATGTTTCCTTAGTTGCGAAAATTAATCGTCGCGGATTGATTTCAAATGGACGAATCATGAATACTTGGTTTACAGTAAATTGTTAGCAATATTCAATTTTAGCCATCTCGAAATCCTTGCTAATATGTGTACTGCCAAAATTGAAAGCTCATTAAAAATTCTGCTTATATCGTGGTAATTGCTTTATATTGAGTTGAAAAGGTTTATTAAAAAGAGTTCCGAGTACAAAGCTACATATTCCATATGGTGACCATGTCATTTGGCATTACATTCTATTAAATTTTAAAAATAAATGCAGTTTAAAACATTGAATCACTTTCAGGAGATGTTATGATGAGTTTACTGTGGTACTATCACCCAGAACACACAGAGGGAGGCAGAAAGAGCCAGCATGCTTCATGTGAGCTGTTTGCCTCCAAACACAGAGATGAAAACAGCGTAGCTTGTATTGATGACAAGGGTTATGTTCTCACGTACAATGAATACTGCAGGTAAGAAAAATAGAATTACATTGTATTGTGGAGTCAAGATGTAAATTATATTCAATGAATTAATTAAGGGGGATGTTGAAATTCAGGACAAGACTTACTGTAGATCACCAAATTTTCATGACACCTTATTTTCGCGAGATTTGTCTTTGATATTTTAAGGCGAGACAAAATTTTTATGAATTCTGGTTATGTTTTATATAATCTTCACTAATAAAAATATTCGTGAGAATGAAATTATGAGTAAGTAAATTTTTTATGAGTGAAAAGTGATTTACAGTATAACAATGCAGAAAAGGGAAGTATGTCGGTGTCGGAGATATCTTGTGACATTAATTTTAATTAATTTGGTATCTTGTATCATAACATATTGTCTGTTACACTGAAATGATAGAATGTATTTCTTTCTTCTGCCTTGTATTTTAAATACAAACAGAAAATAAACTTGTAGAAAATAAATAGCATAGGGAAGCTCATTGTAGCAAAAGAATAATGTTTCATAATGTATCAATAATACTAAAATGTAAATGACCTGATAATTAATTTACATTATTTTAAAATCTTCAACTCTGTTGAGGAATGAAGCAGAGCTTGGAAACTAATTGTTATACCTTTGTCTGAAGCAGATCTATAATATGATGTGTATTTGTAGATTTCGCGCTGAAAGACTACGCAAAGAAACAGAGCAGCTTCCTCGTTCTAAGGTCGTGCCTTCCATTGATTATCCTCACTCTAGTCGACTCCCTCCTGACAACGCAGACACAAGTGCTGTATTTCTATGTCGCCAGGTCTATGACTTCAAGTTAAAACGCATTCTGAAAAATCCATCCTAGCATTGGCAAAATAGATATACATGTATAATTTCATTTTGTTAAAATGCAGGTTTATTATTCATTTTAGGTGTACTAAAAATACTGAAAAATGTACTAAAAAATGAAACGAATTAAATCAAATATTTATTGAAGAATGATTGAACAAGCTGTACATCAATTTTTTGCTTCATTTATTAAATTTTATATCAATAATGTAAATGAAAAATTGTACTTTTAATTAAATTTTTATTAACAAATGTAATGTAATTTAAATAGAAATTGTTTTACAACAGCCCTCTGTTAGATACAGACAGAAATTGCAGTCAGTGCAGTTCTAAACTTTGTTTTTTACAGAACCTTTACATATTAGTCTGGGTGAATGAATGTGATAAGTAAGAGTTACGCTTGCATTTCAGGTGTTGATAATGCATATGTTCCTTGTTGAATTTTTGTTTTGATTTTTATTTGAAGAAAACTCATGTTTGTATTAGCTCATATTGATACAAAAACTCAATGTAAATTATCTAGTCCATGTCAACATATACATGCATTTTAATTTCATTGTTGGTAAATGGCTGTATATTGGTATGTTTACTCGTGATTTGTGTGTGTATTGTTGATGAAATGTATATGAAAGTGAGATGGTGAAGAGCATGCTTGACACCGACTTTTTTTTATCTCGAGTTAACATTTTTATATGAATCTCTTCTGTACTTTGTATATCTGATGTACTTTATACAGTAGTAATGAAAGGAATTTTTAATACTGACAGTTTAAATGTGCAAAGCCAGAGGTGAATCTAGGAAATTGTGAAAGTGGGCCAACTCCCCCAATTTTTTTTTCAAAAGTTTGGGAGTTGTCCAATGGGGGTTTTCTCGGTGAAATCCCTGATTACAGGACATGTATCTACAGGTAAACATCAGTATCTTGAACATGGGATATCTTGAATTCCAAGCTTATGTTGAAGTCGATCGCAGGTTCTGACCATATTCTATATATATATATATATGATTTAAAAAACTAGTATCTCAAACACATTAATCTCGAAAACCCCACTTATGTCAAAGTATATTTAAGGTCCCAAGTCCTAATTGGACTGAATTTTCAGGTCTACTGAACACACCTGTTGTCGCGACTTCACACATTCTCGCCAGTGGCGATTAACACCTTCTAAACACTACATTGCTAAATTGTAGGAATCATAAATTTCTTGTGTAACGTATGGTGCAAACAAGGTTTTCAAGTGGGACAACTTGAAAAATATAGCATTATCCCACAAAAATACACATTCTAGATTCACCTCTAAAAGCTAAATTTTACAGTCACTTTAGATACTACCTTTACATACTAAAACAATATATTTTTTGCAATGCATACTAAAGGGAATTTGTATTTTTTGCTTTACATTTTATCCTCTTATTTTTGCATAATTTTTAAGTGTCTTAATATGCAGTGATGTTGAAGAATTTTGTTTCTGTCATTATTTTTATCTGGTCTGGTCTGTTAGATATAGGTGTAAAAATTTCATCATGCACATCAGTAATCAATTATTTAGGTGATGAGAAATATAATAGAATTAGGAAAAAAGTTATCGAGTGTAATCATGTATATCATCTATTTTCCTTTTAACGACATACATGAATATGTATGTGCCTTGGTACTTGAGATTGAAACTGATTAAGTTTTTACATGCATTCCTTTGTTATCTAGTCTTTGTTGTATGTTATTAATTTGTGAATGTATGCAATGTTCAGTTAGATGTTATTCTCTGACTTGTTTCTTGTTACTAGGAGATGAAGCTTGAAGTGATGTGATTCTAAATGTCCCAGGAGAGACTGCAGTTATGTTGTAGAAGTAAGGTGTTATTTGTTCAACATTGTTTCATTATATATGTCTTTCAGAGTAGTGTGATTGATAATGAATTCAGCATTGTCCGTTCCATGAAGGGATAATATAGGTTTAAATGAATATGTTTTATGTGTTGCTTGAGGTAAAACAGAATAAGAATCTTGTTTTTCCCGTGTTGTTGATTGCAGTAGCTGGTCTTTACTAGTGTTGTATACATGTAGTACATAAATCTACAACCATGTTTTATTATCACTGATGATGGGAAAAAACATAGCTACTTGTGTATAAATGAATTCTACAAATATCTCCATACAATATATATTTACTGGTAAAAAAAAAAAAGAATGATAGTCATTTTGTGGGAGGTCAAACCTTTATATGCATTAATATGTAAATGTTTCCAGAAGAAGTTATCAGTACTGGGTTGTTTTCTTTCTTTTTTTTAGTTCAGAAGTACAGCAGTTTTGTTTAGTACTCCATAAATCCATAGACATGGTTTCTCAAAAACTTTTCAAAATCATTTTCCCCCCTCAAAATTTTATGGAAACATTATAACCATTTCAACCTGTGCACCTGCTATTTTTAGATTGATTTGTGAAATTTTAAAAGTTGTGGCTTTTTTTTTTAAAGGTTTCATTGTTCATTATACTGGTAAATTGTGCATAATGTTTATTTTCCAGGCTTTAACTTGAAAAAGAAGAAATATATAAGTTTGTTCTTGGCACAAAGGTTGTTTATGACTAGAGTTTCTCTTATTTTTAAACCAAGGTCATCTGGACAAATTCAAAGCCACATGGTTTAGATGTATCTAGTTTGAATGTTTGGATAAGCTGAAATAAAAGTTTTGATTTTTACTGGGCATGATTTTTAAACATGATATTTAAGATTCTCATACTTGGTATGGAACAGAGGGTGTAAACTGACCCTCAACCAAGGTAACTTGGAAAAGGTCTAGGTCACATGGTTCAAAAGTTGTCCGTACCATATAAAAGAGTATCATACTTGGCTTGAATTTTGATAATTACTGAAAACATGTACATTGTATATCATGATCCTAAACCTGGAAGGTCATTTAGACAAGGGCATAGTCATCAGGGCTTTTGTGTAAACTTGTGAGGGACATGTCATTTTAACAGAGGAACATCAGAGAGATTAGTGCTTTGCATAAAATTTGCTTGTGACCAAGGAAGCTGTAATGATTCTAAGCCATGTTTATTTGACAAAGTTAGGTCTCTTAGAAGTTTAAATTTTTGTGGTCCATGATTTTTTTAAAACAAGGATTATAGAGGGGCATACTGTTACTTTCATACCTGACATGTTAGATGCTCGAGGTCTGAGGATGCATACATGTTAACTCTATCACTTTAGGCGGAAATCTACCACTTTTTTTCTCCATCTCCTGCCTACTGCTTTTATTCGCAAATCTACCACTTTTCTACAAACTCCATTTTTGGTTCGCTTGGGTAGCCATTTTTGAAGATTTTGGAGGTTTAACACTCTTTTGAATCACATTTCTTCAAAATCAGGTCACAGAAATTTGGAATTAGATATTTTGTGAAAGGCAGAATACTCTTGTTATTTTAAGCTTGCCCTTGTCGAGTTTTTTTCCTGTGGGGGGGGGGGGGGGTCTAGTCTTCTCAGGACTTGAAAAGTTTGTAACTTTTTTTATGCAGTGAAGTAATGCAATTAAGGTTTTACAAGTCTACTCAGTACATTCAATAAATCGCAATTGTTAAACAGTGATATTCTTAAATATGGTATTCAAAGTTAGTGTTGAAATATGCTTGTTTATTTTCTTCATTACATTAGGTAAAATCAAGAGTGCTCCCTTTTTGTATTATTTTGAACCTCAATAATTTTCCTAGTACATGTATATACAAATTAATGAAGTCTCTGTGTATGATGGGGTGAATGTAATAAGTTCAGCATAGTAATGTGATAATGTATTAAATTTAAAGCTGGAGTATATAGTCTTTAATCATGTTCTTTGAAAAAAATCTTCATTTTATAATAAATATACACAGAAACCTATTTCTGCTGCTTATGTTGATTTTGTCGTTGAATGATTTGTTACGTTTAAAGACTAATATTTATCTTGTAAACCTTAGGTTGGAATAAATTTTAACTTCAGTATGCCATTGCCCTTGAAATAAAAGTAAATCAAGATCTGAATCATGGTCATATCTGAATAGTCAAGGTCAAAGAGCAATGAGATGGTGCAATGTTTTCCAACCTTTTACTTATTAACACTTGATAGGAATGAATAAATATGCTGTTGCTGAAGACCCATATGAATACCCTGACTCAGAGTTCTGTCTCAAACTGTAAGGTCACTGACCTAGGCCATAAGAAATTGTTATATCATATCTGGACATAACTTTGGAGCCCCTAGTTGGTACATGTTCAAACTCTGAGTATGATACTGCTGTTGAAATATAGCTGTGTTATGAACTTGCTGTAAAGTCATCTCTCATGGGTGAAAGATCAAAATTTTGATCCAATCAAAATTAGTCAACTCAGAACCATTGATAAAAAAATTTTTCAATCCCTTATATGTGAACCACTGTATTACATCATGTTATCAATGCATCATCAAGATCATAAAGTGATGGACATTGCTTCTTTCCTCTTTCACTGGGTCTTCTTTTAAACCCAGGCCATCCTTGCTGGGGTTCTCATTGTATGAAATTCTACTTATAGTTAATATTTTTCTTATTTGGATTTTTTCAAAAAAAGATAAGAAAATATAAAAAATACTTCCATCCTTTAATATTTTCTCTTGAAAATTGACCAGATCTTTTATTTGCATTGATCAGTAAAAAAAAAAAATAATTAAAATATATTTCAGCAGAGAACATTCATGAAATAACTGTCTAGTTTATTAGGGTTTATATACACTGAAGCACTTGGAACTTTGCATAAAAGACCCACTTTCTACCAACAGCTCATACATTCACTCCTGTCATTGCATGGCTTTCTAATATCACTACATGTACCACAATATACCAGTAGTGCATTTGTTTTAATTCATTATAATTAGAAAATTAATTTTAGTAGGTAGACATTTACTTAGTATATCTTGAATTATAACTTGAATTGGAATGGATCCTTGGAATATCACTTTATTTCAGAAGTGTCTGTAAGAGGAAATAACAAGAACTCTGTTTAGGAGGTTGTAAATGACCATGTGCTACAATGTATGTATGACCCCAAAAAACCTATATTTCTTATGCTAACACTGCCTTACACATCAAAAATACTTTCAGATCTAAAGAACTTATCATAACATCAGTAAATGAATATATCTATGTATTATACCTAATTAAACACACAAGAATATCACAATCCACTTATATAAAAAAAAAAAAAAGGGACAACAGTCTGGCATGTAGATACAGTGTATATAAAATAATAGGTCCTAAAAACATCTTACTTTACAGTAAAGTAAAATAAACAGAACATCTAAAATAAATGTAACATTTAGTTCACTCAGATCAGTTTTGTGCACTAAATATTTAGAAAAGCATCGTGTACAGACAATTAACATCACTTTATACTGAATGATATATAATTGCTTCAAACAGTAGAACTTTTTAATAGATTTATGTGAATAATTGCTAAAACAGTTTTACTACTAATTGTTAACTAAGGGATACAACATACTTAATGTACATGTAAAAGTCTGAACAATTTTTATTTGGAATTATGCACAAGTACATGTACTTATTTGAAAGACATTATTTATATAGATTTTAATTTTAATTTATATACTTAAATACTTCCGAGTCAAAAGAAAAATAATCTATCTACAAACAATACTCCACATGAAAACATTTTAAACTATAAACACCATAAAAGGATTAATGACTACCTTTGTTGAAATGATTGCATTAATTCATATTGGAATGAAGAAGACGATCTAGGCTTAGGAGCCAAAATGCCAAATTACATGTAACAACTTTAAATCTACTGTTAAATTTCTAGCTTGAAATACCGTAACAAGTTAGCAATACATATCACACTGTGACAGTAAAAGAAACTTAGTTTTAAAACACACAACTTTTTTGGGCATTTATATACTGCATTAAACATATTTTTTTGTATTGTTATATAAAATAGCTGACTAGATATATTTCTTTACAAAAATAAAGTAATTTTAAAAGACGGTTGATAAAATGCAGAAAATTTAAAGTGATATGATCCATATTTTGGTATTTTTCAACAATGCTATATAAGTGTATGGATGATTTATGTTAAAGTAGAAGTCTCTGACAAGATTGAAGCTCTGTACATTTGAAACTATGTGGACCTGTAGCATTCTGACTTTTTTAAAAAATTACAGAATAATGTCAGTAATGTTACAAACTTTTATTCTCATGCAAGAAATTTCCACAAGATTTGCTACCTTCTTTTACTCATGAATACAAGTATTTATCACCACAAACCATTGATATTTTTATAGGTAAACTAGTATTTCATTTTATTGAAATCTGTCCAAAACAGGGAAATTAGTATTCTGAAAGAATTTCAAAGATAATGATATAATTTAAGTAATCATGGGATCAACATTTACTGAAATCTAACAGTGATGATGTAGACTAATTGATTAAATTTATTTTGATGAAATTAATGAAATAAGAGTAAAATTGTAGGAGGAGAAGCATTTAAAAAAAATTTTACAGTGAAACAGAAAACTAGATGGATGGATGACAAACACATTACCATTGCATAAGTCCTTTTTAGTATGACTATTAGAGGAAAATACATGTATTACTTTCTCAAGAAAGTAATCTCCAATCTTGAACAAATGCACTTTTTCTATATATACATGAATGCTAAAACAAAAACAAAACAAAACAAACAGTATGCTAAAATAAACACAAACAGTTACTTATTTTTTATATATTTTTTTAAAAAGACCAAGAATTTCTCAAAACTGAAATATCCACAGAATTATGGACCATATCACTTTAAATTAAGTAGATAAAATTATTATTTTTTAAAAATGGGATTGTCCTACATGTACAAGTATATATAAGTAAACAAAATAACTACATATGTACATTTACAATCATCAAATCCAAAATATTTAACATATACCACAAAATGCTGCAACACAGAGAATATTATACATGTCTATGTACATTCTCAATTTAAACAGTGACATTAAATACATACACCTAACAACAAAGTAATTCAACCATGAAAGACATAGGTTTACAGAGAGTACATGTAACAGCAAATTTGGGTTATTTATGAAATCTGCTCTGTGTACTAAAATTTAATCAAAAGAATATAAACGGATTCATCAAATCTTAATCAATTGAGATTTTTAGAAACAGCTTTGTAAAGTAAACTAAACATAAGAAAAAATTCAAAGCTACACTGAAGCCTACAACTGTATAGTGCCATGGTTTTTCTAGATACTTTGATCATGATGACTTGTGGTTGTTGAGCAGAGACAGACATGGATAAAACAAACGTAGAAATCCAGAATCTGATATTTCTTCTGACAAAGACCTAAAAAGTTCCTGAAATTAAAAAAAAAATAGAAAAATTTACATATACATTTATTAAGAATAATAAATCACCAAATGTTTGTTTCCTTCACCTATTGACATATTTCCCTTTAACTCATGATGTATCCATGATCAAAATTAACCCTAAGGCTAGCTAGGATTATCTTCTAAAGTTATTCCATAACAGAATTATAGTCTGGACAAGAATTTCAAGAAGAATATAATACTGATTTAAAACCGAGTAACTTTGACCTTGTTCAAATGAACATGGTGCAGGATTGTTACACACCCTCCAGACACATGCAATCTAACATGCAATCTTGTTCAATTTACCCTGTACATGTTTATTAGGGTCTAAACATATTCTTGTGTTACAGCAACCTATGTCTCAAGTTCAAGCTTCTAATATGTTCTTTGGCAAAAACATTATTTGAATACTTTTGTACCATGTAACCTTGATTTCATCAAAATGACCTTAATACAGACATATGGATGTTGGAATTCCAGAATATCATCCCCCAAAACTTTGCTTGCAGAGATACAACTACATGTTTACAGCCTTAAATATCTTTGTATGGGAATTTTTTTTTAGTAAAGAATGATTCATTCACTAACCTTACAATTTCTGGTAGTTCTGGAGCCTGAAATATATGTTTGTGTCCATATCCAAAAGAGGCTTTGAGGGGAATGAACTGCAGAGGACCACTGTCCTGGGGTCTATTATGCTGGGCTGACTTGTATAACTGTAATAACAAAGCAGTATTTAGAGAATTTAAATGTTAAATGACTCTTGTAGACTACAGCAAAACTTCACACATTCACCTCGAGATAAAAAGTTGCTATGTATATTCTGTGTTTTTGTTGACATCTTAAAATTCACGAAGACCCACCCATATGTGATATGTGTGGGTCTAAGAATCTTGCACTTTTTTCAGCAGCATGGCAAAGTCAAAGTCATTTTTATTAAATCTATTCAATAACTCCCAAAAATTATTACCTAGAAAACCTGCTGTGGATTATTTACTTTAAAATTCATCACTAGTGATTCAAATCTTCAGAAAAAATGTGGTATCGGGCATAATAAGGTAACAAGAATTTTGTACCATATATTTGCAATAACAGGGGGAAAGGTAGCTAATCTGGGTTCTATATAATGAGGAAATTAGAACAGAGATCTTTTTAATACTAACTGAAAGTGGCAGAATGGAGGAAAGGGGTGTGTGTGTATATATATATATATATTAGGGATGTCAATTTTGTCAATAATTCATATTCGAATATTCAATGCAAGTATTCGAATATATTCGATAAAATAAATAAAATCTGTTTAATTTATATAATGCATCATCCTACTCTCATGAAAGGTTTAGCGTAGGTATACTTATATTGGAAGTAAAATTGTATGAAGACTTTTGTAGGTGTACAATAAGGAATTCCATTTGATATTTGTCAATGTTTGAAATAAATAATTGATATCAATGTAGAAAAGTATAATTTTAACAAAGGAAACATGTGTATTTATAGTGGCTCCAACTGAGGAACCAGTCGTCTTACCAAAGGCGAGATGTAGTCGTAACGGTGTACTTTTCAGATTTCAATACATGTAATGAATTACAGTTATCTGCCTAATAAGAGATATTATTATAATCTTTGATACAATGTAAACAAATATTTCCATAGACAATTTTCCTAGGTAATTAACTAATTTCCAGATAATGAATATAAAATTTAGAATTATGTACAACCCGAGATAATCATTGACAAGTAATTTACACATTTATGCTGAAATTGAGCAATATTGAATACAGACTAATTTTATCGGACATTCATTCAATGATCAATTAAATTTATTTTGAAAAGTATACTCCTCGCGTCTTTTAGACATTCTAAGAAGGTTTTCATTTTGTTGTCCTTGATTCTAGATCCGATAGTATCTAACTAATAAAAACTATGAAAGTACGTTTTGTATTATACATAAAGCATTATTGTACAATTCATTAACACCTTGCTTAAAACAAAATACATGTAATTTAGTAGATCTATAAGATAAGAAAGTAGTGAAAGAAATCAGGCGATCGAATTTGATCGTTAATAAATTAAACAGGGATAATTCCAGCACTGTTCTAATCAAAATTTATTAATCACAGTACTTCTTTTTACGAAATCTGAAAAACACCGAATATTCGAATCTTAAATTCATATTCGAATATCAACTCATCGAATGAATATTCGAATGTTCGAATATTTGTTGCCATCCCTAATATATATATATATATATATATATATATATATATATATATATATATATATATATATATATATATATATATATATATATATATATATATATATATATATATATATATATATATTGCATGTGTGTCCAGTGGGAATACCCCATCCTAATTGAAAAGTTTGCCAATTAAATTTCGAAAATGACAAGATGATTGAATTTTTCAGTGCTTTTCGTCAACAATCTTGAATTTTGATATTATTTAAAGATATATATAGAAGATAATCCTACAATATAATTATAATGTCTATTCAACAGTAAACATAATATGTCATCAATATTTCCATGTTTTGTCCCTTTATTTTTCAATTCAAAATTCCCAACTGAAAGGGTACAAGACCTTGTACCAAAAATGGTCAATTCAGCTCTGTAATTTGTCTAAAAGAAAGGTGTAAAATAAGGTGAACATTAATATACATGTACAAAGAAAGATACAAATTCCAGATTAAAGAAAAATGTTCATATCAAAAAAGACAGAGAATACATAAATCTAAGTTCTATACTTGACATCAGACTGTAATATAGTACTTCATTGTAGTCTTACCTTGAGTCCAAGATCATAAGGAATGACTAAATCATCTTCAGCATGCATGATTATCACAGGAGACTTCACTGCCGCTATACTATAATACACAGATAATAGAGACACTGTACTAGCACAAATTATCTATAGAGACTATTTTGTAAAACACAGATTATCTATACAAGCTTTACTTTAATACACAGATAATCTATACTAGCAAGACTTTAATACCCAGATAAACTATACTAGCTATACTGTAATGCACAGATAATCTATACTAGCTATTCTGTAATACACAGATAATCTATACTAGCTATTCTGTAATACACAGATAATCTATACTAGCTATTCTGTAATACACAGATAATCTATACTAGCTATTCTGTAATACACAGATAATCTATACTAACTATACTGTAATACACAGATAATCTATACTAGCTATTCTGTAATACACAGATAATCTATACTAGCTATTCTGTAATACACAGATAATCTATACTAGCTATTCTGTAATACACAGATAATCTATACTAGCTATTCTGTAATACACAGATAATCTATACTAGCTATACTGTAATACACAGATAATCTACACTAGCTATTCTGTAATACACAGATAAAACATGTGTATACTAGCCATACTGTAATACACAGATAATCTATACTAGCTATACTTGAAACACAGATTATTTATTATACTTAGGGATGTCAACGAATAGTCGACTATTCGACTGTCAGTCGAATGGACCGACGATCGAATAATGAAACGACATTCGAATATTATAATTCTAAAAAAATGCAATAAAAGAGTGATAACGATATGGAATTCTCATTTCAAAATTGAGAAACCATCTTTCCTCGGAGACAGTTGATAAGATAATTTTCCTCTACAAAAAACTTGATTTTCCATGTGCGTATAGAAAGTACAGTAATTATAAATGCTTCTCTACCGCAAGAATTATCTACCAGTTATTGCTTGTGTTGTTTTTGTAATAAATCAACCATCAATACATATACTGGGCTTTGTTTGTAAAATAATTAATTGGACTTGATTTTATACGAATGTACCTATCTTTATTTTAAGATTGCTCAAATGCTTGGAACATGTGACATGTTTTGACGCTTCGATAATTATTAAAACAATTCGCTTGCATTTTAAATTGTTTATAATTAAGGACATTTTGATAGCCAGAACAATCAATAAATGAATAAACAGTAACTAACTGTTTAACAATTTAACAGCCACCTGGCGTTCGGATAGTTTGAGATTAACCCCCCCCCCAATTTATTTCATAATAAGCTTTAAAAAATATCGGCTAGAAAATTTTGAATGCTCACTTAAATAAAAACTAACTGCATGTACAGACCAATTTATGAATTCGATTGATGGGGAAATCATGAATTTAGGAAGATTAGATTTCTAAATTTATTTCATATATTCTTGCTATTCAACGTTACTCTGCATTAATTTTTATGTTACATTTTAAACAGATTAAGAGTTTTTGAGTTATAAACACGTCAAGTACCAGTGAAGTTTGAAATAAAATTTTATTTTCAGAATATGTCCCGAATATTCGACTATCGTTCGAATAATGCAATCGAATAATCGACTAAGGAAAATAACAATTTTGACATCCCTAATTATACTAGCTATACTGTAATACACAGATAATCTATACTACATGTAGCTATACTGTAAGACACAGATAATCTATACTAGCTATACTGTAATACATCGATAATCTATATTAGCTATACTGTAATACACAGATTATCTATGAAAGCTTTACTGGAATACACAGATAATCTATACTAGCTATACTGCAATACACAGATAATCTATACTAGCTATACTGTAATAAACAATTATCTATATTATAAAAATATTCCAGGAACTTCATGCAGATTTTTTTTTAATTTCCCAACCCTTTCTACATCAGACTAACTGAATGCTGTCAATACATGTAACTGTTTGTACATTTATAAAGATTAACTATAATAAATGTTAATTTAGATCTTATGAAACTAATCAAAGACAACAAGTGGTTGATAATACATCCAACTACAATACATGTATATGCAATTTTAATACTACTTACTTTTCATCACTTGTAAAGAACACATTGTTTTGAGCTACAGAGTCCAGAATAAGTTTCTTGTAGAAGGCTATATGCTGAAATGGCTAAAAAGAAAATTAATCCAAGCATTGTTATGAAAATTAAAAAAAAAAATGAATTGTTGTTTATGCTAGTACCTTCTGTTGACCATTGACAACACCAAGAATTACTAAGGTATCATCATAATTTGTGAAACGAAACATTTAAAATATACTTTTTTATGAGGACATAACTTCATTGTATATTACATGTATTATGAAAGCTATAGCCTATAGATCAATATTAACTGAACAGATGCTATAAAGGGGTTCACAGTAAACATTTAAACTGTTATTTTAGATTATAACATTTATTTTAAAAGATTGACAGTATCGAATATAACATAAATTGAAAAATTGTGTAAAATTTATGCAATCCAATGCAGATAGGGTATAAATAAATCTACTGTGTCTATTACTTTTTTCCAAAAAGGATTAAAAATTAAATATAAATGTAGATCATAACATCCTTAAGGTGACATGGAGAAAAATTATTATGATGAGAATTATTATTATTTACCAGTTTATATAAAAGTTACAAAGTAACATAGCTTGGACATAGAGGTGATTTCAATATCTCATTGCATGGTGACCTTTGCATGTATGAACAGAACATAATGAAAGTTTCCAAAATCCAATAGAGGGTTTTCATATTCACTTTACTGGGTATAAAATCATATCCTGATTCCTCTTTCTTTGGGAGTGAGATGGCAACAAAAAGTGCAGATGTCCTGACTAAATTATATATGGTCAATATTACTGTTGAATCCAGAAGACAATGTGATCACTACATTTTGATTCACAATGGTCCAATTACATGTTGAATGAATGATCTTTTTTATTAAAAAAATTAGTGTAAAACTTACTGCTGAGAATGGATGGCTGAGGGCAGCATCTCTAATGTTGTTAAATGGAGATTCTAAAATAACCCCATGTGGATCATCTCCTGGAAAGTTTATTTGATTCTCAATATTGTTACTTGTTTTATTTTGACACAGGGTTTGATGTTTAGCAAAGATCATAGAGTCTTTATTGATAAAACATGATATTCCATGATTAACACACCATTATCTGGCAGCAAATTTCCACTAAAAATATATATATCTTCTAATGTATTTTAATACATTTGTAATACAGGTGCATGCATAATAAGACACACAAAAAAAGCATTTTTCAAAATAATTTAAAGATCTTAAAAAATCCTTACAAGTATGAGATTGACAGGGTTTATTTAAATAATTTTTCTTTACAATATCTCTATTCTAATATACAGTTGAACTTCGGTATCTCAAATCCCATTGATATGATGAAGTGATTTTGAAGTCCCATGTGCTTATTTCTTAAGTATTTTACCCAGCTTATCTCCAATCATGTTCAAGATAATGATGTTTGGCTGTATATATAAAATTTATTCTCTAATTTGCTTTTAGATTTGTTACCAATTTGTCATGTACTGGAATAAATATACAATGATGGTGTTGCATGCATTTATCTTACAAATGAATTATGACTAAAGCCCTCAAATCCAGTACATCAAACATAATTCCTTTTCTTTACCAAGAATTTTTAATTGAGGAATGACAGAGTTATTTTCCTTGTTCCAGGAAACATGCTTTGCTAACAAATGTTTGCTCTGAATTTTCCATTGAAAAGCAGTGTAACACTTACCTTCTTCACATAACTGTTTGGCCAGCTTTGTTGTAATTCTAAAAATAAATTGATTATATTATCTATCAAATCAACACAGAACACAAAAAATTAATCATATACATATTAACTAATTTTTTCTGAATGGGAAATCTCCTACATTTCCACTTGTGAAATGATTTACTTACGCAGCTCCCAAAGAATGGCCCCACAAAATGACTTGAGAAGTCCCACTTCTTTCTTTGATCCACCTATACATAAAATGGCTATCAGCCACCACTCCATCTTCTGAGGGGTGACCAGTGGAATCAGCATACCCTATATACATAAAGAAGTCTATGTATTCAAGTATCTTTCTATTCTTTATTTATTAAATATATTTCTATTTACATTGTATATTTACAATTTT
This sequence comes from Saccostrea echinata, assembly GCF_033153115.1. Taxonomy (NCBI): domain Eukaryota; kingdom Metazoa; phylum Mollusca; class Bivalvia; order Ostreida; family Ostreidae; genus Saccostrea; species Saccostrea echinata. The sequence continues at coordinate 42,321,305 of NW_026889758.1, forward strand.
AAAAGATTTAGTCTTTCATCTTATTATTTTATTGTTCTTTGATTCTACTGAAATGCTTTTTCATTCTAAATTTGAGAAATAATGTTATGCCATGCTCATTATATAGTTTATTTAAAAATAAATCAAATGTACACATACCATATGCACATATCTATAACATTAAAATAATATGATAATATCACAGTTGTAGTTAAGAAATTCAGCAAAAAATGAGAAAAACCTTTGTAACTCACCTCTATAATCTAAGGTTATAACATGAAAATCCATTGAGGTCAGTAATTTCATTAACTGGACTCTGTGCCATCCTCCTCTACAAACAAGGATATAATAATTAGGAAACAGATTATAATTAGGAAACAGATTATAATTAGGAAACAGATTACATGTATAATTAGAAAACAGGATAACAGGAGCAGAGTTGAGCTCAAGATCGTATGGACTTTGTAGTGCTAGATAGTCTCAGAAGTTGAATGAACGTGTATATGCCAGCCCTATTACGTGTTTAATTCATACGGACCTAGACATATATACAGTCTTGCAGCTAGTCTACCTGCAAGACTTATAAATTTAGGTTCACTGAATTCACTGTACACTGAACTCAGCCCTGATAATTTCTTTGGTTCCCAAAAAAATGAAAAAGCATTTTTTTTTCTCAGTTAAATCAATGAAAGTGCTACCGTTACAATCAATTAGTAATCTTCAAAGCTTCGATTTCATTACTGTGTTACCTTGATTTCATTACTGTGTTACCCAGGAAGTTTTTTTTTTTTTTTAATGTGGCTGAGATTAAAGGATGTCCTACAAATTGAATACACATTCATTCCTTTATAATTATTTATACACCCACCTGGTGCCTGTAGATCCATGCAGGTACAAGAAAATAGGATGACCACTGTTCAACTTAGATTCAAAGTCCATAGTTTCATTTTTAACCAAAGATTTTGGAAGAAGGTGCCTATAAAAAAAAGTCAGATTTTTAATTATTGAAAGCTGTTTCCATACTGCCAAGTTTTTAGATCCAATGATTTAATAAGATGGTTCTAAATTTCATTATTGCAGACACTTGAAAAAAGAACCCTAAAAAATCCCTATGTGAAGTATTTAGAATTACCATGCCCCTATTGTGATTTCTTCATCTACATCAAGATAAAAATTCCTAACTCCTGTTATTCCTAGTTCTTCTGGCTTTGTCACATCCATAAATGGTGGCCAACACACTAAAAACATATATTACAAAAAAAATATCAGAATGTTGCCAAACAAATCTTTACATACACTCACCCTTTATTATTTTGTATGGATTACAAAATGCAATACACATATATTGATAGTGATAAAAATTTGAAGCTTAATCGTTATCTTGTACATTTCACTTCTGATCAGTATTTATATCATCATGCATGCAAATGATGTCAAGTGTTTAAAAACATTTTTTGATTCAGAGAATTCAAATACTTACCAAAATTAAGAAAGATAAGTTTTTCTTGAATCCTCGGATATAATGTCATTACAGAAGGGAACACCACATAAATGACAAACAGTGAAAGAACCAGGTACTTGGTTGTCTTTACAGCAGTATCATACACCGGTCTGCAAAACACACATTTTAAAATCAGTATTAAATAATACAATAATGTGAATTGTTTCATTATAAAGTTTTGCATCTCTTAGTCTTTAGCATACATAGTATATTTTAAAAGCACCATGTTGCTATACTGTAAATGACAGATAACAATCAAAATTATACTTTGAAGAACACGGTCTACCATTTCCACAAAAATGCTTTTATATATGGAAAAGATACAATGCAAGATATATTACTATTCTTTGTCAACTGAAAAGAATAAAATATCTAGTGTAAATTTTAATGATACACTAATCTCTAAATGTAAGTATTTTACTTCCCTGGTCAGTTTTTTTAAGATTATAAGAAACACATCACTCCTCTTTGAATGACACACCCAATGAGCCAATATTTTCTCAGACAGACAGAATAAAAAATATTGGGTATGGTGTCAAGAAATAATTTTAATAAAAATCTATATACATGCAGAATAGGGAGAGGGCTATAATAGGCTCTGTCTGCTGCCTACTCTCATTCACTTTATGTGAATAAAATAATTCCAACTTAAAAAAATCTAGTCATTGATATGAACATAGGTCAAAGATAGCACACCTTCATGACAATTAATTATATCCCCCTTTTACCCCCTGTTAATAACTTATGTTGCCACAAGATAGTCCCACCTAAAAAATACACCAAAACTTGATAACATTTTTTTAAACCTGGTGGGGAGGGGGAGGGGGTCTTCAGCATCATAACCAGTTCATTATTGCAAAATATAATACAACCCTTATAAATTCTGTTAATATAACCCTTATAAATTCATTCTGTTCTGCATCATACTAGCAAACCACAGTTTTGAGTTCACAAGCTCCCTAAACTGCATGGGTGATGATAGAAAGAATCAATGTGAATTACCCATGGGTTACAGACAATGATTGTACTGGTGACAATTGTTAACTACACTGCTAAATAAATTATGAAAAATTACATTATATCCATTACTTATATATATATGAAAATAAAATGAAATACCTGTTTCATAGGCTAAATATTCAGATTGTTTATCAGATATTTATATCACAAAAAATTTTTAATCATTGGTTTTATAATTCATCAAAACCTTCGAAGGACTTGTGAAACATGGGGCCCAAGCAGTATTCAAGTGTCAAAATGGTGAAACTAATCTTCGATGTTGTTAAACCAGAGACATATATATGTCTCTGGTTAAACTATGAAACTATGCACCTTTCCGTCGTTTTTCCAGTTACTGTCTTCATCTTTGGCTGATTATTCTTCTTTGGAGAACAATGCCTTTCTTGATATTGCCTAGAATCGACATTTTCATTCAACATTTTGCTGTCACGATATATACTGTCTGCTTGCGGCTTTGTTTACTTGGACTTTGGACCTAGCTCTTTACCGGAAGTGGATATTTCAATAATTCGATCTTTGTCTATTCGTTTATTGCCAACTTCTGTATTATCAAATATTGCAAAAATAATGAGATGACAAATAGCGAGAGAGCACAGACACTATTTCTGTAATAAATTTATAACACATAGTATAATAATTACACTGTTATTATTACTATACTATAGGTTAAGAAATTTATTACAGAAACAAGTGCCTGTGAGAGAGAGAGGGGGGGGGGGAGAGAAAGAGCCCAAAACTGTTTCGCGCGCGTTTTTTGGGGGGAGGGTTGAGGGGGGAAGAGTTGCTCCAGTCAAGGTCAGATTATATATTTTCTTGCCAGTATTTTCAAGATTACCTGCCAGGTTCCCCTCTAAGAATCAAATGGTCATCCCTTTATATAAATGTTAACACCATCATTCTCTTTTTTAAAGACAATATTGGGAGATAATTAAATAAAAAAAAAAAAATAGCGTAAAAATGAACTCATTTAAGTACTTAATTCATAAAATTTCATTTATTCATATACGAGATCTCATCTTTTTAATAGTATGTCTAAAAGTAATCAATTTTTATGGTTAATGAACTGTGAAGATGTTGATGTGCTGTGCAATTTGTGTGAATTTATAAGTCATGTGTAGTTAGACAAATTCAAAGTCACATGTTGATCTTGACTTTACTTACATGTACTTTGATTTAATACTTATACTACAGTATGTTATGTTGTTATATGCGTGTGTTGTTGTATACTCTGCATTGAGCAGAAGTGGATTAATTAAAATAATAATACTATCCTTCAGCACTGATTCTTGCTGTCCATTGCAGTTTAATATAATTTATACATGCCATTCAACATACAATTTTTTTTTAATTATTGTTATTATTATTAATTTTTTTAATACACTTTTCCATAGATTGTGTATCTGTTTATTCTACATGAGGCAGAAGTGGATTTCTGTATATCCTTTAGCACCGACTCTTGCTGCCTCTTGTTGATGTATCACACATTTTTTATGTGTTCAGTTATATGTATAATATTAGTAATAGTAATGCACATCATTGCACATTAAGTTGTATCAATTAAGAGTACAGATATATCTTAAATCAAGACAACCTATGTCTACATATGAAACTCAAAACACCATTATATATGTTGTATTCTGTCTGTTATCTTATCTGTAATTATACATGTTATATGTTTATGCCCATTGGGCCCTGATTTGGTAATAAATCCTATTCTATTCTATTCAATTCTATACGATTATTGACGTCTAGAAGTTGCTGTTGATAAATCAACAAGCAGGCTGCCACCCGTAGTGCGCGGGAGGAGGGGCGGGGGGTGAGGGAGTGGGGGCGACTTTTTCTGAGTGTAGTTTTACTATGACGTTGCGCACGCTGTTGGTGTCAATTTGGTAACGTCAAAATGACGTTAGATTAGGCCTACATTATTTGATGTGACGTTTTTGACTTACAGTTTTGATGAAAGAAAAAAAAATATAAACCTAGTATGTTGTAAAATATACAATGCAGTTCATTAACAAAAAATAATTAAATTCTCTTGCCATTTCCCATGCATTTATTAAGTATATTCTTAATACAATTACCGACTGAATGATATGTAGCTTTCATACAGTTCATTGTTTCCAAAACATATACTAGGTGCCTATAGTATATACATGTAGCGTAAATGCTGCCGCAATGGTAATAATGACATTTAGACACAATTAACACCGTGCGCGACGTCTATGTAAATTTTCATTTAGAAGCTGCTTGTAACCCTCAACCCCACCCCAACCTTTTTGTTGTTGTACAGCAAAACACTGAAAAATTCCAGCATTTGAAAAAAAAAATCGTACTGAGAAGTTAAAGAAAAGTCTATCCTCCCTCATATTTTATGGAGCCCCCCCCCCCCCCACTTAAAAAAAAGTTGATACGGGCCTGACAAGTAACAACAGAAACAGTATTACCATGATTATGACTGCTGTACAGAAAATATTTGGGTAAGGGACATATCCTCCATCTCTCTCTTTTCCATTGTCACAATATTATTTCAGTATAGTGTGTCTCCCAAATTTTAACACTTTATGCTCCTCTCCTAATCAGACCCTGTTTTTTAACTCATCTGTACGGAAGCGTATTAGTGCCACATAATATATTTTTTTAAGTTGATAATTTCAACTTTAACATTGGTAATTCCAACTTTAATCCAGGCTTTTCCAACTTTAAAGTTGGCTTTTCCAACTTCAAAGTTGGAAATTCCAACTTTATTCTTGGCTTTTCCAACTTTAAAGTTGCTAATTCCAACTTTAATCTTGGCTTTTCCAACGTTAAAGTTGGCTTTTCCAACTTTAATTTGAGCTCTTTTAGCCCTTTTCCTTAGCTTTTTTCCTTTATCTTAAATTATTACCAACTGTATTAATGCAAAATTAATACACTGAAATAGATTGGTGAGCAATTAGTCTGTGTACCAGGTAATTATTTTTTTTTACCTTGACCTTCACTATGACCTTACATATAACTTCCAACTTTTAACTAAAACTCTTATATTTCTTTTGATTCATCTTGTATAATTACATAGAGAATAATTAGTAAAACTCCCTACATGACAGGATTTCAACCAAACCTATTTAATATAAATACAAACTTTTATCCATTCCTCCAAACAATTTCAGATTTGGTCATATTTAAAAAAAAATAGTGCTATAAAAATGAATGTCTGAGCTATTCACTACATCTTGATAAGCAAGCCAAAGTGAGTGAAATTACTTCTTGGTCAGGCTTACCCAGTATGCAACATATTTATATCCTCTTACCTATATTAATAAGTGTTACAAACCATACAACTTTTAATACAAAAAAGACATACATATATGTAAGCAAGTAAAAAAAATAATAATCACAAAACAAGTGATCTCTTACAAGAATAGTAGAAATTTGTTCTGAGTTTATACAAGATATGCCCCATGAAATGACTTAGAGTCTAACTTCTTTATTCAAGGTTCCTGTCTGATGAGAAAAGAACTGGAAATCCTATCATCTCTTCAAAGATGCCACAAAGTTTCTGAAAATTACGAAATTTTCATTAAAAAGCCATGTTACACCCCGAAATGAACAATTCTTCAAAACGTTATCAAATTTCAAACAGAGGCTATTTTTATCAGTATAAATTCAATAGGGTAAAATTATGTAAATTCTAATTGCTCTGATTGTTTTGCGACACAAATAAACATTAATACAATATATAAGTCTTACAAGACATGTTGAGGAAGTTCTGGACTTCTATACAATCCATTGTGACCATATTTGTGTTTTTTGTCAAAGGACACAAAGTGGATATTACCGCTGGTCGTCTCACGGACTCTCTTTGCCTCTTCATGGAGCTGTTGAATATAAATAATGTAACTTATTAATAAAAAGAACATATCACTTCAAAAGACTCATACTATCTGTAGCAAGTTCCTTTATAAAGAAGTACTAATAAAATAGAGTCTCGAACTGAAAAAAAAGACATTATTACTCCATATGGTGGCCAATTCTATCCACTACTGCTTTTGATAAATGTCCATGCATAAACATAGTGATGATTAAAATTAAAACCACAGTCTTTAATATAAACAAACAACAAAAACTCAAACTTTTGACCTAATTTTCATTGACCTTACCAGTTCACCGAGTTCATGGGGAATAGTAAAGTCATCCTCAGCATGAAGGAGTAATATAGGGACAGTAACACTGGCTATACTGGAGAAATAAAGATTACAAAATCATTACAGATAAATAGAAAACTGGCACTTGTTTATGTATACAGTATTCTGATACTTATGTACAAGTATACAGTTTGAGCTCTATCCTCAATGTTTAGCAGTGCAAATGAATCAAGTTCAATATTTAGTTATAGAATCCAAAGAATCTGTTGTCACTCAGTGTTCATGTGTATCAATTTTGCCATGAATATGGGAACTTACTTTTCATCAGATTTGAAATGAAGGCCAATTCTATCCAAAGCACTTAATACAGCCCAGTCAAACCAGGGAAGAAATCTAAACAACTGAAAAAAAATGAAGCCATAATGTATTAACATAATTTTTGTCTCTCTACTTATGTCAGTAATCAAACTACCACACTTAGAAGAGTTGGCTTTCTTGAATTGAAGTCTGATTAAACTTGAGTTAAAACTTTCTTGAATTTTGATTGCATTTTCCATGCACTGGTATTCATACTTACTGCAGAAAAAGGGTGGAGTTTTGAGACATGTTTTAAATTTGTGAATGGAGCCTGTAAAATAAGTCCATCTGGTGCTTCACCTGTAAGGAAAAAATCAGTCCATTTTTTTTCTGTTTATAAATTATGGTGTAAGTCTGAAGTGAATATTTCACTTTTTGATCCTTTCTTACCTTTTTCACATAGTTGTTTTGTCAATTTTGTCCCTATACTGAAATGGAAATAATGAAATCATGAACACATATTCTCAAACTATTGCATAGTAGAAAAATTTAAAAGTTCAGAGAATATTAAGCAAATAGCATTTATTATATTCACGACAGTTTCATTCAGTATTTTTTTTTTTAATTCGATTTTAATACTCTCAAACATATTGGTATCCATTTTTGAATAAAAACAAATTAAAAGATAACTTTTTATACTACAATGTATATATAAATATAAGCTAAAAACTTTAATGCCACCCTAGACCAGGGTCATTGAAGCATAAATGTTGCTAACATATGCAGCATCAAAAGTATGTGTTTAGCATTCATGGTGATTTGTATACCACTGATAAATTGCACGTAAATACTCCCCTTCGCCTAACACAAACATAACAAGTATACATAAACAAACAGAAAGGGTAATTCCAGTATAATCTTAATCCTCTTTAAAATCCTCTAAATTTTGTAGATTAGTTGAACATAATAATTAAGAATGTGCATTTCTGAATTTTTTTAACTACAAGAACATGAAGTAGAGCTGAACTAATTTCCACTGACCCTGTTCCTAGTGAGTGTCCCCATATAATAACAGGAACTTCAGCTGACCATTTTCTGATCCATTTGTACAAAAAGTAGGCATCAGCAACACAACCATCCTCTGACGGGAAACCAGTGGAATCTCCAAAACCTGCAATCAAATCAACTTTCAAATGTCTTCTTGCTTTCGCAGTCCAAGATAAAAATGATCTAAAATGCCATAAGGATAAACAATATATTAAATAAAACGTCATTATAGTATAATAGTATTCACATCTTTTGAACTTCTTTCTCATAATTTGAAGGACTTTCTTTTTTTTCTGTATCTTTATTAACAACAAGCAAGAAATTCATTTGCTAGATGGGTAATTTACAGGATTTATCTGGAAATCTGAGTTAAAGTTTTTGAAAAAAAATAAAACCTCTGTAGTCCAGTGCCAGCACATGGTAGTTTAGTTTAGTGAGTATCTTCATTAACTCAACTCTGTGGGGCTGAGCTCTGAAAAAAAAATAATGGGGAGTTAAAATTTGGGAATTTAATTCACGTTTTATATTAATTATGTAACAATACGTCAGAGCCCCTGGATGAAAAATCTATCTACCTGTAAATATTCATAAGAGTTGGATAAGTTTAAGTATTTAATATTACGTGGGCATGAGCATTCTGCAAGAACATATAAATAAAGACATCATTAATTTTGAGAGAACTCTGATCTCCAATACTGTGTACATGTCCTTGAAAAAAAAAATCTGTCGAAAATACCTTGAAGAAGAGTTGCCATGGAGATAGAGAATTATTGGTTGTCCTTCTTGTAACTTTTTCTCCCAGAATTCATCATTATCATCGATTTGATCGCCTGCATTATTGGGTAAGGTATGCCTGGAAATCAAAGAAATGAAATTACATATTTGCAAAATCATTAACGGTATTTGAAATTGGGGTCTGATCAGACAAAGTTTATTGCTGTTTGGTTTATTATTTATATAAAACTTTTACCAGACTCCAATGGTACTCTCTTCATCAACATCAAGATAGAAATTTCTGGTATTCTTTAACCCAAAGCTCTCTGGCTTTTTCAAGTCTTTAAATACTACTTTGGGGTGTTCCACTAAAATGTGTAATGAATAACTTGTACTTGTATGTAAGAAAAGTCACCAGCTGTTTATCAATTTTGTCAATATAGGTTCAGATTAAAAGTTAATCTGAACAGACACTGACTGCGGTACACATAAAAAAAGAATGAAAGCAAAACAGAGAGAGAGAGAGAGAGCTTACCAAAGTGAAGAAATACAATTTTGTGTGCAATCCAAGGATAGAGCCTCACTATGAAGGGCAGCAACACATAAACAACACACAGTCCTCCTCCAGTCAATGCAAAACTGCCCCAAAGATCCATCTTCACCTAATGGAAGACAATTAAAACTGTAAGTTATTAATGGTTTAATATTCAGTGAAAGATGTTGTATTTTACCAATGACAATTATAAAACATGGATTAAAGGACATAATTAATACCAAAACATGAAATGTTGAGCAGAATGATTTTTACCGATCTCAGTGGATTGATTTATTTTACCTGCATCAACTAGAGCTGTGTATTGAGCAAAAAAAGTCGATACAATACGATACAATATTCTATAATGCAATATCCGATATATTGGATTCTTTTACAAGTCTATCAAAAAAGTCTTTTAAATCATTTAATGCATGAATTTTAAAAAAAACTAATTGTTTTATAACCCATTTTGAAGGTCTTGTCTCACTGTCTCTACAAATTTCACTTCAAATTCAAACTTTAAATGACTGTAAAACAACATGTTAAAATAAAGTTGTATTTTGTAATATTTATCTAAGATGTGCTATCTCCTTAATGATTATATCGATCATTATTGATCAATTTTAATTCAAAACAGTAAAAATATAACCCTTGGTGATTGAAATTCCTAACTTTTTCACAGAATTATGAGAAAATCTGCCTGTTAGATACGTATTGGAATTTATTTTTTCGATACGATACATTATTAAATATTGATACGTATCGATATATCGATATATTGATACAGCCCTAGCATCAACATTTTAATTTATCAATTCATATTACCTGCATTAACTTCACAGAAAAAGAAATTAACCACACACTTCATGTTTCAAGATAGGTTGATATTCTTTTTTGTGTAGTTGATATATCTATGGATCAATTGCATAAGTGGAATTTTTAGCGATTTTATCCTGAAAAATTGGTACAAATTTTTAGCAAGAAGTAATTTTAGCGATTTTTATAATGCCAACAAAAGAAGCTATTACAACCAATATGCAATGCATTGTTAGCGATATTCAATTTTAGGGACCTCAACAGCCTCGCTAATAATGCCAAAATTGAATCCTTGCTAAAAATTCTCCTATACAGTATATTTGTTTAAAACATGTTTTGTTTCACATGTAATAAAATTTACAAGTCTGACATAAGTCAGATTTTCTTGTGCGGCAGTCAGACGGGTTCGATTGCCGGTAGCCAGACAGCTCTGTTGATAGAGCACCTGACTCAAAATTCAGGGGTCCCAGGTTCAAATCCTGGTCTGGTCTGTCACATATTTCTCCTTTTCTGCCATGATCAAGATGTGACAGGTAAAAGAATTGCTAAGGAAAAGCCTGGGTTGGTGTCTTCAGGGGCAAAGACCTTTAAGGAGGGAGGAATGTGGCAGTTAAATGGGTTTGATCACCAGATAGCTCAGTTGGTAGAGCACTATTCTCTTTAGAGAAGTGGACAGGCTTCACCTACATCCACAGATGTAGGCGAAAGCCTGTCCACTTCTCTAAAGAGAATAGGTAGAGCACCTGACTAGATTCACGAATCCCGCATTCGAATCCCAGTCTGGTCCATCATATTTTTCTCCTCTTCTGTACTTATACTTGTTAATTATGGCATCATTTGTTTCTTGTTTGAATGAATGAAAAGACCTGTATAGTGTTTTCCCCTTTAACAAGACATAGTGTGTCCGCCTTTAACATTGCATTATACCTGTGAACACTAAAAGAATGTGAATGCAGGGAAATTTTCTACTTTCCTACCTTTTACACACATTCATGCTATACAAATAGACACTCCCCATCTTAATGCTTATTATATACCATATAACTATATGGTAAATAAGTCATGTCATACATTTTTACCTATATTCTAGGATATTTACTGTTTTTATCAAAATTAATATAATGGTTCACATCAGAGACTTAATTTTTCAGTTTATGTCTCTGATAAATTCTGAATCCAATATTCTACTACTTCAGATGGATTCGATTCACACACAGGATGTATTTAGTATTGTTTCAAATGTTTAACACAATTAAGTCTCATTGATATAAGACGGATGACTAATATCCGCTTACCAGCAGTGGAAATTCGAACTACACATTTTCGCAGTAAAATGTTCCGCTAACCTATTCATAATTTTAATAATTGAAAGTATAACATATCTAAAAATTCACGTATATTTACATTAAAATCCCTATAACTGCAAGCTACTTCAAGTGCTTGACAAAAGCCACTACCTTCTTTTACAAGTTCATTGCATTCCCGTATACATGGTATAACGTTAGTGTTTTTCAAGGTTTTGACACTCTCCCTCGCTGTAATCTACATTAAAAGGCCGATAACTCTAAAATATTCAAAAAAGAAAGTAGGCGAAAATGGCGGGAGTAGAGGAAATGGAATTAGAAACTGCCGATAAAGAGAATACAGACAAGCCAGATAAAACAAAAGATAAAGTTTCTAATCAGGATAACGAGAAGTTGATGAGGCTGCCATTGAGTCGAATCAAATCGATCATGAAGAGTGACCCAGATGTGACATTAGCAAGTCAAGAAGCAGTGATTGCCATTGCCAAAGCTACGGAATTATTTGTTTGGGAACTTTCTAAAGATGCTGTTCACAGTACAATGCAGAGTAAAAGAAAGACACTTCAGAGGAAAGACCTAGATTCCATTTTGGATACAAGAGACTGTTATTTATTTCTAGAAGGAACTCTAGACTGAGTAGTGTAATAGGTCCAGACTCGGCTTATCATTAGTACGTAAATTTTGACTTCACAGTCACTGGCATAATGCACAATTGGATCAGTCTAATGAACATTTAAGATTTAGATAATCCATATTAATGGATATATAGAGATATCCAGTTTTTCCATTTATTTTGACCTATGGGCCAGGAAGTGGATGAATTGTAAAACGTTATAATTCAAAGTTTGTAGATGTTATACAGATATAAAATAAAATATAATGTCCTGTAAAGGTCTTTAATTCATAAATATCCACGTCCAACACGTATCATCCTCACAACGTCAGGGGTCCTAGTCAACACGTTGTAACAACTTGTAAGAAAACCTATACTATACTTATATCATGTATATAGTGTGGTATTGCTTCAAGTGTCATGACCTGAATGAAAAAAAAGGGGTGTTGAAAAATACTGGGTTATCCCCATGAACTTTTTGTTCATGGATGGAAACGTGTACATGTTTATGTAGTCAACAAGCTTTTACTGATATAATGTCTAAGTTTTCACGATGTCATTGAAAAAAGATTATACGAATACTTTTCTCTGGGCAAATATTTCTAACAATCAGATTTAGGACTTAAAAGAACAATTTCAAAGAAACTACAGTTCACTAGGCTGTCTCATTTTCTGAAAATGCTTATGTTAATTATCCTTTATAGTTTATATTATTTACACAGTTCGCTGTAGGCGAAAAATTCACGCGAAGTTTAAGCGAGGTGAGGCAGACGACGAGAAAAGAGTTGCAAGCCTTCTCTCTATGTATCAGTCGAAAACGATATATTTAAAAACAGCTAATAGAGACAAAAGGGTTACATTATCGATAACATATAGTGCATATTAGAATACAAAAATAGGGGAAAAGGTGACTAGATCCCAGAATTAAAAAGAAAAAAATGGAAAAAGGGGGAGGGGTCCATACCCCAAGTGCCTGTGTTTCTGATGTGAAACTAACGCTCGTAGCTATCACAATCTACTAAAGTTTTAACTGAGTCAACAATTATTTTGCCTTCAAAACAAAAGATATTAAGGATAAATTTTTTTTCTTGTAAGTTTATTTTGGAAAGTTGCCTCCCCTCCTCCTCCCCCTTTTGAAACCGTTGCTACGGGCCTGTTTAAGGCAATATTTGTATCATTGATAAGTATGAAAAAGATGTCACAAAATAATTTTCTGAAGAAAACTATCGGCCAAAATAATTGCATTGTAAAAATGCATTTGCAGTTTCAAGACTGAACCAAAACGACAAGCATGACGATCAGTTTGTCGTCATAATTATATTGAGATCAAAATGTTATTCACCCATAACAAGTTTTTGCATTTAAGCAAGTTTTTCATATTATGAACTTCAAATATTTTCTCAAAATTTGCCAGGAGGGGACTAAATGTAAGCACGAAAAAGATTATTACTTTAAATTTTATAATTTCTGCAACATTTTTTTTTTAATTGAAAGAAAATTTAGGAAAGAGTCATCTTTTTCTGAAGAATCCTGGATATTATCTGAATAAAAAGAATTTAAATAGAGTATCAATGGAATTTATTTCCTGTAGATATTCCTGGTTTAATTTTGAGTTTCAGAGGAAAATGCTTAAATTGGCTTACAAAATCATGTTACCGGTACTTCTCAGTCAAAAGATAAAGTGGTGTAATGTTGAACATTGTAAAATTTTAGACCCATGAATTCATGGAAAAAATGGATTTTATTTTAAGGACGTCGAAATCTATACAACTAGATGGGCATTTTCTGAACAGTCGAAATTATCCGAACACCGGTATGTATTTTAACGGAAACCAAACTGAGTTATCTGCAGAATGTGTTCCCTGAAAGGACGGTCATTCCGAAAGACGCAGTTATATTTGCTCTATCACAAACTACATGTATTAGACAAGAGATCTGTCTAGTTTGTCTCTTTTTGCAGAGGAAAAGTTTGAATTTGGATCATTATGTTTGTAATGCACTCAGATCTTGTCTCTTAGACTCATATTCTTGAAAATTTCGTAAAAGTTACTCCGCCGAAAATAAAACAATATACAGCAAAACCAACATATAAGCTGGTTGAAACAGGTTGATGTCCTTTAAATATTTTCCCGAGCTCTTTGCACTAGTTATCGGATTTTCTTCGATTTGGAAAAAATCTTATTTGCGATAAAGCAAGGGAAAAATATGACATGGTATATGAAAAACATGAACAGGTTATAAGTATAGAAGTAAACTAAATGATTTAATATTACTCCCCGAGATCATATTGTAGTGTGATTCTCCCCAGTCTCCATTTACCATGGACAGCAACAGCAGCACAAACACTTCACAACCCTTCTTATTCTCTGAAAAGTAAAATGAAATGTAACGTTTTAAGTCGTTTAACATGAAATTTAAGTCTTTTAACACGAAATAAAGGACAGATACTACAAAAATAATAACAATAATAGTAAAAATTATTATTCACATAAAATTCAAAGAATTTTTTCGATAGACACAGGGATTTGAACAAGCAGATCTCGAATTAAAAAAAAAAAACACACCTCCACTCGTTTTGACTTCTTGTGCTCTTTTTTCATTTCTTCCTCATTTTTCTCTTTTTCTTTCATTGTTGACTTCTCTTCTACCTATTAGAATTCAGTTGAGTGTTTCTGAGTGTGACATAGCGAAAATACTAGTTATTACAGACCAACAATCTTACAGTTTTAGGAGACCTGGAGAAAAGTATCTGTTATGTATCTTCTTTAAACTAAGTTAATGACAGAAGAAATAATGCTTTGATTCAACCCTTAATTCAACCAAAATGGTTCATAAAGATGGTAAAATATACAGTCAAACTTCCTTATTTCAAACTCTATGAGACCAAGAAAATTTTTGAGATATCCTAGTATTCGAGATACCGAGGTTATAGAAAAAAAATAGCTGGGACTGCCAACTGACTTTGATATATCCGTGCTATTTAATATATCGCTGTTCGAGATAACGAAGTTCAACAGTACGTGTCAAAAACAAGCAATAATAGCGTTTGTTGCCCCGGAATGACCTTCCCCCGCTTCATTGGCATAGGAGGTCATTTTGAATTTTCCACGAACAACTTCATTAGTGATTATTATTTTAAAATATGAAATTTCATTCAGATCTGCGAGAACTCAGGCGGATAAAATTAGGTGGGAGAAAAAAAGAATCGGAACGATATATGTCCCCTGACTTCTTTTGCGATGTGACATAATTAAAGATTTTTGAATATAAGTAAAATCTGAGATGTAAAATTAACACTTACTTGTAGCTATCCCAATCTCCTAAAGTTTTGACACTGAACATGCTTAATCATTATATTATTTTGTTCATTTTGCCTCCAAAGAAAAAGCAATAGATTTTCAGGAAAAATCATCACAAAATTGTTTAAATGAACTATGAAATGCAATCCAATTCTCAATTGTTGGAACATTTGGCTGTTTTTTAACGGCACTCGAGCCCATTTCTCAGTTCACGATTCCAGCAAGAGATACTGGAGATTTGTAGCCTTAAGTTGGCTCAACTTAACAAGAGTAGCTAGATACTGGACATCATCAGGGATATAGGAATCTACAAGCTAGATACTGGACATCATCAGGAATATAGGAATCTACAAGCTAGATACTGGACATTATCAGGGATATAGGAATCTACAAGCTAGATACTGGACATTATCAGAGATACAGGAATCTACAAGCTAAATACTGGACATTATCAGGGATATAGGAATCTACAAGCTAGATACTGGACATCATCAGGGATATAGGAATCTACAAGCGAGATACTGGACATTATCAGGGATATAGGAATCTACAAGCTATAATCCACATAACTATCCAGTATACTAGTGTACTAACACAACAAAGGGTGAAGTCAAAGCATGCGTTTTTTTGTGACTTTTATTGTATAATGCACAATAGTTCAACTGGAATTTAGCAGAATTTTCTTCAAACATTAATCACCAATCACATTGCTCGACACCCCCCCCCCCCCTCTGCGTTTAAGATTTCTTGAAAGAGTCTTGCACCCAGTCCCCTTTTTCATGAAATATAGGAATTCAGCAATTTTCACATTTGGTTAAAATGGAGTTAAGAATCCCCATCCCCGAAATAGGATAAAAAAAAATTAAAGGAATTTATTTTAACTTGTCAAGATTTTTTTAAATTTATAATGTACCTCCAGCAATCTAAACACTGTGCCCCTCTCTAATTTGTGTAATTTTCCTTTACCAAGGCCTGGTCTAGGAAACATACATAATTTTCATTACAATTTCAGTCTTGTAATGAGAATTATTGAATCTGTCTTCGACCAGGCCAGTGTGCCTACTTGTATCTCAATATCCGACTCCTCAGATGTTTCAGAGTTCGGCTCGGATAAGCAGCTGTCGTCCGCGTCATCCCGAAATATACCGTATCTTCCATCATCTGGCATGATGCGCCATTCTTTGTTTTCCTGTCAAATAAAAGTGATTTTAAATTTAAGTCTTAATTGTAATTGGTAATTGTTATGAACATATTTTGTGTTCAAAGACAATTTAAATACATTCACGTACTTTAATTTTTCCGATTGTGTGATTATGTCTGAAAGGTGTCCTGAATTCCTTTCCTTTTTTAAAGATGAAAGTCTATGTAAAATAAAAAGAAAAGATGAAATTAAAGAACGCAAAACAATAAGAAACATATCACAAGAAATTAAAAATAGTCCATAGGACATGAATGCCCCGCCTAAGGCACATTTGTATTGCAACATGAAAAGAAATACATGTATACATTCTTTCATTGGTCTCAGATAATAGTAAATACGGTGAAAGTAGGAATAATTTTCATTATTTTTTTAATATACGGAACTGATACCCTCAGTACAGTTTTTGTCCTTTATAGCATGGTATGTAGTGTTAATTCATCCCATCTATCATCTAACAGCTAAATGAAGTCTCATTGTTTCAAGTTCATTCTCTCATATTTAACAAAATGTATGATCGCTTGATCACGAGTATTGCCTCTTGAAATCGATTTTTTCATTTTTAATTTATCATTTATTGTAGCATGACTGTTTTGAACACAGCGCCAATGGGATGTCGAAACTAAGCGCGCTGCATAATGCGCTTCACATGAAGATGTTTTTGTGTGTCAATTCTGATTTTCTGTGAGCTAAAAAAAATTAAGCAAACATGAAATTGAGTTCAAGCTTGCAAGGTAGTTTACTTGTGTTTGACGTTTTAGAGGGTCATTCTTTGTTCTGATCAATCAGCAAGTGCTCGATCGTTCGTTCAGTTTAATTTGAGGATCTTTGCTTGTAGGATTAAGAACACTAAAACAGTTGCCTATATTAAGTAAAGGCTAGGTATTGAGATTGACTGAGCACGTACCTCTTCCTCTTTTAGGTTTTTCTTTCGATTTTCTAACAGTTGCTCACCATTGAGCAGTTCATTGTCTTCGTTTTTCTCTTCCTCCTCTCTTGTACCCTGGTTGTCCTTTTCAGCCTGCTTAGAGACAACATCAACAGAAAATATTTTTAAATAAGGAATGTTTTTAAGTTTTGTGTAAATTATTTATGTGTAAATCACATAGACTTGTCATGTAGGCATATTTCATGAAGCGCGCTAAGATAACACACGTAGGAAATAAAAAAAATATTTTATATGTTTTACCGGTATTTTGGGCGTCCGTTGCATGTACCATACTGATGTTCATATTAAATGTACAATTTTTTTCGGAGCGGTTAATTGTAATGAAGAAACTTTTTTTAAAAATAAAAAATGTATGCAGATATCAAATTTGAAGAGCAGAAGAAAGATTAAAAAAATTAATTTTACAATTTGATATCATTTTTTGTCCCTATGTCGAGACTCGAGTATCTTAGATTTTTTTTGGGGGGGTGGGGGTGGGGGGTGGGGTGGGGGGTGGGAGGTGTCCTATCTTTTTCTGTTTTTAACTTTTATGGGCGTTTCCCCTAAAAACTAACTATAGTATAACATTTTGTATACACGTCATGTTCTTATGGGAGGTATACAATGGTTTATTTTCAACTAGATCAACTTCATCCGTACTGAATTAAACCACAGTAATAAACAGACACGTAGCATCATTTAGAGAGGGGGTGCGGTCAGAAAAATAATTGTTGAATTGTGGACATCTTTTGAGATATCTTTATCAAGCATTTAAAAAAAAACATTGTCCACATTCAAAAAACCCTTAAATTATTTTTTTATTGGGGGGGGGGGGGGGGGTGGTGGTGGTGGTGGGGGGGGGGAGGTGGTTCCAACTTTTCCAGCAAGAAAAAAATTTGAAAACATTAACATGGCAGGATTTCACTATACAACAACAAAACATAGAAATTAAGGGAATTTTATGCAAATTTATGTAAATTTATGCAAATTAGGGAAGTTTTAAGTAAATCTATACAGATATATGTAAATTAAGGAACTTTTCATGCAAATTAAGGAAATTTTATGCAAATTAATTATGCTTTTTGCACAACATTTTCTTATTTTGCATATATTTGCATAAATTTACATAACTTAGCATGAATTTGCATTAAATTCACTTAATTTGTATAAATTAGCAAGAATTTGCATAAAATTCCCTTATTTAAATTTGCAAATTCATGCTAATTTATGTAAATGTATGCAAATTACGGAAGTTTTATCAGATATTATAGAGCTCGCATCAATGAATGTTGTCTTTAAGTAAGGCAAAGTCCCACACTAAACTAATAATCTATAGTAGATTGCAACCCTAGATGCATCACCTATGCAAGATTAGTTCAGGTAGGTCTTGAAGTTGCTTAGGAATAAACCTGCTCTAGAAACTTTATTCTGGTCATTCATCAGGAAAATGTAGGTCTGATCCAGATTCTGAAGCAAGTCTGGTAGTGTTCATCCCTAGATGAATCACCCATGCAAGTTTGGTCCTGGTAGGTCTTATAGTTGCTTGGAAATAGACCTGCTCCACAAACTTTAACCTGGTCACTTTAGAAACTGCTCCAAAAACTTGAACCTGGTCACTCATCTGGAAAATGTAAGTCAAATCCAGCATCTGAAGCAACTCTGGTATAGTGTGTATTAATAAATGTATATTCAGTTGGAGCATAGGACTTATAGTTACTTTAGAACGAAACTGCTCCAAAAACTTGAACCTGGTCACTCATCTGGGTAATGTAGGTCAAATTCAGCATCCGAAGCAAGTCAAGTAGTGTGCATCCTTAGATAGACCACCCGTGCAAGTTTTAATCAAAAGATTATTTTGGGGTTTTCACGATTTTTTCGTATGGTACACATGATGAATAAGTGTAATAAATATAATTTGTGAAAAAAATGTCCAACAAACCTCGGGGTTGAATTGCGCGGGGGGGGGGGGGGGTTCTTGTCCACAAGTACCTGTGAATTTTAGGTATGATAAATAATTATTTGAACCTGGTTGGATAACTTTTCGGTGATGACGTCACATCCGGATCTGAGATCATATCATTACCATCAGGGATAGGGTCTAGTACTCTCGAAAGTAATCGATTAAATTACAATTACTTTTGATTTTAAAAGTAATCAATTACAAGCTGATTACAGCTAAAGTACACCTGTGTCTTACTGCTAATTCACAACTTTTTTTCATAAATCAAACAAGGTTGTAATATTTAAAAATACACATCATTAAGGTACATTTGATTAAAAGAAAATCATTTTTATAGTTACAGGGGTTATAGTTATTTGATAAGTATTTCGAAGTAGGAAAATTGTTTACTCCCGCACAATATGATGGCCGGTTTTTTTTTATTTAGTTTTTTTTTTATTAGTATCAAGAGGTATGAAAACAATTGTCTATGCATTTTCTACAATTCTCTTTATTTGTATTGTATTTGATTTTGTATAAGCTGCTTTGGCCAAAGTACAGTCATTTGGCTATTGTTGCTTAGATCAGCGATATTGCCCCTGAGCCTCTCTTCTTTAATATAAAAGGGTGCTTTTTTGTAGGGAAGCTTATCTCAGTTTTTTCATCAATTGTACGTTAACTCAAATCTATTAAGAGGAAGTGTATCAAAGTCATACCAGTTATTTAAATACATTACTAGTATTAGGGTAGGAAAGATAAAGAGTTCGGCTTAAGGAACTTCTATACCTGTCTTCTCCTCGTTCTTGATGAGGGTAGATCAATTCATCAGTTTTTTCGAAAGATATATAACAAAATAATGCTGTCTATTACTAAATCTACGTCCAGAATCTAAATCAAAATCAAAGTGCGTAATTTTTTCAAAGTGCGTTGCCACAGTGCATCCTTAGATGCATCATCCATGAAAGTTTGGTCAATATAGGACTTACTAATAAAGTTACATTGTACATGTACTTGGAAATGATACCTGTTCCAGGAACTTTAACCTGCTTCAAATACTTTAATCTGCTCCCATAACATTAACCTGGTCAATCTTTAGCTGAAATTGGAGCATGCATCTGAAACCTTGACTGGTACAATGAAACATACTAGAAGCATCTTCCACACATCTCTGATAAATGTAGGGCATAGAAGTACATGTACTTGAAAGAAATTAAATCTGCTCCAAAAACTTTAACCTGGGACGCCGACGCAGAGGGTATTACAAAAGCTCCCCCAACTTCGTTGAGGTGAGCTTAAAATTGGGGTGGGTGGGTGGGGGTCTTTTAATGGGCATTTACATACTGAATTAACAGCACAGAAGGAAGATTAAGTTCGAGAAAGGGAAAGGCCCCCTGATACTACGTACGTGCCTGGTAAATAAATTCTTGGTGACAAGAGATTTAGTGGTTGACTTTAAGTAGCTGCGATGTGAGCAATGCCTCCCTCACCTGGGCAGGTACGGATTAAGAAGTGTTTGTCGGTCCTTGAACATATATTATTTTTGTTAATCGGTTTTCCCCGGGCCAATATTCAAAGGATATGCTAATTCGACGACGATCATAAAAACAAAAATACTTTTCAGAACCCCTTTAATATTTAAGTCTGGAAATTAATAATAAAAATTTGGCCTTGCTAAAAGTGTTTGAAAAGGAAGAAACTTAATTATGCATTTCAATCCCCCCCCCAATTATTAGTTGTTTAGTATGGAAATTTTAATTGAGGCCAGCTGCTGCCCCCCTTTTGCAGCATGGCCAAACTTCCCACGTTAATGTAATACTGAATATTATTTGGAACCTACCCCCCCCCCCTTTTTCCCACCTCACACACGAAATAGGTTTTTCGAGTTTGGGAAATTTTACTTTGTTCTACTTGTCAAATTTTTTCATATATTTTGAAATATTGAAACAGACAATTATTATATATACCCCCATTGATTAGATCATATACGTATAAGAGATCACTTATTCGTCGATATTAGATATAGACAACACTGATAAAAAAGTGATGACACTGAAATCCCGCAAAATCACAGAAAAATAAACAAGGAAGCGATCTCAACAAAATATAACAATTAAAGAATATCAAGAAAAAGGGTCTTTGAGAGTTACAGAATATCTGAGGTCTTCAAAACTTACCATTTTAACACAGAAAATTTCTTCACATGCACGTATTCTATTCCATGATAGGATAATCAATTGTGACGTCACAATTAATAACGTCACAATAATGGGTTAAAGGGCAAGCTCTCCTACCGAGAAACGCTATGGTCTATGATCGGTCATCGTCGGAAACCCACGGCCAATCTCGCATACGCTTATTGACCGTCAATAAGCGTATGCGAGATTGGCCGTGGGTTTCCGACGATGATGATGGGTAGGGGTGTAACAAAATATACCGGTATTGCCAATATATCGATGCACCGTGATACAGAGGGCGATACGATGCACACATACATAAATTGAATAGATTTTGCTCCGATACTTTTAGGAAGTATATAATGTACATGTTTTGGTTTCAAAATTAAGAGTATTTGCGTACACAACAACAGTGGAACTCAGAAAATCAAATAGAAAAAGTTAAATTTAATCTTATTTTAAGGAATTAAAAAAAAAGAAGAAAAAGTTAAAAACTAACTTGCTTTAATCTTAGTTCCAGAAAATAAAGACTAAATTTTTTTAAAAAAGGAATGCTGATATCTAAATTTCCTTTTATAAAACCAAGAAATAAACTTGTATGAAAATACCTAAATTAAAACATAAGTAATCAAAGATTAAGAAGCCCACCTCGACGAATGTTATCAGTAAAAGTAATGCAAATCTCACATCATATTTTCTTTATAGTTAGTGTGCATCCTGAAAACAATATTCATGCAAGTTCTGTGTAAGTAGGTCTTATAGTTCGTTGGGAATTGACCTGTTCCAAAAACTTTAACCTGTTCACTAATCAAGAAAATGTCTTTCATTTCCCACATCCGAAGCAAGTCTGCAATGCACCATCTATGCAAGTTAAATCATAACAGGCCATATAAATAATTATAGAGCTACTCCAAACACATTGTCATGGTTACTCATTTGGAAAATATATGTCAGATTCAGCATCCGAAGCAAATCTGGTAGTGCCCATCCTTAGATACATCATCCATGCAAGCTTGGTCCAGGTAGGGCTTATAGTTACTTGGGAATGGACCTGCTCCAAAAACTTTAACCTGGTCACTCATCTGGAAAATGTAGGTCAGATCCAGCATCCGTAGCAAGTCTGGTAGTGTCTATCTCTAGATGCATCATCCATGCAAGTTTGGTTCAGGTAGGGCTTATAGTTACTTGGGAATGGACCAGCTCCAAAAACTTTAACCTGGTCACTCATCTGGAAAATGTAGGTCAGATCCAGCATCTGAAGCAAATCTGGTAGTGTCCATCCCTAGATGCATCATCCATGCAAGTTTGGTCCAGGTAGGGCTTATAGTTACTTGGGAATGGACCTGCTCCAAAAACTTTAACCTGATCACTCATCTGGAAAATGTAGGTCAGATCCAGCATCCGAAGCAAGTCTGGTAGTGTCCATCCCTAGATGCATCATCCATGCAAGTTTGGTCCAGGTAGGACTTATAGTTACTTGGAATTAGATTTGCTCCTAAAACTTTAACAGGGACGCCAACGCCAACGCTAACGCCGGGGGTATAGCATAAGCTCATCTAGACTTTGTCGAGATGAGCTAAAAAACTTGATATATCACGACATATTGCGATATTTTCTGAAATATCGTGATACTTTTTCCCCTCACGATACACAGCCTTAATGACCGTTGGAAAACTTTCTTGTTAGTCTATCGTAATTACGAGAAAAGATAGCATAATTACGAGATAATTTTCTTGTTATAAATTTTTGTTACTTACATATACGAAAAAATGTATACATATGGTCACATGATATTTCTCTAAATAAGAGCTTTTCTCCGTTCCTTTAATCAAATAAGCATTTTCACAATGTAAGACCCAATAATTCTATCAATCTTTCCATTATGACTACAGTGCGGACTCGTTATTACGATGTTCATTTTGTCACGGTAAAATATCGTAATACCGAGGGCAACGTAATAAAAGTTCCCAATAAAATCCAGTAAAACATCGTTTTGAAAGCTTGTTGTTGTATTAGGAGGTGTATTTTTCTCCTTTTGTTTCCTTCTTCTGTTCAAATTCTTCATTAAAACGCTATATACATATAATTTATTAATAACTTATCTTGATCAACACTGAATAAACACGGGGTGGAAAAAAAAAATTGGACAGAATTTTTACATCGTAATACCGAGTCCCGGCATTTTAGGACATCGTAATAAACAGTTCTATTTTGTATAGATTTGTTAAAAAATGGATTTGTGCTTTGAATTTACAATGTAATAAGCGTTCTATCTTATAAAACCGTCACCGTAATAACGAGTCCGCACTGTACCACAGGTGTATAATAGTTGGGACTAATTACGTTAATTTTTTTTTTTTACAGAAATGCACGAGAAAAGCTAAACTATGTTTTAGGTCTAGGTTCCAATGACTTTTAAAAATTCTAGGTTGTTCTAACCTCCGGAACTACCTCTGTCACGTATGCTTCAGTCATTCCTACTTATCTTAGTGTCTAATTCACGCAGCATCTATTTTTTCCCTTATATCCGAAGAAAAGACCATGTGCAGTCTGTGGCATCTTACATATTTATCAAAAAAGCTTCTATACCAGTTTATACTTTTTATGCCCCCGGATCGAAAGATCCCGGGGGTATATTGTTTTTGTCCTGTCTGTCTGTTTGTCTGTTGTCAACTTTAACCTTGCCCATAACTTTTGATTGGTTGGAGCTATGACTTTCATATTTCACATGTGTATTCCTTGTGACAAGACCTTTCTTTGGGTACCATCATATTTGACCTTGACCTTGGGGTTTGACCCACTTTTGCAAAATTTTATGAGACTTTAACCTTGGCCATAACTTCTGAACAGTTGGAGCTTGGGGTTTCAAACTTCACATGTGTATTCTTTGTGACAAGGCCTTCTTTTGGATACCAACCACTTTGACCTTTTGACCTTGGACTTTGACCTACTTTTGAAAAACTTTAACCTTGGCCATAACTTTTGAACAGTTGGTGCTTAGGGTTTCAAACTTCACATGTGTATTCCTTGTGACAAGACCTTCCTCTGGATATCAACCACTTTGACCCTTTTGACCTTGACCTAGGAGTTTGACCTACTTTTGAAAAACTTTAACCTTGGCCATAACTTTTGAATGGTTGGAGCTAGGGCTTTCATACTTCACACATGTAATCCTTGTGACAAGACCTTCCTTTGAATACCAACGACTTTGACCTTTTGACCTTGACCTAGGAGTTTGACCTACTTTTGAAAAACTTTAACCTTGGCCATAACTTTTGAATGGTTGGTGCTAGGGCTTTCATACTTCACATATGTAATCCTTGTGACGAGATCTTCCTTTGGATACCAACCAATTTGACCTTGACCTTGACGTTTGACTTTTAACTTAAAAACTTTAACCTTCACCATAACTTTTGAACAGTTGTATCTAGGTCTTTCAAATTCCACAGGTGTTTTCCTCGAGACAAGATCTTTCTTTGGGTATCAACATTTTTTATCTTTTGGCCTGGATTTTGACTTGCATTTGAGAAACTTTAACCTTCGACATAAGCTGCCATACGGGGGCATCAGTGTTTCACAAACACATCTTGTTCATATATACTTTGATCCTCTGTTGTGGCCCCTTCCTTACCTTAGGTGCCACAATTTCTGCACTATCTAATGCTCTGTTGTTCCTGGGAAGATAATTTTATAAAATTTATTCCTATGCATTCAAATCTAAAACTTTCATACCCTGTTGTGACCCCTCTCATACCCCAAGCTGAATCAAAAGTACAAGCATATCAATATGATTAATTTTGGCCCTGCTATACCTGAGATGTTTAAAGGTATTTTCAACATATTCAATGTAAAATTTTGTCCCCCTATCACAGCCCCCATTGAAGACTATACATAAGAGCATTCATTAAGTTTTGATTTTTCTGGTCTAATGGGTCTTAAATGATGCTATAATTTTTTTCTTAATTACAGTCAAACCTTGGTATTTTAATCTCAATGGAACCTAGAAAAAAGTTTGAGATTTGAGATATCAAGGTTTAAAAAACTTAAAGAAAAAGTGCTGGGGATTCCCAACTGACTCA
Organism: Saccostrea echinata; assembly: GCF_033153115.1. Classification (NCBI taxonomy): domain Eukaryota; kingdom Metazoa; phylum Mollusca; class Bivalvia; order Ostreida; family Ostreidae; genus Saccostrea; species Saccostrea echinata. The sequence continues at coordinate 42,346,872 of NW_026889758.1, forward strand.
AATGACATATCCATGATATTTGAGGTATCAGTGTTCAAGATATCGAAGTTAACCTGTATTTGCCCTTGAAAGAGGGCATGGTTAACAGAACATGAGACCCATGGGCCACAATGCTCACTTGAGTAACTTTGGCCCTGCTGTTCACCAGATTTCTCCTTATAATAATCATTGTGGCCCCAAACTACCCCAGGGGTCCTTGATTTGAACAATTTAGAATCTACACTATCCCAGGATGCTTACACATAAGTTTCAGCTTTTCTGGCCCATTGGTTATTGAAAAGAAGATTTTTTAATGACCCCACCCTATTTTTCTCTTTTCCTGATTATCTCCCCTTGGAAGGCTGCTTGGCCCTTCATTTCAACAATTTAAATTCCCCTTCACCCAAGAATGCTTTGTATCAACTTTTGTTATAATTAGCCCAGTGGTTCTTGAGAAGAAGATGAAAATGTGAAAAGTTTACTGACGGACAGACAACAGGTGATCAGAAAAGCTCACTTGAGCTTTCAGCTCAGGTGAGCTAAAAAATGAATTCCCCTTACCCAAAGAACCTTTGTGGTAACTTTCTTTGATGTTGATCCGACTGGTTCTAAAATTTTGAAAAGTTTATGACACCAATGACAAACAACAGAAAATTTCAATCAGAAAGGTTAATTTGGGTCCTTGGCTCAGGTGAGCTAAAATCTTAAAACTCTATTCATTAGGTAAACAATAACACTTCTAAAAAATCAAGCTTATGTTTATAAGTCTTTACATTCATATATATATATACACATAGCATCATTTTTTAAAGTGTAGAGGTGGGTCACTATATTAGGATGCTTGCATATTATAACTACGGTTGCACTGCTGTTTTTCATTACATGTAGTGGATATTTAATATCTTTTAAAAATATTAATTTGATGTGAATATTTGATCCTTTATTGTCGTCCCACCTAAACCACAGGGCCTACTCAATAGACATGGGTGCTAATTTTAAGTTTGGAGCCTTCAGCTGGACATAGGGAGTATACAAAATGGTTAAATATTCTTAAAGGCCGAGGTTTTCAACCGGTTGGTTTTCCTCAGGTAAGTTCAGTGTGGGGTGGAGCTTAATCGAAACGGCTGTGAAGCCCCGAGGGAACCACGCTGGCTTGTGTATACCAACCTATATACACAGGATGTTACCTGTATTACCTGTACACGTTTTCCTACGACATGGTAAAACAATGTCATTGTTTTTTTGTTGTGTGGGTCAATCGAAATGTTGACCGTCAGATTTACAGTTACTAAATAAAGCATGCTAAATTTTTGTTGGGGACATACTCCTAGTTCAATTTTTTCTTTTAGAATTAATATGTTTTAATAATTAGACAATTTCAATATAACAAACAAAAAGAGAAAGATTCATATTACATATCTGTATTTGAAGACAGTTAAAACAGATTAATACAGTGTTTTCAGGAACAAAGCTAAAGATAAAAAAAAAAAAGATTGAAAACATGCTAAAATGGAAAGAAACAGGTTGCCAGTGGTCAACTGCATCACTCAGGTGGTACAAAATGATCCTTGCATCTACATGTACATGTATGTCCATATAAAATTTTTCTATCTAGAAATAAAGCACATATGCACCGGTATTCGCTCCCACTCTTCAAACGATAAATGTTGATATGAAATTTCTACATTTCAAACATTAAAAAAATGGCACATTTTACAAAAATTTTAATCCTCTTCATCATATTCTTCATCTTCATCACCATCATATTCACCTTCCTTCAAACCTTCAACTGAAAAAAAAATCCAGGGATACAAATACACAAAATGACTGGATCATTTTAAACTTTAATTTTCTTATCAATGTTCTATATCTATTAGCATTCATTTCTTTACTTTCTTACTTTTATACGAAAAAAAATTAAACTTGAATTCATATGAAAATCGCAGAGTGAATTAACAATGTAAACTACCCCTCATTATTTCTGACTTGTCTGATTTAGTGCATTCAAAGTTGAAGAACAAATAAAGATATACACGTACACTCCTCTATGTGTTTTAAGGGATCATATTTCAGATCGATATCAGCAGCCTCGGGGTGATCCTGGATATATTTGTCTCTAGCCTCTGTTGCTGCTTTTAACATCTCCTCTCTATGAAGCTTGTTCATGTCACCCTGGTTACATCTTAAATAAGAAAGACTTGTTTTGGTTTCAACTACCAGTGCCATGAAATCTTAAATATGGGGGTGGGGGTGTTAGTTTTTGTGGACTTTATAAGTACACAGGAATACTGGAACATTTTATTAGCTGTTTAAATATGTAGTATTTTTGATTATTTTGTCTGTATATTCATTCGTCTGAACTATTTAAGAAACTTCATAGTGATCTATTGACTGCTGGTCAAAATTTTTTTGAATTTCGGACCGACAAGCTATTGGACTGACAGTGCCCATATCTCTGCATAATATTAGGTAAAACAATCTGTCTATCACTTTTAACCATATTGAATGCACACGCTATTAAAATGACCTTGGCTCAAAGTCTTGACTTATCTTTAAGTTATAAGCCATCTTTTCCTCATTACTGGCTCCTAGACAAAGATATTACTCAGACAGAAATTACACATTCTCTTATTGTGACCTTGAACTTATCCAAATGATCTTGAATTAAGTTCACAGCACACCTTTAGGTGATTATCAGATAGGAAATCTCTTTGTTCCTATGAGCTTCCAATGTTTTTCCACTACAAGATATTGCTATGGTAGGAGTGACCTTGAACTTATTCTTATGTCCTTTTCAAGGCCATGACACTCCTTCAGGTCAAAATCAATCTGTGTCAACTGTCAAGTATGAAAATTATGAATACATGGTCAGACAGACAGACAGGATGGACAGACAGACAAATTAATTCCTAAATTCTTATCAATCCATCAAATTTATATAATATCATTAAATCTAAATACTATCACAGAATGCTGTCTTTTACGAAAACAAAATCTGTTGTCAAATTAATTATGAAAATATAAATGCACTTACTCTTCCTTTGTAAAGTGGTCATAGTCGATGTCTTTAGCCCTGCACACATAACAACTGGTGGCCCCACAGGTACATGTCATCTTGTTGCAGCCAAACTCCTTAACAAATGCTTTTTGACAGACATGACAGCGTCGGATCATGGCCTCCGTCAGGCGAGCCTCAATGTAAGTTCTCATGTTCATTTCTCCCTGCTTCTCCACCTCATTACAGCGTAAAGGAATATGGTTTGGTTCATTACATAACCTTGATATTTACCAAAAGAAAAAAATCATCGACTTAATTTTTTTCATTACTAGAAAATTAAGACCATTTTCTGCAAAAATAAATTGACACAAAAATTTGATTTTACCTGCAAGACTCTTTTAGACACTCAGGATTTAGGCACTTGAACACTTTATCATTTTGATCAGGCATAATGGTTGCAAAACTGCAAAAAGGACAAGAGACCAAATCTGGGATTTCTGCCTTCTTTATTTCTTCTTCCTGCATTTTCCTCAGAACAATGGAGAACACACTGGTAGGCAGAATATGCTGTAGGGTGGCTAGTGAGAAATTATCGGAACATGTCCCAGTCAGACACTTGAAATCAGTCTTTCCTTGACCAATTACCACCTCAGCTGATCTGCGGATACAAGTTTTACAGAAAAGATGGCCATCAGGACAGGCAGCCATATCTTCAAACAGACACTCCTCATCAAAACAGCACTGACATTCCATCAGTTCTCCATTGTCCCTAGCTTCCTGAAGACGGAGCTCATATACTTGCTCCTTGTCATGGAGATATCCTAAAATACATATTAATATTAAACGTATGATTTAGATGGTGAAATATAATATTTCTGAAGGAGCATACACATTTCCTTCACAAAAAATAAATTTTATGTGGCAAAAAGGCCAAAGATGCTGATAAATAGCCAATAGAGCTAGACAAAAGCAATGTGAACCAATGTTCAATCTAGGGACCATAATTATTATTTCCCAACTTTCAACAAAATTACAGAATTTACCATATGTGATACATGTTACAATGTACATATGCCACACAATGTCAGTTTCTTTGCTAAGTAAATGTTCCTTTAAAATATCAAATCAACATCAAGCAAGTGCTGAGAACTTTAATTAACCATAAACCTTTCAGGCTTGTGGTTTAAAGAATCTACAAAACCCACCAACACTTTAATTATCCCAACTCTTTTTTACATATCACAGTATGAAAGTGGATTATAGTCATGATAGTTATCTGAGTACCTGTAGAAAGTTGAATTACATTTGAAACAAATTCTGCCAACATTGCTTCTTTTGTATTTTTTATGCACTCTAACCTGCCCTGAAATTGATTCATATATACCGGAGTATATATAGTCTAGAAGCAAATTTTTTTTCAGATAAATAGGGTTGTGGTTAACTTTTCATGTGCCAGACAGCAGTTTTACCATCCTGGAGCATAAGGATTGTGTTTTTCACAAAGACTGAATATCTACCAGGTCCAGCACAATACCCTGATAAAGCTATATAGCTTTATCAAGGTATTACAAATACCTTGATCAAGGTATTTTATGTAATGAAAATACAAAAAAAAAAATCCTAAAAAAATAAATAATGAAAGTCAAGTTCTGAGTTGTCAGTAAATTCACTCATGCATGTAAAGTACTCAAACACAAAGAAATCAGTATAAAAGCATGTCCTGTGAGGAGACCTTCTTTTATGCTTTCTTTTTGATACCTGTGTACTTTTCATGCACGAGTGAACACACTGACCACAACTCATAATTCGACTTTTAAATTTATTTTTTAAAGAATTTTTTTTTGTATTTTCATTACATAAAATACCTCGATCAAGGTATTTGTAATACCTTGATAAAGCTATATAGCTTTATCAAGCTATATTCCTTTATCAGGGTATTGTGCTGGACCTGTCTACTGTACATGTACTTTAAAGCCACTTAAAAACCAGAGGCCTCTGATGAGACTGTAGCCCTACTGATTTAAACTACCATAAGTGTAAGAAAAAACTTGCATCTGGACTTGAAACATTTGACAGAATTGACAGAATTACAAGGGGTGATTAAAAAGTTTCTGGACTGGCGCAATAAAATTGATATTATGTGAGATAGATATTTCAAATTTTGCATGCTTTATAATAAGAGTAGACCATTATACACATAACTGTCAGTTATTAACTACATATAGTTTGATACTTGATAATAAATATAATAACTATTTAAATACCCGTGTTTTGTGTACTTGGCACAACCTCAAATTATGTTAGGTAAATTGAAGTAATTTGAAAAAAAAAAAAAAAAAAAAAAATCTTTAAAAATCTTTAATTAAGAAAGATTCTAATAACTGCACAAAACTGTTTTAAGATTTGAAGGAATTTTGAACATTTTTAACGATATCATGGTAATGTAGATCACTAAATTTTTGTGACACCTTATTTTTGCGAGAGGTTGTTTGGTATTTATAAGTGAAACAAAATTTTCACGAATTTTGGTTATTGCTCTATACATTTTTTAATGATAGAATTATACACAAGACTGAAATTTCCATGAGCAGATGCACTCACGTAATTTCGGGAAAATAAAGTTCTCGCAAATCAAAAGTGTTTACAGTAATTTCTTTTGGTAATGTTTGAAATGCGCTGATCTATGAAAAATGATGCCAGAGAAGCAAGTGTATTCCAAAATTATTATATAGTTTCATATTGGGAAATCGCAAATGGAAATGTTAAATGTGTCAAATCCAGCAAAGGAAAAAAAACTGTGTCCAAATCTATAGTATTTTGGTGACACTAGCTGTTCAGCGATGGATGGGTGAACAGTAAAATTGATCCATGCATGGGATGCCAGAAAGTTGTGAGTGCAAAAAGTATTGTCTGTCTTGTGAAGGAGAAGATCCCTATACCTTGCAATTTTGCCCTTTTCCCCAGACGAAAAGAAAATTTCAATGAAGTTTAAAGCAATCTTAGTGAACTTAGATCAGCAGTAAAAGATATCATTTCATTCTATGATCCGGAATGTTTTAAATCTGTATTAGTATTTGAGTGAACCAACACCAGAGTTGTATCCAAGAAAATAGGGAATATTTTTAAAAAAGAATGTGTACTAACGTTGAAAATTGTCCAGCGGACTGTCCAGATTGTGATGCCTTTGATTTTGATTGAGTTCATTGGTACATGTATATGACAATAAAATTCTGCATGCTTGTCAAACGCATGTGTATATATTGTCGTAACAAAAATCATGAAAATTGAATACATAATGAGAATTTTACTGGGCCAGTCCATGAAGTTTTTGACTATCCCTCGTATATATCTCGTTTTTTTTTATAACTTGAACCAAGATTTATGGAAATCAAACCAAATGTGTATGACGGATAGCATTTTGAAATATTTTCTTTTTATGGTAATAATGGCAACACCATTCATCAAAATATCAAACCAATGAGTAGAACTACAAGCTTTGATACAGTTTGTGTATGAAGTTTTATTGAAATTGGACCAGACTAAAGAAGTAGCAATGTGAAAGAATTTCTCTTAAATTTCTAATTTTAGTAAGTATGGAAACACCATTTACTGACAAAAAAAAATGATGTAAAGAATTACGTATCTTCAAGTAATTAACTTGGGTATGAAGTTTTACTGAAATCAGATCAAAAGTTTATATTAAACTATATCATTTTGAAAAACTTTCTTTTCAGACAGAAAGATGGTTAATGGCACCTTATCAATGCATATGATTAGTAGAGCAAGAAATTAAAGGGTTTTTATCACGTCCCAAAATTTTTTGATATGACAAAGTTTACATGTTATTAAAATCATATATCTAAAAAACTTTGCTAGAAAATTAACATTGTTGATGTTTCAGCGATTCAAAGTTTGAATTTCTCAATATGCATATTTTGATCGCTGATGCTATGAACCATTGCTCTGACGTCATAGGTGTCAATCCTAATCAAGAAAAGTACTTATTGTGTATACAAAACGGCTCATTTGTTGTGTCTATTAAACCTGTTAGTAAATAAATAAGTGGTAATTGGATAATTGACAGCTAGTAAGGTATAATCTGTGGCTTTAGGATGCACAAATGCGCACAAGAAAGGTTTTAGGAAGACTTTTTTCCCCACATTTCCTGGACTTGGTTGAGAAGTGAAAGGGGGCCATTTTTCTGAAAACGTGAGAGCTTTCTCTCCATTCAAAACAATCGTTTAGGCCCGATCACGATTTTTTTCTGTACTATAAAATATTTTAAGGACATGATACCTTTTTAAAACGGAAAAAGTACCCAACACGCATTTTTAAAGTCGCACAGAATGATATCTGGTACATGCTAGTAGGAATGCTGTGAACTTCATAATGGCGTACGGCGCCATTGAACAGTGTTGAAGAATGTCATTTCTAATACATGATATTCACTGGAACAGATAGAATATTTATATACAGTTTATTAAAATAATGAAGAAGTTGAATTTAAAATTCTCATATTTATAAAATTAATATATACGAAGTCCAACTTTAGTTATTCATTCTATTTAGTCGGAAGTCCGAAGTTGTCAACGGCTTCGTCTTCGGTGTCCTCTCCTATTGTCGGGATATTTTCTTGGTTATTTCTCTCTGCTAGACGTTCATACATAAAAGATTGGCCGTCTATAACTAACAGAATATCGTCGATGTCAAAATTTCCACCGACCTTACTGTGTAGTGTATAATATTTAACGTCAAAATCTATTTGATAACATTTTTCTTATGATAAGCTTTACGAGTTCTAATTGACCATAGACACCTATGACGATTCAGTACCACGTGACCCCTATCTAATTAGTGGAGATTTTTACTTCGAGAACTCTATATTACAGGCATTTTATCCCCTAATTATGACTGTTTTCAAAGTTATTTCATAATTAAACGATAATTATATGTTTCAAGAATATAATAGTGTTTTGTTTTTAAAAAATTTAGATACTTGATAAAAACCCTTAAAGGCATAGTATAGTAGGCAGTTATTGGTTACTTTTGATTTCCTCTTCATTCTCGGAGAACAATTTCTCATAATAAAAGAACTCCTCTGGTTGCTCCGGCATCCTACAATCTTCCTCTTGCAGGGGCTCTCTACGAAACTTCTTAGACCTGACTGTAGAAGAAATCAATCTAAATTCATTTATTAGCATTACACCTGGAGTCATTCTGTAATAAATAAATGAACATTTTTTAATTATCAAAGTGAAGTCATATGCTGTAATTTTTATTTACCACTTTTTTAAAATAAAAATTTGTCAAGGTAATAGTTTTGACATGAAACAAAAAATGGAAAAAATATCCATGCCTTACTGTGAGATGAAATTAAATTGCATAAGTACGTACCAGGAGTGTTTTCTAATTCCTTCTCAATCTCTTTTTTCGTCAAATGATAATGATAATTGTATTTTTCAAGAGCTTTCAAGATAAATGATTTTTTGAGCTGCCTAAAATCTCTCCTGAGCTGCTGCAGTGCATGCTCCCTGTAAGAACTAGACATATCTTGTTCCACATTTAAAAATGTCCCCAAAGGGTCAGGAAATCTTACAAGAAATGATTCCATTTCAAACTGAAGATGTTGAATTTTGTTGTGTTCAGCCCGCCTTTTTCTTTCCTCTAATGTATCTTTCAATCTTGGGTACTTTTTGTGCTCAAACATTTTCATGGCAATATTTTTAAGTCTTTCTTTGTCATCTGAGTGTTCCTCAAGTTCATCATAGAGATAATTTGGATCACAATCTGGAAATATTTCCATCAGTTCATCTACCTCTTCTTGAATGTTTTTAGGCAAAGTTCCATTACTTCCAACACCCATAACATCTGAAAAAGCTGCTGAATGTTGGTCCACACTGGGAGGAAAACTCTGAGAGTCACAATGTCCAGATTTCATGAGCTCCTCTATTACCACTTTGAGACGATCCTTCTTGTCATGATGAGCTGTCAAGTATTCATAGACTTCATTTGCTTCTTTATCAGGCAGCACTTTACACACAATCCTCATATCTCTGTACAGAGGGTCCTCAAGGTATTTAGGATCTGTTGGGAGAGATGCTTCTTTTTGCAAAGAATGTTGTGGGTCTTTTTGTTTCTGAAGATAATCAATAACCTTTTGAACTCGGTCTGTCTCCTGACCATGTTTCTCTACAAGTTTGTACACATGCTCTGGGTCGGCATTAGGTAAATCTGACAATACTTTCATCATGTCATCCACATATTCCTGTTTTTGATTGGGTAATGGTTTATAATGTTTTACCAATACCTGGCTCACAACATAATCCACTCTATCTGGTCTGTCCTGATGCTGAGTCAAAAGTTGCTGGATTTCCCCTGCTGTGATGGGCAGTCTTGAAATATTGGCTGTGGCTTTGTCAATCACTTTCACCAGATCCTCCACAATTGCTGTGTTTTCCTTTGAATTGCCTTTACTGCCCTCCTTCTTAACCTTTTCAATGTTCTCCAAAATTTCATTTATAACCAAGTCCACTCTGTTTGGTTTTCCTCGTCTGGTTTTGAGTTTTTCATACACAGCATCAACATCAATACCCTCCACAATATTTGTTATTAACTTGGCATCCTGCAAGACAGACTCAATAGTCTTCATCTTTGAAGGAAAAGACTTTTGCTTTTCCTCTATCTCCACCACAGGTGTTCCTGCTTCCTCTCTGAGTGGGCTGTCAGAATCTTTGACAGTTGGACTCGATACTCCTCCTCCAAATAAATTCTCATTAGATTCACAGCTCTCTATGTCATAAGGTTCAGTGTCTTGGTTAAATAACTCATTGCTTGTCTCTTCTTCACCACTTGGAGCAAAGCCTCCACTTCCATGGCTATTTTCATTGTTGACTTCACTATCCTCTGTAGTCACTTTTGTCTTTTTGGCTGCTGAGGGACCATCCTTACTGAATTCCTCCATATTAGCCTAATGGCAGCATCTGTTAAAAAAAAAAATCAAGTCTTAAAAACTTACTACGGGTAGGTTAAAATAGACTCTGGGTTTCAAATTATGCAAAACTGCCAGATAAATATATATATTTTCTTTTATATCCTGAATGATGAGCATCACATCTAATACATAGAAAAAATTAAAGTGATGTGTTAATGATTCTTTGAACCTTGGTGTGTTCAATGAATCTGGGGGTGGGGTCTGAATTGAGAACATTCAGCACAACAAAGTTTCTCTATCATCAGCAGAAAGTCAAAAGAAATTTACTAGCAAATGTAAACAGGTCTTTTGGTCTGGCTAGTACATGCCTAAAATGTGGGGCATCAAGATGAACATTTCCAGACCAATTCAAACAAGAGGCCCATGGGCCACAACACTCACATGCTTCACTATGGCCCTTCTGTTCATCATCAGCAGAGTTCCTATGTCAAATTAAAATCACATATTGTGACCCCATCCTACCCATCCAAACGGTCATCATAATTGGAACAAATTTGAATCTACAGTACCTGGGGATGCTTCCATATCATATATGATAATCATGGCTTTGCTTCTCTTGAGAAGATTTCAAAAGTTTTTACCTATATATTCCCATGTAAAACTTTCATCACTCATAGTGACTCCACCCAAGACCCGGGGGTCATGATTTGAACACATTTGAATCTAAACTACTTAAGGATTCTTCCATATAAGTAAAACTCGGTTATAGCAAAGTCTTGAGGACCTATGAATTTACTTATAGTTATATCCGTAATTCGTTATATCCATATAACGAATTTGTTAAAGGTTATATATAACGAATTCGCAATATGCATCTTTTCCTTCAAGTATGACTACCAAATATGTTTATACAATATTTTACTTGGTACTAAATATTTCAGATGAATGGAATTTACAGTCTAAATACTTAGCTTATAAAAAAATAATGTCAGATTAATATTTTGAAGTTTAAGATAGTGAAAATTCACAATAAAAGATGTAATTTTCCTTATTTTTAACCTCTACAGGACAGAAAATCAGTTTGCTATATCCGTAAATTTCTTATATCAGAGTTCGTTATAACTGTAATGTTTTCCTAGGATTTGTTAAGAATTTCACCGGGGATGCCGAAAAACTTTGCTATATTCGTGAATTAGCTATATCCGTGTTCGTACTAAATGACTTATAGTGTAAATATGTCTAATCATGGCTTGGCTGTTTTTGAGAAGAAGAATTTTTAAGATTTTTACTATGTATTCCCATGTAAAACTTTGATAGCTCATAATTAATTATCTTATTATTTACATGACTGTTCCAGCTTCTGTGTGTGTCGTTCTTTCAAAACTCTTCATACAAGTTTGACCATGGGTTGTAGTTGTCTTCTTTGTAGTTAGTCTAAGTTTTATTTATTTATTTATTTAGATTAATTAATTTATTCACCGTATACTGTTTACAGTACTGACCTGTAGGAATAAATATATATGTAAAAACCACACTGGTTTGTAAGTAACATATGTGCAATTCGAGCAGGTAACTACCTGACACCATGGACAACAACAACAGATATGGACAAATTTTGATCGGAAAAGCTCATAAGAGCCTTCAGCTCGGGTGAGGTTGTATTGTAATTTTAAAGTTTTTTGGGTTCTGTTCCCAGTCAATAACCCAGAGTCTGCTTGCAAATTATAATCCATTCACGAGAAATAAAAATTAATAAGTTTAAGCCTATCATATCAGGGACCTATATACTAAGTATATAGGTCCCTGATCATATGAAATGCCGATGTACAATTTATGCCAATGATTTTAAAATTTTACAACTATCACATTTGTGCCTTTTTTTTTTCTTTTATGGTTGTTGTTGTTGTTATTTAAGAGGCGTTACCTCAATTATAAATATAATATAACTGTAAATGAACTGCTTCTAAAACTGTAAAAAGTGGCACCTGATCAATACTATAAGCAGCAAATAAAGCCCTAGATATAAAATTCCTACCCCTCTATATACAAATACATGTATATTTATATACACAGGGGATATGGTTTTCGTTACGCACAATTAACGTCCGCATTTCCTCGTTACTTCGCAGGATTTACAGTCAACTCGTACCCAAACCGACTCGTACCCAAACCGAGTCGTATCCAAAGAGTCAACTCGTACCAAACTGCAAACTGAAGTCACTTCATTGAGTAAGAAAGTTTGTTTACTAATTATCTCCCTTATCAAGATCTCTTTCACCACCACGTGAAAAATGGCAACACAGACAGAAGACAGTGGTGGGCAAAATGTTCGTGAAACGGAATTTGTCAGATCAAGGAAAAGAAAACTCAGACCTGAGGCAGAGATAACAGAGTCAGCAATGGACAAATCTGCCCCACCAAAATAGCCACACTTTCCTCCAATAAGTGATGACAAATTGACAGTAATAAAATGTTCAGACATTGCTTGAATTTTTGTTTGTTTGTTCAAGTTTTCTTAAGTGAAATGTTATGCATAAATGAAAAAAATAATTACAATGGTTGATACTTGATAATATGTTAATTATTTACTTATTAACAGGGAGGAAAGTCTGAATTTAGGAAAATTCCAGTACCCAGTCATAGATATACTCCTCTGAAAGAAAACTGGATGAAAATATTTACTCCAATAGTGGAAAAACTAAATCTCCAAGTCAGATTTAACTTCAAAACGTGTATAATGTTGAAATAAAGGTGAGTGTTCATAATAGTAAAAGCTGGCACTTGAAGTATGGATGGATATCCCCTCACCCTACCCAAAAACCACCCCGTTAAAAAAGTACTAGTATATTATTTCTCAAAAATTTGAGATTTTCCCATCAATCACATCCATATTTCCTTCTATGTGAACAGATTGTACTTTTTCTCATGTATAGAGATCGCGCGATTGGCCAGTGTATCCATTAACAGTGATAAAGGAGGTCTATTCTAGAGGAAATCTAATACTTTTGAGAATTTATAGCATCTTACTATTTTTTCATTACAAAAGGGGGGGGGGAGGGGTTATGCACACTTGCGGTGCCTGTGATAGTAAATAGGGGATTTAATGTGCAAAAAGTATCCAACCCAAGACCGTTGAATTTATACAACAGATGTTTAATTACATAATAATGATAATTGTAGTTAATATATCCGATGATGAAACCTTTAGGGTGAGGAATGTCTACATTTAAGATTTTTAAAATATATTTTAAACCTAAAATCTAGTACACCAACTTGAAGTTTTTATATGGTATAGGGGGAGACTGGACGTTACCTGATATACGTATACGCATTTATACAAGAATGATATCTTTCTGGGGAAAACTGTTACATGGAATTGGGAATAAGATCTGTAGAATTATTTATTTACATCTTTATAATAAATTTAATATACAAAAAATGGGATCAGTAATCCATGGATATCTTGCATACAGAATATTCTTAACACAGCAGGACTATGTTGTACTGTTTGGAATGATCAAAATTTTCATAGTGTGAAATGGATTGCAACTGCAATAAACCAAAAGCTCAAAGATCAGTTTTAACAAAAATGGTATAGTGATATAATAATTCCATTAAAAGTATTACATATAGAATTTTTTAAACAAAGTTTGAATGTGAAAAATACTTAGCTATTTTACAAAAAAAAATTTAGAAATATCTTTTCAAAATTCAGAACAAGTAACCATAGTCTTCCCATAGAGGTGGGTACTAGATGGAATAATGTTGAAAGAAATGTATTATGTAATATTCGAAAAGATTTTCTGTTAAAGAAATACTATGTACATTCAAATGTTATAAAATTCTGTAATTTGATGACAAATACTGATCCAGTATTCTGAAGAAAATTGTGTTTATTTATCATCACAGACACTGTCTGTCCTCCTGTAATCACTGTGTATATTTACATGTATCATCACAGACACTGTCTGTCCTCCTGTAATCACTGTGTATATTTATCATCACAGACACTGTCTGTCCTCCTGTAATCTCTGCTCGTCCATAATTATTATTGTAAATATGTATATATGTACCTCTTGTACCATTCGTATGGTTTTTGAGAGAATAAATGAATGATTGAGGACAGTTTCCTTTTTGTCAGGATTTAATAATTAAGTTGTACACTTCTAAACTTATGGATCTGCTATTTCCTTTCGCATGCTTCTATGACAATGGCGTCATAATTTTCAGTAAACTAATGTTGCCTGCATTTATTGAGTCTTGATCAAAACATCATTTTTTCGCACAAAAATTGAATAGTTAAAATTTTCTCCAACTTTGTCAACTCCCAGTACCTTGGGATTCTCTGATAGTCCTTGAACAATTGCAACAAAATCAGGAAATCCCAAGATGTTTTTTTTTAGTGACAAAAAGAGGCTGACATATACAAAGACATGTTTATTTAGGATACATACTTAATTTTGGGGTAGAAAAACAATAAAAAAAATTTTGTAAATGTTTTCAAGCAAGTTATTGCTTTACTTAAGCTACCAAGCTGCTATGCATGCACAGAGGACAATGGATTTTAGAATTTTTTCATGTGGGTTCATCAAAATTTCTTTGAACAATATGTTAATTTCAATACAAATTTTCTCCATTTATAAACATTTTCTATAGAGCAGACCATAAATAATATTGATCATCTTTCATTCCATTTTAAGTTATGTTTTTCATTCCTAATACCGGGCATTGTAATTCTGGTTACAGACCTGTAAAGACACAAAAGACATTGGATCCTTACAAAAAGCAGCAGATTTTGTATGTGCATTCACACTGGGTTTTGATGTTGATGTAAGTGTTGCTTTGCACAATAATTCAGAGTTGTGAAATGTTGCCTTCATACATGTATAGTTTAGAAATTTTTTTTAAACAGCATTAATGAAAATGCATTGGTAAAAATATGGTTATTACAAACTTGTCTGAGAATTTTTTGTCAAATTAATAATTTAAATGTAGATAAAAATAGACTTAATTTTGAGTCTCGAAACAGTTAAAAGAAAAGCTTTCCATTGGCTCTTTAGTAGTAGTTGATTATACAAAACTTCATATCTTTTATTAGATGAGTTTATTGAACAAACTATGATCCAATATACAGTAAAACTTGTCTAATCCGTACACCACTGGTTCCAAAAAAATTGGCCAGATTAGACAACATACCGAATTAGACAACATTTTAAACAATTGAAATTACTGATAGGGGCTTCAAATTTACATCGTAATAGACAAGATTTTGAAATACACAACATCCGGATTAGACAAGTTTCACTGTATCTCCATGACTAATATTAAAAACATTGATAAATCTTAGTATCCATTGGATAAAAATCCTTGTGAATGTACTTGTATTCTGTATATACTTATTGTCCATTGTAGGATTCCCTAGCTTTGGTAAGACTGGATGATCTATATCTGAAATCCTTTGATGTCACTGATGGTAAGTGTAACCATTAAAACAAGCCTTTATCAAATAAAGTACATGAACAACAAACATTCTAAAACAAAATAATTTCATTTGCCAAAAATGGAAAATATATAAAAGGTGTTTTATGTATGATTTAGCTGTTCATGATGTATAGGTCTATGTGATCATCATATTTATATATTTATACCTCCACTCCAAAGGAGAGGGGGTATACTGTTTTACCCTTGTGTGTGCAACTGTCTGTGTGTCCGTGTGTCTGTCTGTAACAAATTTTCATCGCAGCAACTACTCAAATGATTGAAAGTTTTGCACACTCTTTGTTTAGGCATGCCATATTATGGGATTCATTTTTTAGCTCACCTCAACGAAGTTTGGGGAGCTTATGTAATACCCTCAACGTCGGCGTCCCAGGTTAAAGTTTTTGGAGCATTTTTTTTTTTTCAAGTACTTCTATGCCCTATATCAATCAGAGATGCATGGAGGATGCTTCAAGTGTGTTTCATTGTACCAGTCAAGGTTTCAGATGCTGCAATTTCAGCTAAAGAATGACCAGGTTAATGTTTTTGGAGCAAGTTAAAGTTTTTGGAGCAGGTCTCATTTCCAAGTAACTATAGACCCTATATTGACCAAGCTTGCATGGAAGATACATCTTAGGATGCACATTACTGAACTTGCTTCGGATACTGGATCTGACCTACATTTTCCGGATGAGTGACCAGGTTAAAGTTTTTGGAGCAGATCTCATTTTCAAGTAACTATAAGCCCCATGTTGATTGAACTTGCATGAATGATACATCTAAGGATGCACACTACTTGACTTGCTTTGGATGCTGTATCTGACCTATATTTTATGGATAAGTGACCAGGTTAAAGTTTTTGAAGCAGATCTCATTTCCAAGTAACTATAAGCCCTATATTGACCAAACTTGCATGGATGATACACCTAAGGATGCACACTACTGGACTTGCTTCGGATGCTGGATCTGACCTACATTTTCCGGATGAGTGACCAAGTTAATGTTTTTAGAGCAGATCTCATTTTCAAGTAACTATAAGCCCCATGTTAACCAAACTTGCATGGATGATACATCTAAGGATGCACACTACTTGACTTCCTTCGAATGTTGGATCTGACCTATATTTTCCGGATGAGTGACCAAGTTAATGTTTTTGGAGCAGATCTCACTTCCAAGTAACTTTAATCCCCATGTTGATCAAACTTGCATGGATGATACATCCAAGGATGCACACTACTGGACTTGCTTCAGATGCTGGATCTGACCTATATTTTCCAGATGAGTGACCAGGTTAAAGTTTTTGGAGTAGATGTCATTTCCAAGTAACTTTAAGCCCTATATTGACCAGACTTGCATGGATGATACACCTAAGGATGCACACTACTGGACTTGCTTCGGATGCTGGATCTGACCTACATTTTCCAGATGAGTGACCAGGTTAAAGTTTTTGGAGCAGATCTCATTTTCAAGTAACTATAAGTCCCATGTTGACCAAACTTGCATGGATGATACATCTAAAGATGCACACTACAGGTTTTGCTTTGGATGCTGGATCTGACCTATATTTTCCGAATGAGTGACCAGGTTAAAGTTTTTGAAGCAGATCTCATTTCCAAGTAACTTTAAGCCCTATATTGACCAAACTTGCATGGATGATACATCTAAGGATGCACACTACTGGACTTGCTTTGGATGCTGGATCTGACCTACATTTTCCGGATGAGTGACCAGGTTAATGGTTTTAGAGCAGATCTCATTTTCAAGTAACTATAAGCCCCATGTTGACCAAACTTGCATGGATGATGCATCTAAGGATGCACACTACTTGACTTGCTTCGGATGCTGGATCTGACCTACATTTTCCGAATGAGTGATCAGGTTAAAATTTTTTGAGCAGATCTCATTTCTAAGTAACTATAAGGCCTATCTGAACCAAACTTGCATGGATGATGCATCAAGTTGATGAACACTCTCAAACTTGCTTCAGCTGCTGGATTTGACGTACATTTTCTGGGTGGGTGACTAGTTTGAAGTTTTTAGATAATTCCATTCCCAAGTAACTGCAAGCCCTATCAGACCAAAATTGCATAAATGTTGCATCTAGGGATGCACATTACTAGATTTTTAGTTTAGTGTGAGACTTTGCCTTACTTAAAGACAACATTCATTGAGGTGAGCTCTGTAATCTCTGATTACCTATGTTTTTCAAATCCAATGTCCACTTCCTGATTATCTGTGCATCTGTCCGTACCAAATTTTTGTCACAGTTTTCTCAGCAATTACTCAGCACAGATGCTTGAAATTTTAGCACAATCTTTGTTTAGGCATGCCATATGGTCCTGTTTATCTTTGCTTTCGTCCATAACAAATTTTAGTCAAAGTTTTCTCAGCAACTACTCAGCGCAGATGCTTGAAATTTTAGCACAATCTTTGTTTTGGCATGCCATATCATGAGATTCATTTTTGTTTGAATCCGATGTCAACTTCCTGTTTATCTGTGCATCTGTCCATACCAAATTTACGTCACAGTTTTCTCAGCAACTGCTCAGCGCAGATGCTTGAAATTTTAGCACAATCTTTGTTTAGTCATGCCAAATGGTGGGATTCATTTTTGAATGAATTTGATGTCAACATGAGAGTGTATATTCACATCAGAACGGGAGTATTACTAGTGAGCATTCGTTCACAGACTTCTTGTTGATTCATTTTAAATAACTTTAAATTAACAGTTACTCAATGTTTCATTCCTTTAATTATTTTTATCAAATAATGCAGTATCAGCATTAATTGTTTTTATCTTTAAGAAAATGTTTGAATTGACTTTCAGTAAAACCACCAAAAGGTGATCATTTGTCAAGAGCCATTGGGAGGATAGCTGGTAAAAACGGGAAAACAAACTTCACTATAGAAAATGTCACCAAAACCAGAATTATGTTAGCTGACACGTAAGTTTAGGCTTAATACAGATGATACATATATAGTAAGAGAAGTAATGTTTCTATTTGAAAAATGTAGATGCATGTGTCAAAGCAAAATTAAAAAAAAAACGAAATTAGCAAAATAATTTTTAAAAAATAGAGATTTCGATTAAATTTGATATTTGAATCTCAAGCTTAATTCATGTTGACAGTTTTAGTATGGACGTTTTTTTTACTTTTTAAACTCTTAAAACAATTGTACATTTATATTTTAATACAGGAAAATACACATATTAGCATCCTTTTCGAACATTAAGATTGCCAGAACAGCAATTTGTAATCTCGTTTTAGGTAAGCACAAATTGATTTTATCTTATAACAAAATATGAAATTTTATAAGTGGTTTTTATGTTTAAGATTTCTTTGGGTCTATGGAGCAAAAGTCATTTTTTTTTTACAGGTTATAGATTTTTAAACAATGCATCCCTTGTGCATTTCATGAGCATGTATATATATACAGTAATGTACTTGTATATACTGAATTTAAAAGCATATTAAAATATAATTTTTGTTATAATCTTAACAGGGTGAAATGTTATTTTAGTCAAGTTAAATAACAGGTTATACTTGTACACACATATATACTTTATGCTCTATCTTTTAAATACACCTGCAGTATTTATATTTTTCTTCACAGGTAGTCCCCACCCTCTAAAGTCTATGGAAAAATGTGGAGTGTGGCGTCCAGGGCATCTGAGAGATTCTAACTTTTGTTGTTGATATTTATGTAAATAAATGTAAAACTGTGTTGCCAAATATGTGTTCATGCATGTTTGTATTTTTGATTTATAAACGTTGAGAAAGGGTTCAAAAGCATAATGTGACTAGGTGGCACATGTTGCCAATATATGCTATGTATCTGAGTTATATAATGTATCAGTTCTACTAGTATATAGTATAATACAGGCTAATGTCTGGCTTGAGGGTGACTAACCAAAAAATATGCAATGTAAATCATATACGGTACCAAATTTGATGCACTAGATGTGCATTTTGACAAATTATGTCTCTTCAGTGATGCTCATGCTGGAACTTTGGAAATCCAAAATATTTAAATAAAAAAGACTTTGAAGAGCTGAAAAAAGATACCAAAGACTAGAGCCAAATATGTTGAAGTATCAGAGCTATGCATTAGGGAGATAATCCTTAATTTTGAAATGAATTGCTAGCCTAAGTTTCACCACAGCAGTTAAATATATAAGCATATTTCCAAGTTAGTATGGAAGTACTTAGCTACTGGGCTGAAGAGACCCTCGGAGACTAACAGTCCACTAGCAGAGGCCGCGACCCGGAGGTCAAAATGTAAATCATATGTGGTACCAATTTTGATGTACCAGATGCGCATTTTGACAAATTATGTCTGTTCAGTGATGCTCATGCCGAAACATTGGAAATCCAAAATATTTGAATGAAAAAAGACTTTGAAGAGCTGAGAAAAGGTGCTAAAGACTAGAGCCAAACATGTTGAAGGATCAGAGCTATGCATGGAGATCATCTTTAATTTTGAAATGAATTTCTAAGTTTTACCACAGCAGTTAAATATAAATGATATACAGTATTATAAAGGACCTTGCTCAACTTCAGACTTGAAAGATATTTTTAATTACTAGAGTGATATGTCATTGATATGTATATATTGAAGCAATTTTAATGGAAGAATGCCTAGCATCTGTCTGTTTGACTGTCCATTTATTGCATGTCAGGGGGCAGGTGCAAATAAGAACTTGGGTTGTGTCTTAGAGCATGAAGACAATCTAAAGAGGGAAGAATGTAATGGGTTTGGGCCATGGATATTGGCCTGGATAGCACATTTCTTAGAACACCTGACTAGTGATACAGGAGTCGGGGTTCGATTCCAGGTCAAGCAATACATTTTCTCCTTTCCTGTTACATAATTTGGTGCCACTGTCCACCTATAGAGTTGCAGTTTAAAATCCTGCCAAGGCAGAAAGATTACTTTGTTATTCTTCGTTTTTAACATAATATTAATTTATGCAAGTCTTCATATGTTTTTTTAAAGGATGGCGATCTTGAAAAATAATTTCCCGATCACAAAAATGTTGCCATAATCAGAGCTACAGATTCTAAATGTTTGGAATAAAAAATGAAAATATCTAATAAGCCTTATACCTTAGAACTAGTTAATGTTTCTATAGTAATTGAAGAGCACATTGAAATTAATTTTTTCACCATTTTTCATAATTAAGCTGCATTTGTCGTTGATAACTCCTTAAATAGTGTGCATATTCTCATCTCTCTATCACTGAATTGTCGCCTATGACGTACGTCAGAGCAGTATTTCGCCGAAATCTGACTGAAATATGCATATTGCCGTATTTGAATTTCAACTCCCAATATCTATTAAAATATGCTTTCAACAATGTTTATTGGATTCAGTATTTTAATAAACAAGGTTATAGATAATATTTTTCATAAAATTACGATTTTTGAAAAATCATGCGATAAGTCCTTTAAACAGATGTTTTAACTACATGAATTAATAGTGATTATCAACAATCAATGAATTAAAGAAAATTAGACATCATGTAAATGCAAATGAGATTGTTTTAGTACATACATGTATATTTTGTTATATTCACATTTTCAAATTCCATACCATCCTTCCATTTCAATAGGTATGACATCATTAACAGTCAAAATTTTCATTCACTTTATTTTGTTCAATTGTTCAATGTTTTCCAAATTACCTGTACAATTTAACTGATTATAAGAAAGAAAAATCATCATAATGATATGCATGAACAATACAAGGATAGTACCTGTATAATCACATTATTCTTAGTAATGCTAGAATTTTAAAACTGAGATCATAATTTGAAACAAAAGGCCCATCAGCCAAATTGCTCACCTGAGCACTGTGGCTAGAAAAAAAGCAAAAATCAGTTCAGTATTGAAAAGTTTAAATGCTTAAGTGGTCATGACCTACACCTAAAAGAGGGATATGATTTGAACAAAAAGTAAGGATGCTTACATATTTCTTTGATAACTGTGCAGCACCAGTGAAGCAAGTCCAGTAAATTGCATCCTTAGTTGTATCATCCATGCAGGTTTGATCAACATAGGGCTTATAATTACTTAAGAATGAACCTGCTCCCACAACTTTAACCTGGTCACTCATCTGGAAAATGTAGTTCATATCCAGCATCTGTAGCAAGCCTGGTAGTGTGCATCCTTAGTTGAATCATCCATGCAAGTTTGGTCAATATATGGCTATTATACTGTATACAGAAAGTTTTGCCTGTATTATTTTTGCCCCTTTCACCCTAGACACAAGTTGGCGAATTTAAGACAGGGCAAACGCAAAGACTACCGGTACAGAATAATTTCTTAAACAGAACTTTGACTGGGCAAAAGAAAGGGCAAAAATAACGGGGGGGGGGGGGGGGGGGGGGGGGGTTAACCCTATGATATATAATACTTACTTGGAAATGAGACATGCTCCAAAAACTTTAACCTGCTCCAAAAGCATTAACCTTGTCATTCTTCAGCTGAAAACCTTGACAGGTACAATGAAACTAGTTAGAATAATCTAACTGTGTCTCGGGACAAGCCCTCACCACAAGGATCCTTTGTGCAAGTTTAGTTGAAATTGGCCCCTATGGTTCTTGAGAAGAAGTTCAGAATGTGAAAAATTTACAGATGGACAGCTAGACAGATAAACAGCTAAGACAGACGGACAACAGACAAAATATGGTAAGAAAAGATCACTTGAACTTTCAGCTCAGGTGAGCTAAAAATGAACAAGGGCACTTTCACCTTGATACAGGCCCTAACTGAATGTCATAAGCAATGTTTTACATGTACGTATTATTACACAAAAAACTTCTCCTCTGCTTTCAAGGGCTTGGAACCTTCTGCTTGAAAAAACACAAATCCTATAAATGCTGGGAAGCAATGTTTTTTCAAGCAGGCAGCATTAAAAGTTTTGTGTTTTTTTTCTTTCTTTTTTTCTTTCTTTTTAGTGCTTTTCTTTTTTGGTTTCTTCTTGTTTTTTTTCTTTCTTTTTTTCTTTCATGTTTTTTTTTCTTTTTGTTTCTTTTGTTTTTTGGTTGTTTGTTTGTTTGTTTGTTTTTTTTTGCTTTTTGTTTGTTTGTTTTTCTTTTTTTTTTGGTGCAAAACTTTGGCCAATGAGATCAGACAATTTAACATTACACTAGTCACAATTCATTGTTCACTGTCACGATTTAACATTTACTTCTAACATTTTCATGTACTATATCACTGCATAACTATTCACAATTCATCATTCACTGTCACAATTTAACATTTACTACTAATACACTTTAACATTTACATGTACTATCACTGCATAACTAGTCAAAATTCATTGTTCGATGTACAATTTAAAATTTACTATTACAATTAACATTCACATGTACTCTCTCTGCAGAATTAGTCACATCAATACATGCTGTCATATACATTCAATAACACAATAAATCCTTAGTCACCATTAACCACCTTATTAAGATAGCTACGGTAATCACAATTTAACATTTAATTACTATCACTTTATATCCACAGTCACATCAATAATACATTGCATAATTATATTCATTTGAACAATAAATTCATTAAGCCGATCACTGTCAATTATACAAACTAACTACAAAAGCTAAATAAATCTGTACATGCTATTTAACATTTACAATCGATAGTCACCTCAGTAATGCACATTGTATATATATATTCAATTACACAATAAATTCATAGTCACTATATCCACCCTAACTTTTTAATAAGTAGTTGTACATTCCAGGAATAATAATATGATATATAAAAATCACTTCTTCTGTAACATTTACACATAATTTTTTGATGTTGGATAAGAAAAAAAGAAAGATTTTTGAAAGACAAAGGAGCCTACAGCTAGTTGCGTTTTCAACCCCTCCTCCCCAGGCCAGCCTGGCAACCGTAGCGGCGAAGGACCCACAAAGTTCCAACCAGTAATGCCCCAGGGTATCGACAAGGTCTACTTACAACTAGCTTTCAACTACTTCATCTAAACAATTTTAGAATGTATTAGACGATAATATAAAATAACATTATAGCAAAATAATGATAGATGATAAAAGATATTTACATAAAACAATAAAGATAACACAATTATCTCTTTGACATAGAGAAAAAGAATGGGGTCAGTGTGGGAGGAAACCGGAGCACCCGGAGAAAACCCACGTGTCAGAGTGGGCGACCCCATACCCTCTTACAACTCAGACACCCATTTCCAAAACAAATGTCTCAAAAAAATTTGTTCTGGATAATAACAAATTATAACATTGTAAACTGGATGTGCTTGTGTGTGCTGCACAGATATGGCTTTCTGCATTGTCATCTTTCTTTGTCTTTCTCCAAAAATGATCACAAGGATATGCCTCTTCAATACTTTTATTTTCTGTCAATGAATAAGAAAAAAAGGTAACCATTAGGACTGATGAAGTAGAAAGGAAGAACAGAGTCTTACAGAATGGCATATTTGGGTAACTTATTCCCCATACCTGAGGGCTCCTTGTCATTCATAATGTCAAGCACATCCACATGACTTTATCTGAGTCTCCTACTGGGTACTGTCACCAAAACATAAAAACACTGTAAAATAGACATTCATTAATATACTTCAGCATCTAAATAAGTGTAAACAGAAATTAAGAAAAGAACAGACATATCTTAGCAAAATATTATATAGCTCTAACATAATGTTCTTCTGCTGTATTTTGTCAGAAAAGATCCTGGATTATTAATTATGTCCCATACCTGATCAGTGACAGTTATCCACTTTGGTAAGTCTTGCTGTTGGGAAGGTCATCATCCATTAGTCTTGTCTTTTCTAATTATTTCCACCAATTCCTGTCTAGCTGTAGCTGCTCATTTTAACATCTTGAAGGGTCAACATCCATCAGTCTTGTATTTTCTAGGTTTTCCACCAATTCCTGTCTGGCTATAGCTGCCCATTTCCACATCTTAAAGGGTCAAAGTCCATCAGTCTTGTCTTTTCCAGTTGTTTCCACCAACTCCAGTCGGAATGCACTGCTTTTTCCTGCATCTTGAATTTTATTTATCAGTCTTGCTTCTTCTAGTTTTTTCCGATTCATTCGTCTGTATGTGGCTTCTTATTTCCACATCTTCGAGGGTCAATATCCATCAGCATTGCATTTTCCAGTTGCTCCCACCAATTCCTGTAAGGTTGTAAATGCTATACTCCACATTGTTGAAAAAAACTTCACCAACACCATCTCCTCTTCAACCTGTCAGATGCAAGTGTCTTGTGTTAATCACTTTTCAGGAAAGAAGTGAAAGGGGTAATGATTACTGACTCCTTTAGTTTCTGTTTTTAAAGAATGAAAAAAAGGTAATAATCAGGTCCAATGAAGTAAAAATGAGAAACCAAAAGTCATAGAGAATGGCCTGCTAAGGGTAACTTTCACATACCTGAGGGATCCTTGTCATTCACATCAAGCACATCCACATGACTTCATCTGAGTCTCCTACTGGGTACTGTCACCAAATCATCAAAGCACACTATTAAATAGAAGTTAATATACATCTATCAGTAAATTAAGAAAAGAACAAACATATCTAAATAATATAGTTCAAGGAACAAATATTCTTTTGCTGTACTTTTCCAAAAATGATCTTCGATCATTGATTATATCACATACCTGATCAGTGACAGTTATCTACTTTGATATGTCTTGCTGTTGGGAAGGTCAATGTCCATCAGTCTCTTCTTTTCCATTTGATTCCACCAATTCCTGTCTGGCTGTAACTGCTCATTTCCAAATCCTGGAGAGTCAATGTCCTTCAGTCTTGTCTTTTACACTTGTTTCCACCAATTCCTGTCTGGCTGTAGCTGCTCATTTCCACATCCTGAAGGGTCAATGTCCATCAGTCTTGTCTTTTCCAATTGTTTCCACCAATTCCTGTCTGGCTGTAGCTGCTCATTTCCACATCCTGGAGGGTCACTTATGTCCATCAGTCTTGTGACAAGAAATAAGAATACTTCTACTTTAATAAACTAAAAAAACTTACAGAGTCTTGTTCTCATTAATCCCAAAAAGTTCAACGTCATCAGCTTTACTATAAATTTTTAGCTTTTAATCACATGTAGCTTGTATTCCTCTATTTTAAAAAGTGCTTGGAGCTGGTTGTGTGCTTCATTCTGCAATTTAATATATCTTCAAGGCATACTTTGCTTTTTTCTCTATTTTATAAAAAGATGGCTAAATATGTCACAGTTCCCAAGTTTGATAAACTTTCTCCCAGCACTTTTCACATGACAGAATTTGTCTCAATGAAAACGGTCAATTTCAAAATAAAAAATGTATCCATATCTCACCGATATTTTCACAATTTTTGTAGCTGTACGTTTACTTTCTAATTTTAACCTAGGTGTCATGTGACAAACAGATCATATTATCAGTGATGTCACTTAAGCCAAACTCAGAAGAGAACCCTTAATATACTTGTACAGATATCAGAATTTCCATTCAACAAAATTAAACTGATTATTTTTTTTAATATTGAATCTTTTTTATGGAATATATGATAATGCATACTTCCTATGAGTGTCCTTAACCTAGCTGTGGTCTGTGTGGTCAACGTCCATCAATCTTGCCTTTTCCAGTAGTTTCCACCAATTCCCGTCTGGCTCACAGTAGCTGCTCATTTCCACATCCTGGAGGGTCCGTCAACATCAATCAGTCATGCTTAGCTATGTTAAGGAAATCAATGGAAAATATTATCTTAATATGTTTTTAATATGTATTACATTTAATAATCACTGTAAAAATGGTAACTATAAAATTGTAGGAAAGATAATATAGTCACCAGTAATGAATAGGTTCATGTTGTACTTAGTACAATTTACATTGTATATATCAGCTGTGTGTCATGACTGGTGTAAAAATAGAATTATTAGGCTGAATGTAGAAAATGACGCTAGTGCATGGGCATCTGGTTGTTTTTTGCCTTAAAAATTGATACACATTAAAATTCACATCCCTTCCCTGAGAAGTGCTGGGAGTTGGTTTGTGCTGTTTGGGAAGTCCTTGCAATTTCGCCAAGAATGTGTGAAATAGCAAAAAATTTCCACTTCGCCATCACATCATAAAGAATTTAAAAATATTCTTCAGACCAGAATCAACTCCCAGCACTTTTTAGATTTACATGATATAAGCAATTAATATTCCGCATTTCAGCTTAAACAGTCTTAAACACTCTAGTGTATGCCCTTCCACTTTTCAGGTTTATTGGGAATATGCTTATAGGATTTGTGATTTTCTTTACATTATCTGACGCTGTGCTGCTTGATAAGATCCTGATAAATTATTTACACAGTTGTTCTTAAGAAAAGTTTTGTTTTCAGTTTTATTGATTAGACTGAAAATTTGACGATGATTTTGTATTTAATTATTTTTATAACTATTAAACAAAGGGATCTCAGACATGAAACTTATAACACTTAATTTTCTATTCTCTATGTAAAATCAATCAAGAACTGTATTAAATACTCGTTTACAATGTAAATAAAATGAATATTATTTTACTTGCATATTTCATACATTTTTATACATGAAAAGCATGCATGCTATATTGCTAAGTAGAGTAAGTCTTTTTATGTAGATATCACTGTGATGTGTGATTAGGTCACGCAATGACCTATGGCCTTCGAAAAACTTCATACAGGTATGAACTTCAAGATATTTGCTCTCTGTACGTTTATTTGATAGAGAGATACCACAAATGTATATATTTGCAAATATTTCTTGCAGCAAAATATTTGTTTTAATTATTATTGTGTAAATATGTAAAAAAAAATTCCTCAGGCACCAAATGTAGTCCTTAAAGAGAGATATTAAAGTGATAAATAGCGAATAATATACATTTATTGCATGATCGTGAGGGAAATATAAAGATTTATTCAGCCAAGAAAAATCATATTATCTGAGGGCTTTGCCCGAGGGGAATATGATATTTCTTGGCTGAATAAATCTTCATGTTTCCCGAACATTCATGCAATTAATTGTTTATTAAACTGAAACAAGCAAAAACTTAAAAAAAAAAAAACAAGACCCAGGGGCCACATCGCTCACCTGAGCACTCTGGCTAGGAAAAAGCAAAAATCAGTGCAGTCTTGAAAAGTTTTGATATAAAAGTTGTTCAAGGGGGGGGGGGGGGGTGTTGATTTGAACTAACTCTAATCTATACTTCATAGGGATGTTTTTGAATTAATATGACAAATAATGGCTTAGCTGTTCTTAAGAAGCCAATTTTTATTGATATATCATTTGTATTCCCTTGTATAACTATGATTCCCTGTTTTTGCCCCTATATTCTCCTTGGAGGGGGGGGGGGGGTCATGATTTGAATAAAATTTGAATCTACATTACCCAAGGATGCTTCCATTTAAATATGACCAATTATGGCTTTGCTGTTCTTGAGAAGAAGATTTTTTCCCATGTACTCCTATGTAAGACTTTGATAGCCCATTGTGGCCCCACCCTACCCCAGGGGATCATGATTTGAACAAACTTGAATCTACACTACCTGAGGATGCTTCCATATAAATATGACCAATCATGGCTTTGCTGTTCTTGAGAAGAAGATTTTTGAAGATTTTTCCTATATATTCCTATGTAAAACTTTGATCGCCCATTGTGGCCCCACCCTACCCCTGGGGGTCATGATTGGAACAAATTTGAACCTACACTACTTGATGATGCTTTCATTTAAATTTGACCAATCATGGCTTTGCTGTTCTCGAGCAGAAGATTTTTAAAGATTTTTCCTATATATTCCTATGAAAAACTTTGATCGCCCATTGTGGCCCCACCCTACCCCCAGGGGTCATGATTTGAACAAACTTGAATCTACACTACCTGAGGATGCTTCCCTATAAGTTTCAGATTTTCAAGCAGAATGGTTCTTGAGAAGAAGATTTTTAAATGATGCCACAATGAATTCATAATTATCTCCTCTTGGAAGAAAGCGTGGCCCTTCATTTGAACAAACTTGAATCCCCTTTACCCAGGGATAATTTGTGGCAAGTTTGGTTGAAATTGGCCCAGTGGTTCTTGAGAAGAAGATGCTGAAAATGTGAAAAGTTAACGACAACGACGACGACAGACAACGGTCAAATTTCGATCAAAAAAGCTCACTTGAGCCTTCTGCTAGCTAAAAAATTTAAACTTTCAAATTCGGCACCTATCTCAAATTCACTTTAACGTAAAGTTACTGAAAACACTTCAGCACTTCTGTGACGTGAACATCTACTATTCTTGGGAGTTTTCGTTCAATTATTGCGGGAAAATGCACTAGGTCTCCAAAGAGGTTGAATATGATGAAAAACATGACAACGACAGGGAAATATGAAGTTTTATGGCCCTGTCATGTGATAATCTAGAACCAATCAGATAACGCGTTGCATAGAATTATAATGAGGTATAATAAATGTTGTTGTGAACAATAGTTGATTTACAGTTACTTCCAGTATTACAATAGTAGTACCTAAGAATGAATTTACAGTGTTATATCTGACTGCATCAAGGGCTTCATGACATACTTCTGCTCTGGTTTCCAAAAGTGTACATCCTTTGGGATAAGGTCTTTTCTTGCTGTGTTCTTCCTCTTATCCAGGTGTTTGTCTTCTAGTGGCTCCGTGTGAGGACATAAACTGAAGAAGGTCTGTATATACACAAGCAGAGCATCCCCTCATGACATCAAATAATGCTACAATAGAGTTAGGATAATTACAGATCATTACTGCTCAGAGCTTACTATGATTAGAAACATATTATATTGGCTACAGTTTCCTTTAATCTGGATAATTTATAATAGTTACTTAACATTCACATAGATTACTGTAAATCACTTTTATTTGCGAGAACTTTATTTTAATGTAATTATGGAACACCTTCTAATCATAAAATTTTTATTCTCACATTTATAGAATTTGTCTATTGACAATTTTATAGAGCAATGACTGAAAATATGTCACTTCACTTATAAATAGTATCTTGCGAAAAAATAAGGTTTCCAAAAAATTAAGTTATTTTGACGATTTTCAATCACGTGTTGATAAAATGTATAGTTCTTTATTTATTATCTCATAATTAATACAACTGGAAGCTTCATTCATTGTTACAATATGTTTAAAATGTATTTATTTTGTTGTATATCATTGCTTTATCTTATAATTCATCCCTGGACCATGTTTATTGTATGTTTTGTACTTCCAGTCAATCGATCCATTTTCTCATGTTTCCAGTTGTGGAAATTCTTGTACAACTTTTATGTACAATTCAAGTTGACCAAATGGGTTGCACAATGTCAAGTTTGGTTAGTTTATGCCATATATAAGTGTTAATGGTTAGTTTACAGTCAAAATAATTTTTTGGGGTTTTTTTCTTTGGTCAATACCAGATTTGTAGTAATTAATATTGTAATCATTACCAGACTTGTGGAATTTAATATCTTAGTCATTACTACAATGTCAATGTAAGTTAAATCTATTTATTTATTTATTATTTATGAAATTAGATTTTAGAAATTAACGTTTATTAAAACTTTGTCAGAATTTCAAAGGGGTCCTGTAGTAAATCTAGCAAGTGGCATTGCGTGATCATATATATTCATGATGTTGTTGATTAGTTATTTATAATAAAAATTGGGATATCATCGGAATATAATTCTGAAAACTTTATTTCTTGTTGTTTTAATTCTTTTGTAATAATCCTCTACCAGGTTTATATTTAAGAGACTGGATCATAGCCACTCCCAGGCTTGATCATATAACATTTATAAAAATTATTTATGCTAGCCTTTGAACTCATAAAGATGCAAAGGTTAAATTATCTAATAAGCCGGCAATTGCACATACCCTGAAAAAAAATTAACTAAACTTTGAAGAATAATAGAGACTGACCTTCGGAAATAGGACAGGATCATGCCAAGTCCAAGGATTCTCCTTGTTCCATGCTGTTCCTCCTGCTAGCATTCCAGCGCTGTATCCATCGACGACTGTGGCTCTGAAACGAAAGAGCAGAACAAGTGCGAAGGGGAGGGAGGAGGTTGGGTTAGTACTTAGTGGGTGGTGCAAACACAAAACAATGAATGAAGGGAAAACTCTTACCTCACATTTCTTAAGAACTAAGAAATACCTCTTTTCCATCGATGTTGGCATGCTGTTCCTCCTTATAGACCGCCGCCACCCCTAGCATTCCAGCGCTGTATCCATCGACGACTGTGGCTCTGAAACGAAAGAGCAGAACAAGTGTGAAGGGGAGGGAAGGGAGATTGGGTTAGTACTTAGTGGGTGGTGCAAACACAAAACAATGAATGAAGGGAAAACTCTTACCTCACATTTCTTAAGAACTAAGAAATACCTCTTTTCCATCGATGTTGGCATGCTGTTCCTCCTTATAGACCGCCGCCAGCCCTAGCATTCCAGCGCTGAATCCATCGACGACTGTGGCTCTGAAACAAAAGAGCAGAACAAGTGCGAAGGGGAGGGAAGGGAGGTTGGGTTAGTACTTAGTGGGTGGTGCAAACACAAAACAATGAATGAAGGGAAAACTCTTACCTCACATTTCTTAAGAACTAAGAAATACCTCTTTTCCATCGACGTTGGCATGCTGTTCCTCCTTATAGACCGCCGCCACCCCTAGCATTCCAGCGCTGAATCCATCGACGACTGTGGCTCTGAAACGAAAGAGCAGAACAAGTGCGAAGGGGAGGGAAGGGAGGTTGGGTTAGTACTTAGTGGGTGGTGCAAACACAAAACAATGAATGAAGGGAAAACTCTTACCTCACATTTCTTAAGAACTAAGAAATACCTCTTTTCCATCGATGTTGGCATGCTGTTCCTCCTTATAGACCGCCGCCACCCCTAGCATTCCAGCGCTGTATCCATCGACGACTGTGGCTCTGAAACGAAAGAGCAGAACAAGTGCGAAGGGGAGGGAAGGGAGATTGGGTTAGTACTTAGTGGGTGGTGCAAACACAAAACAATGAATGAAGGGAAAACTCTTACCTCACATTTCTTAAGAACTAAGAAATACCTCTTTTCCATCGATGTTGGCATGCTGTTCCTCCTTATAGACCGCCGCCACCCCTAGCATTCCAGCGCTGAATCCATCGACGACTGTGGCTCTGAAACGAAAGAGCGGAACAAGTGCGAAGGGGAGGGAGGAGGTTGGGTTAGTACTTAGTGGGTGGTGCAAACACAAAACAATGAATGAAGGGAAAACTCTTACCTCACATTTCTTAAGAACTAAGAAATACCTCTTTTCCATCGATGTTGGCATGCTGTTCCTCCTTATAGACCGCCGCCACCCCTAGCATTCCAGCGCTGAATCCATCGACGACTGTGGCTCTGAAACGAAAGAGCGGAACAAGTGCGAAGGGGAGGGAAGGGAGGTTGGGTTAGTACTTAGTGGGTGGTGCAAACACAAAACAATGAATGAAGGGAAAACTCTTACCTCACATTTCTTAAGAACTAAGAAATACCTCTTTTCCATCGATGTTGGCATGCTGTTCCTCCTTATAGACCGCCGCCACCCCTAGCATTCCAGCGCTGAATCCATCGACGACTGTTGCTCTGAAACGAAAGAGCAGAACAAGTGTGAAGGGGAGGGAAGGGAGGTTG
Source organism: Saccostrea echinata (assembly GCF_033153115.1). NCBI lineage: Eukaryota > Metazoa > Mollusca > Bivalvia > Ostreida > Ostreidae > Saccostrea > Saccostrea echinata. Next base: position 42,378,902 of record NW_026889758.1, read on the forward strand.
GGTTAGTACTTAGTGGGTGGTGCAAACACAAAACAATGAATGAAGGGAAAACTCTTACCTCACATTTCTTAAGAACTAAGAAATACCTCTTTTCCATCGATGTTGGCATGCTGTTCCTCCTTATAGACCGCCGCCACCCCTAGCATTCCAGCGCTGAATCCATCGACGACTGTGGCTCTGAAACGAAAGAGCAGAACAAGTGTGAAGGGGAGGGAAGGGAGATTGGGTTAGTACTTAGTGGGTGGTGCAAACACAAAACAATGAATGAAGGGAAAACTCTTACCTCACATTTCTTAAGAACTAAGAAATACCTCTTTTCCATCGATGTTGGCATGCTGTTCCTCCTTATAGACCGCCGCCACCCCTAGCATTCCAGCGCTGAATCCATCGACGACTGTGGCTCTGAAACGAAAGAGCAGAACAAGTGCGAAGGGGAGGGAAGGGAGGTTGGGTTAGTACTTAGTGGGTGGTGCAAACACAAAACAATGAATGAAGGGAAAACTCTTACCTCACATTTCTTAAGAACTAAGAAATACCTCTTTTCCATCGATGTTGGCATGCTGTTCCTCCTTATAGACCGCCGCCACCCCTAGCATTCCAGCGCTGAATCCATCGACGACTGTGGCTCTGAAACGAAAGAGCAGAACAAGTGCGAAGGGGAGGGAAGGGAGGTTGGGTTAGTACTTAGTGGGTGGTGCAAACACAAAACAATGAATGAAGGGAAAACTCTTACCTCACATTTCTTAAGAACTAAGAAATACCTCTTTTCCATCGATGTTGGCATGCTGTTCCTCCTTATAGACCGCCGCCACCCCTAGCATTCCAGCGCTGAATCCATCGACGACTGTGGCTCTGAAACGAAAGAGCGGAACAAGTGCGAAGGGGAGGGAAGGGAGGTTGGGTTAGTACTTAGTGGGTGGTGCAAACACAAAACAATGAATGAAGGGAAAACTCTTACCTCACATTTCTTAAGAACTAAGAAATACCTCTTTTCCATCGATGTTGGCATGCTGTTCCTCCTTATAGACCGCCGCCACCCCTAGCATTCCAGCGCTGAATCCATCGACGACTGTTGCTCTGAAACGAAAGAGCAGAACAAGTGTGAAGGGGAGGGAAGGGAGGTTGGGTTAGTACTTAGTGGGTGGTGCAAACACAAAACAATGAATGAAGGGAAAACTCTTACCTCACATTTCTTAAGAACTAAGAAATACCTCTTTTCCATCGATGTTGGCATGCTGTTCCTCCTTATAGACCGCCGCCAGCCCTAGCATTCCAGCGCTGAATCCATCGACGACTGTGGCTCTGAAACGAAAGAGCAGAACAAGTGTGAAGGGGAGGGAAGGGAGATTGGGTTAGTACTTAGTGGGTGGTGCAAACACAAAACAATGAATGAAGGGAAAACTCTTACCTCACATTTCTTAAGAACTAAGAAATACCTCTTTTCCATCGATGTTGGCATGCTGTTCCTCCTTATAGACCGCCGCCACCCCTAGCATTCCAGCGCTGAATCCATCGACGACTGTGGCTCTGAAACGAAAGAGCAGAACAAGTGCGAAGGGGAGGGAAGGGAGGTTGGGTTAGTACTTAGTGGGTGGTGCAAACACAAAACAATGAATGAAGGGAAAACTCTTACCTCACATTTCTTAAGAACTAAGAAATACCTCTTTTCCATCGATGTTGGCATGCTGTTCCTCCTTATAGACCGCCGCCACCCCTAGCATTCCAGCGCTGAATCCATCGACGACTGTGGCTCTGAAACGAAAGAGCAGAACAAGTGCGAAGGGGAGGGAAGGGAGGTTGGGTTAGTACTTAGTGGGTGGTGCAGACACAAAACAATGAAGGAAGGGAAAACTCTTACCTCACATTTCTTAAGAACTAAGAAATACCTCTTTTCCATCGATGTTGGCATGCTGTTCCTCCTTATAGACCGCCGCCACCCCTAGCATTCCAGCGCTGAATCCATCGACGACTGTGGCTCTGAAACGAAAGAGCAGAACAAGTGCGAAGGGGAGGGAGGAGGTTGGGTTAGTACTTAGTGGGTGGTGCAAACACAAAACAATGAATGAAGGGAAAACTCTTACCTCACATTTCTTAAGAACTAAGAAATACCTCTTTTCCATCGATGTTGGCATGCTGTTCCTCCTTATAGACCGCCGCCACCCCTAGCATTCCAGCGCTGAATCCATCGACGACTGTGGCTCTGAAACAAAAGAGCAGAACAAGTGCGAAGGGGAGGGAAGGGAGGTTGGGTTAGTACTTAGTGGGTGGTGCAAACACAAAACAATGAATGAAGGGAAAACTCTTACCTCACATTTCTTAAGAACTAAGAAATACCTCTTTTCCATCGATGTTGGCATGCTGTTCCTCCTTATAGACCGCCGCCACCCCTAGCATTCCAGCGCTGAATCCATCGACGACTGTTGCTCTGAAACGAAAGAGCAGAACAAGTGCGAAGGGGAGGGAAGGGAGGTTGGGTTAGTACTTAGTGGGTGGTGCAAACACAAAACAATGAATGAAGGGAAAACTCTTACCTCACATTTCTTAAGAACTAAGAAATACCTCTTTTCCATCGATGTTGGCATGCTGTTCCTCCTTATAGACCGCCGCCACCCCTAGCATTCCAGCGCTGAATCCATCGACGACTGTGGCTCTGAAACAAAAGAGCAGAACAGGTGCGAAGGGGAGGGAAGGGAGGTTGGGTTAGTACTTAGTGGGTGGTGCAAACACAAAACAATGAAGGAAGAGAAAACTCTTACCTCACATTTCTTAAGAACTAAGAAATACCTCTTTTCCATCGATGTTGGCATGCTGTTCCTCCTTATAGACCGCCGCCACCCCTAGCATTCCAGCGCTGTATCCATCGACGACTGTGGCTCTGAAACGAAAGAGCAGAACAAGTGCGAAGGGGAGGGAAGGGAGGTTGGGTTAGTACTTAGTGGGTGGTGCAAACACAAAACAATGAAGGAAGGGAAAACTCTTACCTCACATTTCTTAAGAACTAAGAAATACCTCTTTTCCATCGATGTTGGCATGCTGTTCCTCCTTATAGACCGCCGCCACCCCTAGCATTCCAGCGCTGAATCCATCGACGACTGTGGCTCTGAAACGAAAGAGCAGAACAAGTGCGAAGGGGAGGGAGGAGGTTGGGTTAGTACAGTGGCTTCCATTTTATCGGATAGCGGTTTAACGAATATTTCGGCTATTTCAATATAATATCAGAGCACAAAACCATTTTTTATATATTTATTAATAATTTCACCTGATATTCTGATGAGAAAATATTGGATTTTCGTTTTATCTGATACAAAAATTTGGGACTATCATAGTGTTTTTTGATAATCAGCACCTTGTTCACACCTCCAACTTCGTATGTGAAGCCTTTGTTTACACAGTCTGACACCTCTCACCTTGACTGCATAGCTTGAGTACACAATGAGGGGATTAGTTACGGCTGGACGCACACAGGCACCTTACCTGTGTTAATAGTGGGCATAGTAGATAGATATGTTTTGTTTACAATTGTGGTGATCAGCTTGGGTTTTTAATGTTAATCAATGATGTACTTGTTAATTATGACAATTATTTGCAATTTTTTCGGCTTGAAATTTTAATTATTGAACTGATTAGCTTGTGTATGACAATTTGTTTGGATAATGAAATAAGCCTATTCAATCGTTTAACTTGGTCATATGGCTAAATATTTGTTCACTTTTAAGTGCAAAATTTATGGTTAAAATCACAAACGTCCCGTACTATAAATAAACATGCAAAATCCATACCATCTTTCTTTACATGGCAGACAAGTACGAGATTGGTAAACTCATTGACCAGAGAATTGTCACAAACAGTATAAAGTATGTAACCTTATTAAAGGAATAATAACGAAATTGTTAATTTATTTAAAATTTTTGTTTATTTTTAATTTACAATCTATCCAGGGAAAAATAGTTTACAGTTATTAGTCAAGCATTTAGTCTACTTCCGTTTTCAAAATGGCGACCATCGAAGAGGGAATGTAAACATGTGCTGAATACAGATGGCAATAACTATCAAAGAATATATTTTATCCATCAATTTATTTGAAAAATGTTATCATATTAAATTCACAAGTAAGTGAAATAATTTAATGTAGGAAAGTCACTAAGTAAACTAATCAAACGAAAACGAAAGTGCAAGTTTGAAATTTGCTACGATGCATTATCAATACCTGTAGCTCTATACATCTATCTTTGGACTCGGTATGGAGCAATCGGCTATTCTAATAATCGGCTATTCGGATAAAATTAGACTGACAACTTGACTATTGGATAAAACGGGAGCCACTGTACTTAGTGGGTGGTGCAAACACAAAACAATGAAGGAAGGGAAAACTCTTACCTCACATTTCTTAAGAACTAAGAAATACCTCTTTTCCATCGATGTTGGCATGCTGTTCCTCCTTATAGACCGCCGCCACCCCTAGCATTCCAGCGCTGAATCCATCGACGACTGTGGCTCTGAAACAAAAGAGAAGAACAAGTGCGAAGGGGAGGGAGGAGGTTGGGTTAGTACTTAGTGGGTGGTGCAAACACAAAACAATGAATGAAGGGAAAACTCTTACCTCACATTTCTTAAGAACTAAGAAATACCTCTTTTCCATCGATGTTGGCATGCTGTTCCTCCTTATAGACCGCCGCCACCCCTAGCATTCCAGCGCTGAATCCATCGACGACTGTGGCTCTGAAAGAGCAGAACAAGTGCGAAGGGGAGGGAAGGGAGGTTGGGTTAGTACTTAGTGGGTGGTGCAAACACAAAACAATGAAGGAAGGGAAAACTCTTACCTCACATTTCTTAAGAACTAAGAAATACCTCTTTTCCATCGATGTTGGCATGCTGTTCCTCCTTATAGACCGCCGCCACCCCTAGCATTCCAGCGCTGAATCCATCGACGACTGTGGCTCTGAAACAAAAGAGCAGAACAAGTGCGAAGGGGAGGGAAGGGAGGTTGGGTTAGTTCTTAGTGGGTGGTGCAAACACAAAACAATGAATGAAGGGAAAACTCTTACCTCACATTTCTTAAGAACTAAGAAATACCTCTTTTCCATCGATGTTGGCATGCTGTTCCTCCTTATAGACCGCCGCCACCCCTAGCATTCCAGCGCTGTATCCATCGACGACTGTGGCTCTGAAACGAAAGAGCAAAACAAGTGCGAAGGGGAGGGAAGGGAGGTTGGGTTAGTACTTAGTGGGTGGTGCAAACACAAAACAATGAATGAAGGGAAAACTCTTACCTCACATTTCTTAAGAACTAAGAAATACCTCTTTTCCATCGATGTTGGCATGCTGTTCCTCCTTATAGACCGCCGCCAGCCCTAGCATTCCAGCGCTGAATCCATCGACGACTGTGGCTCTGAAACGAAAGAGCAGAACAAGTGCGAAGGGGAGGGAGGAGGTTGGGTTAGTACTTAGTGGGTGGTGCAAACACAAAACAATGAATGAAGGGAAAACTCTTACCTCACATTTCTTAAGAACTAAGAAATACCTCTTTTCCATCGATGTTGGCATGCTGTTCCTCCTTATAGACCGCCGCCACCCCTAGCATCCCAGCACTGAATCCATCGACGACTGTGGCTCTGAAACGAAAGAGCAGAACAAGTGCGAAGGGGAGGGAAGGGAGGTTGGGTTAGTACTTAGTGGGTGGTGCAAACACAAAACAATGAAGGAAGGGAAAACTCTTACCTCACATTTCTTAAGAACTAAGAAATACCTCTTTTCCATCGATGTTGGCATGCTGTTCCTCCTTATAGACCGCCGCCACCCCTAGCATTCCAGCGCTGAATCCATCGACGACTGTGGCTCTGAAACGAAAGAGCAGAACAAGTGCGAAGGGGAGGGAGGAGGTTGGGTTAGTACTTAGTGGGTGGTGCAAACACAAAACAATGAATGAAGGGAAAACTCTTACCTCACATTTCTTAAGAACTAAGAAATACCTCTTTTCCATCGATGTTGGCATGCTGTTCCTCCTTATAGACCGCCGCCACCCCTAGCATTCCAGCGCTGAATCCATCGACGACTGTGACTCTGAAACGAAAGAACAGAACAAGTGCGAAGGGGTATCTTTTATCTTATACCTAAATGAAGCCTAATTGTTTTTTGTTCTTTATCTCACATTAAGTAAATGAATATATGATCTCTTAAATGTATATAGAATAAAAGCCTTTACATGAGATTTATTGATGAATGGAAATTTCTGAAGTAATCCTTTATGAAATTAAACAGGGTAAGCTAGGACCAATATGAGGAAAAATGTGAAATTCAAGGTCACAGGGTTGGCCAAGGTAAAAAAAATTGAATAACTTAAATTGCTCATACCAATTTTATCAGTATAGAAAGTGTTTTTTAAAGATTACTGTAACTAGAAATATGTCCAAACGACTTGAATGCCCGCCGAGGGTATATTGGTAATGCAACATGAAAATTAGTGCCTAATATTTGGTGGAATATCTTGAATACCGGTAGTTTCTTTAAAATTGAAATCTAAAAAGTTGGATATAAATGATAAATTCTCACCAAATTATGTATAAGTGCATAAGCTTACATAAATACATCTTAAATTGTTTCTTTAAAACTAAGAAAAATGCAAATTTAAGAAAAGTGAGGTCAAGGTCACAAGAAAGTTCAAGTTCAAATATTTTTTATGCAATTGAATAGTTTTCACAAATACGTATCCGCATTTAAGTTTGATAAAAATAGCTTGAATGGTTTATTTAAAACTGAGCTAAACATTAGTTTAAAAAAAAGTGCGGTCAAAGTCAAAGGAAAGGTTGAGGTCAAAAAATGTTGATGCAGTTAAAAGTTACATCAGTATGTATTAGCATATGAAGTTTGATAAAAATATCATGAATGGTTTCTTTATAAAACTTAGCAAAACACAAATTTAAGAAAAGTGAGGTCAAGGTCAAAGGAAACATCAAGGTAAAAAATTTTAATGCAGTTGAATTGCTTGCTTTAGTATGAAGTTTGATTACGCTATCTTGAACGGTTTCTTTAAAACTGAGCTAAAGACTAATTAAACAAAAGTGAAGTCAAGGTCAAAGGAAAGGTCAAGGTCAAAACATGTTGATGCAGTTGAATAGCTCTCAACAATGTCTGTCATCATATGAAGTTTGATGAAAATATCTTGTCAATAATGAATAGTTTCTTTGAAACTGAGCTTTGAAATGAGCTAAATGCAAACCATGATGGAAGGACAGATGGAAAGACAAAAGGACAGAAGGATGGAAAGACAGAAGGATGGAAGACAGACATGACAAACTCTATATGCCCCAGTCATATTTTTTAAACATAAGATAAATTGAAAATAAGGAATAGTGATGTCAAGGTCATAGGAAGGATCAAGCCATCCTAAGTCCAGGCATCTTAGATTGCTGTTTCTAGTGCCTTTTGGTTTTATTAATTGTCATTTCAGAGTAGATTCATGCAGCTTTTTGTTCATCCATTTTTGGGGGAGAGAGAAGATCAATTTGTTTTGCTTTTTTCATTATTTGCTTCGGTAAAATTCAATAGACCATTGAAGCATTTTAACTATGTCCACTCAGAAAAATTAATGCCCCGACCAGGGTTCTTAAGTATTGCAGCATGAAAATTTGTATTTCTATATGAAGTTTGAGGAAAATATCTTGGACAGTTTATTTAAAACTAATTTTCATACACATTTAATAGTGAAGTAAAAGGTCATTGAATAAAAAAAAATTGGACACAGTTGGTATTTCTTTGAAACTGAGCTATTAAAACACAAATTTGAGAAAAGTGAGGACAGGGTCACAGGAAAGGTCTAGGTCAAAAAAATATTATTAAGTTGAACAGCTGTCACCAATATGTCTTAGCATATTAGATTTTTTTAAGATATCTTGAAAAGTTTCTTTGTAACTGAGCTAAAGAAACTGAGCTTAACACTATTCTAAGAAAAGTGAGATCAAGCTCACAGGAAGGTCAAGGCCAAAAAATGTTGAAGCAGTTGAAAATCTATCATTAATATGCATAAGCATATAAGGTTTGGTAAAAATATCTTGAATTGTCTCTTTGAAATTTAGCTAAACATAATTTGAAATCAAGGTCAAAGAAAAGTTAAGGTCAAATTAATGTTGATGCCGTGGAATAGCTGTTACCAATATGTATAAACATATTAGATTTGATTAAGATATCTTTTGAGTTTCTTTGAAACTAAACTTAATACTAGAAGTGAGGAAAAGGTCATGGGAGAGGTCAAGGTCCAAATTGTTGATGCAGTTGAATAGCTGTCATCATTATGTATAAGCAAATAAGGTTTGATTAAAATAACTCAGAGTTCCTTTGAACTTAGCTAAACACAAATTTAAGAAAAGTGATGTCAAGGTCAAAGGAAAGGTCAAGCTTAAAAAAAAAATTATGATGCAGTTGAATCGTTCTTATCAGTATTAATCAGCATATATGAAGTTTGATAAAAATATCTTGGTTTCTTTGAAACTGAGCTAAACACTAATTAAAGAAAGTAGGGTCTAGGTCAAAGGAAAGATCAAAGTCAACAAATTTTCTTTGAAACTGAGCTAATCACAGTGTGACAGAAGGGTGGAAAAACAGAAGACGGACATACATAACACTATATGCCCTGGCCATATTCATTGCGGGGCATATTAATATTTTGATGGCAAGATGTCCATGACAATTCAAAGGTTGGTGCATTGCATAATTTAACAAAACTGTGTCAAAAGTTTTATGTATTTTCTATACATGACTAACTTAGCTTCACAGTGGGCCCTGAACACTTGATTGGCACATGTGGTACATGAATTTGACAGTTTTGGTAGAGAGGACGGGGACCATAAAATTCACAATTTCTTTCCCATTTATTTATAGACGCTAAATATCAAAATTTCAGAGAAGAAGCTGAAAATGATTAAATGTTAACGCATGATGATGGACAAAAACAAATAGTCAAAGGTCATTTGAAAGACTCAGGTGACCTAAAAATTTAATTTCAATATTCAATTCAATTTAAGCCCTATCCTAATCCTTAATAGTCCATAGTCTATGACTTAAAAAAGGTCCACGCAACTTAGAAAATTTTGCATATATAGGACTATATAGCTAATGCTTCTCTTGAAAAAGATCTATTTCTACAAACCCTTGTAATTAGCTCTGGTACCCTCTAAGAGACACACCCTAGCCCTAGAGGCCTTGAGCAGGACTTCCACACAATCTCTTGATTTAGCTATCTAATGTATAATGAGATATAGCTTGATTTTGCTATCTATAGTATGAGATAAAACTCAATTTAGCTATTTATAGTATAAATGAGATGTAGCTCAATTTAGCTATCTAAAGTATAAATGAGATATAGCTTGATTTAGCTATTTACAATTATAGCTTTAGTTATTAAGAAGAGAGAACACCTTCCTGTGTTATTATACTTTCTTGTTAACTGTGCCTTTTTCACTGTTTAAAAATTTGCAGCATGCAAAAAAGTTGCACTTTGATGCAGTGACAGTTTTTAGCTTTGTATTAATTGTCCTGAAAACAATGCCTGAAAAAATTGTTTATCAAACTGTGTCTCCTCCAGACTTTTAAAATTCTGAGGGCTATAAGCATTTGATTCGTAATCACTCAGTAATAAGTACTTCTTGATTGAAGTTCTAAGAGGGGTCAATTGTGGTCAACAAGGTAATTGATAGGTAATTATTCAGCACAATGTGAAGTAATCATACTTAGCCTTGCCTCACTGCACAAAAGGTGGGTTTAAAATTACCCAAAGAACAGAAATACATATTTTGCTTAAAGATGTTCAAAAGCAGCAATATTTGAAATACCTTCTATTTGGATTCCATGGTACAAATATGAGCAAGTCATAAAATTGTAACTTCTTGCCTATTTCCTATTTGTAAAAAAAACTAAAATTACTAGTTTTTTCAAGCTATTTTGAAGAGCCAAATAAAGCTTTATAGCCAATTCAACCCATTCAAGCTACAGGTATATCGATAAAATCAAGATATTGTGTCACACCTGATGATTTAACTTCTTTTTTTTTTTAATATACTCCATCCTACTATGCTTGCATATGACTTTCTATGACTAAACACGGTCCTGCAGCTGCTGTTCTTCTTCAGAATTCCAATAACTTTATCTTTGATCTCCTATTATGGACCAACCCTACAGGGGAAAGGGGGGGGGGTTAATATGAACAAACTTGAACCTACATTACCTGAGGATGCTTCCATATTAATAAACTTAGTCATGGCTTTGTTCTTCTTGAGAAAAAGATTTTTTCTTTAGTATATTCCAATGTAAAACTTTGATCTCACATTGTGGCTGTACCCTACCCCAGGGGATCATAAATTCAAATATGTCATAAAATACTAAATTGTAATTTTTATTTTTGGTATTAGAGGGTTAAGACAAAACTTTTCTCAAAAAGCTGAGAGAAGAAGACTGTTTTATTATATGTATTTCAATATAAAACTTTCAAATGATCTCCCAAGGTAGCTCTACCCTACCCTTAGAGGGTCATACGTTCAAATATGTCATAAAATACTACATTGTAATTGATATTTTTATTATTAAACAAAACTTTTCTAAAAAAACTGACGAATGAAATACCTTGACCTGGCCCTAAGTCTGGTCTGACTGTTCGCTGAATGTTACCGTTAAGCCCATTTCAACGTTAGCTGGTACTTTCAAGCGTTAAATATAAATAGATATTTGTATATATACTAAAAGAATCACTACCTTTCATGAGTAACTCGAGTTTTTTTGTAGAATCAGTGAGATGGCGGGAAATGGAATGCATTCGACCATGGGATCAAAGCTATTCAGATACCGGAAGTTGGAGCTTTCACGCATGGGCCATAGATCAAAAGCTGAAATCAAGCATGGGATAAAATATTAGTGGCGGATCTATTGTTAAGTAACTAAAGTATATACTTGTGAAATCCCCCCCCCCCCCCGGACAGGCTCCTATTGGTCTGAGCAGTTAAACAGCCTATTCAGTTATTCTTCAGTACGGGAAGAAAAACAAAATTCCATTGTCAAAGTTGAATCAGTGACAAATTTTCTACTCAATACTACCAGGAGTATTATTTGCTAGTTGAAGAGCTAAATTTATACGACGATGCAATTTTTGAAATATTTCAATACGGTGAGTTTCATTTCACAAATGATACTTAAAGTCATATAATCATATATGGCGTATTTTTTTTTTATAAGTTCAGATTAACTAAAATTAAAAAGATCTTTCTATTTGTTTTATTACTTTATATAAAGATAGGACTTTCCTGTAAATTACACAATTTAAATCAATCACGTTTCAAAGATATCAGAAATTTAAAACAATAACCGATTTATTTACCGGCTCCGCATTTAAATAACAGCCATTTTAAAGTCAATATAACTATAGAAACATGAGGTTATTCAAGTTCAAAATCGGTGAAAATTTAAATTTGGACGTAAATAACATATATCATGTTTATCTTCACTCAATCTCGTATTTTTATTTCTTAGCTCAGATACGCCATATATAGCTTTAAAATGCAAGATTTTTTTTTATATCTTATTTTTTGTTTGCAAAAATATATCCATATATTTTAACATATCTTCCTCCTCAATGTAAAATCTGATCTACCTCTGATTGTAATGCACAATGGCAAAATAACACACTGCAGGCCTGTAGGAAGCAATTTCAGGGGGGTACAACCATACATTTTCAGTTGGGGGGCACTATCAACCAAAATTCCTTGACAAGCCAAAAAAAAAAAAAAAAAAAAAAAAAAAAAAAATCAAATTGTCATCAGAAGTTATTATTGAGGGGGCACAAACATATAGTAGCTATGTTTTCTGTAGTATTCTATATATCGGTAAAATTATTGGGTGGCACGCCCCCCGTGCCCCCCCCCCCCCCCGTTCCTGCGGCCATGCACTATGGACACGCAAAGCCGAGGAAGGAAGGGAGAGAGAGCATGGTGTAAATGTGTGTACCATAAGGAATAGACTTACCTCCTTCGGAATTTTCAGTATCTTATGAAAAAAACAGGTATATATATATATATGTGTATTGTTATTTCGGTTCATTTATCCGTCCGTCTGTCACACTATCTGCTTCTGCATCAGGCTTCTTTTACATTTTAAAAGTACTAGTAGTATCCAATTAATCTTCAGGATTGGCGGTGTCTTTAGATTTGTACTATGGTTTTAAATTTTCATGTTAATTGTGAGAATAGGAGGGCCGAGGGAGTCGAAAACGGCATTTTGTTCTATAAATACCACCCCTTTTTCAAGTCCTCTTACATTTTATGCAATATCCAATTCATCTTTTGGAATATTGTAAATGGTGTCCTGTAGATGTACACCAAAGTTTCAGAATTTTTCATTTTCACCCTGTGGTCTAATAAGAGATCGAAAAACGATGCTTATCAGCATTTTTTCTCCCTCGAACTCCTCTGACATTTTAAGCAATACCCAATCCGTCTTTTGGAATATTATTGATAGTGTCTTGTAGATGTGCAATAAGGTTTCATTATCTCCATTTCACCCTGAAGAGCAAATGGAGATCGAAAAACATTTTTTTTACCAAAAAAGCATGCATGTTCCTAGAACCCCTTTTACTGGCAAAATTAGAAGCCAAATCTGATTAGAGGTGTCCTGTAGATGCGCAATAATGTTTAGGAATTGGTGGCTTAACTGAAACTAAAATGAAATTAAACAACTGAAAATATACCTTAATATATTGTGATATTAAATGACACAAACTCCTTAAACAATCCATGCCATCTTACATATTTAAATATTGAAGTACTAGCCAAATATAACGAGAGAAACAGGGTTAAAATAAAAATAACCAGTTGTATTAATTTGCAATATATAATTCTATTTTTAGAGTACAAATAAATAAATGTTAGGCATGTATATAGGATTGATTTTGAAAAAAGGGGCGAGATATCATAAGGAGAAAAAAATGACACCTCCCCAAAAAAATCTTTGACACCCCCCCCCCCCCGAAAAAAGGAGAATTCTCCCAAATCAAAATTTTATTTGGTGATATCTTAAGGCCCATAAACGGGGGGATACCTAACTCCCACCCACCCCCCACCCAAGATACTATGTGCTATAATGTTATGTTCTTGTGAGTGGAAGTCTACGACGGCATATGTATCATTTCAATTTTGAAGAAAAAAATAAATAAAATCGTTTGTTCGATTTTTTAAATCGTTTGAACAATTTAGAAATTCGTTTGTACGATTTTTAAAATCGTTTGAACGATTTGGACAATCGTTTGTACGATTTAGAAATTCGTACAAACGATTAAGAAAATCGTTTGTACGATTGTTTCAAATCGTACAAACGATTTCGAAATTGGTTGGTACGATATAGAAAATAGTTTGAAGGATTTACAAAATCGTTTGAACAATTTGCAAATCGTTTGTACAATTTAGAAAATCCTTTGTAGGATTTCTAAAAATCGTTTGTACAATTTAGAAATTCGTTTTTTAAGATTTACAAAATCATTTGTACGATTATTATCGTTTGAACGGTTTAAAAATTCGTCTATATGATTTAGAAATTCGTTTGTACAATTTATAAAAACATGGAAATACATTGATATGCAAATGAATAAGCAATTCTCTCACGACTATTTTGAAAAGAGATTGATATTGATACATGGACTGAACATCTTTTTGTTCAATTATAATAAATCCCCAAATTAGATGTTCTGGACCCCCCCCCCCACACACACACACAACGTTTAAAATCGTCCCTATAGGCCTGATTGCAAAGAATAGAGAGCAAATTATGAGATCAGTTCATCAAAAATGAAATTATATCAAATTAGAGCAGCTACAGTATATGTCAGTATTATCTAAAATATTCAAAAGTTGTAACTGAAATACATTTTGCAACAAGACTAATACTGGTTCCTATTGTACTGAATTGTGTTTTTAATTTTTGTTTTGTTTTGTATTTTATTTTGTCGTGTTCTTTTTAAATTTATTTTTTGAACCTATATCAATACATGCAATTTTGTGCCTCAACAAAATTACACCCCAACAACCATGCTGTAACCAAACCTAACTAAAACAAGACGACAGAAATAAGTTAAAGTCATGTTAGTAATAATAAGTCGATAGATTTGTGAATATAGAGAATTGCTCTTCACATAGGCATTATTGTCAAGTATGGTTATTCACTCTCCTGTTGAAAATTAATTCAAAACATTCACTCCAGTATCCAGACACGAAGCAAAAAAGAAAAATCTCCAAAGAACAAGTAAAAAGGGGGGGGGGTACTAAACAAACTCAGCAATCCTATTTTTTCGGGGCTCGGGATGGGGCAACTCTCCGTTCTACAACAAATGTTTTTGATACATGAACGTGTGCGTGGGACGGTTTGACCGTGCAGAAATTAGTGCAGGAGGTCTTTCACAATGTTTTTCTAAATCAAGAGAAAAAGAGTGTACTAAGATAAAAGTGGGACTTCTCTGATAATGATAATTCAGATTTATCTGAATAAAATGTTGTTTAAAGTAATGATCATTAATTCATTATTGGGTACGGGGGTGGGGTAGGGAAGTTTTTGCACTTCCAAGAAAGTAAAATGCATAGAGAAGGCACACCAATTTGGGTAGAAAATTGATGAAAATAGACAAGAACTAAAACAAGAGGCCCAAGGGCCTTAACGGTCACCTGAGTGCAATACAACAATTTAGAGGATCCATAAACTTATAAATGAAGCTTTGTTGCCCAAAAGGAAGAAAAATAGTATGCTAAGCATCAACAAAATAATTGGTATAGAATCTATCTGTCCCCCATTTATCACTATTACCATTCAAACTATTAACAAAATGTCTATTTTTAACCCCATGTTACTACTTCTCACATTGGTCTCTCTTGGCCTAATTGAAGAACATTAAAAAAGATAAGTTATTTTTGCCTCACTTTTATTCATCTATTATTTCCAAGTCTACCTGATCATTAAAACTATGAAAGTACTTTTTGTATTATACAATAAATATTCTTGCATAATTCTCTTATTCTATTAACCTTTCAAATACATTATTTACAGTGATTTTAAAATTATCAAAGGTGAATGGCAAAGGGGAATAACTTTGCTCAGCAGAATACAAGTTCATAGAGCCCTGGCCAGGACCAGAACACTTGACTAAATAATCCAGGTGTTCAAAATTGTGGTAAAAATACCCTTGCATATTAAAACTTTTGCTCTGTTTGCCTCAAATATGCCCAGAAGCATAGAAGATTTTCAAAGAAATGCATGTTCACTATATTATTAAATAAATAAAGTACCCCCCTTACACCAGAACATCTTACCCACGGGCCATGAACTCACAATTCAGGAAGAAGCACTTTGCTCATCATAACTATACACTTATTTCTTTGCTTTATAACCAGTAGTAGAAAAAATATTTTGAAAGAAATTATGCATTTTCACTATAAAATCAATAGAGCCCCCCCCCCCTTCACCAGAACCCCTGACCCAGGGGCCATGAATTTCACAATTTTGGAAGAGGCATTCTTCCTTATCATAACCATGTACTTCCTTTGTTTGAATACCCAGGAGCAGAGAAGAAGATTTTGAAAGAATTCATGCATTTTCCCTATATAATCAGTAGAGCCCCGCCCTAACATCAGAACTCTTCACACAGGGGCCACGAAATTCACAATTTCTAAGGAGGCAGCCATGCTCATCATAACTATATACTTAGTTTATTTAATGTCCAGGAGAGAGAAGATTTTCAAAGAATTAATGCATTTTCACTATATATATATATATATATCAATTGAGCCCCACCCTGAAACCAGAACCCCTGACCCAGGGACCAAGAAATTCACAATTTTGGAAGAGGCAACCATGCTTATCATAACAATGCACTAAGTTAGTTTATTTAATACCTAGGAGCAGAGAAGAAGATTTTCAAAGAATTAATGCAAATAATCAACAGAGCCCCGCCCTAACACCTGACCCTGGGGCCATGAAATTCACAATTTCTGAGAAGGCAGTCATGCACATCATAACTATGTTCTTAGTTAGTATATTTAATACCCAGGAGCAGAGAAGAAGATTTTCAAAGAATTAATGCATTTTCACTATATAATTAATAGAGCCCCGCCCTAACACCAGAACCCCTGACCCTGGGGTCATCAAATTCACAATTTTGGAAGAGGCACTCTTAATCATCATAACTATGAACTTAATTACTTTATTTAATATCCAGTAGCAGAGAAGAAGATTTTCAAAGAATTAATGCATTTTCACTATATAATTAATAGAGCCCCGCCCTAACACCAGAACCCCTGACCCTGGGGCCATGAAATTCACAATTTTGGAAGAGGCTCTCTTGCTCATCATAACTATGTACTTAGTTACTTTATTTAATACCCAGGAGCAGAGAAGAAGATTTTCAAAGAATTAATGCATTTTCACTATATGGTCAATAGAGCCCCCCCCCCCCCCCCCTTCACCAGAACCCCTGATCCTGGGGCCATCAAATTCACAATTTTGGAAGAGGCACTCTTGCTCATCATAACTATGTACTTAGTTACTTTATTTAATACCCAAAAACAGAGAAGAAGATTTTCAAAGAATTAATGCACTTTCACTATATAATTAATAGAGCCCCCCCCCCCTTTCACCTGCACCCCTGACCCTGGGGCCATGAAATTCACAATTTTGGAAGAGGCACTCTAGCTCATCATAGCTATGTACTTAGTTACTTTATTTAATACCCAGGAGCAGAGAAGAAGATTTTCAAAGAATTAATGCATTTTCACTATGTGGTCAATAGAGCCCCCCCCCCTCCCTTCACCAGAACCCCTGATCCTGGGGCCATCAAATTCACAATTTTGGAAGAGGCACTCTTGCTTATCATAGCTATGTACTTAGTTACTTTATCTAATCCCCAGGTACAGAGAAGAAGATTTTCAAAGAATTAATGCATTTTCACTATATAATTAATAGAGCCCCGCCCTAACATCAGAACCCCTGACCCTGGGGCCATGAAATTCACAATTCTGGAAGAGGCACTCTTGTTCTTCATAACTATGTACTTAATTAGTTTATATGATACCCAGGAGCAGAGAAGAAGATTTTCAAAGAAATAATGCACCTTCACTATATGATCTATATAGCCCCGCCCTAGCACCAGAACCCCTGACTCTTGGGCCATGAATTTCACAATTTTGGTAGAGGGCTCAATGCTTATTACAATCATGCCAACAGTTTGACTGCTTGATGTCCAGGAGTAAAGAAGAAGATTTTTAAAGATTGCATTAATTTTGGTGGTTTTAGCCCCACCCCTCAGGCCCCAGGGGGCAGGGATCATGAAATTCACAATTTTTGTTCCCCTTCACCAATCGATGCTATATGCCAAATTTGGTTGAAATTGGTTGAGTGGTTACAGAGAAGAAGCTAAAAGTGTTCAAATGTTAACCCACGTCGCACGATGACGGACGAAAACGGATAGCAATAGGAATAAAACAAGAGGCCCAAGGGCCACATCGCTCACCTGAGCACTCTGGCTAGGAAAAAGCAGAAATCAGTTCAGTCTTGAAAAGTTTTGATATAAAAGTGGTTCGAGGGGGAGGGGGGGGGGTTAATTTGAACTTGAATCTATACTTCAAAGGGATGCTTTTGAATTAATATGACAAATAATGGCTATGCTGTTCTTAGGAAGACAATTTTATTGATATATCATTTGTATTCCTTTGTATAACTATGATCCCCTGTTATGGCCCCTCTATTCTCCTGGGGGTCATGATTTGAACAAAATTTGAATCTACATTACCTTAGGATGCTTGCATTTAAATATGACTAATTATTGCTTTGCTGTTCTTCAGAAGAAGATTTTAAAAGGCTTGCTTTTTCCTATGTATTCCTATGTAAAACTTTGATCTCCCATTGTGGCCCCACCCTACCCCTGGGGGTCATGATTTAAACAAACTTGAATCTACACTACCTGAGGATGCACCCGTAAAAAAAAACAATCATGGCTTTGCTGTTCTTGAGAAAAAGATTTTTACAAATTTTTCCTATGTATTTTATGTAAAACTTTAATCACCCATTGTGGCCCCACCCTACCCCTGGGGGTCATGATTTGAACAAACTTGAATCTACACTATCTGAGGATGCTTCCATATAAATATGACCAATCATGGCTTTGCTGTTCTTCTTCAGAAGATTTTTAAAGAGTTTTCCTATATATTCCTATGTAAAACTTTGATCGCCCATTGTGGCCCCACCCTACCCCTGGGGGTCATGATTTGAACAAATTTGAATCAACACTATCTGAGGATGCTTCCATATAAATATGACCGATCATGGCTCTGCTGTTCTTGAGAAGAAGATTTTTAAAGAATTTTCCTAAATATTCCTATGTAAAACTTTGATCGCTCATTGTGGCCCCACCCTACCCACGGGGGTCATGATTTGAACAAACTTGAATCTACACTACCTGATGATGCTTCCATATAAGTTTCATATTTTCAAGCACAGTGGTTCTTGAGAAGAAGATTTTTAAATGATGGCATTAATTTTTCATGAATTCATGATTATCTCCCCTTGGAAGAAGGCGTGGCCCTTCATTTGAACAAACTTGAATCCCCTTTACCCAAGGATACTCTGTGCCAAGTTTGGTTGAAATTGGCCCAGTAGTTCTGGAGAAGAAGATGAAATTGTGAAAAGTTTACAACGACAACAACGCCGACGACGACGACGACAGACAACGGACAAATTTTGATCAGAAAAGCTCACTTGAGCCTTCGGCTCAGGTGAGCTAAAAAGGAATGCAAACTCACATGTTGATAAATGTCTATTGTTTTCAGTTATTTTTCCACAGTATTGATTGTATAAAAATTGCTTCCCTTTCCATTGAATGAGTCAAGAACATTATATGTACTTAAGAGGCAAAGAACAAACAGTTTTAAAAAATCATACAAATGATTTTTTAAAAAATCGTACAATAAATTGTTATAGGCCTATTGTACAAACAAATATCCACGATTTGTAAATCGTACAAACGAGTTGTTAAATCGTTTAAACGATTTTATAAATTGTACAAACGAATTTTTAAAATCGTACAAACGAATTTATAAATCGATCTAACGATTTTCTTAATTGTACAAACGAATTTCTTAATCGTTCAAACAATTTTCTAAATAGTAAAAAACAATTTAAGAAATCTTACAAAGATTTTATTTATTTTTTTCTGCAAAATTGAAATAGTACGGAAGCCCATTTAGGACCTATCAAAAAATATTTTCGATTTCAATATAACGAATTGTAGAATTTGTTATAACGAATTTAATTCGTTATAACAATTTCTTTGAATTCGTTATAACGAATTTAATATGTTATAACAAATTTGAATTCGTTATAACGAATTCAAAAATTTGTTATAACGAATTGAATTCGTTTAAACGAATTCTAAAATTTGTTAAACAAATTTAATTTGTTATAACAAATTCAACAAGAGGCCCAGGGGCCACATCGCTCACCTGAGCACTGTGGCTAGGAAAAGAGGAAAAATCAGTTTAGTATTGAAAGGCTTAAATGCATAAGTGGTCCCAACCTACCCCTAAAAGGGAGTGGGGGGGGGGTATGATTTGAACAAAATTAAATCTACACTAACTAAGGATGCTTACATGATTTTTTTGACTAACTGTGACTTTTTTCTCTACAAGTTTGAACTTTCATTGTGGCCCCACCCTACCCCTGGAGGTCATGATTGAACAAACTTGAATCTACACCACCTGAGGATGCTTCCATTTAAATATGACCAATCATAGCTTTGCTGTTCTTGAGAAAAAGATTTTTCCTAGATATTGCTACTTAAACTTTGAACGTCAATTGTGGCCCCACCCTACCCCTGGGGGTCATGATTTGAACAAACTTGAATCTACACCACCTGCAGATGCTTACATATAAATATTACCAATCATAGCTTTGCTGTTTTTGAGAAGATTTTTGAAGATTTTTCCTATACACTCCTATGTTCATTAAAACTTTAATCTTCCATTGTGGCCCCACCCTACCCCCGGGGTCATGAGTTGAACAAACTTGAACCCACATCACCTAAGGATGCTTCCATATAAATATGACCAATCATAGCTTTGCTGTTCTTGAGAAGATTTTTCCTATATACACCTATGTTAAACTTTGATCATCCATTGTGGCCCCACCCTACCCCCGGGGATCATGATTTGAACAAACTTGAATCTACACCACCTGAGGATGCTTCCATATAAATATGACCAATCATAGCGTTGCTGTTCTTCAGAAGAAGATTTTTGAAGATTTTTCCTATATATCCCTATGTAAAACTTTGATTGTCCATTGTGGCCCCACCCTGCCCCCAGGGGTCATGATTTGAACAAATTTAAGTCTACACTACCTGACAATAATTCCACCTGAGTTTCATCTTTCCTGGCCCATTGGTTCTTGAGGAGAAGATTTTTCAATAATGCCTTTAATGTTTTGCTATTTCGTAATTATCTCCCCTTGGAGGGGGGCGTGGCCTTTCATTTGAACAAACTTGAATCCCCTTCACCCAAGGATACTTTGTGCCAAGTTTGATTGAAATTGGCCCAGTAGTTCTGGAGAAGAAGATGAAAATTTGAAAAGTTTACGACAACGCCAACGACGACAGACAAATTTCGATCAGAAAAGCTCACTCGAGCCTTCGGCTCAGGTGAGCTAAAAATTTGTTATAACGAATTAAATTCGTTAAATCAAATTCAACAATAAGGGACTATAGAAAAATATGTATGAATTCAATATAACGATTTGTCGAATCCATTTTAACGTATTTAAATCGTTATAACAAATTAGAGAATTCGTTTTAACGAATTTAATTCGTTATAATAAGTTTCAGAATTCGTTATAACAACTTTTTATATTCGTTATAACTAGGGATGTCAACGAATAGTCGACTATTCGACCATCAGTCGAATGGACCGACGATCGAATAACGAAACGACATTCGAATAAATAAATTCAATAAAAGAGTGATAAAGAGATGGAATTCTCATCCTAAAATTGAGAAACCGGTTTCCTCAGACACAGTCAATAAGATAATTCTCCTCATTAAAAACTGCTGGATTTATATATGTAGAAAGTACAGTAATTATAAATGCTTTACTTCCGCGAGTACTATTTGTCAATTAATGTGTTGTTTTTGTAATAAAATTATTTCGTTATACTGCGCTTTCTTTGTAAAATTATTAATTGGACTTGATCTCATATCATGAACCCATTATAGCCGTGACATGTTTGGTCACTAAGGTAATTATTATAAAATTAATATTCTTTTATATATTTTAAAGACATTTTGATAGTTGGTACAAAAAGTATATTCAAATATTTAACAATACAACATTATCACATATTTACAGTGTGCCCCCCCCCCCCCCCATCATTTTAATAAGCTTTAAAATATATATCGTACTGTCATTTTTTATGCTTCCTAAAAACCGACTTTACAGATCGATTTATGAAAATGATTGACAGGGAAATCATACATTTGAGGTCCATGTTAACATCTGTGTGTAACATTTGATGTTACTTTTTAATAATTTTAAGAAAAGGGGATTTCGGGTTAAATATGTCATGTAACATTGAAGCCTGAAATACAATTTTACTTTCCGAAAAAGTTTCGAATATATTCAACTATCGTTCGAATAATGCAATCGAATGTTCGACTACAGAAAATAAATATTTTGACATCCCTAGAAAACATAACGAATTCAATAAATTTGTTATAAGGGATTAAATTCGTTATAACGAATTCAAAGAAACTGTTATAATGAATTACATTCATTCTAACAATTTCGAACGATTTGTTATATCGAATTCAAAAATATTTTTTGATAGGTCTTAAAGGTGCTTAGACACAGATTTGAAGTTAATATTTTCTCAAAATTTCTGTATAATATCACGACTTATATATTGCAATAGCATTTCACACGAAAATATAATTAAAAACTTATTTTATCTGTAAATTATTGGAACTACGAATTCCTGGACGCGTTTGATTAACACATCCTTGCACTTTCACAAATTTTATCTTTATCCTTAATATTTAAGAAAAGAAGCGATTTTGTTTTGTATTAATGAAAAACATTACATCTATAATCCAGAAAATTCAGAGTAGAAATGTGCGAAAGCAAACCCCCTGACTAATATCGTCAGCCCGTGCTCAGTGTTGTGTACAGAGTTTAACAAATTGAATACACCCGTGAAACGTAAACTGTTTCTGTAAACAGGACACGAGCTCTGTTATTGTTAATGTTTACGATTCACCGGGTGTGTTCAATTGTTAAAGTCTGCACACACCACTGAGCACGGACTGACAATACTGTGAGTGGGTTTTGCTTTCGAACATTTCTCCTCTGAATTTTCTGGATTATAGTTTTAATACTTTTCATTTATACACAACAAAACTGCCACTTTTCTTAAGTATTAAGAATAAAATTAAGAATTGTGAAAGTGCAAGGATGTGTCAATCAAACGCGTCCAGAAATTTGAAGTTTCAATAACTTCGAGATAAAATAAGATTTTTATTATATTTTAGTATGAAATGCTATAGCAACATATAAGTCATGAAATTATACAGAAAATCTGAGAAAATATTAACTTCAAATCTGTGTCCAAGCACCTTTAAATGGGCTTCCGTAAAATAGCAACAAAGTGAAAGAAGTATCCAGAATATTTAGTATGTTGCATACTGACGTTTCATAAAAAAGATTAAAAAAATAAAAGAAATATCCTTCTATTCTTTGGCTAACGTGCAAAAATTACCTATTTCTTTGCTTTATAATGTTTGCATTTTCAGTGCAAATAAAATATTGAAAATGTCGTCTGATCACTGAAGTTGTGCATGAAAACCAAATATTGAAACCGAATATGGTAGGCGAGAAAAAAACAAACTAATGACCCGGTACACTGTAGATCTAGTTACTTCTGTGATCATGAAATCATTTTCAAGTGAAACAGCAAAATTGTAGTGACAATATTAATATTATTTTAATAATGATATCTTAGACATAGAATAAAGGACTATATTTGGTAAAAGCCAATATCTGCCCTCAAACTCAAACTTTGATGTATGTTCTAAGCCAGTATGATATATGCAGACTTCAAAGCATAAAACTATTTCATTTGCTGTGACATCATAAGTTAGATAGATGTCAGAAAATGATGTGTATTCAACAGCTCAATGATTTCAAATGAAAATATTGCATTTTATGATGATAATTTGACTGGAAATAACAAGCACAGGTCTGCTCAGACTTAATTCATCTTTTGAAATAATGTGTAGGATGATTATATCAATGAAATATGTGAAAATAAATCCTGATCAAGTTTGCATTCTATTAAGGTAAGGTCACAGAGACAAAAATATTGTCTTTTTCTCAATCAATGCATTTGTAAATTCAGATTTATTTCATAAAAAATATATATACAATTGTGCACATTTCAAGAGATTTTCAAAATTTTGATTTTAATGGGGAAAGGGATAGGCCTTTTCCGTATAAAGTTCTTTAAATTATTTCTTAACAAATATAAAAAAAATAAATGGTTTTTGATTTTTTTTATAATGGTTTCTGTTTCAAGCCAAGAAACATAGGGAAAAAAATTCATCTCAATTTATTTTCTTCAGTTTTATCAGATCTTTAATATATTAGGTCGTCACTCTTCCTATTGAAGAAAATGGTTTGATGGCAATAAATATCATTCTCAGTTATTGAAGAAACCTCCTTTTTAATCTTGAATCATGAAAATTAAAGGCTGTTCAAATCTAATATCTTTATATTTCTGACTCAGTAGTTTTTCAAAGTATTTAACTTCAAAATCATGTAAACATATAATTTCTTTTATTAAAACTTGCATAGAACACAATAAAAGCAATCTGATGGCTATGTATTTCCTTAATACTCCCTGAAAAATTAAAACAGCTTTTAAAATACTTAATGTTTACTTCCAGTAAAAGGTTTAAACTGGTAGAACAAATAGCACATGTTTTTGCTTCGTTTAAGCTATTTGGTTTCTCTGTAATATAAAGTGGGGTAAAAATAACCTGATCTTAGAACAGGATTTAAAAGCTTAAAATTTTAAGAGAACTGTTAAAAATATTCAAAAGTTTGAAACACCTGGTCCCATGATCATGAAACAGACTTAGGCTTAAGTATCTGTAAAATTTTTACCAATTGTTGGCATTTACTCATTTAAACTTAAAAGTTTCATGATCCCAGGATCAGATTAGTTGGGAGAAGAAACAAAAAAATAGATACAAATTTCTGAATCTAAAACATTGAATATCTTAATGGACTATAAAGTTTCTTTTGAATATCTTAATGGACTATAAAGTTTCTTTTGCTCATATTTTTTTTAAATTACAAAAACTAAAAAAAAAAAAAAATAATAACATATACATAAAGAATAGACAGGTGGGTAAATATCTTACACTAGTGTATCAAATTACAACATTTATACCTCTACCAAAATCACAGTCATATTCATTTAGCATTCATACAAAAAAAAACTCACATACATATTGACTACTCTACGGTAATGGCTGTAAAGTTATAAAACTTAACAATTCATTTACTCACCTCATAGAGTAAAAGAATCAACACATTATTGTTATTGATTTACAGGTTTAACCATCAGATTTAAACACTTATCTACATAAGTACTCTTCATAGTAAAACTGAGGAATATAAA
This sequence comes from Saccostrea echinata, assembly GCF_033153115.1. NCBI lineage: Eukaryota > Metazoa > Mollusca > Bivalvia > Ostreida > Ostreidae > Saccostrea > Saccostrea echinata. Next base: position 42,403,640 of record NW_026889758.1, read on the forward strand.
TGTATAAGAACAATAAGTTTATTACTATACACATATTAAACTCCACACACCTTATGTTCAGATCATAAAAAATGCAGTACTTGTCAAACTAGGTCACTAGAAATAATAACTTAAAAGATGTTTTTGTTTACAATGCTACATATCATGCTTAAAAAGCAGTGCTTGTTTAAACACCACATTCTCTAAATAATAAAATTTTAGGTTCATTATTGGCACGTTCTGACTTGGAGTCTTGTAGACATTCAGTTATATTTTCTACATACATGTACAAATGTTAAATCCAGCATAAGAATACATCATATTCACTCAGCATGTATAAAACAAACAAAAATTGGGACCAAGCATATAAAATCATTTCTCTGATTAAAACTTAAATACACTCAAAAACCAACCATAATAAAATTCATACAAAATTTAGCCACACATTCTTCAACAGGGATGAATGTATTTGGAAAATTTAACACTCTTTTTAATTTGCATTGCATTTACACCATTTTGAAAATATTTTATCCCCCACAGGACTTTCACATACATGTCTATAAAATTAGTCTGCCTTTTTAACCCTCCTTTTCCTTGGTTTGGTATCGCCATCTTTATCAGCTGGTTTTGAGTTATCAATAATGTCTGTTTCTGATTCCTCTCCATCAGCATCTTCATCCTCCTATAAAACAACAATAGGACAACAGGAATAAGGTTTAATATAGAAGAAATTTTATCCAAAATTAAAAACTGAATGAAAGTGATAGTGAATTTATCTATATAAATTATTTCTGGGAATTTCCAAAACTGTATGAAACACACGATCCTCTGAGTAAAGCTATAATCATGATTCATATTAATACACAAGAATTTGGTGTCTGAATTTAAACTGTTCTAATGGGTATGTTATACATCAAGTACTTCCATATACATTAGTAACTGAAGAAAATAATGTTTCTATAGACTAAACCTATTTTTTGGATATAAATACATGTACCACAAACTGATATTGTAAAACTACTTATTTTGTGGGGTCAAATTTTCGTGGTTTGAAGAAAAATTATAAGGTCCTAGGGATGTGATTTCCTGATGAAGTGTTAAGTTGTTATATTTTTGAAATGTTACATTTTGTGGCGGACAGAAATTCATGGATCTCTTCATACCACCAAAACAAGGAATATTACTACTCCCCCCCCCCCCCCCCCCCTTGAAATTTTGCAATTTCACTGTATGGCATTGGGAAGTAAAATTTTCTTACCCTTGATATGATAGATTTATCTTATCATCTTGCTACAAATTTTAGTTTCCATATTCCTATTCTTGTTACAAACAAGTATGAAATCTGATAACCATTGGTAGATAAATATGGTGCTCCTTATGGAATTGGTAAGATAAATTACCCCTATGCCAGTAAACAGCAAAAATAAAAAGAAGCTACATGATTTTAAATTTGTCTTTGAGGAAATGGCATCACAATCAGATTTGCTTCATCAATATATGTGTATATACTTATTCCTCCTCTCTCAGATTAGAGATCAATATATGTGTATATACTTATTCCTCCTCTCTCAGATTAGAGATAACTTGCTGATTAAAGCGGTACCTTTTGTAAGGTGACCCCCTGTGGCCTAGGTTGAGGTTTTTCTGTTGGTGAAGGGACATATTTGGATGGCAGCATCATATCACAACACAGTACAATCATCTGAAAGTAAAAACCAATAAAGTTTTTATAATCTTTCTAGCAGGAAATTTATATACAAGATATGTTAAATATAGGGGTGCACAATAATATCAATATTCTGGTATGTTGCGAGTTGTTGACAAAAAATATTGTATTGTGATATGTTTTCTCAGAACCAATATACCGGAAAAATTCTTGGGCTTGGGATTTCTAAAGTAAAATATGAAATTTAAGATGACAGAAACGTTTTCAATCATGCCAAACACTAAGGTTGCTGTTGTATGGTTGCATTTCAATTCAAAACTGTAGTGACATCAACAAGAACTTTTTTTTCCTTGTTTTATTTATAATAGTAATATACACTCTGCTTATAAATGGAGGTTAATAAAATAAGAAAAGGTCATTTTAACTGTTATTGAAAATATTGCAATACATATCGCAATACAGTTAAAAATATCGCAGTATATCACAATACGAAATTCCTAGCCGATACCCAGCCCTAGTTAAATACTTGAAAAATGTGCAAGCTTTTCATCTGTTGATAGTTTTTATCCACTGAAGTAAGAAAAGATGTGTCACATGGCTGGAATGACAAACAACAGACAGATGGAAAAAGAAATAGCCTTCCTGTGTCCTGTTTGTATCAAAAGAAACATAAAAATAAAAAAGAAGACGATAATACTGACCAATCCAAGAATCAACCCTGCAAGGATAGTTGCTATGGCAAAGATGACATAGCAGGCCCACTCTGGTATCCCATAATCCTTGGTCATAGAATTGTAAATGTCCTGTTAAGAGATAGTAGAACAATCAATTAAAAATTAACAAAACTCAAACAAAAATGGGATAAATTTGTTACCCTTTAAATTTAAATGCATCTCAACCATAGCTGTCAGAGGATTTTGTATGTGTGTTAAAACATGTATATGTATATTGCTTTTATAGATTATACATTATTTATGCATAACTTCTTTATAGATAGTTTTCGATAGACACGATTTAAGCAAGAGTTATTTCCCCTTGGTCGCCATATTGGAGGTATACAAGCCTGATTTCCTTCATTATTCAACCAATTTAAACTTGTCATATTGGGGAATTGGGTGAAGATAACACAATTTTTCTTACGAATTTATATTAACACAAGCTTCCTTTAATTCATAATTTTGGTATTTTAAAAATTTTTGCCCTTATATTTCTGCCATACGAGTATAAAATTGGTTGCTCAAAGAAGAAAATTCGGTAGTTGGACCTCCAACACAGCGGCCAAAGGGAAATAACTCTTGCTAAATTCAGGCCTATCGAAAACTATCTTTTAGGCAAGTGTGAATAACTTTTTTAATAGATTTTTACCCTGACTGCCATAGCAGCTTTAAAGAACTGTCCCAATGCTGCCATTCTGAAAGTAAGAAAGGTATCATTAAATTCAGAACACCACTTTATATTCATATAAATTTATTTGGAAAAATAATAACATTGTTAAGTTGATATTTAATTTTAGATGATAAAATGTTTGTCTTTTGTCACTTTCTCTCCTCTTCTGAGTAATATATATAAATTATAAAACATTTGAAATTTTAATTTCATTAAAAAATGCCCATAAAATTTTCATTTTATTGTGAGTGACTGTATAAGATTATCTGACATTGATCTTACTGGATGGAGGCTGGAGAGAAATACCATGGAATAGGGTCCACTTCCTGCCATTTCTGGTCATCTACAAAGCTGATCAGTTCTGACTCCTTCCTTCCTCCCTTGTACTGGCGAAACTCTCCATTCTTAATGCTAAAGAATCAGAGTTGGGTTTTTTAATGTGAACTTGGCATGCAGAACAGTTAATTTTTTTTTTTTTAATTCATTACATGTACTGATTTTTTTTTTCTTGATTTATTTTAGTAGAAAAAAAAGACTTGTAAAAATTTTCTTTGAATTTGAAATATTACTGATTTCAGCAATGACTAAAAATTTTCAACATACTTTTATCACTAAATTTTAGATACATGTATTAATATTAAGGATGCATTTTTATTCAATCACTTATATAAAAGTGTTGTAGATAGTAAGCATTTTTTTCCCTGACTTCTAGTCTTACAGCAATGAGTAATGAATATCATTAATAAATAATTTTCTGTTGAAACATGATTACCAACACAGTAAACAGTGACAGGTTCAGTAATCATATTAATGTAGTAAATAATTCACATCTGAATCAGCTGTCAGTTAAGCATAATCTATTTACCTTTTTTCCTAATAGACCAGTTACAACCACACTTTAAAAATGCCTACTTGTAGAAGAAAGTATATGGTGCATATAAAATTGACCTTTGCCCTCATTTTGGTAAAGTTAAGGTTTTCACATTTTATAGCAGTGAAGGTTTAGCAGAAATAATTCTTTTTAACATTAAGATGAGTTCATTTTACCTTTATTTACCATAATGATTACATATAGTCAGAGGGTGAGCCCTGAGAGTAAATTCAAATAGTAACCGTTCAGTGAATTAATAATTTCAATCTCTACAGTACTTTTATACAGTATTTTCTCTATGTATTGAAACTTACTGGTATAAAGATGGAAGGGCTGAGATCAGTTATGTATTGACACTTACTGGTATAAAGATGGAAGGGCAGAGATCAGTTATCTCAGTATTTTCTCTACGTATTGACACTTACTGGTATAAAGATGGAAGGGCAGAGATCAGGAATCTCCCACTGAGACCTAAAATATAGAGGGCAAAGGTCAAAGTGTGAATATAGCAATGCAATGTACTGGTAAACTGAAAGCCTTTCTAAACTTAACCATGTACTTCATAGGCCTCGAACATTTACATTTTTTTTAATAATCCAATTAAAATTTAGTGATTTATTTTATTTTAAGAAGACATACATATACAACATCTCCCAGGGGTCGACACTAACTTTTAAAGCATATTAGCCCACAGACCTAGCAATTTATAAGTCTTACTAGCCCTGTTCATGAATTAGTTGTCCAGCAGCCAAAGGCTGTAGGCTGAGTTGCGAAACGACTGGAGGGGTAGGTGTGGGATGGGGATTCCCCTCCTGCAGGAGAGGTTATGAGGAGCCTCCACAGGAAAATTTAAAAAAAAATATGCCAAATTCTGCATTCTGGCTATATCTCAGGGCAAAATTATGTCACTTTTTAAATGTAAATGAAGACTTTTTTTTCTTGTTGACAGATTCTACATTTACTTCTTAAACCACCCTTTTTCAAAGTTAGTTCATTGTCTACCTCATAGCATTGCTTACAAGTATTTTCGGGAGTTTCAAACACTTGCATGATAAAAATTGATATGGTGGACCAAAACAATGTCAGGCAATAATAGTCAACAGTTTGACCTAAGTGATAATGATGATTCAACATTATTCCTTAAACCTCACTAACAAAATCGAAACTTTCACATTTTAATTAACCTTTTCAATTGCTCCTAAGTAAGTATTTGGTATTTAAAATTTCAGTAGCCCCGTAGGACAAGTTTGATGACTTGTTTGGTACCCCGACCTCAATTTTCAGTTGTCCCGGGCTAGCAGGCCTCTGTTAGTGTCAAACCCTACCTTCTACAGTTACATTGTGTTTAAAAAGGCTTTCAATAAACAAGGGTTGGAAATGCTTTACTGACATGTTTATCAAAAGAACAGCATGGTATGTAAAGTGTACTCAGCTACTAAAACCTAAAACATATGCTAATCAACTATTTCCATCTCTCTAAAAACCAACTTCTCCATCAATAAACATGCCATTTTAATCAAAGCAGTGAAATAAAAGATATAAAATAATATAAGTAGATCTAGTGCAAGTGTTACCCAGACTTACTGATAAATTGAAGGCAAAGCAGCAGTCAAAAATCTTCCAAGTAAACCTGTAAATGATTGTTATTTTTCCTCCATTGAAAATATAATTTCCTCAAATAAATTTAACAGATCTTACATGTCTTCCAATGTCATGGACTAAAAATAAACTAATGACAAGGAGTTAAACAAACTTCAAATTTCATTCCTGGATTTGCAATATTGAACAGATATCAGTACATGTATTCACAACACTGTGTCTAAGAAGCTCATAAAACACAGAGCCCATGAGACACCCATATTACCACCACCCCCTTTAAAAAAATCACAAATGAAATCTAAAATGAATGATTTAGTTTTTTTTTAAGTTATTGTAACAGTAAAAGCTAGCAAATAGTCCTTAGATTTCTTACTTACTTGGTAATAACATGGAATCCCCTTTTTGTTCTCAAAAAGAGCTAATCTGGTCCTATTGTTTTTTATGTTTTGTAATACATGTACTGTAAACTACATCAATACATCTAAACTTACCTGGATTTTCTGTCACATCAACAACTCCTACATTTATTTCCAAATCTTTACTCCAGTCAGAAAATTTGTCCCATGTTTCTACAAATCCTCTACATGCAGGACACCATGGAGCCATACTAAAAAGTAAAGAAAGAAATACATAGAAAGATCTACAAAACATAAAAAATACTGATGGCTGTTCTAGGTCCAAAGGGCTGTCAATCCAGCAGAGAATTTGAGTCTGGTATAGGGACTCGATCATTACCAACTGAAAAAAATTTATTTAATATTTTTTTTCAATTCCTTTTTAAAGAATTTTAAAATTGTTCAAATAGTAAAGTCAGAGTGCACAAAAAGAACATAAACTTATTTTGACCAGTTCCAATTAATCAATTTAAGACATGCAGTCAGAGCTGATAATTAATAAATTTTAAAGTGTAAAAATAAATGAAAGCTTATTTATGCTTATTTAAATTCTGTAATGTTTGATTTTTTGCAGTCAACTTGTATTCGATATTGTACTTGAGAAAGTTGATCTACTCTAAAATTAGTGATGGGAATCGGTAAGAATTTCACAATTGATGATCGGACTACTGTAACTAACTAATTATCAATTATAATCGGACATTTAAAAAGTCTGTCAATTTAGTTTTTTAAATGGTAATAATAGGTGAATAACTACTTTCTGTGGTGGTCCAGCTGTAGTTAAACTAATCTAACTGTGTCTCGGGACAAGCCCTAGTCCTTACGACAATATCATTTTAACGATAGAATGTTCTATCTAGTCCAGCTGTTTCATTTTGTAGGATCCAAAGTACGTCCATACCCGGAAATGAGCTGTGTTACCCGGGTATAAATACAATGTTTGTTCGTCTGCTCCATTACGAAACACAAATAAGTTAATAGACAAGTCACGGCTGGAATATTCGGCTTAAAAACTATTACACTTCTTAAATAAAATAAATAACCCGATTAATCAGAATAAAAATTTTGTAATCGAGCGCTTGGATTATGCCAGCAATCAACTGATTTTCGATTATAATTGATGATTGGAACACCACTATCTAAAATGCAATAATCCAGATCACTGTAACACATTTTTCTGTAGAAAATTGTCTGTCAACACCTTAATTTTTCACGTTTGAACATTTCAGCTACCAAAAGTAAGCAGGATACATGTATGTATTCTAACAAAAACCAATAAGTAATTCACTGGAAGATATCAGAATATTTTCATGCTGTCATTTTACCAGTTCCAAATACCCATAATAAATATACATTATTATAACAGTAACTTGATCCGAAGAGTCGTATCACGTCGAGTTGACAGGCACGGATGGTCAGATCAAACGAGACGCTAAGCGTTGAGTTTGATCTGATGATCCGCGCCTGTCAACGAGACGTGATACGGCTCTTCGGATCAAGTTACTGTTATAATGATAAATTTATTATACACCTCCCTTACAACTAGCAAAATATAGTTTTAAAAAAACTTTTGAGATCAATTATATCAGATTTTCCTATTAAACAAAGCATTTTGTCAAGGAATTTTTTGATGAAAAATAACATCACATTTCTGTGTACTACGTCATCAATTTCAGAGAGGGGTGATATGGATTCAGAAAACCACAGTGTGGTGATCCAGAAAGTCGGATCACACCGTCAAGTGATTGTACGAAATCTACAGTAAAATTGAGTGATACACACTTGGGTATATAATAAACACTATTACATGCATATATTTGTTTTGTTCGTTGTAGTCTTAATCGCTAATTCTCTTTATCCATCAGAAAAACCATTAGCTTACTTGGTAACATTTCTTTTAACTTTTCAAAGGCATGTCAATAGTTGATGTATGAGACAAATTTTTTTAATCTAGTCTCATTCTGCATAGGAACAGCTAATGTATTCGAAACTCATCAAATTATTTGCAACTGGGAAAATGACTACTCATGTAAACTTATTAAATAAAAGTTTCTCTGGAAGATTAAAATTTGTTGATGCTTCATTTAAATCTGCAGGTCTTTGACAAACAACTTAGATTTTAAATAATTATTCAAAGCTGGTAAAACAACTGTACTATACAGTTATAAGGAGTGCAGTGAGTTGTGCAAAGTGCTACTCGACACTGCAAGCTTTTAAAGCAATGCCTGAGCGAAGAGAAAATTCAGACTTAGCACATTGATCCAAATGAATTATTTTTCACAGTTACCCTTGGACCCACAATGCAACACCAATCTCATTGCTAACTTTGTTCTTGCAGTAACAACAGAAGTTCACCAAAATAATGAACTCACCTTGATTTAGTGGATATTGCAGATAAATAGTAAATTAAACATTCTTTGTTAAAATTGGCCCTTTTCAGACCTTTTGATAGTACAACTAGCATGCAACGTCATGGGATGTCACAGTCTTGATGTTCCAAATGTCTTGTGCCGATTGAAGAGGCGGATCTTAGTTAACACTGAATAGATATCCAGTAATGTATATCTGTGCTCGCCCTAACGGTTCCACTGTCTACATATTAAAGAGTTTTTTTTATTGCAACATTGATTAGCCAAGGTGATTATCAAAGGCAATAAAGGGACTTGGACACAGATCTGAAGTTAATTTTTTAAAAAATTTTAGGTATCAAATCATGACTTACATGTTTAATACTAGAGTATTTCAGACCAATATACATATGTATCATAAAAGTGTGATTAGAAACTTCTTTTATCAGCTCGTGTTCATGCAGTGAAGTGTCTGAGCAGAGTTTTCAACTTGAGCACAACAGGTAAAACATAAACATTAACAATAACAGAGCTCGTGCCCATGTTTACAAACACAGACATCTGATGTGATGTTATGAAGAATGTTGTTGGTATTGAATTTTAAGAATTTTCATGTAGTTATTTGATTCCTCTGACTCTAACCCCTGCTTTTATATTTTGACATCTGCAGGGGAGAGTCAGAGCAGAGGCCATATTGAAAAGTGGGAATTCAGCGACACCAGCTGGTGTCGCGACTCTGCCTACCTTTTACAACTTTATTTCACGGATCTAACTTCCGAGACGCGAGAACTCAGTAAAGGAATGATTCTTTTACAACTTTATCATCACTAATACGATGCTATCGCCATTTAAACGGCCCTAACACCGACAAATTAAGCATCACTTGAATTAGGTCGCCTCCTCGCCATTCAATTTCTTTGCGCATGACGTCAGCACACAAATACACAAACAAACTATCACATGGACAAATCATGTGTGGTGATGCTGATAATTTTTTTCTCATATGAGCATAGAGGCCACTTTCGACAGTTGTTTTCCTTATCAGTAAATAAATGTAACATCATTCTGTTGTTTTCTGTGCTTTTTCACCGCACCCTCATGTTTTTTGCGAAAACTCCACACGTGTTTTGACCACGTGTTAATTTGAAATCGATTGGAATTTTGTGTATTTGTGTGCTGACGTCATGCGCAAAGAAATTGAATGGCGAGGAGGTGACCTTATTCAAGTGATGCTTCATTTGTCGGTGTTAGGGCCGTTTAAATGGCGATAGCATCGTATTAGTGATGATTAAGTTGTAGAAGAATCATCCCTTTACTGAATTCCCGCGTCTCGGAAGTTAGATCCGCGAAATAAAGTTGTAAAAGGTAGGCAGAGTCGCGACACCAGCTGGTGTCGCTGAATTCCCACTTTTCAATATGGCCTCCGCTCTGACTCTCCCCTGCAGATGTCAAAATATAAAAGCAGGGGTTAGAGTCAGAGGAATCTCGGATTAGTAGTTATTAAGTTCATTTCATGTAAATTGAGTATTTTTTAAAATTAAAATAGAAATACCCCTGTTTATGATAAAGTTACCTTTGAAATCATCTCAAACAACTTTTTTATCACTGGTTGTTTCTGTGGTGTCCTTAAAAATATTTGATAGATGACGTGTTAAGTTGTAAATTGTCGTATCTACTTACAATTCTAACATCCATTCACCTTCAAGAACATCTGACCAGTTTTCTTCCGTCACTTTTATTGGCTTACATTCTATTTGGAAAAACAGCAATGTGAACAAAACAAATATCAATTTCAACATTTTTTCCTGATTCGAGCACTCGCGCTTCCCTTCCAAGACAAGACGCAATGGTTACTGATATGGGTGCACGATGTTTCGGGACCACGACGTTTCGGGACCTGATTAATACGACGTTTCGGGACTAGCAACAAGACGATTCGGGACTTGAGTTAATTTTTTTCGGGATCTAAACAAATTATTTTATTATGGTGATATAGCATATTAATCTAATTACACATAGTACGTAATATTTCAAGCTAAATCCGAATTTTAATTTTTATGTATATATATAATAAAAATTGTCATAAAGATATACTTTGATGGGGTTTTTTTCATAACAGACGAAGAAGAATAAATCTTTACAATATTCATTTTTATTTCTTTTTATTTTTTTATCATTTTTTTTATTAGTTATTTTTTTGTGTGTGTGTGGTGATGGGGGGGGGGGGGGTGGGTTCCAAAATTTAATCTTCTCAGGTTGATGATAGATATTTTAAAATATTCAAGTGATCTCCAGCTACCGTCGAATATATGTTAAAACAACAACTGGGATCAGGTACACATATCCCAACTGATACCATGGATACTCTGTACATAGGGAGGTGTTACGTACATGTATAAAGACGCCGCCGGTAATGGGAAGTAAAAAGATTGTGTGGTTTCTTTTGAAATTATTTTAAGAAAATAAAAATCTAAAAATATGGAAAAAATATCGTTTGTTTATTGGTAAATGAAATAATTCAGAATCAAACAATAGTTCAACAAAATATAAAGGTTTTCAAAATGTTTTGATCTTGATGTTGTCTACCTTTTCCCAAACGGTTTCAAATATTTTTTTTTTTCCAAAAGGTTTTGGCATAGTATCTGTAAGATTCTTCCCTGGAAATGTTACGAAAACATTTTTAAAGTTTCCAAAACATTGTAAATAAACATATTTTACAAATGTTGCGAGAACATTGGCCCTAAATTAAAAAAAAAATACCATACTTTAAAAAAAAAGCATTAAATGGTATAAACAACATATTTCATTTGATATCGTTTCAAATAATGTTTTTAAAAACATTTTAAATTTCATCATAGCTTTATCTATTTAATGTGGCAAGGTGGAAATTTGAAATTTAAGTTGACCTGTTAACGTAGTCAATGTAGAATGTCTTTTAAACACTTTTACAACGTTCACGTAGCATGAAAAATTTAATATTTGCAAATTAAATACTATTTAGTATTTATTTACAGTATTATTTAAAGTTTGTCATGTACCTAACTATGTAACACCACATATAATATTACGCACTGGTCGGGTATATAAGAAGATCGATAATTGAGTTTCATTGAGATTTGTAGTCTGTGTATACACAGTAAACATAAATTCAGACATCCATATCATTGTAGACAAATTAACAATTTTGATAGTACAACAATATATAGCGGGAATATTTGGGACTTTCGTGGGAATAATTTTTTTCTAATTAAAATAAATGAATAAAATCGATTACTTTCATCATTTTTCTTAAGCCATCGAGTACATGTACTTTGCATATAGACGAAGAAATTGTCTAACTTTGAAACGTTAAGATGAAAAATAAGTTAAACGTGTTTATATTTTGAAAATTAGTAAGTTTGGTTTATTTCCAAATGTTGCATACATGGTATATATATACACATCATACTTTCAGTAAAATTTACTTTACAAGCTGTTCTTTGACGTTATATATATTTGAAATGTCAAATACAATTTCGTTTTTTTTTTCCTTCTCTGCTTAACGTATACATGGATGTGTAGGAAGTTTATAGCTTAAGTTATAACATTTCTCTTACCCGTAACATTTTGTATAAATTTGCTTTTATGATTTTGTTGCATATATAACCTGAAATAATAATTATAAATTTTATACATTGATGTTTAAAAAGTTGAACATGGAATATTTCAGATTCTGATTCAAAACAACTACCCGTAAAACGTAAAGTTTTTACTGCACATGTGCTAGCTTGAGCCTTTGTAAATTTTGTAAACAAATATGAAATCAAATACCTAAAATTATTATTAAAAAGGAGAGAAAGAAAGTCTTAGAAAGAAAAACACGTCCGTGGTCTTCACACAGCAGTTACGATTGTCTCCCGGCTTTAATTCTACAAACTCTCGTATCAAACACTATAAATAAATCAAATACATATTTTAAAAAAAATTGAATTAAATTTTGGTCAAATGTTAACCAAATACTTTATAAAGGTAATATATCAAATACTGTAATAAGAAATTAAAGGGACAACACCGCGGGCGTTTGATTTTCTCGGCAGGCGTCCTCCATGCCGCAGGCAAACTTTAAAACTAATAAAAACTCCAATCAGTGCTTCTTAAATTATAAATTGTGTATCAAACTGAGAAATTATACATGTATAAACATAAAAACACAAGTAAACAAGTTTTATTTCATTTCCTTTACAAAATATTTAGAAGTCCCGAAACGTGTTAGCCCAAGTCCCGAAACGTGTTAACCCAAGTCCCGAAACGTGTTGTCAGGTCCCGAAACGTCGGGGTCCCGAAACATCGCGGTCCCGAAACATCCATAATTCACTGATATACTGAATTCCGATCCCGATTGATCTAAGTTCATAGAAAACAAATCAAAAAAAAAAAAAGATAAATAAATAAATGAAATAAATAAATAAAAAAAGAGAATAAAATGAACCAAAATGAAAATTTCGTTTAAAAAAATATTAATTTGTATTTCTAAAATATATTAAATGTACCAGGGACCTATATACTAACAAAAGTTATAGTATATAGGTCCCTGAATGTACATTGAATCGACAGTAACAATATACATGCCCTTTATATTTTTAACATGATAAATTAAATATATGATAATGAATTATTTTGTTTTACAAAAAGGCCTATTTAAATTCCAATTATAGGTCCCTTTTTATTCTTGGATTTTCCAGAGACATAAAATGTCTCTGGATTTTTCTCTTAAATCGTTTTACGGATATTAGTGCAACCTATTATGGCCTTCACCTGTTTCATTGAGAAAAGCAACGATCAGAAAATGGAACCCGAGGAAGACAGCGACGAAAAACAAGTACTTCTTTTGACCCAACTGCCAGAAGAAATCATAGAGAAGATTTTGTCACTTCTAACTTATAACGATTTGGCGGAAATACGCGGTGTAAGTGTGTATATACTTCCTTGATAAATGAAACAGCTGATTTTACAGTTGAATATTAAATCAATCGACGTATTGATGGGTCAGATTTATCAGAGAACTGTAAAGTGTTGATTTATGAGGGTTCATATGAAACAATCAGGCCCGTAGGAAGCAATTTCAGTTTGGGGGGCACAGCCATACATTTTCAGTTGAGGGGGCACTATCGACTACCAAAAATTCCTTGACAAGCAAAAAAGAAAAAAGGAAAAAAAAAGAAAAGGTCAGGCCAAAATAAAAAATAGGTTTGTTTCCTCTAACGCGACCGACCCACTTAAATCGTGCCGACTGAAAAGTTTTTTTAATAAGATTATTCAAATATTTATTTTTATTGTTTATCGACTTTAAAAAGCACAATTTCATCAAAATTCGTTTTTTATCAGAACGGCGGCTTTTGTTTTACTCTCATTTGGCGCCCACAACATGTGGCAACAGAGGGTTACTTAGTGTTATAAAACAACGGCGATGTATCAAGCTTAATATACATCTTTAACTTATTAGAATCCAACACTCTTGAAACATTTCGTGATTAAATATACCATGACTAAGGAGTGTTAAGATGGTATTTACAAATGTGTCTTCTAAAATTAACTTAAGTAGTAAGCATGACAAAGCCTGCCTCATGAGCAGAAGAGGGACCCAATTTGTGTATGCATATCAATAAATTTCACTCCATTTCATTCGTTTCGATCTAAAAAAAAAAACACTTCATGTATGATTCTATTTTTACTATATAGGGCCATATGATTTGTATAATTATTTCAGCTTCATGAATATAATTCGGATGTCGTTTCTTCATTCCTTTTATTTATGGGGTAAACTTCGTGACTATAACATTAGATATTTGAAACTTTAATCATTTTAGATATGGTTTGGTTGAATTAAATATTTGTTTATACAGTACTCTCTTTTCAAATAGTGTTGAAATCTTTAAAGTTGGCTTATGATACGGCTTCCTGAGACATCCAGTGTATTTTTCTTTTCTTTAGTTGGGCCCTTGAAAAAAGGTTGTTTCTTTGCTTTAAAATATCTTTAAAAATTGCTGGGTCGACAACATTTGAACACCTGCCTGGTGGAGGGCTCCTAATTTAGATTTTTTCTTGGCACTTATGGCCATTGATCATAAAGCATCAATAAGGGATCTTTATTGTGCCAACATCTACATGTAAACTGTGACACTGCATGGCCCTACGTTTTTTTACAGTCTCTTTTGACTGACTAGTTTCCACGCCCCATGTCGGGACCTGTGACTTAGAATAAGCTCCTGAATTACGTCGTGACTTCAAAACGAAACACTAGAATTACTTCGCCACGCAAGGCCCTTGACATTTTATCTGTGTAAGCACTCGAAGATGATAGTAGGTTTGAAAAAAAATATACTCGGATGGCCGATGGTTGAGTATTTGCGAATCTTGTCTTTTTGTAAAAAGTCAATTTCAATAAATTTACGCTGGCCTGAGATATTTCACAAGTTCAAATGAATAGTATTTGTGAATTAATTTACCATACATGTTGCTTTTAAATTTCATTTGTATGATATTCGGTTTAAAAATCTTCTTTTTTTTTTTTTTTTGTTTTTTTTTTGGTTCTTTCTTATTTATAGAGATATTATTCAATTTTCAGAATGTATTTTCAAAACTGCTGTCAGAAAAAAAAATAATTTACCTACCTACCTACTCAACTTGAAATTTTAGGGTCGGGTTAGGGGAAACAAAGATATTTTTAATGATGGCCTCATCAGACGTTTTTATTGAGGGAGCACAAGCATATAGTAGCTATGTTTTCTGAGGGACCTATATACTAACGGGATAGGCAACTCCTTCAGCGCCATGTTTATTTACCCAAAACGGCACACACAACACTGCAAGTTTT
The DNA here is from genome assembly GCF_033153115.1 of Saccostrea echinata. NCBI lineage: Eukaryota > Metazoa > Mollusca > Bivalvia > Ostreida > Ostreidae > Saccostrea > Saccostrea echinata. The sequence continues at coordinate 42,418,737 of NW_026889758.1, forward strand.
TCAAACTACGTTTTTTCCCAGTAAAAAGCTTGTTTTCTGATTAATATAATCTGTTCTTTTTGTGTATCAGAACGGATATTTAATAAATTTCAAAGCACATATTATGAAATAATTTAGATATTAAGTAAACAACCACTAAAATCGGCGATTTCTCGGAAATACGGCCGATAGGGGGCACGCACTGATTTTTAAATAAACGTAATTCTCAGATAAGGAGTAAAAACAGTGCTAATAATAAATCTTGAATAATTTTTTGATAGATAAATTAAGATTTTATTCTGAAATATTTGATAGCAAAAGAGATATATTTAATTAAAATTGACTTACGAAATCCCACAACTTACGAGATATTGCGAGACTTGCGACAGTTGCCTATCCCGTTAGTATATACGTCCCTGGTTTTCTATAGAAATCTATATATAGGCAAAATTATTGGGGGGCACGGCCCCCCCGTGCCCCCCGGTTCCTACGGCCATGACAATATTGGATCTTTTTATTGACATCATTTATTTTTTAGATAAGAAGACAAAAATAATTATAAAAACATTCATACCCCCTTCATCTTATACGTTGTTTAAGATGTTGGATTATTACTGTGTCAAATCAACTGTCCGTTGCTTTGTCTCTTGTTTCTTACGAGATTAAGTGTATATACACTAAACTTGCTTGAACAGCGCATACCATCTCCTATGCAGAGCTGTTGTTCGTTTTTCTCTCATACACTTCTGCAACAGGCTCATGTCGAGATTTTTGAAGAGAGATTAAAAAATGATACTCCAAGGAATCTTTAAAGTTAAAGTAATCACTCTAGATATACTGAGTTTACATCAACTTAGGAGACAAAAAGCAAAAACCTAATTATAATGAAGTAAAACAAACGCACTTATGATGCGCTAATTGTAGTGATATAATCTAGCCAGTGACAGAGGTGAATGTAAGAGTCAATGACAGAGAGTGCAGTGCGTCCACAGATGCTTAATTAACTGTATTATTTAAATGCCTTGATTATTAATATGAGTATGCTTGGGTTTCTCTAGTTACAAGGTAATGTCCAAATTTGGCAATGGTTGCTAAATTTGGCAATTCAAAATCTGATTTAAGCATTATCTGTCTATTTTTAGCTTACCTGAGCTGAAGGCTCAAGTGAGCTTTTCTGTTCAAAGAGTGTCCACCGTCTGTCTGTTGTCTGTAAACTTTTCATATTTTCGACCTCTTCTCAAGAACCACTTGGCCAATTTCAACCAAACTTGCCACAAAGCATCCTAGGATGAAGGGGATTAAGTTTGTTCACAAGAAGAACCATGCCCTCTTTCAAGGGGAGATAATTAAGAATTCATGAAAATTTGGTGGCACTGCGAAGCGGTTTATAAAAAAGCATAAACTGTTCCAACCCAGTTTATACCAGTATAACTTGGGAAGCTTAATTAAATTCATTCCTTATAATTAAATTTTCCATCTTTAAGTGTAGAAAATAAGACAATTTAGAGAGGTTGAGATTTTAAACTTGTACGAGTACATGTGCACAAACATTGACGTACACGTACACGTTTTTTGTAATTTGTCTGTTGGGATTTTAATGTCGTGTAATATGAATGTGTAGACTGTAATCGGTGTCTCTGTTTCAACTATGTAGTAGTTTTGTGACATCAGTTTGACTTAAGTTAGTGAACAAAACATGGTTAAAATACGTGTTCATAAAACTTAACATCCTTAAGACCACGGAACATTAACTGGCAAAATTGGAAATATACAGCTTACGTCTTTTCCATCTGTTACAGTCAAAACACTTAATGATCGACAATGAAATGGGCGGGTGCAATTCGACACGGACGTCCGAGAAAACGTTGGATTGAAATTCTAGTTTGAAATGCATTTTCAATCCACCTGAGCTGTTTTCAAACGCAGAGAGTGAATGTAAGATCCAAAAGACAAATAATTTCATTCCCAAATACACGATTTGAAACTCATATTTATTATTGTTTATATGAGTTTTTAGCCTATGATTTTAAGGACATGTAAAAGTCATAGAAGATAGAAATTATTTTTTCAGGGGATGGCTTTTTTGATTCTAGAAAAGGGGGGGGGGTAAAAACTTGTTGAGTCAGATCATGTCTTTACATGACAAAATATATTATATATTTCTAGGATGACAAGGGGTATTTTCTTTAGTTTTAGGGGTTGTCCAAACTAAAAAAAAAACTCTTCTTTTTTTAATTTCCAAGATCGTTCAGCCCCCTGCACCCCCCCCCCCCCCTCTCAATACATGCATGTACATACCTAACAGAAATCAATATTTGTCCCTTAAGTTTATATTTTTTTTGAAACAAGGGTCAGAAAATCTTAATATATTTGAACTTCAGAATATTCGGAAATTGAAATTATTTGTCTAATGGGTCAATCAGTAACTCATTGCCTTCTAGCGTAGCTGAGGTGGATTGAAAATGATTTTCAAACTAGAATCTCAATCCAATGTTTTCTCGGACATCCGTGCCGAATTGTACCCGCCCATTCCATTGTCTATCATTTAATGTTTTGATTGTAACAGTTGGAAATGACGTAAGCTGCATATTTCCAATTTTGCCAGTTAATGTTCCGCTGTCTTAATATTTAACAACAATAACAGTTTCACACATAAATTGACTAGTCTTTATTGAAAAAGCTACAAGTTTACACCTACGTGTAGATGCCTTATTACAAGTTGTAGGAATGTGTAGAAAACTGATCAACACCAAAACTGATGATGTAATACGCAAGAAATTTAGGGAAATCCCCTACTAGACGTACCCGTACACGTATGAGATCTCAACCTCTCTAATTTCTCCTTCAAAAATGCCTTCAAATTGTACATATTTTAAATTGTGAAACATCAAGCAGATTGAGACATTTTTGACTTAAGTCATTGTGACATAGGATGTTATACGATATAAACTATTTTTTAGCTCACCTGAGCCTTCAAAGTAAGCTTTTCTGATTGAAATTTGTCCGTTGTCATCGTCGTAAACTTTTCACATTTTCATCTTCTTCTCAAGAAACACTGGGCTAATTTCAACCAAACTTGCCACAAAGTATTCTTGGGTAAGGGGATTCAAGTTTGTTCAAATGAAGGGCCACGCCTTCTTCCAAGGGGAGATAATTATGAATTCATGAAAAATTAATGGCATGATTTAAAAATCTTTTTCTCAAGAACCACTGTGCTTGAAAGTATGAAATTTATGTGGAAGCATCCTCAGGTAGTGTAGATTCAAGTTTGTTCAAATCATGACCCCTGGGGGTAGGGTGATGCCACAATGGGCGATCAAAGTTTTACATAGAAAAAAATAGGAAAAATATTTAAAAATCTTCTTCTCAAGAACAGCAAAGCCATGATTGGTCATATTTATATGGAAGCATCCTCAGGTAGTGTAGATTCAAGTTTCTTCAAATCATGACCTCTGAGGGTAGGGTGGGGGAATAATGGGGGATCAAAGTTTTGCGGATTCAAGTTTCTTCAAATCATGACCTCTGAGGGTAGGGTGGGGGAATAATGGGGGATCAAAGTTTTGCATAGGAATACATAGGAAAATTCTTTTAAAATCTTCTTCTTAAGAACAGCAAGGCCATGATTGGTCATATTTATATGGAAGCATCCTCAGGTAGTGTAGATTCAAGCTTGTTCCAATCATGACCCCCTGGGGTAGGGTGGGGCCACATTGGGCGATCAAAGTTTTACATAGGCATACATAGGGAAAATCTTTAAAAATCTTCTTCTCAAGAACAGCAAAGCCATGATTAGTCATATTTAAATGGAAGCATCCTCAGGTAATGTAAATTCAAATTTGTACAAATCATGACCCTCCCCCCCAGAAGAAAAGGGGGGGGGCATAACAGGGGATCATAGTAATACAAAGGAATACAAAGGATATATCAATCAAAATTTTCTTCTTAAGAACAGCAAAGCCATTATTTGTCATGTTAATTCAAAAGCATCCCTATGAAGTATAGATTCAAGTTAGTTCAAATTAACACCGCTACCCCCACCCACCCCCAAATTTTATATTTAAACTTTTCAAAACTGAACTGATTTCTGCTTTTTCTTAGCAAGAGTGCTCAGATTAGCGATGTTGCCCCTTGGCCTCTTGTTTTTTATCCAATCAAATGATGTGTTACAACCAAAATGAAATACAAATGTATTATCAGATATTTTAAAAAAAAAAATAGTCTTTTTTGAAATGACTCCCTCTCTCTTAATACATTTCAACCATAATAGTCAGCTGATTCTTTGACAGAAGTAAAGTGACAGTAGAATTTCAACCTCTTGTCATAATTTTTCCAGGCCTGTCAGATCTTCAACAAACTCTGTGAACAACTTTTAAATAGTGGATTCTCAAAGGTGGACAAACTTCATTCTCAAATACAGAAGAGAGTCAAAAGTCAGCTGCCAAGGCGTGAATCTGAGAGGCGTAATCATCCTCTGGCTCGGCATGTCGATATCCTGTCAGCGATTGAGACTAGGCTGTCCTTATTAGGAATGACATACATGAGATATATGGACATGGGTCTTTGCTGTTTTATTCCTGGGAAGGTAAATTAATTTTTCTTGTTGAAACAGTAGAGAGGATTAGTGCATTTTTGACATAACTAGAAAAAAAGTAATCTATATCTGTAATTAAAATCAAACCTCTAATAAGTTATAACTTTAGCCATTTAAAGTCTTTCCTTGTGAGTTGTTCTGAAACCTTATGTAAGTGACATGTGCTCATAGATTGAGAAATTATGTTGATGTAATTGTGCTCTTCATTCGTAGGTTCTGGATGAACTTTTCAGGATTCTAAATACACTTAAGTACCCTCAACAACCTCCAAGGGCCCATGAATTCCTCCAAGAACTTAGAGATATTTCTTCTATGGCTATGGAGCATTTTGAGGAAAAGATTGCTCCATCACTAAAGACCAAAATGCCAGCTGTCACTCTTCCTTATCCCTTCACTGACTGTGCCAGTAGGGAACAGAGTCCAGGTAATATACCCCCTCCCCCCCAAAAAAAAATCAACTTTCACATAGTCGTCAGACCTGTACTACGTTTGAATCATAAATCTTTGTATGAAATACATATGTGGCAACGAATTACAGTTATGCTGTGATTTGGAAAAAGCATTCTAATATATTTTTTATAGAAAAAAGTGCTTTGATTTTGAATCTGTACAGATCTGTCAATGTTATAAAATGAAAAATCGTATGGAGAGTGTTCCAGGGCCACCTAGGCCTCTGGCTGCTTGAGATTTTACTTAATAACGATTTAGATCATTAGCATAGAGACAGACAATGTAACTCTATACAAGCAAGCACTGTAAGGACTATGAATTTTTTATTATAATAGTGAAAACTAAAGGGGACAGGTATGAAAATTCCGGTACAATGTATTTCAAAATTCTGAAGCAGAAAAAAAGGAAACCAGAAGAATAAATTAAATAATCGTAGGCATATTTTAGACATTCAAAGCATAAGCCTTATGCCAAAATCATAAGTGTTGGCATCTGTCTGTGTAATGCATGTATTTAAATCTGTATATTAAATTTCAAATCTTTAGACATATACTTGCACCATTCCAACTGTATGCTTGGTATGAAATACTGAAAATTAATTCCTATCTTACTATTTTAGGCCCATCTTTGAAAGTTGTTGCATTGAATGATGGAGGAACATTAAGAGGACATTCAATGAAGCAAGAAATTTCAAGATTATCAAACCAAGTAAGAGGACTTCAGGCCAACTTACAACAGCAGAAAAAAGAGCTTTCTGAGAACAAGGCTCGTTATGTTGAACAACGCAAGAAAGTATTGGAGTATGAGAGAAAGATTCATATGCAGAGCAAAACTGTCACAGAACTTGGACAGAAAATACAGAGTCAGCACACCGTAATATCGGAACAGAGCCAGACAATAAGCGATCTCAGTAAAAAAATCTTAGAGTTTGATCAGAAATTTGCTGATGTGTACTCTGAACTGAGTCGAATCAAAGGTGACAGCGACACCTGTTTGAGTTCACAATCATCAACTTCTTCAATTATTGCATGCTCAAGTAATAGTCTTGATGATTTGGGATTGGAGAGTAGAGAAAAAAGGGACTCACTTAAAAGGAAATCTATACGAGGGGGGACTGAGCAATTAAAAAAACAGAGAAAAATATAAGTTAATTTATGCTGGCTTACACTGATGTATAATTTCACAATGTTAAAATTACTGAAACCTTGTAATGGTATGAAAAATACTCTGAAGCCAGATTTTTAGGTCATCTGAGTCACTCCCATCTGTCTTACAATGTAATTATGTCCATCAGAAGTAATTTGTTGAAATTTTTTTTAGCTTCTTCTCTGAAATGCATGAACACATCTTTGCCAGTATATAGTATCTTTGGGAAAAGGGAAACAGAAATGTTGAATTTCAAGATCCCTGCACCCCAAGGCCTGAGTTGTAGGGCCTTATATATTAATAGAAATATTGCAATCTTCAAAAATCTTTCATTCTAATGAACATCTAGCAAGCAAACTCTTCAGCCCACTTCCAAAATTTTTAAATTCCATACCCCTAGTCTACACCTTAGGCTAAGTTGATCATATGCATATATATATGTATATTGAAAATGTATCATATCTAAGAAGTTTCTGCAAGCAGTGTGAATCACTAAAATTCAAATTAAAAAAAAAATTTGCAAGATCTGCAGAGGATCATCACTCACTAATATTTTGTCAACTTGATGCAGTATGATACATGTATGTGAGGTTAAAGAAGGCTGACTGTGGATATACACATGTAATACCAAGAACAGATTTATCATCCATTATCTGTGAAAAGATGATGTAAACATACTTATGTTAGTTGTAATCATATTTTAGCCCTTTTCCTGCTGCTTTCTTGTCCACATACGATTATACTAATCAATTGATGAGGAAGATTGCCCTAAGTTTTGAGTGCATTCATTAATTTATGTATGTTAATAGTAATTGGTTTAAAGTCTGTTTTCACAACTTTGACTTCCTTTCAAATCTTTTGCAGAGGTAAATTAAGACATGTGACACTAATTACACAAACATAGACAATGTACAAACTGTTTGACTAATTCACAAAATTTTAAAAATTTGTAGACTTCAATGCTGCGATAAATACCCAGTAGTTAAATTATCTTTGTATATTAATTTTCAGATTGAATTGTTGTGTTGTATGGTAACCTATGTATTCCATTATTATTATTGTTTAAGTATAGTGCCACTAGAACACTGGGATATGTGGGATTAGCCATAAAGGAACCTTTGTTGTTAAATTTATCATTATTGTTTTCACACTTAGTGCCAACATTTTGCAAGTACTTCCCTTATTCATTACTTAAATATGTGACTAAAATAAAGCATTGTGATACAAGATATGTAATGGACTACTTTCAAAGCTTGATATTTGCATATCTTAAATACATTGAAAGACTTTTCGTTGCTTGAATAGAATAGTATATTTTGATTCAAATACATGAACATATTTTCAGATTGAATATGTACACTAAAATTTGAAAATTATGTAAAAGAATTTGGGTTCTTAAGGTTGGCTTTTTTAGTAGGAAATGCACATTTGGTATTAGGTAGAACAGTTAACATTTAATTCTCCAACCAATCACTAGTCAGCTATTCAGATTGTATATACTGTATAAGAAGTTATCACCTGATAAAAGGTGTGCTTCATGGGATTTTGTCCTGCTAGGATAGTAGCTCACCTGATCCGAAGGCTCAAGTGAGCTTTTCTGATCACATTTTGTCCGTCGTCCGTCCGTCTGTCTGTCTGTCTGTCCGTCCGTCTGTAAACTTTTCACATTTTTGACTTCTTCTCAAGAACCACTGGGCCAATTTTGACCAAACTTGGTACATAGCATCCTTGGGTGAAGGGGAATTTAAATTGTTAAAATGAAGGGCCAAGTCCCCTCACAAGGGGAGATAATCAAGAGAAGACAAAAATAGGGTGGGGTCATTAAAAAATCTTCTTCTCAAGAACCACAGGGCCAGTAAAGCTGAAACTTATATGGAAGCATCCTGGGGTAGTGTAGATTCTAAATTGTTCAAATCATGACCCCCGGGGGTAGGGCGAGGCCACAATGTGGAATCAATGTTTTACATAGAAATATATAGGAAAAATCTTTAAAAATCTTCTTCTCAAGAACAACTGGGCCAGTAAAGCTGAAACTTATGTGGAAGCATCCTGGGATAGTGTAGATTTTAAATTGTTCAAATCATGACCCCCGGGGGTAGGGCGGGGCCACAAGAGGGAGTCCAAGTTGTACATTGAAATTAATAAGAAAAATCTTGAAAAATTCTTCTTCTCAAGAACCACTAGGCCAGAAAAGCTGAAACTTATGTGGAAGCATCATGGTGTAGTGTAGATTTTTAATTGTTAAAATCATGACCCCCGGGGGAAGGGCGGGGCAGCAATAGGGAATCCAAGTTTTACATTGAAATAAATAGGAAAAATTTTTAAAAATCTTCTTCTCAAGATCTACTTGGCCAGAAAAGCTGAAACTTATGTGGAAGCATCCTGGGGTAGTGGAGATTCTAAATTGTTAAAATCATGACCCCCGGGGGTAGGGCAGGGCCACAATAGGGAATCCAAATTTTACATTGAAATATATAAGAAAAATCTTTAACAATCTTCTTCTCAAGAACCATTAGGCAAGAAAAGCTGAAACTTTGTGGAAGTATCCTGGGGTAGTGTAGATTCTAAATTATTCAAATCATGACCCCCGGGGATAGAGCAGGGCCACAAAAGGGAATCCAAGTTTTACATTGAAATAAATAGGAAAAATCTTTTAAAATCTTCTTCTCAAGAACAACTGGGCCAGTAAAGCTGAAACTTATGTGGAAGCATCCTGGGATAGTGAAGATGCTAAATTATAAAAATCATGACCCCTGGGGGTAGGGCGGGGCCACAATAGGGAATCCAAGTTTTACATTGAAATATGTAAGAAAAATCTTGAAAAATCTTCTTCTCAAACACAACTGGGCCAGAAAAACTGAAACTTATGTGGAAGCATCCTGGGGTAGTGTAGATACTAAATTGTAAAAATCATGACCCCTGGGGGTAGGGCGGGGCCACAATAGGGAATCCAATTTATACATTGAAATATGTAAGAAAAATCTTCTTCTCAAGAACAACTGGGCCAGAAAAACTGAAACTTAAGTGGAAGCATCCTGGGATAGTGTAGATTTTTAATTGTTAAAATCATGACCCCCAGGGGTAGGGCAGGGCCACAATAAGTATTAGAAGGGGGGAAATCTGGTAAAGAACAGCATGGCCAAAGTTACTCAGGTGAGCGATGTGGCCCATTGGCCTCTTGTTTTTTAATCATATCACTGTTAAAATCATCTTTATTCAGGATGTATACTATATGAATTCATTATTTATATTTATTATTAAAAAAAACTGCATGATTATAAGTGATATTTCCACTTATAAATCATTTAACTGCTGTGGTTCACCTTTATATTAAATGAACATCTTTCTTCCTCTCCACTAATATTGTGCAGATTTTATCAATTTTTCAAAATGTAATTGTTTATCTTAGCTTATATTATTCCCAAGTATTTGTAGCATTGTTAAAAAGTGTTTTTGTCTTTCATTTTACATACACCTTTTCCACCGTCTAACATGTTATGTATTTAGTATCATTTTGTTATTTTGTGGTACCATAAGCATTTACAATGACTTCAGATGCAATGAACAGTTAAAAAACAATATATGTGTACAATGCATTTCAGAATTCTGATACATTTGTAAGGGTTTTTTATGCAGTCAAAATTTTAAAAACTAAACCTTTCTTTAAAAATAAAGATGAACAGGTATTCAAGTCATTTCATTTACATGTATTTGCAATTTATCTTTGTGTTTTTGAAGTGAAATTATACATGCACACTTAGTTCCCTACACACCTTACATCTACCAATTTACTATAATTCCGATAATTCATGGACTAGTTTTTCATGTAAAATTGCATTTTATTTTAACCCATTTTGCTTCATTGGGTTATTCCATATTATGGAAAAGAAAAGTATTTGTTGCCTTAGTGAATAAAATGATATTGTACTTTCATGGAAAAATAAGAGCATTTTGTACTTGAGTAATATTTGTTTACAGAAGAAAGAGTATGTGATGCCACTGAGACTTACTGATTCAATATAGGAGGGAATATCGTAAAAAGAAAATCACCTGGGTAACTGTCAAATTAACCCCCTGCATACATTTTGTTTTGTAAAAGGGGAAGGAATGTCTTGTACCTCTATTTATGCACATGAGATTGACAGCTAGGACTGATGTTTTATTCTGTCTACAACTTCAACCTTGCTCCTAACTTTGGAAGTGACTTGGAGACTATATATAGGATCTTATGACTAGAGGCATGTCCTGACTGGAAAATAAAATCATTTGAATAGGGTCAAGGTCATAGAAAAAAAATTGTCTGGTATTTGTAATGAAGATGTCTATGAACAGGTACCGGTAATTCACAAGGAGACAGGATTGAAAAGTGTGCTTTGTCTGGCCCATAACTTTGTTACTTTGTAACATTACAAAGTAGTTTTTACCAAAGAGTTTGTCATGACTGATCCTAGATATGAACATTGTGAAGATAGCAGGGACTTAAAATATTTCATTCATAATGATCTGGTCAATAACTTTGTTATAGAAAAAAACATAAGTAATCAGAGATTACAGAGCTCACTTCAACGGATGTTGTCTTTAAGTAAGGCAAAGTCCCAAACTAATAATCTAGTAGTGTGCATCCCTAGATGGTCCGATAGGGCTTGCAGTTACTTGGGAATGGACTTACCTAAAAACTTTAAACTAGTCACTCATCCAGCAAATGTAAGTCATATCCAGCATCTGAAGCAAGTTTGAGAGTGTTCATCCTGTGATGCATCATCTGTGCAAGTTTGGTTCAGATAGCCCTTATAGTTTACTTTAACCTGGTCACTCATCTGGAAAATGTAGGTCAGATCCAGCATCCAAAGCAAGTTCAACAGTGTGCATCCTTAGATGTATCATCCATGCAAGTTTGGTCATTATTGGGCTTAAAGTTATTTGGAAATGAGACTGCGCTAAAAACTTTAACCTGGTCACTCATCCAGAAAATGTAGGTCAGTTCCAGCATCCGTACAAGTCCAGTAGTGTGCATCCTTAGATGTATCATCCATGCAAGTTTGGTCAACATAGGACTTATAGTTACTTGGAAATGAGACCTGCTCTAAAAACTTTAACCTGGTCACTCATCTGGAAAATGTAGGTCAGATCCAGCATCCAAAGCTAGTCCAGTAGTGTGCATCCTTATATGTATCACCCATGCAAGTTTGGTCAACATAGGACTTATGGTTACTTGGAAATGAGACCTGCTCTAAAAACTTTAACCTGGTCACTCATCCGGAAAATGTAGTTAGATCCAGCATCTGAAGCAAGTCCAAAAGTGTGCATCCTTAGATGTATCATCCATGCAAGTTTGGTCAATATAGGGCTTAAAGTTACTTGGAAAAAGACCTGCTCTAAAAACTTTAACCTGGTCACTCATCTGGAAAATGTAGGTTAGATCTAGCATCCAAAGCAAGTCCAGTAGTGTGCATCCTTAGATGTATCATCCATGCAAGTTTGATCAACATAGGACTTACAGTTACTTGGAAATGAGACCTGCTCTAAAAACTTTAACCTGGTCACTCATCAGGAAAATGTAGGTCAGATCCAGCATCCGAAGCAAGTCCAAAAGTGTGCATCCTTAGATGTATCATCCATGCAAGTTTGGTCAATATAGGGCTTAAAGTTACTTGGAAAAGAGACCTGCTCTAAAAAATTTAACCTGGTCACTCATCTGGAAAATGTAGGTTAGATCCAGCATCCAAAGCAAGTCCAGTAGTGTGCATCCTTAGATGTATCACCCATGCAAGTTTGGTCAACATAGGACTTATAGTTACTTGGAAATGAGACCTGCTCTAAAAACTTTAACCGAGTCACTCATCAGGAAAATGTAGGTCAGATCCAGCATCCAAAGCAAGTCCATTAGTGTGTTTCCTTAGATGTATCATCCCAAGTTTGGTCAATATAGGACTTATAGTTACTTGTAAATGAGACCTGCTCCAAAAACTTTAATCTAGGTGCTCTAAGAACTTTAACATGGTCCAAAAACATTAACCTGGTCATTCTTCAGCTGAAATTGCAGCATCTGAAACCTTGACTGGTACAATGAAACATACTGTAAGCATCCACCATGCATCTCTGATTAATATAGGGCACAGAAGAACTTGAAAAGAAAAAGCTGCTGCTGAGTGCACTAAAAACTTTAACCTGGGATGCCGACGCCGAAAGTATTACATAAGCTCCCCCAACTTCATTGAGGTGAGCTAAAAAAAACATTTGAAGCTCATTTCATGCAGAGTGTATGTGACCTAAGAATAACCATGACCTCAACTCATGGTTATTAGGACAAGGTCAAAATAATGGGTACAGGAAATTAAGTTTGAATTTTTAGAATCACTGTCACTCTGGCTTCAAAGAAGAAAAGAATTCTTCCGTATGCCATTTTTTTCCCTTTATCAAATATGCACAAATTAAATTACAGACCATATAGTTAGAGCAGGCATAACAATGTACATGTGTATATCAAACTCTGGCATATTGAGTGTGACATCCTGTCATAATAGTTTAATTCTTAACTGCCAGATTAGGCAATTACTGTAAAATCACTTATTTCTGTGGGGTCAAATTTTCCTGTTCTATGGGAAAATACCGATATGCAGGGATTCGATTTTCATGGAAAGTGGTGTAGAGTTATATATATATATACAGTCAAACCTTGTTATCTTGAACTTGATGGGACCGACTTCCAAATCACTTTGTCATATCAAAGGTATTTGAGATATCGGTGTTCGAGATACCAAAGTTGAATTGTGTATATATATATATATATATATATATATATATATATATATATATATATATATATATATATATATAAGATGGGAAAAAATTTGTAATTTCTTTCACAGTACACAGGAAATTGTGTTTTACCATTCAAATAAATGGCAAATACAAACCCAGTGAATACTATGTTTGATTTTTTGTGATTCTTTTATAGACATCTAATGGAAAAGGGAACCAACATCAGCCTGAATTTACATGGGGTCAAAGTAAACAATACTCAGTATTTTTAATAAAATGCCTTTTAGCCAGTGCATTAACAACTGGAATCATTCAGCAATAATTATTCTATAAAAAAAATTTAATTGCCTCTGTTGTCAAACCTGTTTATAGAAAATATGGTGTACTCCAACTTATAACAAGTATTTTTCAACAAGTAGTGCAAAAGAATAGCAAGTAATTCTGACGATCTCTCTAGATTCGGCCATTCACTGTGATGAATTTTGATTGACAATTGTATTTACAGAATCTTTATTTTGGTTGAAGATACTAGTATACAACCCCTTAATATACAATTGTCAGTAAAGATGTTTTCCATAAATTCAATAATACAACAGGTACAAGATAACAAAAAAGTACAAAGCTCACATTGACAAATGTAATCTGTAAGGCAAAATTAAGATACATAGTAAACTCCACCATTTTAAGCCAGCCAGTTCCACTGGTTGTATGCATCCCTACATGCATTTTTTTGTACAAGCAGAGCTCATATTTATCAATGAACCTGATCTAAAATCCAAAAGAGGTGTGCTGACACCAAATTGCATAAACTCCTTGTAGAACTGAGCTATGAAAAAGGTAAACATAAACAAGAGGCCCATGGGCCAAAACGCTCACCTGAGTAACTTTGGCCTTGCTGTTTTTCACCTGATCCCCTCCCCCCCTACCTTGTAGTACTTATTGTGGCCCTGCCCTACCCCCAGGAGTCATGATTTGAACAGTTAGAATCTACACTACCCCAGGATGCTTCCACATAAGTTTCAGCCTTTCTGGCCCAGTGGTTCTTGAGAAGAAGATTTTTAAAGATTTTTTCTGCATAATTAAATGTAAAACTTGGATTCCCTATTGTGACCCCGCCCTACCCCCAGGGGTCATGATTTGAACAATTTAGAATCTACACTACCCCAGGATGCTTCCATTTAAGTTTCAGCCTTTCTGGCCCAGAGGTTCTTGAGAAGAAGATTTTTACTACATATTTCAATGTAATACTTGGATTCCTTATTGTGGCCCCGCCCTACCCCCGGGGTTCATGATTTGAACAATTAAGAATCTACACTACCCCAAGATGCTTCCATGTAAGTTTCTGCTTCTCTGGCCCAGTGGTTCTTGAGAAGAAGATTTTTAAAGATTTATACTACATACTTCAATGTAAAACTTGGATTCCCTCTTGTGGCCCCGCCCTACCCCCGGGGGTCATAATTTGAACAATTTAGAATCTACACTACCCCAGGATGTTTCCACATAAGTTTCAGCTTTTCTGGCCCAGTGGTTCTTGAGAAGAAGATTTTTACTACATATTTCAATGTAAATCTTGGATTCCTTATTGTGGCCCTGCCCTACCCCCAGGGGTCATGATTTGAACAGTTTAAAATCTACACTACCCCAGGATGCTTCCACATAAGTTTCAGCTTTTCTGGCCCAGTGGTTCTTGAGAAGAAGATTTTTTAATGACCTCACCCAATTTTCGTATTTTCTTGATTATCTCCCCTTTGAAGGGGACTTGGCCCTTCATTTTTACAATTTAAACTCCCCTTCACCCAAGGATGCTTTGTACCAAGTTTGGTTAAAATTGGCCTAGTGGTTCTTGAGAAGAAGTTGAAAATGTGAAAAGTTTACAGACGGACGGACGGACAGCTAGATGGACGGACGGACAACGGGTGATCAGAAAAGCTCACTTGAGCTTTCAGCTCAGGTGAGCTAAAAAACCCAAACATATAAAAAAAATATTTTGTAACAGTTGCTGAACATGGCAGACATAGCAAACTTAAGTACCAGTAATACTGCAGAATTTTAACTTTTTTCCACAGACTACAACATCAGAATCAGGTCTTCTCACCATTACACTACATTCAACATCAAATGTAGTGTAATTATTAGAAAACCAACAATGCATAGACTGGTAACAATTAAGTGTAACTTAATGTACCAGTTTCTTTTCAATACATGTATTTTTTAAAAGTTTTGATAAACCTTCAACTTTACAATAAACATTCAATGTATGAACATTGAATAAGACCAAAATACCCCTGGTCTGAAATGAACTTGGAACAGCCCAGTTGAGATCCCCCCTCCCCCCCCCCCCAAAACAAAAAAACAAACAACCAAATATGCATAAAAGCAAAAAAGGTAAACAAATTATGAATTTGCTGGGCAATTCAATAACCATGAAAATTTAATCTCCTTATTATATATGGCACACAACAAAATGATTAAAAGGCATAATTTATCCACAAGGATAATATGGCTAAGATACAAAATAGTTCTCAAAATATTATATCTTACTTTAACTTCAATGGTTTTTATCACCTTTCAACATTTTTTGACATAACAAAGTTTACATGCTATTTAAAGTCATCCATTTAAATTTATTTGATAGAAAATTAATATATTTGATGATTCAGCAATTCTTAGCTTGAATTTCTGAATATGCAAATTTTGATCAACAATTTTACATGTCATTGCATTAATTATGCATACAGACTGAAGGCATGAACATTCCATTTTTATCTGTGGAACTGTAGCTCTCTGGAAAAGAAAAATCACAGACATACCAGAGTATGATATGTCTTTCTAAATTTTCTTTCCCAGAGAGCTACGGTTCTGAAGTCAACAATCCACATACAGTCAAACCTTGTTATCTCAAACCTGATGGGGCAGAGAAAAAACTTCTAGATATCTGAGGATTCGAGATATCAAGGGTAAAACACTTAAAGAATAAGTGCTTGGGACTTCCAGATCAGTTTGACATATCCATGGTATTCAAGATATCAGAGTTTAGGATAGCGCATCTTCGCTAGCCAAGGGCTTCTGATACGCTACTCTCCTCATAAGCCCTTGGCATACGGTGTTAAAAAAAGTTGGGATTTTTTTCTCAAGTTGTGATTGGAGTTGATCGACATCGTTCGACCAATCAGCAATTGTT
This sequence comes from Saccostrea echinata, assembly GCF_033153115.1. Classification (NCBI taxonomy): domain Eukaryota; kingdom Metazoa; phylum Mollusca; class Bivalvia; order Ostreida; family Ostreidae; genus Saccostrea; species Saccostrea echinata. The sequence continues at coordinate 42,434,846 of NW_026889758.1, forward strand.
TTTTGTAAATGATGATATTTGCGTTCGGGATATATCTTGACTCTTTAATATCGGTAATGTAAAATGCAAGTAAACAATGATCCGTAAGATAACATGCCATTCTATGAATAGCAATATGGTGTCATCCAATTTCTAAAGCAACGTGCAAAATATGTGATTAAGAATCTATACTGAATATGTAGATTTGCATTTTTACATGTTTAAATAACAAATTAACATAACTCAATACCTTCTTGTTAATTATTCTTTAAAAACAAAATTTTTTTAAATACGCTTTTTATTTCTGTCGATGACGCAATCTGTGCGTACCTGGTAAGAATCATGATCACGTGACAAAACAATCCCGTCCTTTGTCAGCACCGTATGCCAAGGGTTTATGAGGAGAGTAGCGTATCAGAAACCCATGGCTAGCGAAGATGAGGATAGCGAAGCTCAACTGTACTTTGCATCCAGTCATAGAATAATAAAATGTAACAAAAAATTACAAAACTTAACCTATTAAAATACCAATATTCTATACAGCCTTTGAGTCAATAGGTAATAATGTAATGTAGAAACCAACAAAGCCAAGAAAATTAAAATTCCTCTGGCATAATGACATATAAACTGAATATTTTCTATCATCAAAGCTTTGATATTCAAAAAAATATGATTTTTCTTCCTTATAAACTTTTCTCTCTCTCTCTCTAATATTTGTTTAGTTTGTTTAAAATAAAGTTATGATTTTAAAGCGCACATCTTAAGAAAATTTCCTCAAAGCTAGTATGAATATAATTAATTTTACACAAAACAATATCTGAAACCATTTAATAAAACTAAATGAAATTGTTGGAAGCGAGGAGGAAATTATGGTAAAACATGTGAATGTAAAAGATGTTTGGATCCCCTCAAAAACTGTGAAATTTATAAAATCTTATAAACATGTATCTTCATCAATTTTATTATCTATGCAGCATCCAATTTTTTTTTATTCCTAACTTTATCTTTCTATAAAGTTTTTTTGGGCAAATGTTTTGTCTATCAAATAAAACAAAAAAATAAAGAAAACAATGTTGTTTCTCTCAGCTGAAATTAATTGATCCATTCATTTTTTAATAAAAAAAAATTCAATTAAGTAAATTATTCTTCTTGTTAAAGAAAATTTGAACACACACACTTTGCACATAAAAATTGGCACATACCGGTACCTCAATTAAGTCTATACAAATCTACATAAATGCTGATAAACGCTGACTATTTTCAAAATAAAATAAAATAAAAAAAATCTATAAAAGACACAATATAACTCTGGCAAGTATGGAAAAAAACCCAAAACAACATGTTTGTGACTATTACGTAGGGTGTACAATGTCTAAATCAAAGCCATTTACACATCCATTTAAAAAAATTATATATACCAACATCTGTTAAATTTTGTAATACCATATATAATACACAAGAATCATTTGGCACCATGAAACAGATACAGAGATAACAATAATAATCCTAGTGATGTGAAAAAGAAAGAATTTAAGTGTAATCCAAAGACTAGCACAGATAGAATGGTTGTCACGCTCAGAGAGGAAGACACCACAAACAGGCGGGTAATGTTACTGGCATGTTTCAAGATGAAGGACATCGCTAGACCAACATATATCTACAAAATTATTCAAAGTATTTCTCAGATTAACCAAAAATTAACAAAGAATGTCACAAATACTTGTCTACAAATATTGATATACAAAATTTCTAGCTGTTTATTTGTATGTAATAAAAATATTGATAACTTACAAGTTTAAAAAAGAGTACATTATATTTACCTGGGTAATAACAATCATCCAAGTAGCCAATGAATAACCTCTGAATATGTGAAACTTCTTAGTGATGTCTGCAATGCAACAGTCAAATTCAGTGTTTACTGTAGAAGTACACTGTACTTTTTTCTGCATGGTATTAATTTACTCTGTGTATGAGGTCACAAATTTTCTCTGCAAATTTGTCCCTGTGTACTTAAAGCAATATGAGCTGCTACTTTGGTGTCAGAAATTTTTGTGTCAATATGTAATTATCGGAATTTTTTGTGTCAATATGTAGTTATCTATTTCAATGGCAGAAAAAAGAAGGTTTAAAAAATTTCTGTTGTTAATATTTGTGATGGAAGAACTATTTCATATAAGCTTTGATTGAAGCAAAATTGCATTATTGTCATCCTGTACAATATTGATTTCTTATATAACACTAAACATTCCATTGTACAAAAATATTTCTTCTGATCAAAAATAATACTTTATTTTAGACTAATTGATCATAAAGGTTTAAATTACATACAGATTTATCATAACACCACATTTTAACAGCAAAATAATCAAAAATGCAGCTCGTATTGCTTTTAAGTACATTTAAGGCGTATAGTGGCAATTAAGAAATCTGTGTAATTTTCTACCAGTGGATCGAACAAAAATTATGATTCTGCAGAAAAAACTACATTTATATGATATTCTAACAGGTAAAATTAATTGAATCCCTTTGTAAAAACTGTTGTGCATCCCTCCTCTTTCCCAAGTTCATTGAGTGGATGCATATAGAAATTTACTTGCATCTTCTGCCAGGTAATCCACTGAGGTGAAAGATTTTCAAAGTGCCATTAATTTGAGCATTAAAAGTTCAGAGACCAGGATTTAAATCAAAATAATTTAATCTACTTTCTATTAGAACAATATACATGTACATCATATCTATCAGAGAATGAATTCTATTTCATCTTCTTTACAAGAGAAAGAGGCCAGTTACTTATAATTCTAAATTTGTCAAGAAGTGTTCAGGTAGAATTTTATCATATTTAGTCATTTACCTTTTTCTTCATGAACTGTTTCTTCATAGATCCAAAAGGAAGTGTTAATGATAATTAACCAAGTGTACAGCATAATGTTTTGAAAGTGGAGGGACATCTAAAACAAATGCACAGTGTAATACAAATATTGCTTATTTTTGTATGAAAAATTAATTCAAAAATACATGTACTAAAAGTTCTTGCAAATGAAGTAAATGCATTCTTATATGACAGACCCCCCTCCCCTCCCCCCCCCCCCCCCCCACCCTTTAACACACACACACACACCTTTTTTTCCCTCAAAAACACACAAATAAGAGTAACATTTCCCTTCCCAACAAATGAAGAAGTGAAGGAGACCCTTTATTGTGGACCTAAACCTAATGCATCTGTTTTCAAGAATTCATAATCCAGAGTATGGTATACTAAGTGATTGCAGGTTGTCACTGAGAAAGTCTCTAACTATCTCATATAACACTTTGATTCAACTTTGATCTGCTATGATAGCCCAACTCTAGCCATACTTGGCCATCATTTGAGCTTTTGGCTTAGGTGAACTTGAGATTAACAAGCAAATTCAGATAATTGTGGTCCCTGGTTTTCGGGGTCTTATTGTTTGGGATGCAATTATTTATGGCATACTGTAACTGTATTGTCTGTCTGTCCTGTCCTGTCCTGTCTGTCCATCATACAAAAATATTAAAATTTTGGAATTAATAAAAGTTACAACAATGATAAAAGTTTCTGAAAACTGCATTAAACTTCAAGGTCATGAAGTCAAATATCATAAAACATTCTGAAAGGTCTTGTTTACAATTAATGTACATGTGAAACAAGATGTGTTTGTGAAACACTGATGCCCCCGTATGGTAACTTATAGCAAAGGTTAAACTTTCTCAAATGCAAATCAAATATGTTGGTCCAAAAGTAAGGTCTTGTCTCGAGGAATAAACCTGTGAAATATGAAAGCCCTAGCAGCAATCATTGAATAGATATGGAAAAGGTGAAAGTTTTTTCAAAAGTGTGTCAAACATCAAGGTCAAGGCCAAATGGTCAAAATTAAGGGTGCCCAAGGAAAGGCCTTCTCCCAAGAAATACTTAGGTGAAATATGAAAACCGAAGCACCAATCGTTCAAAAGTTATGACCAAGATTAAAGTTTTCCAAAAGTAGGTCAAACTCCAAGGTCAAAGGGTCAAAGTTGTTTGTATCCAAAGAAAGGTCTTGTCACAAGGAATACATATCTGAAGTATGAAAGCCCTAGCACAAACTGTTCAAAAGTTATGGCCAAGGATAAAGTTTTCCAAAAGTAAGTCAAACTCCAAGGTCAAGGTCAAAGGGTCAAAGTTGTTTGTATCCAAAGAAAGGTCTTGTCACAAGGAATACATATATGAAGTATGAAAGCCCTAGCACAAACTGTTCAAAAGTTATGGCCAAGGATAAAGTTTTCCAAAAGTAAGTCAAACTCCAAGGTCAAAAGGTCAAAGTTGTTGGTATCCAAAGAAAGGTCTTGTCACAAGGAATACATATGTGAAGTATGAAAGCCCTAGCACCAACCATTCAAAAGTTATGGCCAAGATCGAAGTTTTCCAAAAAGTAGGTCAAACTCCAAGGTCAAGGTCAAAGGGTCAAAGTTGTTGGTATCCAAAGAAAGGTCTTGTCACATGGAATACATTGAGGAGTATGAAAGCCCTAGCACTAACCATTCAAAAGTAATGGCCAAGGTTAAAGTTTGGTAAAATTTTGCTAAACTGGGTCAAACTCCAAGGTCAAGGTCAAAAGGTCAAATATGGTGGTACCCAAAGAAAGGCCCTGTCACAAGGAAAACACATGTGAAATATGAAAGCCATAGCTCCAACCAATCAAAAGTTATCGGCAAGGTTAATGTTTTTGCGGACAAACAGACAAATAAACAGACGGACGGACAGGGCAAAAACTATATACCAACGAATCTTCAATACGGGTCATAAAAATATGAAGGCTCTGTCTCTCCTGGTGCAAAAGTAACAGCAAAAGTTAAAACTTTGGAAAAGTAGGTCAAACTTCTAGATCAAGGTCATGAGGTCAAAAAATAATGCAGTTGTACTACTTTCTGAAAGGTGTTGTCACAGGTAATGTACAAGTAAAATATAAAAGCCCTTTCTTCACTGATTCTAAAGTTTTTATGTGTACCAATGTTAAAGTTTTTGAAAAGTAGTTAAAACTTCGTCATGAAGTCAAAAATCACAGGAAAGGTCTGGTCACAGGTAATGCACATGTGAAATATTAACACCCTATCTTCTCTCATTCAAGAGTTATGACCATTGTATATTTTTTAAAGTAGGTCAAACTCCAAGGTCAAGGTCACAATGTCAAAAATCATAGTATATTTGAAAAGGTCTTGCCATAGGTAATAAACATCTGAAATATGAAAACCCTATCTTTTCTCATTCAAAACTCGCTCGCTCTTGTGAAAGCTGGGACAATAAAGATTTTTAAGCTTATTTAAAGCGGATAATATCATCCTTTAAACATATGACAAATATTTTTTGTCATACTTGTGAATCCTAACTGAATAATTTACCTCTTTTTGCTTTTTAAGTATATACTCTGCATACACAGAAGCCATCCCTGACACGGTACATTGGACTCCAATCATGACAAGTCCTGTAATTGTGATGTATAGCTCAGAAAATTCCTTCCCTTTGGACACATAACTTCCATAGCTGTAAAAGAACACTTTATAGTAACGCAAAAAGCTGGGGGAAACAATTAAATTCAAGAATCTTTTGAATCTTGAAAAACACAGCAAGATTTGCAAAATTTTATTTTCTCTCTCCCTGTTAATGTAAAAAGCTGGATTATTAAAGTGTACATGAAATGAATCCCACAAAGAAAACTGACAAAGTAAGGACCTTGTACCAAGCTTTTTCCTCGGTACTACAGAGTTACTTTGGTGACAATGTTGTCTACATAACCAGTGAATCTTATCAAAAATTTGAATCCTAAATGGTTCCAATCCAGGGACACAGTTTTTACCCCTAAAATGTTGATTGACCTTGTCCCAGTGACCTTGAGTAGAGATTACAAGACATCCTCTTACACATTTCTTGGTTCCATATATCTTCCTCCTTCTGACAATGAAGCTGTTCAAATAAGCCGCAACAACCTCTGTTCCTTCGCCATTTTTTAAATATTGAGTTATGCTTCCAATGTTGCTGTTCTTGGTTGACACTTACAACTTTTATTCAAGTTTAAACTTCTCCATTTTTCATGCTCAAGTGTCCTTGACCTTGTATACATGACCTTTGACCATGACTGCCAAACACTGAGTCACTCTCAATTATATTCCACCTTCAAGTTTTGAAATCTTGGTAAAGTGCAATGTGGACATAATTTGAATTTCATTATATAAAATTTTCTACAAATACAGGATCCCAAAGTGTAAAGAGGATTTTAAAAAGACTTGTATTCTTTGTAAATAAATAAGATATACCATGGGGTCTCACCCTTTACTCATGGGTAATGAATTTCAGAATCCTTGTAAAAGGCTCAATTTCATAATTAAATTATATACATACCTTGACTATCAGTGACAGTTTAAAGAAAAGATATATTTCATACATATACATTTCCATATGTGACTTTGTCACAAGCTTGGGCCTAAATGACTTTTCTATAGTTCATAAATTTGCAATTTAATATGTGGCTTGTTTTTGAAAGAAAGATTATCAAGAGTGATTCAATAGATTACCTAATTCCACTGACACGGGAAAAAACACTACCTGTCAAGGAATCCTGCTGTTGTTAAAATTCCTATAGCAATCCACTGACGTAGAGACAGGGGCCTGTAAAATATGTTGTCAAGGTAATCCACTTACTTTCTCTTTGTTTCAACATTGTGTTGGATATATTAGCTTGTTTGTAAACTGGACATCTTACGATACTGTACTTATAACTTACTGAATTACATCTTGTTTTAGTGGAAAGTTATCTTTCATCTTTGCTAAATATTATACAAGTATTGCTGTTTTGAGGTCAATATAATGATTTAGCCACATGAAAAGTACAATATTTACTGAGCCTGAAGAGTAAGGTAAATACTGTACTAACTACTTTGAAAGTTGCTAAATTATTGTGACTAAAAAAAACAGCAATAATTGTTTTATTATATGATTCAATGAAAAAATGATACAAACTCGGTAAGCAAACCTTGCCACTTTTCTTGATTAATTACATTTGTTTAAGTCCTAGCTGAATGCAGTGAGAGAAGTAAGATAAAATAAATATATTCACTTATATTAATTTGGAAATTTTTCACTTTTTTTGAGTGATGTAGAAAAAAAATGTTATGTTCACCTAAAAAGTAGGGTGCAGCTGAAATAACTTTTCATAATCAATTGTATCAACTTGAAAGTTCGCAATCTATTTTTGGTCCAATATAGAAAAAACAAATGTTCACCTGGAAGGTAGGGTGCAGGTGAAAAACTTTTTATAAGTAATTGTATCAATCTGGAAGTTCTCAATCTATTTTTAGACCAATGTAGAAAAAAATAAATGTTATGTTCAATTATGTTCACCTGGAAGGTCTTGTGCAGGAGAACACAACTTATTACAATTTCTACAATATGATGGATCTCAGCCAATCAGAAAGCTAGGAATTACTCAATCATAATAAGATTTAATGTTAACTTTCCAAAATCTGGGGGTGAACTAAACAATTCAGAATTTATTCTGTGTGCAGTTTAAAATTTTAGCATTACAGGACCACATACCTTCTTAGGAAACTCCAATACAACAAAGCTGTTATGCCTATTTTAAGATTGCTTAGCACCTAAAATGACAAAGTAAATCAAAAATATATACTGGTAATTAATAATGAATCATATGAAAAATAAAATTACTGCACTGAAGTACAAGTTACTGAATTCAAGTAATAGTTTCAAAGAAACTAAACACACTACACTAACTGGATGGATTTCTTCTCATGATCACATAGCTTACAATTTGTTCATATAGATATCTATTGAATTATTTTCTGCATTAGAACCTATCGGTGCAAACTGAGTATGCAGTAAACCAAGAATGATATAATAAGTTGTAAGAGGTAGAATTGTTTCATAAACAAAACAGGAAACAGGCTATGGTGTATCATTTTACACCACATATTTTGAAAAGTTGATGTTTTGAACAATTTAAAATCCCAATTGCCTGAACATAATACTTGGCCTATTCATATTAATTGAGGAAGATATTGAGTCACTTACACTTTAATTGATCAGAGCTAGAGGCTACAACTTACACAACTTTGTCATTGCATGTTCATTAAAAAAAGTATAATTTTTTATAAAAAAATTTGGGTAGCTATATATTTTGATGTTGAGAGATGAATTTTAATATCTTTAAATATTCAACAAATTGATAACTTTTCATGTAGACATTGCTTCTTTTTATATGTAAGATTTAAAGATCAAAGAACAATGGGACACTCCAACAGTATATGATCAATTGTCTTTTCATTCCAATTATAGAAACTGCACACCTTACTGTCTTTCATTCATATTTTAAACAGAAATACATAAGTTATTAAGATATGATGATTAGTTTTGTACTTCTAGTACTCTAATGAAAGGTAACCAAAGATAGATTTTCACTGTATTCTCTCTCCTCTCTATTAGCAATCAACTTCAAATTATTTCTATAAATTTGCATTGTATGCTTTATTTTGCATCTGTAAATAAATAAAAAAAATATTTGTCAGTTATTTGAAGAAACTTTCATAATTCTTCAATGTTAATTTTTTCAATTTAAAAAATCAAACCAACTGATATGACAATAAGTTATCTCCAAAACAAAACTACAGGATATTAGTCATCTACATAAACTATACTCGGTGAAATCATGGTTAATAATTCCCATTATAAGTCACTATATACAACTTTGTTTTCCCGTTATATTTAAGTCACTGTATACAGCTTTGTTTTCACTTAAAGTTTATTTTGCAGTCTCCCATCATTTCAAAATTATGGTTTTCCATCCACCACTAATCAGCTTTATTTTCCCATATAAGTCACTGTATACAGCTTTGTTTTCCCATTACAAGTCACTGTATACAGCTTTGTTTTCACTTAAAGTTTATTTTGCAGTCTCCCATCATTTCAAAATTATGGTTTTCCATCCACCACTAATCATATATATATATATATATATATATATATATATATATATATATATATATATATATATATATATATATATATATATATATATATATATATATATATATATATCAAACTTCTTTCTCTGTAGCATTAAGTATTTTTCCTCCCACAAAGCAGAACTGCAGATGAGACAAAGCTGTATTCAGTATGTGTCGTTAAACAGATGATTGTCTTAAAAGTAATGTCTATAATGGTAAGAAATTATACTAAAAAAAACAAGCGCATATTGGTACTAAGTGAAACCTCAATAGTTACAGTCTTCTCTCAATATGTTGTCAATCCCCAAATTACCTCCATATAGTCACCCTCATCACAACTATCTATTGCAAACTTTTTAACACAAATTCAATGTTATGTGTATATGTATTTATTGTAAAATGTATCTACTGATCTACTGACAAATAAGTTGTAATTAAAAGGCTATCAAAAAGTTGACAAATTGAACACACCTGATGAAATGCAAGCATTAACAGTAACAGAGCTTGTGCTTTGTTTACAAAAACAGTTTACATTTCACCGGGTGTATTCAAATTGTTAAACTCTGCACACATCACTAAGCATGGACTGACTATACTGATGAGTTGGTTTTGCATTCTCAAATTTCTACTCTGAATTTTCTGGATAATAGTTTCAATATTTTTCATTACACAACAAAATTTCTACTTTTCTTAAGTATTAATTAAGGATAAAGTTTACTTTGTGAAAGTGCAAAGATGTGTCAATCAAAGGCGTCCCGAAATTTGTAGATTCAATAATTTCCAGATAAAATAAGTTTTTTTTTAATTATATTTCCATGTGAAATGCTATAGCAACATATAAGTCATCATATTATACAGAAAAATTGAGAAAATATTAACTTCAAATCTGTGTCTAGGCCCCTTTAAACACAATCTCTAACTAGATCGCAATATAAACATGTATATCAAGAAAAGACTGCATTTTACAAAGTTACTACCGGTAGATACAATCAGAGTTAGGATCTAATATGCCATGGAGCATGAAGAAGAAAGAAGTCTACATCCTTGTGAGTAAGTTAGAAAATGTGCAAACTTCTGGAAGTTTATTAATTTTCACCCACAGATAATAAATTTACCTAATCATTCAAACAGAAGCAATCATGCAGGATCTTCAGCTGAAAAGTTTGCACAATCCTGAAAGTGCCTGTATATTTAAGAGGCAAATTTGAAAATTTTTATGGTACAGAACACTTAATAAATCAATATATGACAAAAATTGCTTTAGAGTAATACTTCCTCAAACACATAAACTGTCTTTTCATTAGTACACATATTCTACACATTTATTCAACATTTTCAATCATCAAATTATATAAGAATCTTTAATACTGACAAACAATACAGTATTAAATGCAGATCTATTTTGCTATTAATGGTAGTTCACTGAAACACTATCAAGAAATTTTCTCAAGCTCTGTAATCTCCATCATCAAAACTGACCTACATTGCCCATTAAGCTTGAAAATTTATGCCCTTTTTTCAGTCACAGCATTCTGTGTCCTCTTTATTACGTGCATTGTTTTCATAAATAAAGGGAATATCTTACTTGGTATCACGTAAACATACAAGGTTTACCTGAAACGTGGTAGGATCCATATAAACCTGCATCATCATAGAGAGGTTGTTACTGACACTGTACAACAAGCCTGGGACTGAATATTGAAGGAAACAGAAAAATGTCACATCTTTTGGAAGGCTTCCCTTTGTCTGCCATAACAGCAGTATCCATGACACCAAGAACTATAAAGAACAAAAATCCACAAATACACAACTAATTCATTACCGTACAGTATATACATACTGTATTGAAATTTTTTGCCAAATATGTAACGAAAAATAAACCTTGCTCAATTCTAAAATCAATTATAGATGAATGCTTTGTTTCTTCAGAGCTGTTTGTTATTTGTTAAATAACCCCCCTCTAAAATTTGTCGCAAATGGAGTAAAAATAAAATGGTCCAAAAATGATGTTGTTTACACAGTATTTTCCACTTGTTGTGTAGTTTACTTATTTAGATGCAAAATAAGAGGTATCATTCTAAAATTCTTTTGCTTTCAAAAAAACCACATTAACATCTATGCAAAGTTTGTTAAGCAATTCAACCATTCTGGACAGAGTAAAAAGAGGTAAGATGATCCCAAAGAATTACCAGGTAGAAGCAAAAATTGGTACTAATACTGCAGTGAAAAATGAAATTCTGCTTTGTATGTAACAAATTACAATAACAAATATAATGCTTAGAGAAGAGGAAAAGAGGACAGAAGCATTCTGTTATACTGCATGGATTTCTATACATTACATGTATATGTAAAAACTAGGTTTGATCTTCACTGACCACACCGGCCATTATGCATTGTAATACAATTTACCTGAGGAAATGTTGTGTATAAGAAGAAATACTACCAAGAAAGAACAGGCTAACTCAGTAATGGGGGAATCAGACAGTGTTATATGGCATAAGAATGATAATTCTGAAAATGACATAAGAAGAGGTGTGAATAAAAAAAAGAATAAGAGCTAAATTTGTTGACCCACTATGAACCTTTACTGTTTGATATATAAAGTTTAGTAATACTTAGTTAAGTAAATAAAATTATTTTTATACCCAAAAACATGTGCTTACCTCAATTTGATGAGCAATAAATCTTGAATACCTTTTTTCGCAAATATGAGTATAAATGAATATGTGATGACTTAAATATTATCGTATGATGCAACTTAATTTCAATTGGACTTCCTGTACAAACAGAAGATTCATCATTTTCAAACTGAAGATTTTACAATATATACAGTTCAATTTTGATTTCTAATAGATAGACTTCAAACTCACACCATGTGATGCTGTATTTTCTTTCAACAAACTGTAATCAATTCAATCTTTGATCTTTAAATTTTGTACTGGGTTCTGTAAGCATACTTACTTTTCCTACTTCAATAATCAGTACAACAGATGAAGACTTGAATGGAACTTTTCCATTTACTTCACAAAGATGAACAAGGATGGAGTAGGTACCATACACAATAGTGCTAAAAATTCAGTATAACACAAATTAAGAATATTTTCCAAAAAATACTTCACAATAATGAATGCTTAAATAAAAATTTCAATAGGAATTTGAAGTTCCCTGCCATGGTCTGACCCCATTGGTAATGGTTCATGTATTTTAAAAAATCAAGTATCATATTATGTGCCCCAATAAATGTTCAGGGTGTTTGATGAAATTGTAAAAAAAAAAAATCCCAGGGACGTTATAGATCTACATGCTAACATGCTTTCAAATTCCCTCAGTAACATGTATTTACTTGCCTGGAACTCAGTAATACACCCCAGCCAATTGTTCCTAAAATCCCCATATTTGTCAGTTTTCAGGATCTACTTTCAATGTATAAATCTAAAACACAAAAAAACACTTATAACTAAATGATTGACATATACTTTTGAAATAAAACAATCACATCTTCATATGCCTTGTTTGAATCACAGCTGGAATCTATGTAACTATTCCAATTTATTAATGTTATAGTAATATTTATTAAAAATAAATGTTATAAGCTACAATGAATGAAAAGTATCTAACATCTTACCTTCCTGTTCCAGTTCAATAATTTAATTCTGATTGTAACGCACCATTTGATTGGATAAAAAATTTATTTATATCGTATAAATTGGGTTGCCTACGTCACAATGACTTGTGTCAGAGACGTATCGATCCGCCTTAAGTTACATTTAAATTTTGTACAATTTGAAGTCATTTTTTAAGAGAAAACATCTTTTTTTCTTAAACTAAATGAATGAAAATTAAATTATAAGGAATGAAATTAATAGCTACCCAATTTATATGGTATAAAGTGGGTTGGAACAGTTGACGCTTTATAAAGCGTAAACTGCCCCAACCCACTTTATACCGTATAAATTGGGTAGCTATTAAATTCATTCCTTAATTATTAAGGGGAGATTCAAGTTAGAAGTGAATAGAAACAAGATTGCTAATGGGTACAACAACTGCACTCACCTATAATACCCACACCATTAAACATGAATGAATAAAATTGAATGGCCACATTGTAAACTATCCAATATTAAAAAAGGCCCTTCTCTTTGTGAGGAATGCAAGGGATCAGAAACACTTTCCTTCAAAGATGTGGTCTTGACACAGTATATATTACCTTTTACCCATCAAAGTTATGTTAATAATGAAAGGGTGACTCTATTAGATAGACCACAGAAAATCACATATGTATAAATTGAAAGTTTTCTTTATGGTATTAATTTAAACAATAACTGATGCATGTGCAAAAATATGAATACTTTAAAACATATCCTAATTAAATATAATAATTACAGTGAGTGCAGTCTATGGCATAAAATGCCACTAGCACTGCAAGCTCTTATGATAACACCTGGGCGAAGAGAAAATTGTGCACATTGATCCAAATGAATTATTTTCCACAGTAAAATCTGGACCCCCAGTCCTTTGCAAATTGCATCTCACTTCAAACTACATTCTCTCTGTAACAAAAATAGTTCACCAAAAAATAAACTCACCTTGATTTAACATTTGTTTAATGGATATTGCAGATGATAGTATACTAAATATTCTTTGTTAAGAAATTGCACTTTTCAAACTTCGCTATGGAAATGTAACTAACATATGACATCATGTGACAACACAGGCTAGATCTTCCATTTTATGAAGTGGTGGATCTATGTTTAAAGTGAACAGGTTGAAACCAATCGCCCAAATAGGATAAAATAACCCGTTTGGGATATAATATCCCAAATGGAATATAAATTTACAGTGAAACCAGAAGTCTCTGATGAGACTGTAGCTCAACTGGTTTGTAATGAAAAAAAGAAAGAGAAAAGTAGCACTTGAACTTGAAACTATATATGCAACAGCAATTATAATACAATAATGATTCTTGGTTTAGTTTCTTTTCGTGCAGAGGCTAAAGATTTCTATTCCAGTCCAAAGAAATTATTAAGAAATGCCATATCAAGATTTATAGCAATCAGACTAAAACTGTAGGAGGAGTAGATTTTGGAAAGTATTTCATAGAAGTTCCTATTTTTAGTAATCAAAGTAAATGATCGCTTATCTAAATCAAAAACCGATAAACAGAGGTATGTATTTTAGTGTAGTCTACTTGTGCGCAAAAAGTAATATTGAAATCAGATCAAAACTGTAGGAGGGGTAGCATTTTGAAAAATTAATTACAGACGAACAGACAGACAGCTAGACAGACGGACTGACGTTACACCTTACTATCACATAATATTTATAGCCAAAAAAAGATGATTTTTTTTTGGCACTGTAAATCCATATTCCATTGGGGATAATATATCCAAAATGGGCTTTTATATCCCATTTTGGGGATTTGTCCCAACCTTGTGAATAGGTATTCAGTAATAGCTCTTCACTACAAGAGCATTTTAGAAACACCTGCGAAGAGTAAATTTGGTCTTTCTGCACATTGATCCAACAGAATTTTTTCCCACAGTAAACTCAGTACCTGCATTCCTCCATAAATTGTGAATGGTGCCCAAAAAATCTTTAACAATAACCAAACAAAAATTTACAAATAGAAAATAAATAACCTTGTATAAATAGATATTGCAGATCGATGGTAGATTCTGATGTTCATTAATTGCTAAAAAAATTGCACATTTCAGACTTTATAATGGAAATATGCATTGCGACTATCACTGCATGTGACATCACAGTCTAGACCTTCCAAATGTATCGCACGGTTTGAAGAGGTATATCCAAGTTAAAAATGAATAGGTATTAAACTATCCAATATTATACAATGCACTCACCCCAACGAGGCACCATCAATATAATACACAACCATCAGGGATTTATCAGTACCTTCTCGGGGCTGAAATTCTGCCCCATTCCCAATTGAAATTGAGTTCAATTTTTCCCAGTTTGGCAGTATTTTTTCCCAATTGGCGAACAATGCTTTATATTTAATCATCTTGGAAAAAACTCAGTAAAATTGTCAGATTGTCTGTAAATTGTCTTTTTTTATCTCATGTAGCAAAGCTACAGTCAAAATACGTTTAAAAAACAGTTAGTAAACATCACCGACTTTTAATCCGAATTTTCTCCATTTTTCTAAAAATGGTGATATTGTGTAATAATATTGATTTATTAAGTTATTTCCACCTATTAAATTGATTTACAAGTGAATGTTAAGAACTGTTGGCATATATTTCAGATAGCAAAATTTATTTTCATTGCATTTTTACATATTAAAAGGGAACTTTGAGAAAATGTGCACTATATAAGTATACTTTTTTGCAGGAGGTTTATAATTTCCAGAAACAGATTTTAATCACCTAAATTGTAATCTTGTACACACATGTACTACCCCAAGTTGTATAAATACTTTATACTCACTGAAGTCAAATTTAGTTTTATCAGTCTATTTACTCTATTATTGATTATTAAATTGATCTTGTATATGATGAAGTTGGATCAATTTATTTAATTGTCTGTTTGGTTGCCCAAAATAAGAGTTCAAGCTGAAATGTTAAATTAATTACACCTGAATACACATGACGTTAGCAAGATTTAAATTTTTTTTCCCAATTCCAGCAAATAGCCGATAATATTTTCCCAATGCCCTTTTTTCCGCAGTAGCCTCTAGAACCAAATGCAGGGCTTATTGCATCTTGTCTCAAACTATGTTCTCGCGTTAACAACAAAAGTTCACAAATTAACTCATCCTGATTTAAAGAATATTGCAGATAAATAGCAGATTAAACATTCATAATTTAAAATAAGCATTGTTCAGGCTTCAGTTTGGTAATGCAACTTACATACTACGTCATTGACGTACCAAATGTCATGCTAGGATAGAAGAGACAGATCTGAATTAAAACTGAATAGCTATCTGCGCTCGCCCAGATGGTCGCACCGTCAACAATTTACGTATTATATTAGACATCCTAATTAACATGCATGTTATTATCATCATCAGATAACCTTGCAGTTATTCAATGTTTAATTTTATTATCATTATCATAATATTCTGACGGTGGGATCGTTAGGGCGAGCGCAGATATATTCAGTTTTAATTTAGATCGGGCTCTTTAAACTGCAGGTGACATTTAGTACGTCTAGACTCTGACCTCAAATGACGTCGCTTGTATAGTTGCATTACCAAAACAAAGTCTGAACAGTGCTAATTTTAATAAAGAAGGTTTAATCTACTATTTATCTGCTATGTATCCATAAAATCAAGGTGAGTTTATATTTTCTTGGAACTTTTTGCATTATGGGACCACAGGTTACTGCTGAAAATGTGCAAAGTCCGAATTTTCTCTTCACCCAGGCGTTGTTTTAAGGGGAAGAAGGACCTTTAGCTGAAAAAATACTTGTCATTCAATTTTTTTTATATTTTGTATATTTCTAATTAAGTATGTCCCACATATCTTAAAGCAGTTATATCATTAGGTTTCTTACCTTATTTTAGAGATATCGATTGACAAATACTATGCCCTACGGTATCAAAGTGGAGTTTTAATTCTCCACGTTTCCGGGCTCTTTACTCTGTCCATAATGGGATTTTTAAAGCATATATAAAAAATATGTAAGTGAACATGTATCTTTTAAAATATTTTAGAGTTTGAATAGGGTTTAAAATTCGAAAAAGAAAGTTTCTTCTATCACACTGCATCTGGATAGGGAAAATTACGAACTTTTTAAGACAACTTAAACAACAAAAAAAACGCAATTTCCAAAAAATTCTATCATTTAATATTTTTAAATTTACGTTGAAATGCAAGTCCTTCTAATTATTGATCAACTGTAAAAATTTCGAATGGTGAAGCCGACTTCAATATTGCACAGGGCATCGTTAAAGAGGACATAAGCAGAACAAAAACATGTCATGTTTACATTTCTCGAGTACGGGAAAAACCATCTATGACGTCACACGTAACCTAAATAAGCGAAATAAGATATACCTACGTAAGATTCCGTCATCAGCCATGCAAAAATAATTTTTGTGTTCCCCGTTTCTCAAAATATTTCATCATATACTGATTATGACCTGTTTTTGCATAATAATACAGCCTCTGTATTCACTGAGTATGATCTTGCCGTACTAACAGATCGTGTATGACGTCACCGACGAATTGGACACGCAGTTTAGGGAAACAGAGGAGTGGATCAACCTTTTTCATAATTTGTTAATGTTTGCAAGAATGTTAAACTTTTCATTTTTTTTAATATTAGATGGTAATTAAAGAAAAAAAATGTCAAAAAATTATACAAGAACTGATGCTTTACACGTTTTGCCCTTATATAAACGGAGACTATGACGTAGTTAAACAGAGTCATGTGACCATGTGTCCTTCATCCCCTTAAGAGCTCGCAGTGACGAGCGGCGCGAAGCTGCACTCGCTGTTACCTTGCAGTAGCTAAATTTTGGATGCAGAGTTTGATTGTACTTTAACTCACTGCTCTGGATTTGCAACTTACACGTAATTGATAACTGCTGAGATTCAATAATCATTGGCAATTTAAGGAATATGCATTCATATCTGGTCTTCTTTTTTCTTAAAAAGACTTGTATAAATTTAGAAGAAAGGGAAAGTCCTTCTCGCTGCATTCAATGTAAAATTGTTTCTTCAATGCCTGTCAACCATTGGTCGTTGTGTAAAGCGCAAGACCGACTAGGAAATTTAAATTGCTATGCAAAAAAATGATCTAGATTAGAAAACTTATTTCCGGTATAATAAAACAGAATAATTTTTTTTCTTTCATATGTTAAAACCAATGATTTATTTATTGAAATAGTTAATGTTTCATTCAAATTATAACCCCAAATCATAATCTATATTTTAGAATTGGGAATATTTTCCGGGTTTTCGTTTTGTTATCGTTTTGTTTTCATTGAACTTCCTTTTCCGTTCATAAATCAAGATGGTGAGATATACATGCTTAACACGTTAAAATCAGTGCCATCCCACCGCTATCTACCTACGAAATGAAATAAAATTATAACATATGTGTTCTTTAATTCTTGCTGAATAACTGTACACATTATGAAAGCAACTGTAGACATGTAACATAGTTTAAAATCGCAACAAATGTATTGTTGACATTTCTATGAAAGTCCCAAGTTTCAATTCTGTACACAAAAGCATTGATAGAAAAGTACTTCTTCACATATATTATGTTGTATTAATGTGTTTATAGGCTCGTGTAAGAACGAAGACCGTCAAGAAAGCAGCTCGTGTAATAATTGAGAAATATTACACGAAGCTCACTTTGGACTTCCATACCAACAAACGAGTATGCGAAGAAATTGCTATCCTGCCCAGCAAGAAATTGAGAAATAAAGTTGCAGGGTAAGAACTTTTTTACTCCAGCCCTAGAGGGACTTCTAGGACTCGAGTTATCAAAAAGATCCTAGGTCATCGATTTACTCAGTTTTAAAGCTCGAAAATATATTCATTAGTAAGTTTTCTTACATTGTTTAAAAAAGAAAACAATTTCCCTTCAAAAACAAATTCAAACTCAAATTGTACAAAATTTAAATGCAGCATCAGGTGGATTGATATGTTTTTGATGTCAGTCATATTGTGATGGAGGCAACACAGGTTACCCAGAGTTTCCTAAAACCAAATATTTCTATCAGTCCTTCGGACTGATGACTTAATGTATTCTACCAGTCCAAAGCAAATTCTATCAGTCCGAATAAATTATGATGTAATTCGAAAGAATATGACATTTTTAAGGACTGGTCTGTTTCACCTGAAAGAATAGTTTAAATTGCTGTAGAACGTCAAAATTGACCTTGAAAGTACAAAGATTGAGTGTGTAAATAGTTCTGCGGATCGTAACAACAACGATTGTGAGGCATTGGAATAGATCAGAGTACAATTAATTAGAATAATCTTAACTGAGTCTCGAGACAAGCCAAAATCACGGTTAAAATATGTCACACATATCGATAGAGGCAATAGGAAACCTGCTGCAAAACAAGTTTGAAGAATACAAAAGAAGTTGCACTGAAAATAACTACTGAAGTACTGATAACAAATCTTTTTGAGCCTGCATATATGTCTTTTATCCTTAAAAAATAATCCGTATAAGGACAAAAATTCAACTTATTTTCTCAATGTTTTTTTTCTCGATTTGAATTTACATGCCATGTTGACATTCGGAACTCTTTAGATTATTTGTAGTAGTGTAGATTAGAATTATCTGCCCATTTATTTTGCTACATTGCCAGAAGGTAACTCGCTAAAGGCTTTTGAGATTACAAAAAAAAGACAAAACTTTACAGGTACAACAAAAACTTTTTAAAAAAAAACAACAAAAAACAATGGATTGTTAATGCAGAAAATGATCAGTCATACGGACCAGTGATATAGCGAATTGCATCAGAAATTTCAATTTTCTATTGGTTTTGCCGGTAGGACCGATGGTTTTCGGAAACTCTGGGTACTGTAAAATCCCTTTTAACCGCCACGGGTGCTTAGAAAATTGCTTAAAGAGGGCGGTTATTTTGGTATTCTTGATATAATATTTAATGTCATATTATTGCTTCAAGAAATCTTTTGAAAAAAATTAAACTCAGAGAACCACTAAATATTTGTCGTACTTTCCTTTACCATAAGATAATCCACCCAAATTATGCTCAATGATTTATTTTTCCACCAAAAAAAAAATTAGAGAATACAAATGGAGAACATTCAGAAATACGTAATGATTAGGTTGTTCTAAAAATCTCACTTTCAGGAATACTTTACATACGAATTACCCAATAACGAAGTTTCATTTTCACTTTCTTCAAATTATGGCGGACATTCTATACAATTCTAGATATTTGTAATCATAGTACAGGGTGTTTCGTAATATATCTTTCATTTTTAATGTCTTAGCAAAAATGTGTGACAACGTTATAAAAAATCAAGAAGCAACTTTCTCTAGCGGTCGAAATAGGATGAGATCATTTTGATCATATGTGAGTTTTGACATTTGGAAATTCAACGTAAAAAATGATGCAATTTAGAAATTTCGCTAATTTTCATTAAAGTTTGAGATTTCAGTGTTTAATATTTTAGTTGTTAATTGTACATAATGAACCTAATGGATACCTGGATCAAATTGATGAAAACATTTGTCTGTATCGTTTTCTTGTGTTTGTCAAATTTTAGATTCAAAATGTAACATATATTATGAAACACCCTGTATATTTAGCATGTTAAGCAGAAGTAGTAAAAGAAACTGCTCAACAGGTAATGAGGTCTATGATTCTTAACATTAATGTAAAAGTGTAAAGGTGATCAGACTCAATAACAGCATCTGCTCCACTTGCTTGTGTTTGGAAAATAAATCTGCATCTACCACATTCTGTGCAGGAAACGTTTCAAAACAATGTTCCTTATCATTAAACTCCTCACACCTTGCAAATGATTCCAAATAAACAATTTTTAAACTTTTTTTTCTTCAAATTTTGCTTCAATATGCTCTGAAGAAAGTATAAATTGTGAAAATATCCATATTATTTAACATATAAGTGTACAAAACTGTAGTTTTGATGTATTATATAATTATTATATTTCAGAATTAAAAATGTAGAAATCAAAGTAGTTTACATTTAATAAACATCATTTGTTGAGCAGAAGGAATAGTCTCTACCACATAAGCCTGCAAGATTGGATTTGATCCATCCCACTCATTGAAAATTTCTAGGGTTTATATGATGGACTAATGTCCCATAAATCTGATATACAAAAGAAGTAATGATTTCTATGTTTATCAAGTTGAGACTGTTGCTAGTTGAATCCTGTCTTGAAAATTGTAATTCAGTATGTTTGTTGAATACATTTCATTACTAGAAGTGTTTAGCTCACCTGAGCCGAAGGCTCAAGTGAGCTTTTCTGATCACATTTTGTCTGTAGTCCATCTGTCTAGCTGTCCGTCTGTCTGTCCGTCTGTAAACTTTTCACATTTTCGACATCTTCTCAAGAACCACTGGGCCAATTTCAACCAAACTTGCCACAAAGTATCCTTGGGTAAAGGAGATTCAAGTTTGTTCAAATGAAGGGCAACACCTTCTTCCAAGGGGAGATAATTAAGAATTTGTGAAAAATTAATGGCATCATTAAAAAATCTTCTTCTCAAGAACCACTGTGCTTGAAAACATGAAACTTATGTGGAAGCATCCTCAGGTAGTGTAGATTCAAGTTTGTTCAAATCATGACCCCCGGGGGTAGGGTGGGGCCGCAATGGGCAATCAAAGTTTTACATAGGAAATATACAGGAAAAATCTTTAAAAATCTTCTTCTCAAGAACAGCAAAGCCATGATTGGTCATATTTATATGGTAGCATCCTCAGGTAGTGTAGATTCAAGTTTCTTCAAATCATGACCCCCGGGGGTCAGGTGGGGCCACAATGGGCGATCAAAGTTTTACATAGGAATATATGGGAAAATCTTCAAAAATCTTCTTCTAAGAACAGCAAAGCCAAGATTGGTCATATTTACTTGGAAGGATCCTCAGGTAGTGTAGATTCAATTTTGTTCAAATCATGACCCCCGGGGGTCGGGTGGGGCCACAACGGGCGATCAAAGTTTTACATAGGAATATATAGGAAAAATCTTTAAAAATCTTCTTCTCTAGAACAGCAAAGCCATAATTGGTCATATTTACATGGAAGCATCCTCAGGTAGTGTAGATTCAAGTTTGTTCAAATCATGACCCCCGGGGGTCGGGTGGGGCCACAATGGGCGATCAAAGTTTTACATAGGAATATATAGGAAAAAATCTTTAAAAATCTTCTTCTCAAGAACAGCAAAGCCATGATTGGTCACATTTACATGGAAGCATCCTCAGATAGTGTACATTCAAATTTGTTCAAATCATGACCCCCGGGGGTCAGGTGGGTCCACAATGGGCGATCAAAGTTTTACATAGGAACACATAGTAAAAATCTTAAAAAAAACTATTTGTTAAGAATAGCAGAGCCATGATTGGTCATATTTATATGGTAGCATCCTCAGATAGTGTACATTCAAGTTTGTTCAAACATGACCCCTGGGGGTTGGGTGGGGCCACAATGGGTGATCTAAGTTTTACATAGGAATACATAGGTTAAATCTTTAAAAATCTTCTACTCAAGAACAGCAAAGCCATGATTGGTCATATTTAAATGGAAGCATCCTCAGATAATGTAGATTCAAGTTTGTTCAATTCATGACACCCCCCCCCCCCCCAACCACTTTTATATTTAAACTTTTCAACCTTTCAAGATTGAAGTGATTTCTGCTTTTTCCTAGCCATAGTGCTCAGGTGAGCGATGTGGCCCCTGGGCCTCTTGTTTACATATGTTGAGATGATAAAACCATCCTAATTATTATCACCACTCACATTTGACATCTAAAGCAAGCTTATTAAAAATGAACACTTCAACAAATGTGAGTGAGAATGTTTGCTTGTAATAAATTGGTATATCTTTGGCCTTATAGGTTTGTCACACACTTGATGAAGCGTATCCAGAGAGGTCCAGTAAGGGGTATCTCCATCAAACTGCAGGAGGAGGAACGTGAGCGCAGAGACAACTACGTCCCTGAGGTAAACCAGATTTGATAATAAAACATTAAATTATTGAGTGCAGTTTACTGTTGAAGCTCTTAATTTGCTTGCTGAAGAATTTTAATGCAGTGGTAGTTTTATGCAGTTAGAGTGATCTGCCCTTAAATTTAAGTTAAAATAAATGGGAATCTTCAGCGATTGAAACAATATAAATAAAAATAAATATATTAGACCAAGATAAAGTAAATGAATACATTTTAATATGTGCATGTATTTTCCCAATATACCGGTAAGTAAATAACCGTGATTTCTGTTCACTAATACTTCGTCTTTTTCCTGGGGAAATGTGGTAGGTAATCCATGTTGAATAGGCTATATAAACTCAATATGAACACCTTTATATAATATAATTTTCTCAAGTCCAAAAATCATTTTTCAATACTTAGTCCTTTGTACAGTGTTCGAAAGGAGTTTTAAATATGCATTGACATATTCTCTTGGTATGAAATTGGGGATCAAAAACTGCAAAAAATTGCTTCATGAAGTGCTTGTTTCAACCTCAGTTTGATTGGAGCTTGCAATGAGGACTCTCAATTTTCTGGGTCGTCTATAAGCTCCATTTCTAATTAAATAAAAGGTACCTTTTTGCCCAACTGAATATGTTCATTATCCAAAAAGTCATTACTCCCCTCAATATAGGAATATTTATTTGGATATATAATTGCTAAAATTGCTTCTAATGTTCCTGTATATTGCAAAATGAAAATTTATTTGAAAACATTTGAAAACAAACACAAGAAACTTAAAATGTGACAAATTTTAATCTATAATGATTTTCCCAAAAGGTTTCTAATTTTCCTAATTTAAATGGTCCTGGCCCCAGACCCAAAAAGTGGTGTAAGAGCCCTGCCAATAAGGCATTATGTATAACATATTTATTTTACTGGAGTAGTCACTTAATTTTCATTGTAGATCTCCTACATTGATCAACATGACATTATTGAAGTTGATCCTGACACTAAGGAAATGTTGAAAGCTTTGGTAAGTATTTAGTCATCATGAAATGCCTGAAATATCTACAGATAGAAATCCATATTGATATTTTATAGAACTTTGTAACAGAGACAACTGGACTGGTTTGTTTTGTTTTTTTAGGATTTTGGAAATCTTCAAGGTCTACAGGTCACACAACCCATCACAGCTGTACAAGGCTACAGACAGCCAAGAATGTAAAATAACATTAAATATCAAGCCCCAGTGCTCTTGTCTGTTATCTATACATGTGTTTAAAAAAGGTTATATCAAACATGAAAAAAGTGCTTCTAATTCATTACATTTTTACTACTAAAAATGGAAAATAAACATTGGATATGCCTGATTTATGAAGTGCCTTATTTCAGAGGCATTTTAAACAGAAAGAAACAGGGCGTACAAGGCAAGGACAATCCTCCGCTCTGAGACAATATGAATTTTCAAGGTTCAAGGAAAGTTATTTTTATCTAAAATTATGTTGTCTGTAATGTCATCTTCAACAAATTCGATTCATTTATTATATTGAATGACTTACTGATTGATAATTGTTTTTAAAGTTGACAGTTAGCATATTTAGTGGAATATGGGTATATTAGAACCATAAAAAAATGATTTTTGAATATGAATGAGTCAAGTCTCCATTCTAAATTAACATTTAAATGATGGAAAAATAAATGTAAAATACATTTTATGTTACTTAAAAATTGAGTCTGAACCCATTCTATATGAAAATTGAACATTTCTGAAAAAAATGTATGTTTCAACAAATTTGTTTATTTAAAGCAGACTGACACAAATCAATAGAGGACCTTGTAGCATATTGGTTAATGCATTCAGTCTTATGCCTAACCTTGAGCTTTGGAGAGAGTTTGATTTTCACATAATTTAAAAACAAGTGAAAAATAAAATTATTTATCAATAAGTTTTTCAATAAAATAAAGGAAAAAAATTGTAAAAGATGATTTTGACAATAGAATTTTTGAAAAATATAACTTTTCATGAACTTTTAGAATTGAGAAATGTCTTTTCTCAGAGCAGGGGATTGTCCTTGCCTTGTGCACATCCATTCTTTATAAAAATGATTGAATATGGAAGGAGAAAAATACTTCCAAAAAGATTTAAACCATATTCTAAATAAAATGATCCCAATATAGACAAAAATTTGTGTCCTTTTATATTTATTGCTTATAATTAATAATTACATCAAAGTAAAACAATGAAAGAATTGCAAGATTGATACATTAGACTTTTACACAACAGATAAACGTGAAAATATGTTTCATGTCCTTTCTCCCGGATTTTCAATTTTTTTTTACAGGCTTGGATAATTGTTTCTAAATAATGTTTCTAAGATCTTTAAAAAAATTTTAAAATAGAACTTTTTTTTAGCTCTAATGTTCAGAGACCAGAAGAACTTACTTATTAGTAAGGTGTTTGTTGTCCATCCATCTGTCTCTGTATACAATTTTTCAAAATACTACTCCTCCTCCTTTGGTCCAATTTCACAAGTATACTATACAAAGATATACATGTAATTTTTTATATGTTTTTGATTCCGACAAATGGCATTGCCATGGTTACTAAAAGTAGAAATTTTCGTGAAATTCATTCAAAATGCTACTGCTACTGTTTTGATCCAATTTTAGTAAAACTTGGTACAAAAGTGTACTATGTTAAGATACATAATTCTGTATATTGGTTTTTGATTTGATTGGTGTTGCAATGGTTACTAAAAATAGAAATTTCTGTGAAATTCTTTCAAAACTCTACTCCTCCCACAGTTTTGGCCCAGTAAGACTGTACATGAGTAAACTTTTCTAAGATGCATAATTCTGAATAATTAGGGTATTGGTTTTTGGTACACAAGTAGGCTATACTAAGATACACCTAGTACACACCAGTAGAGCTACAATCTCATTAGAGATGTCTTGTTCAAAAATTTGGTCTGGAACAATAATCTACAGAATTCTCTTTTTTAAGATAAAATATTTATTTTCATTGAATAAAGGGCCATAACTCTGAAAGAAATTGATGTACTCCAATGTGATCTTCAACTCTGCAGTCTCGGCTATGCAACAAACTTCAAAGTGTACTATATCTCAACCTAGTTTGTTAATCTCGGTGGAGATTCGGCTCGGCTAGATATTTGGTTGGTGGGCGTCAGACCAAATACCTAGCCGAGCCGAACCTCCATCGAAATTACCTAGTTTGTAAGAATTGAATCTTTTTATCAAATGGCCTCAGGACAATGTGGTTTCTGATAAGATATTGATTTCATTTAATAAATGGCAAGAACTCTGAGCAAATTCCCACAAAACATGCATTACTGTATTGTGTAAAGGAAAAATTTCACCTAAGTTTTACTTTTGCTCCTGCCAGTGGGTGAATTCAAAATGGAGGTAAAGTCAAATGAGACAGATATATATCTCTATTTTAAGTCGACTCCTTCTAGGGAATTTAAAAAAGGGACTAAATTGTTTGCAAGTGTGATAGGGTGAAAATCAGCCTGATTAAAATCAAACCTTCACTAGCTCCTTTTTATTTTGATTGTCGCGTGACAATCAAAATAAAAAGGAGCTAGTGAAGGTTTGATTTTAATCAGACTGGGTGAAAATAAGAAAAAATTAGCTGTAAACAATACTTTGAAATCACCAATTTTTGTGGGAGTTTGATTTTTATTGTTTTCTTGGTATGGAGGGACCCACAAATTCATGTTCCCAACGAAATGTTTAAACTTAATACTACAGTATGATATTTCTTCTTCAACCCCTTGATATTTTTTTTTCAAACCACGAAAATATATGATTTTACAGCATAACACTACTGAATCCAAGGACCTATTAACTTTTTTGGAAATTTTTTTTATTGATTTTTAAGTCAATAGAGGACCAGAAAAACTTGATATCTGAAGAAAACTCGATTGATTTACAAATATTTAATAAATATCAGTATACCAAGTCTTGGTCTCCGTCAGTTTCTTTCTTGAATAAAAAAAAAAAATTAATGGAAAAATGAAATTTTTATTGATTTTTAATCAATTTAGGGCTAAAACTCTGATAAAAGTATTAAAATCCCATGCGAAGATTCAATGCAATGAACACATATTCATTGAACTTGGTCTGCAGCTCCTTTTAATATAGCAGTTTACCAATATTGAAAAGTTTAACCTAAAAATTCCAGGAAAGTGATCAATAAGTAGGCACTTAAGGGAGCCTACTGGGGTTTTATTGTGTAAAAATTAAAATAGAACAAGATGTGTTTGTGAAACACTGATGCCCTCATATTGCTACTCATGGCAAAGGTAAAAGTTTCTGGAATGCACGTCAAACGTCGAGATAAAAAATATTGGTTCCCAAAGAAAGGTCTTGTGACAAGGTATACACCTGTGAAATATGAAAGCCCTAGCACCAACCATTCAAAAGTTAAGACCAAAGTTAAAGTAAGTTAAAGAGTCAAAATTAATGGTGCCCAAGGGAAGGCCTTGTCGCAAAGAATACTCATGTAAAGTATGAAAGCCCTAGCAACAACCGTTTAAAAGTTGTGGCCAAGGTTAATTTAAAAGTTTTTCAGACGTCTTAAGTGCTGGATTATTCCATTACAAAATTAAGGAATATGACGGTAAGACGGGGTAGGCAAAGAAATTTCTATCAAATATATGAGACTGAACAAAGCATCCATATTTTAAATGCCTGAATAGTCGCTGTTATATTTCAAAGTTCACCACAAATGTCGATCACATTATCGTTGAAATTGCATATTTAATAAACAATTGTAGTGTATATAACTTCACTGCAGGCAAGCTGTGCATATCCAATAAACATTGTACATTACATATTGGATAACGATGCAATTTTCAATGACACTTCAAGCCTCCCCCCCCCCCCCCCCAAAAAAAAAAATTGCTATTACTTTTAGTCTATCAGTCTATTATTTTTATTGTGTATTGAATTTCACATAAGATGACAAATAGTATTCCATCATTATAGGCATTAATACTTTTGATGGTGTAGTGTATCATTTCATAGACTTGGATGCAATAATTCAAAGATTTGAATAAATATTTATTACATGTACAGAAACATTAATGAAAAACATTTTTAACAATGCATTGAGAAAGAAAGGCATATCTTTATGATCATAATGAAATGCACAAATATACTAGAAGGAAAAAAAAACATTCAAGGGCACATAACTCCTCACAATTTTTAAAATTAGAACTTTTTTTTCAATGAACAAAGGGGGAAAAATTGAGACCAAAAAGGGAAAAAAACAAGAGGCCCAAGGGCCTTAACAGTCACCTGAGTATAATACAACAATTTAGAAGTTAAATAAACTGACAGATGACACATTGTTGCCCTAAAGCAAGAGAAGTAGGAAGATCAGGATCAACAAAATAATTAGTCTAGTATTCAGTATCAACTCATAAATTAAGTTCTAATCTGTCCCCCACTTAACACTATCACCAAGAAGACTATTAACAAACTATTAGTGCTTCTGTACTATTTTTAAACCCATATTAAGACCTCTAGCATTGACCTCTCTTATGATCTTTGAAGAACTTTTAATAAGATAAGTTACTTTTGTCTCATTTTTATTTATCTATTACTTATAGGTCTACCTGATTATTAAAACTAAGAAAGTACTTTTTGAATTATACGATAAACATTCTTGCATAATTATCTTATTCTATTAACCTTTCAAATACATTATTTACAGTGATTAATTATCAA
Source organism: Saccostrea echinata (assembly GCF_033153115.1). Taxonomy (NCBI): domain Eukaryota; kingdom Metazoa; phylum Mollusca; class Bivalvia; order Ostreida; family Ostreidae; genus Saccostrea; species Saccostrea echinata. The sequence continues at coordinate 42,463,195 of NW_026889758.1, forward strand.
AGGTGAATGGAAAAGGGGAATAACTTCTCTCAGTAGAATACAAGTTAATAGAGCCCTGCCCAGGACCAGAATGCTTAGACGAATGGTCCAGATGTTTAAAAATCTGGTAGAAATACGCTTACTCATATCATTTAAACTTTTACTTCCGATATGCCCAGAAACGGAGAAGAATTTCACAGGTACAATGCATTTTCACTACAGATTCAACAAAGCCTTACCCTAACACCAGAACCCAAGACCAAGGGTCAAGAAATTTACAAATTTGGAAGAGTTACCCTCATCATCATAACTATGGACTTCAAAGAATTAACACTTTTCCACTATATTATCAAAAGCCCCCCCCCCCCCATTATGCTAGAACCCCTGACCCTAGGACCACAAGATTTAAAAATTCTGTTCAAAGTTCCCATTTTCATCATAGCTAAGCAATTTATTTATCAGCTCAACACTAAGGAGCAGACAGGATTAATTAATGATTAATTAATAGAATTAATGCTTTTTCACTATACAATCAATAGAGCCCCCCCCCCCCCCTCTCAAGAACCCCAAAAACTGAGGCCATGTATATAAAAATTTTGGAAGAGGCATCCTTGTCTATCATAATCATGCACTTAGTTTGTTTAAATAATCTCCAGTAGCAGAGAAGAAGATTTTCAAAGAATCAATGCATTTTCACTATATAATCAATAGAGCCCCATCCTAACACCAGAACCCCTGAACCTGGGGCCATGAAATTCACAATTTTTGAAAAGGCATCCTTATGCATCATAACCATGCACTTAGTTTGTTTAAATGATACCCAGGAGCAGAGAAGAAGATTTTCAAAGAATTAAAGCATTTTCACTATATAATCAATAGAGCCCCACCCTAATGCAAGAACCCCTGACCCAGGGGCCATGGCTTTCACAACTCTGGAAGAGGCCCACCTCCTCATCATAACTATGTACTTAGTTTATCACCTTAATGCCCAGGAGCAGAGGAGAAGATTTTCAAAGAATTCATGCATTTTCACTATATAGTTGATAGAGCCCCGCCCTAACACCAGAACCCCTGACCCTGGGGCCATGAAATTCACAATTTTGGAATAGGTACTCTTGCTCATCATAACTATGTACTTAGTTAGTTTATTAAATATCCAGAAGCAGAGAAGAAGATTTTCAAAGAATTAATGCATTTTCACTATATAATCAATAGAGCCCCGCCCTAACACCAGAACCCCTGACCCTGGGGCCATGACATTCACAATTTTTGAAAAGGCACTTTTGCTCATCATATCTATGTACTTAGTTACTTTATTTAATACCCAGGAGCAAAGAAGAAGATTTTCAAAGAATTGATGCTTTTTCACTATATAATCTATAGAGCCCCGCCCTAACACCAGAACCCCTGACCCTGGGGCCATGAATTTCACAATTTTGGAAGAGGCACTCTTGCTCATCATAACTATGTACTTAGTAACTTTATTTAATACCCAGGAGCAGAGAAGAAGATTTTCAAAGAAATAATGCACTTTCACTATATGATCTATATAGCCCCACCCTGGGGCCAGAACCCCTGACCTTGGGGCCATGAATTTCACAATTTTGGTAGAGGGCTCAATGCTTATTACAATGATGCCAACAGTTTGACTGCTTGATGTCCAGGAGTAAAGAAGAAGATTTTTAAAGATTGCATTATTTTTGGTGGTTTTAGCCCCACCCCTCAGGCTCGGGGGGGGGGGGGGGGGGCAGGGACCATGAAATTCACAATTTTTGTTCCCCTTCACCCATAGATGCTATATACCTAATTTGGTTGAAATTGGTTGAACGGTTCTAGAGAAGAAGTTAAAAATGTTCAAAAGTTAACGCACGACTACGGACAAAAACAGATAGCAATAGGTCACCTGAGTGACTCAGGTGACCTAAAAACTAATCAAACAATTCTGTTACAACAAACATACAACAAGATACAAAATATACTTAAAAAAATTCTTTATCATGTGGTATAGGTGTATTTCAATACATGTATTTAAAGTGTACAAAATCCTCAACATTGTTTGGATGAGATACAATTCACATCATCTGGACTTAAAACAAAAAAGTAGAGGATACTTGTATTTAATGTGGGTTGTTCCTCAAAGACTTTTCTAAATACATGCATTAATTTGGTCCTCGTCTTAGCCTAGCCTGCTGAAATTTATAAACAAGGAACTCCTTTAAATCGGCATCTTTAGGAATAAGAGCTTCATTCTTTTTAAGAGGTTAAAAATTTTCTCAAAATGATCATTTTCTTGGAAAACTTATTGGATCTCACCATGGTACTGATAATCAAGATCTGAGGAAACACCTCCTAATGATCAATAATAGAGAAGATAACTTCCTATTGCAGATAGAGAAGATAACTTCCTATTACAAGTATAAATAAATAATTTATGGCATTATTCTCAGCAGGAAAGAGGATCTTTAAATCAATTAAACTACTTAATATCATTTAAATGTGCTGCGTGACAAAAGGAAATGACGATTGAATTCCTCAACATGGACTTCATTTCCCACTGAGAAAATTTTTATTAAATTTGGTTTAAAGTGCCCTATTGGATAATTCTGATATGGGTTCATAATGATTTTGCTATCTTATTATTTTCCTCTTGGCAATCAATTTTGGTTTAAAATGAAAGTGTTTCTGAAAAGCTGAAAAAAATTGTGAGAAGTTTATGTCAGAAACGCAAACATAGCTTTATATAAAGATACATAGATGATTTACAAAACTAAATCAGAAAAGCTTTTTGGCTCAGGTGAGCTAAAATCACAAATAATGATCAGGAAATTTATAACTTTTGAGAAGTACAATAACTAAGTGATACCAATTACTGACAATTTTGAGTGGAGATGAGCTAAAAAAATAAATACATGTGCAGGAAGTTTGAAAGTTAAGTAATCTTCTGGGATGCACAAATTTTTTTTTATAAAGTGACCTATATACATGTGTGTACATACCGGTAGTATGTGTGTAAAACATAATCATAGAGATAGGAAATCTCCAAAGATGTACAATTTTTAAAAAAAGGCCAAAACAAAATGAATTTTGGACATGCTTGAAAATTTCAGAAAGAAGTCCTTGTGCTTCAACTGTGTGTAATTTGAGATTCATTTCATTTCAAAATAACATTCTTTTAAATTAGTGGAAGACACTGGAATAATTTAGGCTGCATAAATTACATGAAAATATTAACAGATGCACAACGGATACTTCAATAAAGATCTCTATATTACATACAGATGGCTGTAAAAACTGCATAAAATAGATGCAGTTTGCACTTTATATGTCCTTGAGAACACATGTATGTACTGTATACATGGCAATTTCTGCTTGAAATACAAATCTTGGGATATAACTAAGATATGACACCAAAGTATAAATTACAAATGACCTGTGTTGTAAGAATTTTTCATGCACATTTATAGTAAAAATAAACTAAGGTATAAATTTCCATGTTTACAGAACATTTCATGTTAATGGGGAATGCTGCACACCAACGTACAAAAAAAGAATGCCTCTGTATTATAAGAGTACCCAGTAGCACTCGCTGCACAATGTGCTGGGAATTTAGGAATCAACCTAAGTTTTCATCCGTAATGAGACGTCCCAAAGAGAAATATTACTACAATGAATTTCTCTCTAATCTGAATCCTCTTCGTCCCCGTAATCATTTGTATAGCTATTCCTGGGAGCAGCTGAAAAGAGCATAAATATAAATGTTAAGATCTATTCTTTTCTTATGTGGAAAAATCCATTCAAAATGGATTTTATCTTTCAGTGTTGTAGGGTAACCCGAACATGACAATTAAAGTGTATGAATAAGACTATATTAAACAGAACATGACAAAGTATACGAATAAGACTATGTTAAACAAGTGAAAGAGTTATAAGGGATTGTTATCTTCAGTAAAGAATTAAAGTCTTTATAGACGTATTCTCTATATAGAGAAATGGGCAATAATTTATATCAGCTTCACCTAAAAATATTGATGGTCATTTAATTTTTACTTTTGACCAACAAAGAGAGTTTCCCACACATTTTAATTGATTTTGATTCCAATTAGAAGATCGATTTATTGTGATGCGATCAGGACTTTCAAAGAACATGACAACACAATAATAAAAACTACCAGGTAGGTAACACAATCAAGGCAAGATTAGCAAAAGCTACAATCAAATTGCATGCAAATAAATTTTTTGGGCAACACTGATTATGTTAGCCCCCTCGTGACGAAAATATTGCCTGACTCGGAATATTTCACCCCTTAGGGGCTATAAATGTGATCAATGTTTCCCTCAATCCCAGTCAATATTTGTATAATATCATCATTCAATGAGCCATAATTAAAAATTCATCCTCACTGAATTATTAATTAAATTTATTCATCCTCACTGACTTAATAATTAAATTCATTCATAGAAAATAGCTCTATTAAAATTGATCAAACATACATGATTTATGTACATACATGTAAACTGTATGGTTTTGAGGTAATAAATAAATTGTTTCAGAAAATTAAATTTAACAATTAAAAAAAACATGCACATTGATTTACCTGCTTGTTTGATTAATGCTGCACATTCAGGATCTTTGGTGAGATCCAGAGGTAGTCTGCTCTCATTGTTCTTAATATCAACCCTTGCACCTTGATTTAAAGAAGAAATTTTATCTATGTATTTCCTAAATAAACATGTAGATGTGTTGATCTTGTCATGGAATAATACTGTGAAATCATTAATTTTCAGGGGGTGGGGGTGGGATTTGTTGTTTTCATGATATGAAGTCCTCCACAAAGTGTAAAATATCAATTAAACTATAGTACATGTATTATGTTTGTCTTTCAACCACAAAAGCAAATGCTCATGAGCCAATCTTTTTTCCTCAAACCATGAAAATTTGACCCCATGAAAATGAATGGTTTTACCATTTTACAGACACCTACCTTTCTCAATTAACAGCTTGACAGCCTCAGCATGATTCTTCCAGGCTGCAGAGTGTAATGGGGTGTCTCCTAACTTGTTCTGTGGATGTTGAAAAAACAAAACAAAATATTATCTTCAACTAGGAATTTATCTAACCCTAAAAATAACACTAAAATGTAGAAAACATCCTCTCTAAAATGGCCCTGGATTTGCAAGAGTTATCCCCCACCCCACCCCAAACTGTAAATGACACAACTGCTGGGAAGAAAAGGGTGAAGCTTCTTCAATTAGTGTTAGCCATTGTAAGTGCTTTTGTTTCATAATGCACATACATTGTAAATGCAGAAGTTGTTTAAAGAAATGCCCTCCAAAGGGCACAATGAAAATAAAGCTAGGGAGAAAAACTTCATTGTGGAGCCCCAAAGTTTACCATAAATGGGTTAATTAGGCTATATCGGTATCCTCTAGTGATAAGGCAAGATCTTTGTCAACATAAGCCTCTACAATTTCTACATTACATGATTTTCACACTTTTCATCCTCCAACATTGTATTAATGACCTTGGCTCACATCTCCAGGTCAAAATAAATAACCTTTGCCTTTAACAGTCAAACAAACAGCAGAACAGCAGACAAAAAATATATTAAAATATTAAACCTATCCATCTGTAATTATAATCAATTAACTGATATCAACGATCAATTTGAATTTCTAAACAGCTCCAGGAAATAGCCTCAAGTGTTTACCTGAACATTGACCTGGCACTTGGAGTTCAACAACATCTGCATACAATCAATGTGCCCTCCATGTGCTGCCCAATGTAAAGGCGTGGATCCAGCTTTATCTAGAGCATTTACAGAAACCTACAAAATAAAAATGTTGAATGTTTAAGTCAATCCTTACCAAGTAGATGAATTGTAGGGAATTAGCTGCCAAACTAGCTTTAATATACAAGTACATTTCTAAAAAAAAAAGAAAAGAAAAAAAGAGGCCCATTGGCCACAACACTCACCTGAGTAACTTTGGCCCTGCTGTTCTTCACCAGATTTTCCCCCTTGTATATTATTGTGGCCCCACCCAACCCCCGGGGTTCATGATTTGAACAATTTAAAATCTACACTACCTCAGGAAGCTTCCAAAAAATTTCAGCTTTTCTGGCCCAGTGGTTATTTGGAATAAGATTTTTAAAGATTTTTTTCTATATATTTCAATGCAAAACTTTGATTCCCTATTGTTGCCTCATCCTCCCCTGGGGGTTATGATTTGAACAATTTATAATCTACACTACCCCAGTATGTATCCACATAAGTTTCAGCTTTTCTGACCCAGTGGTTCATGAGAAGAAAATTTTATGACCCCAACCTATTTTTGTCTTTTCTTGATGATCTTCCCTTGGAAGGGATTTGGTCCTTCATTTTAACAAATTAAACTCCCTTTCATCAAGTATGCTTTGTACCAACTTAGGTTAAAATTGGCCCAGTGAATCTTGAGAAGAAGTTGAAAATGTGAAAAGTTTACAGACAGACAGATGGATGATGAATAAAAGGTGATCAGAAAAGCTCACTTGAGCTTTCAGCCCAGGTGAGCTAAAAAAATTATAATAATAATGTTCACAGTCAAAAGTTTTGTAAGCTCAAAAACTGATTATCATAGTGCAAAAATGAAATTTTTGTGAGCACACCGTCTTGAAAATAAAGTTCTTGTGAATAAAAAGTTACATGTATTTACATAAAATATTATTACATGTATCTAGATAAGAAGTGTTTTGAAGTACATGTAGCACAAAAAGCATAGAATAAGACCACTCCAAGTTTTTTTTCCTATGTTTAGCGTCCACCCATCTATCAAAAACCTACCTACCAATGCGCAAAAAAAAAAAAAAAAAAAATTCTTCAACAAAATCAAGGTATTAAATCCTTAAAATATACCTAATTTGACATAAAGTATACAGATCACTATAGAAAATGACAAAATTCAAAGATTTCGACCAAATTAATCAATTTCAGGCCTCCTGATTTTGTTTGTTTTTTTTCTGATATTAGGTGTCAGAAACCAACGCGCACATGGAAACATAGAAAAAACTTGGAATGGCCTAAAGTAACTAAAATAATTGCTGGCTGCTAAAATAACAAATGCTCATACATGTTTATAAAGCATAAACAAAATCAGAACAAAACATTGTCGGGCTTCATGTCCACTAGCTACTAATTAAAAATAGAATGAAGCTTGTCATCATCCTATTTTGTTAATAAGATGTAAATTAAATGAACATATTTTAAAGTGCTACATTTTACTTAAATCCACTTACATTATTTGATATGCATTCTCTCATGAAAGTAATATTTCCACGCCTGGCAGCTTCATGTAAAGGGTAGTCAATAACTTCTGTATTCTTATCCACTGAAACAAGGAGAATTGGTTATAAAATGTGATACAAAATATTACAAATGGAGAAATATTGGTTTCATTTTTGAATATTACATTGATGTATAACTTTAATTTTTGCTTTTTTTTTTCAATTTAGATATCTTAGTAAATGAATTGGCCATGCAAAAAAAGGCCATATTTGAAATGCTGATAAGGAATAATCAAAACCACTGTAATTTTGACTTCCAGTATGCAACATTTAGACTTCCCTGTGCAAACTGTGACTCAGGCACACAAATAAATATAGCCATATACATGTAGTTCCAAAAATGTCTGATATCTTGACCTATTTTTGGGCTGTTACTTCATTTCAAGTGAACCAAATTCTTTTTTCCTCTCAAAGTGAAATAGTTATTTTAAAATAAGGCCTCTTGAATACCACATGTACACTATGAAAAGGAAATATGCTATATTGTCAATTTGACCAAAGTATTTTTATTTCTGCAAACTATTTCTAAACAAGAGGCCCAGGGGCCAACTCACCTGAGCACTGTAGCTAGGAAAAAAGCAAAAATCAGTTTAGTATTGCAATGCTCAAATGCATAAGTGGTCCCGACCTACCCCTTAAAGGGAAGGGGGTATGATTTGAACAAAATTGAATCTACACTAACTAAGGATGCTTACATATTTTTTTTGACTAATTGTGACTTATTTCCTACAAGTTTAAACTTTCATTGTGGCCCCTACCTATCCCTGAGGGTCATGATTTGATCATATTTGAATCTACACTATCTGAGGATGCTTCAATATAAATATGACCAATCATGGCTTTGCTGTTCTTGAGAAGAAGATTTTTTAAGATTTCTCCTATATATTCCTATGTAAAACTTTGATCGTCCATTGTGCCCCAACAAAACCGGGGGTCATGATTTGATCAAATTTGAATCTACACCACCTGAGAATGCTTCCATATACATATGACCAATCATAGCTTTCTTGTTCTTGAGAAGATTTTTTTGAAATTGTTCTTATATACTCCTATGAGTATATAAACTTTGATCATCCATTGTGGTCCTACCCTACCCCCAGGGGTCATGATTTGAACAAATTTGAATCTACACAACCTGAGAATGCTTCCATATAAATTATAATGACCAATCATAGCTTTGCTGTTCTTGAGAAGAAGATTTTTGAATATTTTCCCTATATATTCCTATGTAAAACTTTGATCGCCCACCGTGACCCCACCCTACCCCCAGGGGTCATGATTTGAAGAAACTTGAATCAACACTACCTGAGGATGCTTCCATATAAATATGACCAATCAAGACTTTGCTGTTCTTGAGAAGAAGATTTTTAAAGATTTTCCCTATGTATTCCTATGTAAAACTTTGATCGCCCACTGTGGCCCCACCCTACCCATGGGAGTCATGATTTGAATAAATTTGAATCTACACTACCTGAGGATGCTTCCACGTAAGTTTCATATTTTCTAACACAGTGGTTCTTGAGAAGAAGATTTTTGAAAGATGCCATAAATTTTTCATGAACTTGCAATCATCTCCCCTTGGAAGAAGGCGTGGCCCTTCATTTGAACAAAATTGAATCCCCTTCACCCAAGGATACTCTGTGCCAAGTTTGGTTGAAATTGGCTCAGTAGTTCTTGAGAAGAAGATGAAAATGTGAAAAGTTTACGACAATGACGATGACAGACAACAGACGAATTTTGATCAGAAAAGCTCACTTGAGCCTTTGGCTCAGGTGAGCTAAAAATAGTTCAATAATAAAAAATACACAAGAAGCTAGAATATATTGTCTAGCTGGAAGTATAATGTAGAAATAACAAATAATCTGACTAGAATTTTCAAATAATGTTTATTGCTATCAATCACTACCAGAGGTATATATATTTTTTTACATTGCACAACTGTTTTCGAAAAGCATTTTTCTACTCTCTGATTAACTGTGTTTAATTTTAATTATAAAAATTAATTATAAACATGTTAAACTTATTTATAAAGGCACTTTAATAACAGCTGGTTATCTGTAAAAGATGATGTGTCCAGTACAATCAATTTTTAAACTTAGACACGCTACTGACAATTAATAAGTTGACGATACATGGATTTCAACAACCTCATTTATAGTCAGCAATTCAGATTATTCTGACTACTTCATCAATACATAGGGTGTGACCAGTCAACAAGGAATGCTTGCTCCTCCTAAGCACCAAATCCCACCTCTTGAATTTCCATGGTCCCTGTTTTATGCCCTGTTCACAGATTTGCATTGTTTGAAAGGTTTTTTGAGACTGATCACTGTTCCATATCTTCACCTATTTTATCTTAAATTATTTATTTTGTGCAAATATCACCAAAATAAAACTTGTATTTTATTAAAGATGAATGAATTTTCAAGTTTAAGCTGTCTTGAAAGAATGAGAAAAATTTTCTCAGTATTTTCATGCATCGTACCATTGTTTGTTCGGCACAAGACATAGAAGTATGCCAATGTCATGCCAGAAGATGGATGGAAAAAATTTTCAACTGTTACAATTAATACATACATGTACATGTATTGCTTATATGGATATTAACTTGAATTTATGTAACTCTCATAGAATCATTAAGTTTGTGTTTGCACAGTAAAAATTGTTTGTTTTTTTGTGTGTTTTTTTTTTTATAAAAGTGGTAAATATCAGTTGAACTTTCTTTTCCTACAAATTTTAATGGATGAATCATAACAGTTGCTTTTCTCTTTACACTTCATTCTGCTTAATGTTCAATATCATCATACACATGATTTTGTCCCACTTTCCTATAAATGGTTAACTATTTTATATTATCATGCTTCCTGTAAGTTTGTCTCTTTATAATCAATACCCAACTACTATTGAACAGTGTACAAAGGATTTATATAGCATAAGCATACTAATAGTGCATTGCTTCTTTTTCTCGACAAAATCTGACAGCACCCACGCCAGGATATTCATGAGATCATCAGTCCAACGCGATATGGATTATGCCACAGAAACTGTATTTTAAAGTTAAATATTTGACACTTTTGAAGGAGAAATAAACAAAAATATTTTTCCAAAATAGTGTCATGGAACTTTTTTTCCCTTTACTAAAATTCTTCAAAACTATCTGTACATATACCTAACTGCACGAAATGTCAGATGCAACCCCTGATGCAAGCCTGATAGTATGCATCTCTACATAGGAGTGAAACGGTTCACCGCGGTATCGATTCACTGTAGTATTTTTTCTCAGTTTGATACACAGTGCAAAATCTCTAATTTTCGGTTCAGTTCAGTTTTAGGTCGAGATCGTTATTCAGTCGGGTTTAGCATAAGGTAAAACATGTTACTCAGTATAAATAAGTATAGAAAACGTAAATTTTTTAGGACTTATAGTTTGCAAAATAAATTTTGACAGTCAAATCATTCTATCAATTTTTTTTCTAGTCAATTTGCAAATAAATTCATAAATTAAGTGACTAGATTTAGTAAAAGAAAGCATAAAACAACGTTGAATTTGTTTCCTTCTATCAAAATGTATCGTATTGAAAATAATCATACCGAGTCAAAATGATACAATACGTATCGAACCATGAAGGAGGTGTATCGTTTCACCCCTATCTCTATATGCATCATCCATGCAACTTTGGTTATGGTAGCACTTATAATTACTTGGGAAATGGACCTGCTCCAAAAACTTTTACCTGGGATGCCAACACTGACACCAGGAGTATAGTACAGTGTATAAGCTTTCCTTGACTTTATTGAAGTGAGCTAAATATGAACATTCAAAGCTTAAATGAGGTGAAAGATATAACTGCTGTATTTTTCTTTTAGGTTGATTTTTAAGATATTTCAATGTAAAGAATGTGCACTGTGGATTAATATCAATCCTTTCACACCTGCATGTGAAAATCATTAATGGGGCTTTAAATTTCTAATTTCCTCCATCTCAAAATTTTTCAAGAAAAGAAACACTTCGTCCTTCATTCCTTATTTTATTTTCCAATGAAACTTCTTGACATCAGCATCAAATCTAAAACAAAACCTCACATTCAAGTATTTATTTCTAAATCTAGTTTCTTGAGACTCACCATAATTACTAGGAATAAGTCCTGTTTTGTCTCCACACTTTGCTTTCCACCAATCAGAGTTACTCATGTCAAGAATATACAAGGTATCACCTTCCTCAAAAGACAATTCATCAGTCTAAAAAAAACATGAATGTATTATAAGTATCAAACATGAACAGCTAAACATCCTCCTTCTCTCCACATACTGTATTTTAGGGAGGAAATAATTCACAGGGTTACTTTTTAGCTATATTTTTGTTGTTAATAAAGTCACTAGTCTCAGAAACAGTACATTAATTAATAAAAGGTTATCAAGGTTATTACATGTAATATATACAAATTGAAGTCAAACTTTATGTTTGCAGGAATTTCAATACCCATGATTAGGCTTCAAAGAAAAATAAGCAAAATTATACATTTGTGCATTTAAAACATTACATGAATATACAGTTGAACTTCGGTATCTGGAACACGGATATCTCAAATACCATGGATATGTTGAAGTAATATTGAAGTCCAAATTACTTATTTGTGAAGTATTTTACTCTGGATATTTCAAATCTTTGGATATCTTTTTTTCTCGGCCTCATCGAGTTTGAAATAATGAGGTTTGACTGTAGTATACAATGCATATGTCAATCACATTGGGCCACACAGATTCACATGTTATGGAAAAAAATCTTGCATCAAGAAACCCAACAAGGACAATAAGTGAAATAAAATACTTATTGATCTGCACTTACCTGTTGAGCTTCATAGTGATACAGGGCTCTCACTACCTTGACATGACCTTATGAGAAAAAAAACAAGAAAATTAATAGAGTTGAACAACATCACCAATTTAACATTCAAATCGTATTATCAAGATTATGAACGTGATATATTGATAATGCACAGGGACATGACAACAGGTCAGTATTGCACAACAGCGTTAGTTTAAGTGTGTCAAACAGGACATAATACATTGGATTACACTTCTATACATGTGATGCATAGAAAAGACAAAATACAAGTCTGTTCCCTGACCCACCTCAGGAAAATGGACTGTAACGTTTACCTGGCTTTGGAACAGGGGGAGGAGGTCTGCTAGGTCTTGCCGTGGACGTCATATCGCAGGCACGGAGAAAAATAAATACAATCAGCTTCGATAGGGAAGAGGAAGTATTTCCTGAATTTTTATTTACATGCAGGGAGGAATGTTGAGCCCGACAAATAGAAGTTCGGAACACGAGCCCGATGTTAAAGATCCTTTCCTTTCTACAAGGAAATCACAAGCACTTGTTTCTGTAATTAATTTTTTAACCCATAATTATTATTAAACTACGGATTGAAAAATTTATGACAGAAATGAGTGCCTGTGATGCAAATCCTAAAAAATGAAATAAAACAAGATATAATCTGGAAAATAAAACAAGACAACACAAACAAAGAAACAATCAAAGAAAATAGATTAATTAATAAATGAACACACATATTCAAATAGTAAACCTAAAAAAAAAAAAAAAAAAAAAAAAAAAAAAAAAAAAGACAGACCCCCCCCCCCAAAAAAAAAAAAACACTACAAAAACAAAGAATCTTAATTGTCCGTTCTGCACACTTTATTGTCATTTCTCACCCCCCTACTTTTTTTTTTAGCGATATTAAAAATATTCTTGCAGATATGCAGTGTAGTTTTAAAACATCGATTCTTGTCCAAGGGGGTAACAAAATTACGGTTGTCATTGGAACTCCTCCAGGCTGCAGGCCCGTAGGAAGCAATTTCAGTTGGGGGGGGGGGGGCACAGCAATACATTTTCAATTGAGGGGGCACTATCAACTACCAAAAATTCCTTGACAAGAAAAAAAAGAAGAATAAAAAGGTCATCAGACGTTTTTATTGAGGGGGCACAAGCATATAGTAGCTACGTTTTCTATAGTAAACTATATATCGGCAAAATTATTGGGGGGGGGGCACGGCCCCCCGTACCCCCCCCCCCCCGGTTCCTACGGCCATGGGCTGGACTGTATTGCCGGAAATTATTTTCTTTCATATCCAAAAAAAAGGAGATAATATCATTACTGAAAATTCAAAATAAGACATTTCACGTGTAGTTCAATGCCCAGTTCTCTATAGTGATCCGAATATCTTCCTATTTTTGCCATTATTAAACTGTGACGCTGAAAAATGTCGCTAAGTACTGCATGCTGAAATTGCCTTTAAGCTACATGATGTACACTGCTTTTGCCGATATGTGAATTTCATGTTGAGGCAATGAATTATATGCGTTTTAATACATTTAAAATCAACTGTGAATGTATATCTTTGAATTTGAATGAAAGTCCTCTACCACTTTCTCGTGGTGAACAGTGGGCAACAGTGCATCAAGGCAACGGGAGAGGCATTCTTGCATTTAAGTGAAATTTTCAAATATGATATATAAAGGCCGAGAACGCAAGGTGGGGGACTCTTTTCTGAGTATAGTATTTTAATTTGCTATAGTAAATTTCATTTAGATGCTGGTCCTCCGCCCCCTTTTTTGCTGTAAGGTCGAGCACTGGCAAATTCCAGGATTTGGACATGTTATTAGGTCCCCCCCCCCAACACTTTTTAACTATAAGATTCTCGAGTCGGTAATGATATAGAAATATTTTCGGTATTAAAATCATTTTTTTCCGATATTGCAATATCGGTTTTCGGTAATGCAAAGCTGCGTTCTAATTCAATGATGTTTTTATAGAAATAAAGTTTAAATATGTATTATAACTTAGTTCTTTAGACAAAGTAACTGAAAACTTTAATTGCATGTATTTTCCCGATTAAAGAAGGCAACGCTGATCGTTTATGTTCATCAATATTTCGTTATCTTTGAACATTTTTCCTAGAGTTGAAAAGGAAATAAATCAACTCAATATTTATACCTTCATACAATCATATAATATCACAATGTATACGTGGAAAAAAAAAGAAAAGAAAATCATCAGTATATGGAAAGTCAAAAGTGGTTGCCAAAAATTGTTTTTTGCATATGATGTATGGCATAAGTTCTCGAAATTTTCATCTCTCGTCTGCTCTCTTTCTTTCTCTGTCAGTGGGTCTGCTTTTTTATGACAATTTGTCGTGGAATCTGTGTACTGTGTACATTTTGGGTTTTAAAGTACTAAATTTTGAAAATGCTATGATTGGTGTACTGATGTAGTTTATAACTCCTACAATGACGTCGACCAACATTAAACACTAAAGCTCTCGGATGCTTATATATATAACTGAAAGCGATATTTATATATAACAACTGAAAGCGATATTTTTTGCTTTCGACGAATCTTTTATGTACACAGCCTCGCTTGATTCAGTGTATATTAACCCGGAAATGAAACGTTTTCTATAAGACAAGATGCTGCCTTTCAAATTGTGTATTGTATACATGTTACACAGTAGTTCGCCGAACTCATTTTTTTTTCATAACATGGCTTTACGAAGGACCCTGACTGCATATTTGATTTTAATTTCAAGCTAAAAATCTTATTTATTCAGTAACGTAAAGGCGATCTAAACACCATGTACTCTTTTTATTTTCTGTCGCGTGGATGCTATTTTTTTTCAATGCGAGAATAAAATTGATAACAACAGGGACGTACGTATATATAACATCAAAGAGAAATAATTGCCTAATTTTTAATTCAAAAACTGTTCATTTATAATTGCTTACATAAACACTTTTGAACTCGTACATGTAATTAACTACTCTCTAAGTAGACCAATCTTGTGACCAAACGTGACATTCATGTTACATGTACCTGGCCAGCGGCTAATTACGGTACACCAGTGTAATTATGTCGGATTACTCAGGGTAAATCATAAAGTAATTATCTACTTCTGTTGACAAAAAATCGCCGGAATTCGGAATGTGCAGTGGTCGGAATATACAGTGTTTTATTTTATATAAATTATAAAGAAATTTTTGGGAATAAAATATTACGTCGGAAAGTCCAGTGTGCCGGATTGCACAGTTGTCGGATTGGACAGTGGGCACTGTATATATATATATATATATATATATATATATATATATATATATATATATATATATATATATATATATATATATATATATATATATAATCCCCATCCAATCTTTCTTATTGTAAATTTATAAATTGTACATTTGTAGGATTTATCATAATTCTCACAATTACAAGGAACTGTATATCGGGGGTATGTTCCTTATGGTATATTAATGGTATATTTAAAAAATCCTGTTAAAGTGCAGCTTGACTTCAGTCAGATTCCTATCTGCTCGTGTGAGTTCATGTGAAAATTGCATTTACATAAGTTAATTTAAAGGAAAATATGTAAAGATGTAATTGTAATTTAGATATTTTGTATTTGTAGATAAGTGCATGGGTCTATATTTCCATAATAAAATGATTTCGATAAAAATCAATCGATCCTTAGACATTGTAGGGCATTAAGGTGCATGGCTGAAGAACTGTAGCTCTCCGAATAAAAATATTGACAGACTGGAGAGCTAAAAGAGAAAAAAAGACTATATATTCATTGCGCACAGAAAGTTGCGCTCGGTTCTTAAATACACAAAATTTCAAAAGATCCCTCTATCTACTACTCTTGTTGTTGACATCTGCGCGAGGCGTGTCTTGCCACCCATATTGGCAGTATAAATAGGCTAAATTTTGGATGGTCTCAATTCAGGCCCAGGAGGGCTATTATAGAAATTCTAAAGAATATGTTAGGAACATTGCAGTTTAATATATACTGAGAAATAAATCGAGAAACAGCGCACTTTTTTGTGCGCAGTAAATATACGATGTGTTCCCCGAACGTCTGCTGGACTAAACCAGCAATTATCACACTCCATTAATTAAGGGGCCCTCTACGGGTTACAGGTAGAGTTTACCATCATTTATGAACTAACTATACCTTTATCTATTGAAGAAGGAATTCTACAGCAACATTAATTTTTGGATCTTTAAGGCATCTCTTCTGAAACATGGTTTCAGCATAGAAAGATTTATAAAAGATATTTATTATTTTACATGACTTTTTTTTTTTTTAGAGGAAATGTATAAATCATGAAGATTTTATCCATTGGTAAAAAAAAAATGCTAAAAATTATATGTTTTATTTTCATAAATATTTTTTTAGCAAAAATAATAAAAAAAAAAACTTATCTGACTTTTATTGATATATGTTTTATTAGATATTTATATTTTGCATTTATTTACGGCAAACTTTAAACTCTAAAGGATCTTATTATGTTCCCCAAACGAAGTTTGGGAACATATTGTTTTTACTCTGTTTCTTATTATGTTCCCCAAACGAAGTTGGGGAACATATTGTTTTTACTCTGTTTCTTATTATTAAGGTCTTCCGTCTTCACGGAAGACCTTATAGTGATTCTACTGTTTCTTCTTCTTCTTATTATTTTTTCCCCCAAAATTTTGTGCAGGCGATTTCTCAAAAACTATTCAGTGGTTTTAAATGAAACTTTCAGGAATTATGCGTCGTTAAATGAACTTTGTTCATCAGAAGGAAAATTTGGAAAACTCGCTTCTGGTGCCAAGTTATTGACAGTTTTCTGATTTTAAAATGAAATTTTGTCCCCCCTTTTTTTCAAAAATGGTTTAAGATATGAACTGGAGACTTGTTAGAGATGATAGGTTATGTCTTCTAGATGAGGGGAATTTCCTTTTTGTGCGTCGTCAGTACTTCCGGTCGTTACCGGATGCGAATTTTAAAAAATCGTATTTTTAAACTTTTTTGTTTTTCTATATATTTTTTTTATTTTAATAAGGTTAATAAAGGCTCTTCTTAAAATGCTTTATATATAATTTATTTTAGAATTGATCAATCCAAACTCTAGATATTCGCATTTCTAAATTTGAAGCGGGTCCAAAATGGCGGCTGTCTCTGTAAACTCCGATAAGTAGGTCAGAATTTACGGAGTCAGCCGAGCGTTTGTTTGAATGAAAGTACCATAAGGATCAAAGAAATGTGAAGGAAATGTTGGATTGTCACATCACAATTACGTTGCAGTTCTGTTTCGCAATAGAGTTTTAATCCGGGGTTTCCTCAAAACGTCTACTATAATTGTTCTTGTCTGTATCTCAAAGTAGAAAAACGACATGACTAGAAGTTGAAATACGATAACTACAACCTTTTGTTTTACACCACGGAAAACCATGGTTATAAGTAATAGCTTTTCAAGAAACTTGCCTGACTAAAGCAATCAATATATAGTAATTATTACGTGGCCATTGTTTTTTCCCCATGCAGGCTTGTGTCATATTAAATGAACAGAAAAGACAGAAATAAGAAAACGTTTTTTTTAAAGATTGTTTAATGAAAATGATTTAAATATTTTTTTTCTAAAAGATGTTGTTATTGACCATAAATGGTATCAGATTCCTTGACTGTCGCAGGACGAGACATGTTTTTGGGCGAAACATTCCAGTCTTCCCATGAATGTGTAACTAATCGGGATAGTCCACTTTGGGGGTAAACAGGAAAATAAAACTTGTAGAAAATCTTACCTAAATCACTGCTTCAGTGTTACTTATCCATATGATATGTAATAAGTACAATATGATAAATATACTTTCTCAAGCTCGATATTTAGGTTATAAGCACATACATTTTGAAATTTCATTGAAGCCATCACCATTCAATAGAAAATACATTCCGAAGGATATGCGCGAATATTTACCCGTGACGTTTCGTGCGAAATAATGTATCGTGATCAACCTTTCGTAGTAGACAAATGGTCTGATGCAGAAGTATATAGAAGTGCAGAAAAAGATTACATGGACATGCCTGTATATGGAATTACATGAAATAAAAAGTTGAATACATAAAGAATAAAAGAAAGTAAACAGTATCATCAGAGAATGGCTAAAGATATGAATATGAAACTTGCTGAGGTGAAAGAGCATCAAATGTAGATATATTGATCGACAATTAATTTTCGTAGTTCTTACTTCCGGTCGCAAACGGAAGTGAATTCAAAAATGTTAAATTTGCAACTTTTTGTTTTTCAATATTTTTCTGTGGGAATTACAGGGTTAATAGAGAGTCTTTTAGGAGTTTTATGTATGTTTTCATCTTTTTGATTGAAAAAGTTTGCAGAGATTTTTATAAAACTCACTTCCGGTCGAGTGATTACCTGTCCTCAAAATTAGAATTTATTCTCACAATATTGCTTGACAACAGTAAACGACTGAAGTCTAAAACTTTCAGGTCTGATAGTCAGTCATCAGTTTATTTGAATCGTGAGAAAATCTTGTATCGCCGTTACACCCGGTCGTGACAGGAAGTGATGCAAAAAAGTGAATGGTTAATGGTTAGCTTTCTTGGATTTTCACGCTGAATTTCTTTTATCACTTTTTCAGAGTGAATTTTTGCTTTTATTTTCAGAATCGGACGGAAGACCTCTCATTGCTCGCAATGAGTTTCTAGTTAAGGTCTTCCGTCTTCACGGAAGACCTTATAGTGATTCTACTGTTTCTTATTATTATTATTATTATTATTTTTCATTTTTATTTTTCTGACCTTTTCAAATCGCGATATCTCAAAAACTACTCAATCATTTTCAGCCAAATTTTCAGGAATGATGTGTTATCTCATGCCATTTTGAAATATTGAAAAAGTTTGGAAAAATTCACTTCCGGTCACGAATTATTACGATTTTTCACTTTTTCCACTAAAAATCTAGTCCGTGAATGTTCTCGGAAACTGTTAAAAGTAGGAGTCTGAAACTTTCAGGTATGATAGAAGGTGATTTGTAGATGTGTGATGGAAACATTTCGTGTGTCGTCGCCACTTCCTGTCGTCACAGGAAGTGATTTAAAAAGGGTAGTTTTTTGAACTTTTTTCTTTTTCATTATTTTTTTATGATATTTATAGGTTAAATAGAGAATCTTATCAGAATGCTAAATATATAATTTATTCAAAAATAGATTAACCCGTACTCTAGATATTTATGCTTGCTACTTTGATACGATGGTCTTTGATAGCGTAATGGTAAGCATGTTGAATTTTCACGCGGGCAACTCGTATTCAATCCCCAGAATGTCCAAATTTGTTCACACTATTGTTTGGGCTCAAATGTAATATTTTATTTATATTTAAAGGGGGGGGGGGCTATGTCGTTCAACGTCAGAGCAATGGTGTTTGACTTCACAATGGCACTGTGTCTTTTTACTCCTTCATAAAGAGTTTGCAGTTAAATTTTGCACTATTCAATCCCAAGAATGTCCGATTTTTTTCACACTGTTGTTTGGGCTCAAATGTAATATTTTATCTTTAAGTGGGGGGGGGGGGGGCTATGTCGTTCAACGTCAGAGCAATGGTGTTTGACTTCACAATGGTACTGTGTCTTTTTACTCCTTCATAAAGAGTTTGCAGTTGAATTTTGCACTAATTAATGTGCATATGTGTGTGATATGACAAAATAAGGTAAAGATGTTAATGTAGCTAGGTACCTATGCAATTGAATCACAAATCGGAGATTTGTCAAATTATATTTTGAAAGTAGAATTTATTATTTTCTCATCTTGATTAAATAAAAATAGCAATTTCAAATGAGAGGTAACTTCAATGACATTTAGTTTAGAGCAAGATCCGCCATAATTAAGAGCTCAAAGCGACTTAGCGGATAAAGGTATGGTTAATTAATGGAATACAGTGTATTAACACAATGAAACACATAAAAATCTGTATACTTGAAACAGTATGTGAAAAAATATGCTTTCACGTGAAGTGTCAATCATTTTGTTATGCGTGTGTGGTGCTGACTCAGGGAGGGGGGGGGGGTAACCTGAAATGCATGAAATCGGGTAAAATAAAACAAAATAGTGTAGATACATGTAGGTCTTAAATTAAAAAAAAATATTTAACATAATTTTGTATTTTGTACAATTAAGTGTGAGAATCTCAAAGTTTAAAAAAAATTCACACAAAGATGTTTTGGAACATAGGTCCTCCCCCTCCCTAAAATTATATTTCGTATTTTTTTCGTTCCAGATTTGCAATATTTTCAAAATATAAACGTTTAATTATATTTTATGTATGATTGATTGATTGATTGTATGTTGTTTTAAGTCCCATTCGAGAATTTTTCACTCATATAGAGACGTGACCACCGCGGTGAAGGGCTTCAAATTTAAACTTTTACTCGGCACTCAGGGCCATTGAGCAATGAGGGATCTTTATCCGTGCCAACACCTGCCTTGACACGTGGCCTCGGTTTTTAAGGTCTCATCCAAAATATCCGCAACTTTCACTTCAAAGTGCCGAGCGCATGGCGAAGGAATTTTGTATGAAGGTGTGACAGGGAATGCACAACATAACATGTTGTTTAAAGAGGAATCAACTTCTATGAAGACAGAGAAGGGACGGAAGACCTTCTTGTTGCCATGGCAACAAGGTTTCTAGTTATTATTATTTTTCTTCTTCTTCTTCTTCCTGGGTACTTTTTTGTCCGCGAGTGATCTCGTCAACTACTCATCCGATTGAGGTGAAACCTTTTTAGGGTTAATAGGCATGTTATGTAGATTTGCGGAATCAAGGACATTTTGCGCGCACGTGCATGCACGTGCGTGCGTGTGCAATGCGTAAAATGACCAATATACTTGATATAGCTGTAACTTTTATATTTTTTGATGAAATGCTTTGATACTCAGAATATACGGATATATTAAAAGTGTAAACAAGATGACATGGTCAACATGCACATGCATGCACGTGTGCGCACGCGCAAAGTGTAAAATGACAAATATACTTGATATACTCGTAACTTTTATTCTTTTTGATGAGATGCTTTAATACTCAAAATATTTATATATATTAAAAGTGTAGACAAGATGACATGGTCATCATGCACATGCATGCATGCATGCATATGCATGCGCGTGCGCGCGCGTGCAATGTGTTAAATGACCAATATACTTAATATAGCCGTAATTTTTATATTTTTTTATGAAAAGCTTTTATATTAAGAATATACAGATATATTAAAAGTGTAGACAAGATGATGTGGCCATCATGCACATGCTCGCGCGTGTAATGTGTTAAATGACCAGTATACTTAATATAGCCAAAACTTTTATTTTTTTTTATGAAAAGCTTTGATACTAAGAATAAACAGACATATTATCAGTGTAGACAAGATGGCATGGTCATTATAAACATGCATGCAGGTGCGCGTGCGCGCAATGCTCAGATGACCAGTATACTTGATATAGCCGGAACCTATATATTTTTTGATGAAATGTTTTGATACTGAGAATATAAAGATGCATTAATAGTATAGACGGGTTACATGGCCATCCTGCACATGCATGCACGTGTGCGCGCGTAAAATGCAAAAACCTACCAATATACTTTATTGCCTTATTTAATGAAGCTTACAGGAAATAAGACACCAAAAGGGAGTTGGGGAGCGTTTGGGGAACATCTGTAACGGTCCCCGTTACAATTATAACTAGTTATTATTATTATGTTCCCCAAACGAAGTTGGGGAACATATTGTTTTTACTCTGTTTCTTATTATTATTATTATTTTTCTTCTTCTTCTTCTTCCTGGGTACTTTTTTGTCCGCGAGTGATCTCGTCAACTACTCATCCGATTGAGGTGAAACCTTTCTAGGGTTAATAGGCATGTTATGTAGATTTGCGGAATCAAGGTCATTTTGCGCGCACGTGCATGCACGTGCGTGCGCGTGCAATGCGTAAAATGACCAATATACTTGATATAGCTGTGACTTTTATATTTTTTGATGAAATACTTTGATACTCAGAATATAAGGATATATTAAAAGTGTAAACAAGATGACATGGTCAACATGCATATGCATGCACGTGTGCGCACGCGCAAAGCGTAAAATGACAAATATACTTGAAATACTCGTAACTTTTATACTTTTTGATGAAATGCTTTGATACTCAAAATATTTATATATATTAAAAGTGTAGACAAGATGACATGGTCATCATGCACATGCATGCACGCATGCACGTGCGCGCGCGCGCAATGTGTTAATTGACCAATATACTTAATATAGCCGTAATTTTTATATTTCTTTTATTAAAAATATACAGATATATTAAAAGTGTAGACAAGATGATTTGGACATCATGCTCATGAATGCACATGCGCGCGCGTGCAATGTGTTAAATGACCAATATACTTAACATAGCCATAACTTTTATACATTTTTTATGAAAAGCTTTCATACTAAGAATAAACAGAGATATTATAAGTGTAGACAAAATGGCATGGTCATTATGAACATGCATGCAGGTGCGCATGCGTGCAATGCTAAGATGACCAATATACTTGATATAGCCGGAACTTATTTATTTTTTGATGAAATGTTTTGATACTCAGAATATAAAGATGCATTAATAGTATAGATGAGATGACATGGTCATCCTGCACATGCATGTACGTGCCTGGCGTGAAATGCAAAAAACGACCAATATACTTCATTGTCTTATTTAATGAAGCTTACAGGAAATAAGACACCAAAAGGGTGTTGGGGAGCGTTTGGGGAACATCTGTAACGGTCCCCGTTACAATTAGAACTAGTTATTATTATTTTTCTTCCTGGGTACTTTTTTGTCCGTGAGTGATCTCCGAAACTACACATCCCATTGAGGTGAAACCTTTTTAGGGTTACTAGGCATGTTATGTAGATTTGCGGAACGAAGGTCATTTTGCGCGCACGCGCATGCACGTGCGTGCGCGTGCAATGCGTAAAATGACCAATATACTTGAAATAGCTGTAACTTTTATATTTTTTGATGAAATGCTTTGATACTCAGAATATAAGGATATATTAAAAGTATGAACAAGATGACATGGTCAACATGCACATGCATGCACGTGCGCGCACGCGCAAAGCGTAAAATGACCAATTTACTTGATATAGTTGTAACTTTGAAACTTGATGAAATGCTTTGATACTCAAAATATTTGTATGTATTTAAAGTGTAGACAAGGCGACATGATCATCATGCACATGCATGCATATGCATGCACGTGCGCGCGCGTGCAATGTGTTAAATGACCAATTTACTTAATATAGCCGTACTTTTTATATTTTTTGATGAAAAGCTTTGATATTAAAAATATACAGATATATTAAAAGTGTAGACAAGATGATGTGGCCATCATGCACATGCATGCACATGCGCGCGCGTGCAATGTGTTTAATGACCAATATACTTAATGTAGCCGTAACTTTTATATTTTTTTATGAAAAGCTTTGATACTAAGAATAAACAGACATATCATAAGTGTAGACAAAATGGCATGGTCATTATGAACATGCATACAGGTGCGCGTGCGCGCAATGCTAAGATGACCAATATACTTGATATAGCCGGAACTTATATATTTTTTGATGAAATGTTTTGATACTGAGAATATAAAGATGCATTTATAGTACAGACGGAATGATGTTGTCAACCTGCACATGCATGCACGTGCGCGCGCGTGAAATGCGTTAAATGACCAATATATTTAATTGCCTTATTTAATGAAGCTTACAGGAAATAAGACACCAAAAGGGAGTTGGGGAGCGTTTGGGGAACATCTGTAACGGTCCCCGTTACAATTAATACTAGTTTGCAATTAAAACAAACTTTTCATTTTCTCCTTAAAAAGCCCCCAAAATTCACAAAAAATAATTTAAGTTAATATCAATCTTTCCATACTTAAGCCATATTTCAGAAGAGATGTCTTAAAGATCGGTTAAATAAAATTTCGGTAAACATGTAAGTAGAATTCTGTCTAAAACAGGAAAAAATCTATCGATCATATGGCATTTTTCTTTTCAATATATCTTAATAAGTGTTAAATAAAATTTGTTTTAGATATTTTTTAATTTAATTTAATTTTAATCAAAGTTTCAAAGCATTAATTCTAAATATTATAACAATAAATAATTTCAAAAAACGTTGTTAGTTT
Source organism: Saccostrea echinata (assembly GCF_033153115.1). Classification (NCBI taxonomy): domain Eukaryota; kingdom Metazoa; phylum Mollusca; class Bivalvia; order Ostreida; family Ostreidae; genus Saccostrea; species Saccostrea echinata. The sequence continues at coordinate 42,487,560 of NW_026889758.1, forward strand.
GCTGGTAAAACTCAAATCTCAATGATATACATGTAATTCATTTTGGTAAAAGTTTAACGCATAAGACACAATTATTAAAAAAAAATCTTTATTTTAAATTTAACCAACCCCCCCCCCCCCCAATGAAATTCGGTTTTGCACAATATTTTTAAAGGTAAGTTGTCAAAACTCCCCCCCCCCCTTCTCTTACAAAAACGATGCTACTGTCTGAACTTTGATGTGAATAAATCTGTGCTAACATATACATGTAGATATTGCTGCCAAACAAAGAGATAGCTATTATTGGTTTAAACAGTGGGGGAAGGGACAACCTCCCAAAGAAATCTGACAAGCAAAATTAAAATAATAATAATAAAAAAAAACTAGAAAATTCTATTTTTGTGTGTTCGTGTGTGGGGAGGGGTGGACTTTCTCTGTCTGTAGAATTTTTCAAGTGCTGGAATTCGCCAGTGCTCGACCTTACAGCAGCAGAAAGTAAGATGGGGGCAGCATCTAAGTAAAAAATTACATATAAAATCTAGAGGAAAAACTATACTACAGGATAAGTCTATACAGACCAGCAAGGAAAGATCTGCAGCTATAACGCGCATACGGTAAAATAGGAACGCATGGCAAATAAGTACGTTTTTCAAGTGACAAAGATTCCAGTTTATATTAAAATCGAAATAACTTTGGTTTCGTGTCTACATCGATTTCTTTTTCCATTTTCCCAATTCATCTGGTTTTCCTCTTCTTCAAAACCTTTATGCTTCTCAAAGCAACAAAACGGCTGCTGTAAAATTTATGATTCCTGAAGATATCAACTAAGCAACAAAACAATAAACACTTTTTTGAGACATGCATCTGAAGAAAAAAAAATGAATTGGAAAAAAATTAAATATACATGTACATTCGATCTTTTAATAATATAAATACTTTATAAACTTGCCACACACATTGTCAACTGTTCATGGTGTCTTTTTAGTGCATTTTTTTACTAAGCTAATGATTGATTTAATCAATGCTGTTAAAATTCCAATTTCAATTCATATTTTTAATCTTAGCTTTATAGTCTACAAATATGGCCTTGTCTTATAGCTATGTCACTGCCAATTTGGCAATCATGCAATTTGGGGAACAAACTGCAGCGCTGTTGTTAACTTCCGAACCATATGTAGTATTGCAAAAGGAAAAGTGGTAATAACTACAATACATAGCGCACATTCGGCTTCGGTGTGAACAGATATAACTCGATGAAATTTTAGCAATAAAATAAATGAACACTTTTTGGGCTAAATAAGTTTAATTTTTGATAGCCTTGGCAAGTATACCCTAAATGCTTATGAAATTTCATTTCAACGATATTAATTACATGTACTTATACAGTGATGTAAATGGCAAGTACATAAGCGAAATATACATGTATGTACATGCATTTCATCTTTAGTTTATCTCGGCAAGAAGAAGCTTTCAAGAATGTAACAACAACTATATGAAAAAATATAAACAAGATATGCAATATCATACTGACAATTTGTTTCCCTACACTTTATAAGATTTACGTCACCACAACTTGATTCTCTGCAAGTGGTGGAAGATTGTCTTTTGGATGAAATTTTTTTGTGGACAAGGGGTTTTCAACTGAGTTTGTTTTGGATTCCTTGTTTATGTCCGGCAAAGGGTGATAAACGGAAGCAATCGATTTTCTTGATTTCATTCTGTAAAAACTGGGTCGTTTCTCCCCAAGACCTGTTGTTGTGTGACGTCTGCGTCGAACTGTCATTCTATATATGTCGTCAAAATTTATGACCGACAAAACAGAGGGCCCGAGCCGGCGAATCTCCCGTCCCTCAGCATCATACTCAACTTCATCCGGGACCTCAGACATGGTGATTTTAGAATTTTGTCGTCTTGATTTTATGAATTGTTCTATGGCGTGGGAATAACGAAAACTCTCGGTCACCTCTTTGCGGTTTTTCTTGATCAATTCCTGTCTTTGTTTTTCAGCAAGTGCAGCTCTCTTCTGCGTTTCCATCTGAAGTTTTTGCAGAGCAATCATTCTTGCATGTGGGTTATTGCGGGTTGTTTCTTGCTCGTGAATTGGGGCTTCCTCAATGCTCCCTTTGCTGGACTTTTTTCTGGCTTTAGACCTTTTTCGAGTAGAGCGTCTTGGGGTAGTGGTACTGCCAGTTTCGTCAAATGAAATTGAAGATGTTTCCTCCTTGTCTGTGTTTTCAATATCAGGTGGAAGATCTGGAAATGGAGTGATGCGAACGCAACTTTTGCGTAAAGTGACTCTCTCTTGCAAGTCTGTTAAAGAGAAATTAGATTTTTCAGCAAGTTCTGATGAGTTTTCAGACATTTTCTGAAGTTCCCCGATGTCTGGCGGAGAAATAGTCGCAAAGCGCCGCTCCCTTTTCTCTCCATTTTCTGGTTTGTTATTCTCTGTATCAATAGAATTCCGCGATTTCCTCTTCCCCTTTACCGGTGAAAGTCTCCGACCAATATATTTCGAAAAAGAATTATACGACGAAACACTGGATCTTGATGATCCAAATGAAAATGTGCTTGCATCCGACACAGACCTAGAGTCTTTTTGTGGGAAAGAAGTCTTCCGAGAAGCAGGTGGTGAAAATCTGCTTTCGTTGATTTCTCGCATTCTCTGAGAAAGAGCCAGCAATGATTGTTCTAGTTCACGCCTGTGTCCACTCATGATTCTGAAATTCTGTTTTTCACTATTATTCAAAGCAGTTATCAGAACACCAAAATGTTTCTTGGCACAAGTATTTCTGGTACTAGTCAAATTTCTGGTTTCACTGTGAAGTCCTAAATGTCCAATATTGTTTGTATTATGTGTCCACAAAGTGTTACGGTGAACATTGAGAGCCATTGCTTTGTGTCGTTGTCTGTTTGCTTTGACTGCTTGTTGTGTTCTGGTCTTGTGTTGACGTTGTCACTGTTGATAAAAAAGGATGAACAGTTGAAAATTAAAGGCTTAATAATTCTGATAACACCGTAAACAATGATAGTCGCAAAAAGTCGTCTAAGAAGAGACGGATCTGTGTTAATACGTTAAGCATTGTAAGGAAGATAAATGAAGGGTATATCGCAGTAAGAATCCAATATATTGAACGGAAAACAGAAAATGGATTTAACTTAGACAAAATTCTGTCAGGTTTTCCAAACAGTGAAGAGATTGTCGTTTGTTACCGCTGATCTTTCGAACTCCTCGTGCAAACAATGTCTCTTGTGACATCAAACGTGATTTAAATGTGTCACAGTTTTTCACCGTTTTGACTTTTTAAAATTTTCTTATGACTGGAATATCACTTTTAGATAATTACAATTTGAAGAAATACAGAGAAAGTACTCACCAAAATCTCTAGCTGCGTTGAATTTTATCTTTCTGAAAAAAAAAGATAAAAACCCATTTAGTTGCTACATCCTCATAAATGTGTAAATTAACTCGAGATTGGAAATTACTGACAACAGTTTCCACTTTATAAGGCAATAAATATAAAAACTACTGGGGACATTTGGAAAAAAATCGTTTAGTTTCACAATGATCGTACTTTAAGAGAACATTTCTATTTCAAGGATGAATGTTAATAAAACTTTTGCAAAATTAAAAGTACTTTACTGTTAAACATTCCAAATTAAAATCAAGGGATTTAAGTTCGACTCGGTTGATTTCATGACATTTCAAAGAAATCTCTAGTTTTAAAACTTAATATATGTGTCAGATAAAAAATTCAAAGCATACCTTTTTTTTAAAGTTCGACAAAATTACAAAATATAGCAATTCGCAGATCGAGAAATAAATTCTTTGAAAAATTAAACGCCAACGAAATGTTTGCCTCAAAATTCTCAGACGAACTGATTTTGAACTAATATCATTCATTTAAATATAGCCTGCTGTTTTAAAATAGGAATCGGAAGTGTTTTGCATTGTTGATACGTTTCACGGCTACGGGACGGTCCTTAAAATGATTTAAATACAAGGTCAAGTTCCAAGTCTTTGATATTTCCGCTAAGATACCCACATTTTGATTCCGAAATTGATTTAAATTTCAAGTGGTATTTCTCGATTGACGTCAATCGCCAATTGCTTAAAACAACATTCATATGATTCGATACTATTCTCAGTTCATAATGAGTCGATTAGCAAGGGCACCGCCTTTCGAATTGTTTGATATAAATATGTCTTGATTCTTCATCACATATTCTTTTACATGTCAACCCAACCATAAGTATCAATATATCGATAAGTATTTATATAGCACGAACATTAAACGAACAGTGTTTTTATTCTTGTGACGTCATTGAAGACATGCTACTGGACTTTTGTTTTTAGGAACCTTTTGACATAAAAGTCTTTGTTTTCGTATCACGAAGAATGGGTTTTTAGATATCTTTTGTTAAATCAAGTACAAAAAGATGCAAAAGGTCTTAACACGTTGATTTATTAAACCTCTTTGTGGGGTCATCGATTTTCTGTAAAGTCCAAAGACTGGGCCTCAAGACCATAAACTGAGAAAAGACTCAAGTCAAAATTCAAATGAAAATAAATTCTGAAATAATTTTGATAATCAAACAACTTTTTCACCATGTGTTTGTATTTAAATATTATATGAAAACGGAATTTTTTTTTTACACACATATGAAAAATAAAACTCAAGATAGTCTTGGTGCAAAATGTGATTGATGTTGAAAACTATGAACAAATGCCAATTTTTTAAGAAAGATAAAAAATCTTGGTCACTTGTGTCATCGAATTAATAGGTGGATTATTAAATGTACTCATCGTCCAATCACAGCACGATAAATCATTGGGTGTTTGAACCATGGCCGTAGGAACCGGGGGGGGGGGCACGGGGGGGGCGTGCCCCCCAATAATTTTGCCGATATATAGATTACTATAGAAAATATAGATACTATATGTTGTGCCCCCTCAATAAAAACGTCTGATGACCTTTTTTTTTTTTTTTGTTCGTCAAGAAATTTTTTTGGTAGTTGATAGTGCCCCCTCAACTGAAAATGTATAGCTGTGCGCCCCCCCCCCCCCCAAACTGAAATTGCTTCCTACGGGCCTGTGAACAAGCAAAAGGAGCAACCCAAATTATCAGCGATATCTGCCGTTTCAAACCTTATATTAAAAGATTATTAAAGTAAAAGAAATTCGTTCTTGCACAACTATCTACAGAGGTACTTTGTAAATTAATGATAAGATGAAAGCTCTGTTGGAAGAGATACTGCTAATATTGACAAATTATTCTCGAACAGGACGTAAAACAACATACAATCAATCAATCAATCAATCGCTATCAATGAAATTGTTTAAAAAATCTCTTTGAATTTCATACCAAGTTAAAGTTACATGTACGCTTCGGTGTGATTTAGTTGGCCATAGACTGTAACAGTCCTTTGGGCCGGGGGAAAAGCCCTTGATGTGATCGGAAGATCAGAATAACTTTTTCAATTCAATATCATACGAAAACTTTGGTAATGCCTTGTAACCTATTTCATGGAAACAATTACGGAGATTATCTTAATTTAGAGAAAGGAGTTTAGGGTAATATAGGTTCTCTTTTACATTTTTGTGTATAAAGTCGAAAAGGTGTCGAGTTATAATCTTGCTATACATAAAAAAATTCCATCTAATTTTCATTTCAAACCCATTAGTACGACACTTAAATGAAACTACGATAAAACTCCTATTAAATTAAATGCAGAAAAGACACTCTGCATATTGATTAAACTTCGTCCCAACCATGTCAAATGGAGATATCAATGATTTATTACATTTTAAATGGTTGGAATGATAAATTTATCTCAAAATAATTTTTGCAATTGTTCATTATACTTTGGGCTATAATTGCTGATAGAAGTAGATGGTTTTATCATCTCGTTTGGCTGGACTAAATATCGTTATCAAATTACATCAGCTGCATATAACTAATGGGTAAAAGAATGTTTCGATAAATCTTTTGTGTAGCAAATGATTTTCTTTCTTTAATTTGTAAAGACGAAAAATAAACGGACTTTGATGGAGACAATGTCCTGCATTAGTCTGACAATTAAGACATTTGATGATTAAAATAATCCATTTCTATTAAACTTGCATCTTATGAATACAGTATATGACACTTTTACCTGAATAAAGTGCTGAAACCCCCCCCCCCCCCAACCCCCAACCCCCCATTTCGACCCGGGAGAAGTACATATCAGCATTCTAGGGCAATAAATTGATGCTGAAACCCATACTCCTATAAACGAACAATTTTGTATAAATGACAAATGAATTTACAAAATACATGTAGTCAGTTTGGGTGATTAGGATATTTAATTAACCTGACTTTCTGACAATAAATAAAATAAGTGTAACGGTTCAGTTTGCTCAAATTTCCGTTCGGAACGTGTTTATTATTTGATGCTGGCTTTTAATAGAATAAGATGCAATGAATTACTAAGTTTAACTTTATTGCCACAAGGTCACATAAAAGTTAAGTCGGTGCATGCAAGATAAGTGAATTCTAAGTCAAAGTTTTTTGACTCTTTTAAACTACCTTCATAAATTTTTAAACAAACAGTGGAAATATATAAGAAGAAACAGAAAACCTCCTCTTATCCACGATTTTGGGCTATTAACGTAATGGAAATCTGCATTCCATCACTCTGAAATAACAAAACCAAAGAAACTAGACGATAAGGTTAAGGCAAACCACACTCATTGACAGGTTTGTTTTAAAAGGATCAATCTATGATGGTCCTTCGGCGTATTTTTGGAAACCATAAAAATCTGGCCTTAGAATTTATGACAATGGGTGGAATTATGGTCTTTAAAAAAAGATAATGTGGGTGTAGGATAATTAAAAGAAGAGGACAGGGTAAGACGGATATGAGAGAAAGGAAAAGAGGGAATGGAGAGCGAAGTTGAGAAAAAGAACGGGATTGGATGGGGTGTTGAAGGAGATGGCGCTTGGGAGGGGGAAATATAGAAAAGCAATAGAAAGAAATCGGAGAGAAAAGAGGGGAGAAAGGGATGGAATGGAAAAGAGGGTGCTTGGGAATGGGTAGGGGCTGTATACGTCCACATTAAACTTAAACAAAACACGATTCGACAGAAAATATGGGTTGTAGTACATGTACTACATGTATAGTATACACTGGTAAATAATCTTCGTTCAAATATAAATCATTTAATGGGAATCGTATTGTTAAAACTAGGTTAAATGGTTAAAAAAAAGCTGCGTCTTATTAAATCTCGAGCTTCTAGGTTGTACCAGCCAACATGTGCATATAAAACTATGCAATTTGAATGAATGATACAAGAAAGCTCTTGAGCAAGAAACAAACCCCTAGCTGTAATGCTTTAAAATGAACTCATTTCGATTTACAGTCTATAATTGTGAGAAATAGTTGGTAGGAATGGCGACAGATCAAATAAATATTGCTCAGAAAAGAACCATAGAAAAACATCAAAAGGGACGATTTATGTAGGTGTAGTGTTTAAATAAAATCGTGGTTAATTTCTGTCAGTATTTAGCAATAATCCAGTGGACTTTTGAGGTTGACTTCTATTCGTTATCTCCATATTTTACATGTATTAAGCAATTACTAACCTGGTCTTTCAAAAGGAATATAACTTTCTATGAGAAAAATAGAAAAATGAAATCTAATCCATTGAATGATGTCGCTTTAAATTGATGACTATAAAATCTGTGTTTTATTTTTCGGCTTTGTGTGATGTTTGGGAATAAGTAGGAGAGGTGAACGCTAAACAGAGATGTTACAACGCCAAATGTAATAACAACGCAAAATGTAATAAACTGGGATTATTATATTTTGCGTTATTACATTTTGCGTCGAGATCAACGCAGAATGTAATAACGCGAAATGGAATAACACCATTTTGGATTATTACATTTTGCGTTGGGATTAACGCGCAATGTAATAATGCACTTTTTGGTTGTTACATTTTGCGTTACTTAATTTTTGCGTTGAGGACAACGCAAAATGTTATAAAACAACAAGTGATAAAACAAAATATTATTATTTTTTTGTATTGTGTTCAACGCAAAACATCACAAAATTGATTGAAACATATAACAATGGGGAAACTCGCTTCATTAATAGATAGACATATCTATGACCATGAGACAAAGTTTAACGTTACGGCTTTTACGGGTATTACTAAACCTAATTTTTTTAACGCTGTTTCTACCATTTTTATTGAATACTTATAAAACATTAACTAAACTTTGATTGACATGTCTACTTATAAATCAGTCTGTATTATATATTCAACACTGACATTCTTAATTACCAAAGATTGACCAAGGATCCATTAAGAACTCTTGATATGCATGCACGACGTGCATGTGAACATTGGTTAGCAAATTAGAAGTGCATGTGTGTGTGTCTAGAGAGATGAAGCGGGGGGTGGGGGGTTACTCGTATGTTGATCATTGTATTTTTATGCATATGCAGAAAATATCCATTTCATTTTTGAAGAGAGAGAGAGAGAGAATTTTATTTCTCCTGGTCTGCAATGCACATGGTTTGTAAAACAGTATGAAATCTTAATTGTCAAGAAACCCCCCTTCCCGCTATATTTACACCTGCCAGTAAAAATAAATAGATTTCTTTTCTAAATTTCAGGCATGTGCCTATCAAAAAGCAAAAGCAAACTGATACACTGACCCCCCCCCCCCCCCCAACACACACACACATACGTGAACATGCGCGTTTCTAATTTGCAATACCTATGATTTGGATATCATCATATCAACTTATTTTAAATGGCTAATGAAATCAATATATAATGAAATGAGATCTAATAAAAGAATTAGCACATGTTTATTTTTCTTTTTTTTTTTTTATTTTTTCAATTTATTTTCTTCACCAATTGAAGAATCAATTGAAAATTATTCTCAACATGACTGACTTAAAAGTGTGTTATTACATTTTGCGTTGTTGCATTTTGCTTAAACTCGACGCAAAATGTAATGACGCAAAATGCAATAATCCAAAAATCGTGTTATTACATTTTGCGTTGATATGGACGCAAAATGTAATAACGCAAAATGCGATAATCCCGGTTTATTACATTTTCGTTGTTATTACATTTCGCGTTGTAACACTGAGAAAGAGAAAGAAAATTCCCGAGAGTCAATTACTTATTATATATTTTCTATACGACAACTTGAGATTTTGTGGACTAGTGCAGTTTTGGGAATAGAATAGGAACACTAAAATGCCGAAGAAAACATTACCTTATATTTTTATTCTTCTTCAATATATATTCAATAATATTTTCCACCGATTTTATTTAAAAATAAACTTTATTGTTATGACTTCTTTAAATTGATTCAAACTCTAAATGTTGAGGACAAAAGATAAGCAATGGCGAACCATGCAACAGGGGAATATTCAAAGTGATTTCATAATTCATAAAAGATTTGAGATTTGATTTATACTTGTGCGAAAAAAAAAATTAAATGGAAAGATTGTTCAGCTGTGAGTTATTAAATTGTATTATTTCTTGTTATTATTACATATTGATTTTTATGAAGGAAAAATTAAATAATTGTGAATAAGACACTCTTAATCAAAACTGTCCAGTAATAGGGAGAAAAACTTATAAACATACATGTATATATTAATATAGTATTTACGTAAATATTTAAATTAAAAGTACATATAAATTACTATAGGGCATATGTATTTTAACAATACATAAACCCGAGTAATATATATGTACTTTTAATTTAAATATTTACGTAAATGCTATTTCAATGTTGCATTGAATTCAAAGCAGTGTTTAATGTGTGAATTGTGGAGAGAGAGAGAGAGAGAGAGAGAGAGAGAGAGAGAGAGAACACGGATAATTGAAGGAATGTTTAAGTACATGTCAAAATTTTGCGTTCCATAGATTGATTTTTTTTTCTCAATTGCTATTAAGCAATCCTTTCAGTAAAATCAAAAATTTTAGGAAAAAAGAAATAGATATCAGATTAACTTACGACACTTCCATTTTCCTTCCTTGCAATCTAAAACTGCATTACACTTAAAAACCACCCTGGGAATATTTTGCTAAATTATCCACACTACTTGTCAAACAGATTTAGTATTCAACTTCCAAACGCTTTGTCATAACTGTTTCAAATTATCAGATAAAAAGTAATTTTTGAATGTTTTTGAATTGTTAAATTAGAATTTGACGATGAATTCCTACAAAGGAGGAGCATTGCAGACAAAGGACTCCGATATATTACATCTGAAACTCCCATTGTTCACACCTTGGGTGTCAGGTTCTATGCCTCCCATTTAAAGTTACTGTAGATCTATTAAATAAATTGTTCAAAATATTCAATAAATGCAGAAACGGATGATTTCTATCAGTTATTTGTTTGTGTTGGGAAGATAAAGTTTAAAGATCCAACAAAACAGTAACCCCTTCAACACATGATAGATTCATCAGCGATTCGTCATTTCAAGACAAACCCTGGGACTACTTTATCAAAGAAAATATTTATAAGCGTTAAACAAAGAACTGCTTGACACTTACGATGTAAGGTTTCATCACAACTTTGGCAAAAACAGGCCAAAATACAGAGAAACAAGCAAGTGTTTGTGTCAACAGAATATTTAGTAGAACTAAATATTTACATGCATTTGAAATACACTGTAGAAAACGTGTTCAGAGCCAATGATAACTCATTTTCAAGAACCAGTTTGGCTGTTTCCATGGAAACCTTTAGATACCTAGCAAAATGCATTTGATAAAAATTACTCTTCACTAATATCGAAAATATGAAACGTTTGAAATGTCAAAAAAAGTCTGGAATTAGAATAAAACGCATTGGTTCCATCACAGGAGTTCGCGTACCTATCAATTTAACCGAAATTTTCAGTAAATAAAAAAAAATACGTAATACCTATAATAATTGTTATTATTAAAGGTATTACGTATTTTTTTTATTTACTGAAAATTTCGGTTAAATTGATAGGTACGCGAACTCCTGTGGTTCCATGGAAAGGGTTTTTTAATGCTGTTTTAGAGTTCATACACAGTACTTGATCACAATCTCACCTGTCTTTGACTACCATCAAGGTCAGTTCTTATTATGCTTCATGCGCCACGATCTCTTGGCCCTGAGAATCAAAGATTAGAGTACACGTATTTTGTTTCGCAATTGCAAATTCTTTAAATGCCCTTGAACATTTTGGAGTGTAAAAAATATCAGTGGCGAAAGTAAATCATTTCGCATTCTTTATAAAATGAGAATTTTCGAAAAGGATTTGCTTGTTTTTTCCTTTCTATTTCCGTGTCTTTTCTTTTCATAGTTTACGGGTACCTGTTTCATATGTGTTATTGTAGTATTACACTATTTATCGATATTTGGATAACATTCATAAAACAGCAGTCACTTTACATGCAAACACGAGCCTCTCTAAATCGTCATGTCAAAACACGTGCATTTCCTATCGTATTGTATTAGAAGAATAATTTATAAATTTTCCACATATGAACATATTATATCTAACAATTCCAATAGGGGGAAGCTTCAGAATGTAAGAAAAGGTAGAAATTGTCCTAAATTAAAAGATGCATGTATTTAATGTACATCAAATACATGTAGCATTCGTTTTTACCAAAGAAATGAACTTTAACATCGACAAATAGACGACAATACATAAACGTTAACATACTCTGTTTTGTACATTGAGCATTTTTTCAAGACATCATTGGATGGAAACCCCATTTGCAGGTACATACTGCATTACCGGACATTGGACAGAAGGCACGAACGGACTATATGTATTGTATAGATTTTTCGTACTACACATGTTAACTGATGTGCTGTATTGCCAGCCCGTAGATCCCGGGGGGGGGGGCAGTCTGAGTGTAGTATTTTGCTCTAGTAAATTTTCCTTTAGATGCGGATTGCTTCCCCCCCCCCCCCCCACACACACACATCCTCACACACACACACACATTTTGTTGCTATAAGGTCGAGCACTGGCAAATTCTAAGAATTGAACAGTTATTGATGTGTTTTTTTTGCTTGTCAGATTTTTGGGGGGAAGCCCTCCCCCCCCCTTTGAAACCGTTGCTACGGATCTGATTACCTAAGGTTCTTTTTACTGAGTAAATATACCATTGTGGTGGAAGTTTCCGATGTACAGCTATCAGTATATTTTCAGCGTCTGTAAATTAAATTGTTGATCTTGTCCAGACCATCGAAACTTCCCAAAAAGCTAATGTTTGACCGAAGGAGGGAGGGGTTAATCAATAAAAAATAGTGGGAAATATGTATGAGACAATTAAAAGAATCACCAGGTTAGAAAATACATAACTTACATGAAACCTCATGATTATAAGTTTTAATATAAATTATATGTAGGTGAAATCATGACCCTACGGAAGCCGGTAGGTGCCAGATAGAAAAATATTTTATCTGGCGGCCGCCAGATAAATAACTGGCGGCCGCCAGAAACCTATCTGGCGGCCGCCAGAAACTTATCTGGCGGCCGCCAAAAATTTTTTGGCGGCCGCCAAATAATTATCTGGCGGCCGCCAGAAAAATATTTGGCGGCCGCCACATAATTTCTGGCGGCCGCCAGATAATTATTTGGCGGCCGCCAGATAATTTCTGGCGGCCGCCAAATAACTTTATGGCGGCCGCCAGATAAGTTATCTGGCGGCCGCCAGTTATTTATGTGGCGGCCGCCAGATAATTATTTGGCGGCCGCCAGAAAGTTATCTGGCGGCCGCCAGATAAAATATGTTTTCTACCTGGCACCAACCGGCTTCCGTATGACCCTCTAGGTCCAAATGAAATTACATTGTAACTACAGATATTTCAAAATTTCATCGGAGAATACAGAGCAATATCCTTTATCCCGCAGAATACCCGTTCTTCACTTAGATTTATTTACAAGAACCCCTATGTACTTCAGCTTCAAGTTTTCCCAAACCATGTCCTCCTGGGGTTGTGGCTATAAAGGGTTCAATTTTTTAATTAAGGCCACAAGTTGTTTTTTTTTATACGGACCACCTCCTTTAGAGGAACATTCTTTAAAATCTCCGGCCGTCAAATGGATATATTCATGCAATGAAAATAATCTGTGTGACCAAGTTTCGGAAAAAAAATTTCCTGTACCTGTGACCCTTATCACAAAAATGTCTTAAAGATAAAAATATGACAACTCTGTATTATCTTCTTTCATAAAGACATTTATTTGTTTCCTTAATATTATTTACAATGTAATCTAATGTAATGTAGATATATAAGATTTTTTTTATGACCTACTCTCTCTAAGGCACTTATTGGAAATGGGGATATTTTTGTTTTAGTCGTAAGATTTTTGGTGAAAACGGCAGGCTAGTAGAACGCAGGGGGGGGGGGGGGGGGGCTCCCACTTTTTGGACAGTTAAGGGTTTTAAGATGTGTGTGTTTGTTCGTGTTTTTATTTTTTTTTTGCTTGTAAGATTTTTTGAGAGCTCCCCCCCTTTCCACTTTTGAAATCGTTGCTACAGGCCGGAACGGTCACTGAAAACCGTATTGCTCTTCTACAGGATAACCGCCAGTCAAACTCAAAATGATGATCTGGCTTCTTCGTACAATATAAAACGCGTTCTGGGAACCATTATTTCGTAGGAAAACACCGTTTTTCGATCCCTTATTCGTTCCTAGGATGAAAATGAAAATTTCCGAAACCTAATTGCACATCAACAAGACACTTCCAGTCAATATGGTTATTGCATAAAATGTAAGATTATTTTGAGCAGGCACATAGAACGAGTGGGGGTGGGGGGTGGGGGGTGGGCACTACCCCCTCACTTCTTTCTGAGTATAGTTAGTATTTTGCTATAGTAAATTTTCATTAGGTTGCTGGTTGCAACCCCCCCCCCCCCCCAACACATACTTTCTGTTGCAGTGAGGTCGAGCACCGACAAATTCCATGATTTGGACAGTCAAGATTTTTTTAAAAACATTTTTTGGGAGCCCCCCTTTGAAACCGTTACTACAGGCCTGTTGAGAAAGAATAAAGTGTGACAGATAGACGGATACACCATATATAACAATACACCAAAATCTTTTTTAGAAAGTGTGGGTACCATGTTTCTGAATTTAAATTAATGAATATCATATTGTGGCACCACCATTAACCCCATTTGGTGAAAGTATATCAATCTTATAATCTAGACTATGATTCTGTAAATATCTATATGAAGGATATTAGAATAAAAAGCAAGAGTCACGAACTATCAAAATGACTCTGTTTTAAAAATCAACGTGTTTTTGTTCATAGATAGTAGTTTTTAGCTTTTATGGCCGTTTTTCTGTTTTCCTAAATCGATTTTTTTTTTAAAAAGAAAGAATTTGAAATAAGACGATATTTTGATAGATAAACCCAAATAGCACGTCGGTTTTAACGTCAAAGGGCGATAAAATTACAAAGCGATTATTTATGAACATTTGACTTAAAATTTATTATGATTGGGAATCTATCATTTGTTATCTATAATATTCAATACGTAAACTCTTAACTGTATAAATGCGCAAGCCTCGTCCTGTCGAATTCACTTAACTTTTTGATATAAAAGCAAGATCTTGTGTGAATGTTGGAACACAGGTGGAGTTTCAACTTTTCATTTATCGATTTTAATGGGCTAAATATGGTGTGGCTATAATAAGATTTCTTTCATTTCTTTAAGAGACCAATGTGACTCGGATGAGCATTGTGGCATCTCTATATACTAACTGTGGTTCATGACAAAAATATCAGAGTCAGACACATACTTCACAAATATAACCTGGTTTATTATAATTACTAGTATAGAGACAGAAAGAAAATATCAAAAGTAACTGAAATCAACACTGTTTTACTGAGTATCAAATGTTTAAATATAACACCTCAAGTTATCAGTATCATATGACAAACTGGTATAATCATAAAAACTGTTCAAATATAGCTGCATGAACTTTCATTTACTTTTTTTAAAATTACAAATACAATGTTCATGTAAACTGGTACAATATTAGGATGATATTTATAACAACACGTAAATGATGATTACATTGCAATTTTTACTGCATCACTAATACAAACAGCAGGTTGAGTTTGATTCTTACTTATTGATGAAGGATGACCCTATTTCTATCCTGGTGGAAGGTTCTAACTTGCATGATTGTTAGCAATAAATAGCTTCAATTAAACAGCTCAGAAAATCTAGGGCTCATAAAATAGAAGTACTTAGCCCTTGTGACATATACATGTATATTGATCAAAAGAATGAATAAAAGATATATTTGTATTTACAAGATAAATCTATAAAATATTTATACAAATTTTGAGCAACTATTCCACTGGGTACCCTAATTTCACTTTTAAAAATGAAAAATTTTTGTGGCAATAGTTTAAGGAAAACTGTATAAAAAAAAAATCATTCAAATAATATGGGACAATATGTTATTCATTTTATTTCTCAAACACAACCAAGTTTAGCTAAATCATAAAATTGAGTTTGATGATGCAGAAGGAAAAAAAAATTCAAAAAATCCTGCCAACTGTATGCATATGAGGTAATTTTAAATATACATAATCACGTACATTTCTTTACACAAGGATAATTTGTGGATTGTTAAAATTTCCTGAATTGCAATACACTGTATTAATAAAATTGGTTATTTTTTTCATTATTAATAATTAACAATTTAAGAAATCATACAATTTCACTTGTTAAATGTAATTTTAAAAACATTTAAAAATGCAAATTTGTTTGGTTCAGATGGAATAATCAAAATGTGTGAACAAACTCCAGTGTGCAGATATTGTAAAAGTTTCCAACTGGTGTCAAAACATATAAAATCACTCCGTGTAAGAAATATATCTATCTAATGTGTTGTTTTATCTTAAAATAAAGACAATCACTAAGTATTTTATTTTTTACTTCATATTTTATATGTTTTTTTAATTTCCTGGTTATGCACAATATTTGTCATTTGATTGCATTTTCAAGTGTTAAAAAATAGTTTGGGAAGTAAATGAAATAAAAAGCTTCATATCACAATGAAGCGTAACACAACACAATAGAATTCACAACAGTGATTTGGTCCCACATTTTGATTGCATCAAAAGACAATGTTGAAAAAATAGAATCTATAAAAAATTCATCTGACTTGGTACTTCATTAAAGTCTGGATTTCTTCTTCTGCCTTAATGTCCTGCAATGGTAATAAACTAAAAATAATTTATGAAATTATTACAGAAGAGTCTCTGGAACTTCTTTGAAAAGGTTCACAACATGTTTGTTTACATGACTTTATTAGATGTATACCTGATAATTCTGTTAATACCATTTATGAAAATATATTTATCAAAGCACTTACAAGTTATCAAGAAAATCATACAATTATTGCATTTAATATCGAAATGTGAAAGAAATATTGAATTGATAATTTAGAACCAGATTAATCTGATTCCACCTCTTTTATGTGAAATTCAAAAGAATGTTGGTTTTAACATATATACATACATAACTGCAATCAATATCTTTTGCTATCACACAACAATTATTCATGATTTAAACAAAATTCATGATAAACCTTACGTAGAGTGCATGTTGCATGTTGAACTATTAGGAAATATGAAGTGTATACAATAGCAGAACAATATTTACACATTTACATCATACAAATAGACCAATTTCTATGTTACCAGGTAATATGATATTCTCTTAAAATTATGTCAATTTTTGGGGGCACTTTTTTGTTCATTTTCAATATCACAGTATAAGGCATAAAAATACATGAATTAAACAGAAAGAAAGAACAAAAGAAATATTTGAAGACCAAAAGTACTGAAAATCACTTATTATTCACAAATACTTTATTTTAGTGTAATTATGTGAGACTGTCTGCTTGCAAATTTTTTATTCTAGTGTTACATTTGTATTTATTAAAGATTATAAACAAAATAACCAAAAATTCATGAAAATTTTGTCTTGCTTATAAATATCAGATAAATGTCTTTCAAAATAAGGTTTCACAAAAAATTAAGTGATTTACAGTATGCCTTTTTGTATATCTTTTCTTACTTACATCTTGACTGACTGAAGGAATTGCTGCTGCTTTGTCGAGCCATTCTGTCATTTCCTTATATTTTGACATCTGATAATAGCACTGAAATGATGCATCATCACATAAGAGCAAAATATAAGTCATCTACTGGAATATACTGTGCTGAATTTAATACCTGTCAACAGCCCTTAAAACTAGAGATAAATCTGGGTCATTAGAAATTGTTTTGAAAAAAAAACACCATCCAATAAACAAAACAAATAACAATGATCACAAAATTAATTGTCCACCTTCTATCATGGATGTAAAGAATATTTGGTCATAATTTGATGTAACGAAGATATTCTTTTTTTTTCATGCAAAATTTCCTGACCAGTCCGACTCGTAGATCATTAATTCAGAAAATGTCAAATCTTAATTTTAATTTTGTTCACGGATTTGAAGTATAAATTACTTGCTAAAATGAATAACATAATAAATATTATGTTTTTACCTTTCCAATATACAGAAGGTTTTCTTTCCATTTACCAGGGTTAAGACGATCTGCCTGAAAGGAGAAAGACAAGTGTACTTTACAAAGGGAGAAAACTCCTACAATCATCATCTTGTTTAAATTTTCTTATCACCTGATTTTCTTTTTGTTAATAAACATATACAAGTAGTTTTCTACAGATAAAAGAATTTGTCTTCATTTTATTTTTATACGGTTTTCTAAAAAACTGTTATTATGTAGATTCTCAACAGAATTTGTCTTGCTTGTTTATGGAGACATGTGGTTATTACCTCCAGGAAGTGTGTGAGTGCTTCCTCTGCTGTAGAGGTTGGGGGTGTGGCAAAAAGAGTGGCTGCTGCCTTTCTCTCTATCCATGAAAGCATGTAAACCTAAAAGAAATATCAAATGTTTTAATTTTTTTTTTTGATAATATGGAAAAAAAATTCATACACAATACACTGCATATATATTAGAGGAAGGGTGGGGCTGGGGTGGAGGTTATTAAACAATGTTTTTGATTTGAATGATATACTCCAGTGTTACCTAGTATCTATCAAAATAAATTCTATGAAAAATATGCAATGTCATAATAAAAAGGTGACTGAATTTGAATAAAGGACAATGACAACTTTGTGTGGTTACACTTTAAAGGAAAAACAAGATGTGTTTGTGAAACACTGATGCCCCCGTATGGCAGCTTATGGCGAAGGTTAAAGTTTCTTCAAATGCAAGTCAAAATCCAGGCCAAAAGATAAGAAATGTTGATACCCAAAGAAAGGTCTTGTCTCGAGGAATACACCTGTGAAATTTGAAAGACCTAGATACAACTGTTCAGAAGTTATGGCGAAGGTTAAAGTTTTTTAAATAAAAGTCAAACGTCAAGGTCAAGGTCAAAGTGGTTGGTATCCAAAGGAAGATCTTGTCACAAGGATTACATATGTGAAGTATGAAAGCCCTAGCACCAACCATTTAAAAGTTATGGCCAAGGTTAAAGTTTTTCAAAAGTAGGTCAAACTCCTAGGTCAAGGTCAAAGGGTCAAAGTGGTTGGTACCCAAAGGAAGGTCTTGTCACAAGGATTACATATGTGAAGTATGAAAGCCCTAGCATCAACCATTCAAAAGTTATGGCCAAGGTTAAAGTTTTTCAAAAGTAGGTCAAACTCCTAGGTCAAGGTCAAAAGGTCAAAGTGGTGGTTGATATCCAAAGGAAGGTCTTGTCACAAGGATTACATATGTGAAGTATGAAAGCCCTAGCTCCAACCATTCAAAAGTTATGGCCAAGGTTCAAGTTTTTCAAAAGTAGGTCAAACTCCTAGGTCAAGGTCAAAGGTCAAAGTGGTTGATATCCAGAGGAAGGTCTTGTCACAACGAATACACATGTGAAGTTTGAAACCCTAAGCACCAACTGTTCAAAAGTTATGGCCAAGGTTAAAGTTTTTCAAAAGTAGGTCAAACTCCAAGGTCAAGGTCAAAAGGTCAAAGTTGTTGGTATCCAAAGGAAAGCCTTGTCACAAGGAATACACATGTGAAGTTTGAAACCCCAAGCACCAACTGTTCAGAAGTTATGGGCAAGGTTAAAGTCTCATAAAATTTTGCAAAAGTAGGTCAAACTCCAAGGTCAAGGTCAAAAGGTCAAATATGATGGTACCCAAAGAAAGGTCTTGTCACAAGGAATACACATGTGAAATATGAAAGTCATAGCTCCAACCAATCAAAAGTTATGGGCAAGGTTAAAGTTGACAACAGACAGACAGACAAACAGACAAACGGACACACAGACAAACGGACAAACGGACAAACAGACAAACAGATAAACAGACAAACAGACAGACAGGACAAAAACAATATACCCCCGGGATCTTTCGATCCGGGGGCATAAAAAAAGCAGGGAAAATCATGCTTGTTAACTTTTGATAAGACAATGGCCAGTCTGGCTAAATTTATGAGAGTGTCTATTTCTGATCAAGTATGAAAGTCCTTGGCAAACAATGCCACTGACATCTGCATCTCTTACCCCATAACACCACCTGCCCAACAAATGATGATTAGAAGGGTCTGATGGATTAAGTTGTATTGCACGCTCTATATGTTCCTGCAAAAGATAAATTTGATGATCCAGGCAATATGACTGCATATGCTAATCACTAACAACCACTTCTTTATTATACATGTATACTTAAATTCATGCTTAAATATTTGATATTGTCAGTATACATTAATATTACCTTAAATATATAACCATTCTTAATCTTCTCCTGTGTGGATTCATAGTCACCAATACTTCCTAATGTTATGGCAAACCTGCAAAAGTTTATCATTCATGATATCATTATAATTTTGATCTTATGTTTTAGAACAGAGGTGAAAATATTTGTAACAACACATAACTCTGAATGTAAAGTCATGCTACGTTTTCTCTACAAGTAACCAAATCAAATTTTTAACAAAAATCAAATCAAAAAATAAACCAAAAATGAGCCTAATATATCACTGAGATCTTGGATATAATGTGGAAGTAAACATCTAAAACTACACACTTTATATACTGAAACGCAAAAGAAACGCAACATGCTATTTTAGGGGGAAATATATATAGGATATAATTTTGAATCTAAAAAGTAAGGACATCTTCAACTTTGTAAATATTGGTAATTTAACAGTTGAATGATTTTCATACCATTACCGGAAGTTAAGTTTGAGTCCGCTTAACAGAAATCAAAAATTGCATGTTTAACAAAACATTTGGCAATAATATAGGGTTTTAAGGATTTGTATCTGTTCATCATAAGTAATGCAGCAATGTTCCGAAAAATAAATTCTCCTTTCTTTTCCAAAAGCGATGCCAAGGCTTCCTAAAAATGACTTAAGTATGCATTTCCATTGCTCTAGCTGGAAAATCTCAAAATAAAGGTGACTGAGAGTTGCAGATGCAAATATGCACCACATCACGCCTCAACAGGCCTGTTGAGGCATGAATGACAGTCCTTGGACCGGAAGTCCAAGGGTTACTACACTGCGCTTAGCTAGAGAAAATTCGACCTCATCATCTGAAAAACAGGCATTTAAAAATGGCAAAGAATATTTCTTTCGCTCAGATCTCGATATTGATGAACCTACTGCATTGTAGAAATCAAGCTGCAACTGTTGTACATGGCAGTCTTGCACGCTGTAATTGAATGGCTGGGGTGGTGGGTGTTTTAACATTCATGTGTTACTTTCTAAAGTTAAAAGATAATAATTTAGCATTTTTATCAAATCTCTGATGTTTTTAAATCGAGTTTTACCTTACTGTATTCATTTTTGAAAATCATTAGATCAAAAATTCAAATATTTGTAGATTACTGCTTGTTGCGTTTCTTTTGCGTTTCTGTATATATATATATAAAATCGCCATCCATTGTGTGATTATACTGCACTCATAGAAGAATTCAATCACAAGTCAACAAAGGCTCAAAGTAAAAATTAAAGCCTAGTACATGGTGTACTGATATATTCAATCAGTCTCTCACTCCCTTACATTGAAACCCTCTCATTCCTACTCAATCCCTGTATTGTCATTGCTTCCTTTTTGCTGCCGTCTTTGCATTCTTGGCCCTTCATGTTTTCATTCTTTCACCATGAGGGCAATGAAGCAAAGGACTTTGGGAGGTAGAGTGGCCTTATAAGCACACCATCATATAGTCAGTGACTATATAGTCAGTGACTATATATCCAACTCTCATCTACAGAATTTATATTCAATTACCATTTATGGGCACTAGCACATTTCTCATCCATGGCCACTGCTTTTTGAGACAGGTCTTTGGAGGCATACACTAACTGTTTCTTCTTATCCGGATTCCCCCTGCTTCCCTCAATCTGTGCAACTTGGTATGTACTCTTGGCTAATCTCCAACAATACTCTACATTGTCAACAAACTACAAAACAATAATATGCATACAAAAATACTGAAGATAATATTCAGATATGTCACAAAATTATTATTATAAATACATTTTTCTTAAACTGTCAACCTTACATAATGGCATGCATGCAAACTACTGATATGTCTATACTTTAAGATACACTTAAAATGATAAAAAAAAAATCTAGTAACAAAACATTTAGATTTTCAGTTAACTTTAATGTTAAGAACAGGTCTTATGTGCTCAAGGCACAGAGGAGTAAGTAAGTAAGTAAATAAAGAACATGTTTATTCTAATACCCTCTCTTTGTTATTTTGTAGCATTTCATAAGCTCTTAATTTATCTTCATCAGTTCCATCAAAAAGTTTGTCAACTTCCTTGAAGAAAGTATCTGTGTCATCCTTCCTTTCCTCCTGTTGCTCTTCCCAGCCAATTCTTGTGTTCATTTGTGTATGGATTTCTGTCTGAAGGTCATGAAAGTTGTGGAACTCATAATCTGACCTTTATAAATAGAATTCATAATGATAATTTTTATCTCTGAAACTTTGCTTTGCAAATAATGCTCATTAAAGAATTTTTACAGTTTTAATTTGGTGTTGTCCCAATCACTGGTACTGGAGTTTTCATATGTCCATTTTTATGCCCCCGGATCGAAAGA
This sequence comes from Saccostrea echinata, assembly GCF_033153115.1. Classification (NCBI taxonomy): domain Eukaryota; kingdom Metazoa; phylum Mollusca; class Bivalvia; order Ostreida; family Ostreidae; genus Saccostrea; species Saccostrea echinata. Next base: position 42,509,689 of record NW_026889758.1, read on the forward strand.
TCCCGGGGGTATATTGTTTTTGTCCTGTCTGTCTGTTTGTCTGTTTATCTGTTTGTCTGTTTATCTGTTTGTCTGTCTGTCTGTTGTCAACTTTAACCTTGCCCATAACTTTTGATTGGTTGGAGCTATGACTTTCATATTTCACATGTGTATTCCTTGTGACAAGACCTTTCTTTGGGTACCATCATATTTGACCTTTTGACCTTGGAGTTTGACCCACATTTGCAAAATTTTATGAGACTTTAACCTTGCCCATAACTTCTGAACAGTTGGTGCTTGGGGTTTCAAACTTCACATGTGTGTTCTTTGTGACAAGGCCTTCCTTTGGATACCAACAATTTTGAGCTTTTGACCTTGACCTTGGAGTTTGACCTACTTTTGAAAAACTTTAACCTTGGCCATAACTTTTGAACAGTTGGTGCTTGGGGTTTCAAACTTCACATGTGTATTCCTTGTGACAAGGCCTTCCTCTGGATATCAACCTCTTTGACCCTTTGACCTTGACCTAGGAGTTTGACCTACTTTTGAAAAACATTAACCTTGGCCATAACTTTTGAACGGTGAGAGCTAGGGCTTTCATACTTCACATATATAATCCTTGTGACAAGACCTTCATTTGGATAACAACCACTTTGACCTTTTGACCTTGACCTAGGAGTTTGACCTACATTTGAAAAACTTTAACCTTGGCCATAACTTTTGAATGGTTGATGCTAGGGCTTTCATACTTCACATATGTAATCCTTGTGACATCACCTTCCTTTGGATACCAACCTCTTTGACCCTTTGACCTTGACATAGGAGTTTGACCTACTTTTGAAAAACTTTAACCTTGGCCATAATTTTTGAATGGTTGGTGCTAGGGTTTTCAAACTTCACATATGTAATTCTTGTGACAAGACCTTCCTTTGGGTACCAACCACTTTGACCCTTTGACCTTGACCTAGGAGTTTGACCTACTTTCGAAAAACTTGAACCTTGGCCATAACTTTTGAATGGTTGGTGCTAGGGCTTTCATACTTTACAACTGTAATCCTTGTGACAAGACCTTTCTTTGGATACCAACAACTTTGACCTTGACCTTGATGTTTTACTTACTTTTAAAAAACTTTAACCTTCGCTAGGGCTTTCAAATTAAACATTTTTTATCTTTTGGCCTGGATTTTGACTTGCATTTGAGAAACTTTAACCTTCGCCATAAGCTGCCATATAGGGGCATCAGTGTTTCACAAACACATCTTGTTATTTTTAATTTTGGAAAAAGTAATTTTGGTAAGGCTAAATATGAGGATAATAAGCAATTATTGAGCTGTATGTAATTCTTCTTTAATACTGATGCAGTGAATGAGATCTGACGACAAAATTCATGACAGGTTTTAGTATTAGACCTACTAAAACATTATAAATCATTACAAGTGTTCACTCTTTTCAGTATTTGGGTGAAGAGGAAATTCGAAATGAAATGTATACCCTCCATAAGCATCCTCATATGCATCATCGTCTGTCTCTCCACTGCTTGAAGTGGTGCCATAAAATGCAGGGCTCTTCCTTTTACGTTTGACAACCTTCTCCTTCAATTCCTCAACCTCTTTCCGAAGACTGGAGATAGATTCAGAAATAAGTCGTAACTCTCTATCAACATTCGTTGTAAATCGAAAATAAATCAGTGACCCTCCGACTCCTATAACTATCCCCGCTCCCAGCCCCCCAAGAAACAAAGAATTATGTCTGAGAAACGTTGACATCCTAAAACTGGCTAGATCTTGCGAAAGACTACGACATGAGTAGGAGGAGTGATCACTGTGATGAAGGCTTCGAGATGTAAACACTCGTACCGGAAATGAACTCTGATGCATAAAGGGAGTTCACTCTAGCATGACATCAATGAAAACACATTGTCTGAAGTGATACCAGATACTTTGATTGTGGTGATATCATTCATTATAGATACATGGAAAAGTTTAAGTGGGGTTTTCATTGTCATCACCAATAATATCGAGTGAAAACTATGATACTTAAAGAACTACTGTTGGAGATTCAGACGTAAACACTCGCAAGGGAAGTGCGTTAAGGGAGGTTACTCTTTTGTAAACACGGAGGGTGACAACTGAGGAGGGAGGCATTTATAACGTTTTCTCTGCGTTAAGCATCAATACAAAAACCAAGGGGAAAATGCCTTTTGTTTTGATTAGTACACAGATAAGACTGGTAATAGCTTTTGCAGTTATTTCTTGTGGAATCTTATCATAAAAAAAAAAAAAATTAAAAAATTTTTGAACTGCTCTTTTTTTTCAAGATGCTGACAAGAATATATTCATGGCAACAATTTCTCTTTACTACCTGATACAACTGAACCATTCGTTTAGGATTAAATTAGTTTTACTTCATTACAATGTTTATGGGAGAAATAAGTTTATAATTATTATATTTATACCCCCACTCCGAAGGAGAGGGGGGTATACTGTTTTACCCTTGTGTGTCTGTCTGTGTGTCCGTGTGTCTCTCCGTAACAAATTTTTGTCGCAGTTTTCTCAGCAACTACTCATCACAGATGATTGAAATTTTAGCACAATCTTTTTTTAGGCATGCCATATGGTGGGATTCATTTTTGTTTGAATCCAATATCAACTTCCTGTTTATCTGTGCGTCGTCTGTTCATAAAAAATTTCATTGCAGTTTTCTCAGCAACTACTCATCAGAGATGCTTGAATGGTGGGATTCATTTCTGTACGAATTTGATGTCAGCATGAGAGTGTATATTCACATCACAGTGGGGGTATTACTAGTGAGCATTCGCTCACAGACTTCTTGTTCTTTATGTTTATTGTTATTTCTAAGGACATATTCTATGATTCCTTATTTGTAAGAATTTTACTGTCAGGAAACTGGTCCAACAGTTTGTGGAGATGAATGGAGTGACCCAGATTTGATGGAATATCTTGGAGCCAGATTGACAAAAGCCTTAGGAAATAACTTGTAAGATATACTGTAGTTTATTATATTACATAAGGCACAGTATAAGTTTTCTGTGCATATTTCTGATTAATGGATTTTTGTTTACAGTAAAGAATACATTTCTGTAGACCCAGTGAGGATTATACTGGACAAGTTAGAGAAGAGGGGATACAAAGTAATAGCCATGACTGGTCTTGGTCAGACATGTATATGGACACTCCAAAAGGATTCACAAGATTCTTAGGATTGTGTTATGAAATATGCTTGACAAAATATATTTTTTGTATTAGTGAAAATGTTGTGAAAACAATTCATATTGTGCAGGATAGACATGTCTATAAATTTTCACATATCTACATTCCATAAATGCTTGCATGGATAATGCAGTGTTTAACAATAAATAATACAAACTTGATTATACCGGTTTATATGTTACATAGCCTGATGCATTATGAAATTGTGTCAGATATATGATACAAAAAAAGGCTATTTCTAAAAATTGTCTTTTTACTCCCCTACCACCCCATATTAAATTGAAAGGCCATGTCTTCATCTTTAAATCCCAGAATCTATAGAATAAATGTAAGAATGAAAGTTCAAATAGTTCTCTTTAATTGTTTTTTATATATAAAATTGTTAACATCCTCACTGTCTGGAAACTTGATTTTGAAATTAAAACCAGGAGGCTAGCTTCCTTTTCTGGCCAACTTAATATCTCTATAGATCTGCAGCAATTGTGGGACCAAAAGGTTGAATGGTACTCTTTGTGTCCTTAACATTAGTACAGAGATTCAGACCTACACGTCGTTCTACTTACATACAGGATATTTATACTATTCATTTTACGGTATATTGGCTTAATCCAATAAACCGGGATGATAATACGTGTATATTTACAAGGCTTGCTGAGCAAATTTACAAGTTGGTCCGTGTAGTACAAAATCACACAATTATAGAGGCTCTATTTATATCTGCAGATAACATATTTCAAAACATTTTCTACTACCATGGTATTCTCTTCATATCATTAAGTTTTGATTGAAATTTTTTTCTTTTAATATGCTGTGTCATTCTATGATGTCACTATCAAACAAAGTGAAACAAAAAGGTAAATTTTCCAGATGCTTTTTGAATGAGGCATACAAAATGAAAGCTAGTCACTATACATCTATCACATCACAACTTTGTAGACAGGAGATGCTGACTAAAAATATTGCACTGAAAGTATTTCTACAGAATTTTTGGTACATGTACAATAAAATCTTGGTTGGTAGGGAGTTACTTCACATAAAAAAGTAAGAAAATATATAAGAAATACTTCATATTCTACCATTATTCACAGGAAGTTGATAAATTGAGTGGATTGTGCACATGTGTAAGTAAGTTTGACTATGGTACATGTGTATGAAAAGTTTAAACTTTATACTGTTGACAATTTTTTCTGCCTGGGATTAATTTACACTATGTACATGCGGTCAAAAATTTTGTGCAGAAATTTGTTCATATAAAGCATACTTAAAGTGTGGTCAAGACATAAAATGGCAATTCAAGAAATCTGCGAAATCTTCACCAGTGGAATAAACCAATATTGTGATTCTGCAGAATTATGACCCCATGGAAACAAGATGCCCACATACCACAATGCTCACCTGAAATACTTTAGCCCTGCTGTTTTTCCACAGATTTTTATACTCTCTTGAAAAATTGTGACCTCATATTATGGTCCAACCATAACTTTTAGACTAAGGGGTCTTTGAATTCACACATCATGGGGATGCTTCAACATCAATATGACTAACATGACTTTGCAGTTATGAAGAAGAAAATTTGCTCCTGAATTTAGCCAACTCTAATCCGGGGTCAATAATTTAAAAAAAAAAATGAAAACACAATATGGGAATGTTTGCAAATTCATGGCTCTGTTGTGTTTCTTTACAAGACTTAAACAAAAATTTCTTATATTGTTCTATGTGAAAATTTGATACCCTGTTGTGGCCCCACGCTACCCCCAGGGGCCCTGAGTTGAACACTTTAAATCTACACTACATCTGGCATCAGGAAGCCTTAAAAATTTACATAAGTTTCATGTTTTCTGGTTTGGTGGTTCTTGAGAAGAAGATTTTGAAAGATTTTCCTATATATTTCGATGTAAAACTTTCATCCCACCCTACCCCAGGGTCCATGATTTGAATAATTTACAATCTACATTATGTCTGGAAGCTTTCACATAAATTTCATCTTTTCTAGTCCAGTGCTTCTAGAGAAGATTTTAAGATTTTTTTTTTATATATTTTAAAGCAAAACTTTGATCCTTAATTGTACTGGCCCGACCTTACCCACAGGAATCATGATTTGAACAATTTAAAATCTACCCTTCCTCAGGAAGCTTGCACATAAGTTAACCTTTTCTGGCCAGGTGGTTCTTGAGAAAAAAATTTTTAAAAAGATTTTTCTTACATAATTCAATGTAAAACTTTCATCATCTCTGACCTTATCCCCAGAAATCATGATTTGAACCATTTAGAATCTACATTTATACATAAGTTTAACCTTTCCTGGTCAAGTGGTTACTGAGAAGATTTTAAGATTTTTCTTATATATTTCAATGTAAAACTTTCATCCCCATATTGTGAGCCCACCCTAACCCTGGGGGTCATGATTTGAGCAATTTAGAAACTGTGCTTCCTCAGGAAGCTTCCACAAAAGTTTCGCCTTTTCTGCCCTGTGGTTCTTGAGATGATTATTAAGAATTTTCTTATTTCAATGTTAAATTTTCATTCCCGACCTCATCCCCTGGAATCATGAATCTTCACCTCCATATAGGTTTCACCTTTTCTGGCCAAGTGGTTACCAAGAAGATTTTTAAATATTTTTCTTATTTATTTCAAAGTAAAACTTTCATCCCCATATTGTGGTCCCACCTTATCCCTGGGGGGTCATGATTTGAACAATTTAGAATCTACACTTTCTCAGGATAATAGTGTTGATTCAAGTTTGTTCAGAACATGATCCAAGGGGGTGGGGGTGGGGAGGAGGGGACCTCAATGGGGATTTTTTTTTTTTTTTTTTTACATAGGAATATACATAGGGAAAATCATTAAAAATCTTCCTCTCAAGATCAAAGCCATGATTGGTACAGTAAAACTCGTTTAGTACGAACACTGATATAGCGAATTTATGGATATAGCGAAGTTTTTTTGCAATCCCCAGTAAATTGCTTAACAATTCCTTGTAAAATTTTACGAACTCAGATATAATTAATTTACGGCTATAGCGAACTGATTTTGTTTCCCCTAGAAGTTAAATATAACAAAATTGACATCTTTTATAGCGAATTTTAAAAGATATTAATTTTTAAAATATTGAACTGATAATAATTTTTTAAGTATAAATATTTAAAACTCAATACGCGAGTTTCGAGATTGTAACTCTCCAACGATAGAGGCGCAAAAAGTATCCATATCAGCATGGAAGTGGGACAGGTTGTTAATGTATACAAATGTGCATAAATAAATGAACGATGGCTATGGCTTTTAAAATTCATTTCATGTTATAGAAAGGTGATAATGCTAAGAAATGATCATTTTGATGGTTTTATAAAGCCCTACTATACATATTTACAAAATTTACTATCATTTAGAATACTAGAAAACGAAAGAACCGTCATAGTCTTTTTAAGAAAATAATTCTTTGATCGTATACAAACCTTTTCTAAAAGGTTATTGGGCTCTTTGAAGTTACAAGAGTCATTCAGAATGCCGACGGACAATGATCAGATGTGTGTGTATTTATTAGAGATCCATATCTCTTCCCTCGTTTGATATTCTCATCCACTGATATTTTCTTTTGTTCCGATTTTTAATTTCTTTTGTTCCGAGTTTTTGTTCGCAGAAAAAATTGAAGCCTTAACTTTAATTCAGTTATTTTCGAGTTGAAGATTGCATCCCGACAACAGTTACGATGGTATATCGATGATGTAATGTATCACATATATAAATAACTGTCCCACCTACTTGCTTACGAGGGCACAAAAATCCCCTCCGTAACGAAAGAGCGCACCAAGGGAGATAATCTCGAAACTTGTGTATTCATTCTAAAACTTTTGAACTCCAAGATAATTTTTTTAAAATAAATTTTAAACGTCCCTAAATACATTTGGTAGTCATGTTTGAAGGAAAAAATTGATATAACAAATTCGCTATGCATACTTTAACAAATTCGTTATACGGATATAACGAATTACGGATATAGCGAAGTAAATTCGCAGGTCCCCAGAACTTTGCTATAACCGAGTTTTGCTTTAATATTGATATGATGCATTCAAAGGTAGTGTAGATTCAAATTTGTTTAAATCATGACCCCTGGGGGTATGTTGGGGCCACAACGGGGGGTCAAAGTTTTACATAGGAATATATAGAAAAAATCTTAAAATCTTCTTCCCAAGAACAACAAAGCCATGATTAGTCATACTGATATGGAAGCATTCTCAGATTCAAGTTTGTTCAAATCATGACCCCCAGGGTAGGATGGCACACATCTTTTAAAATCTTCTTCTCAAGAATATCAAAACCATGATTAGTCAATATGAATAACGAAGCATCCTCAGATAGTATAGATTCAACTGAAGTTTGTTCAAAATGACACCTGAGGGTAGGGCGGAGCCATATTGACCCAGGTGAGCATTGTAGCCCATGGGCCTCTTGTTGTCGATGAAGTGCTCATTTTTTGAAGGGCAGGCCTACTCTAGAAAAAGTTTAGTAACTTTGAAAGGTTTTAAACAAAGATTATTTTAGCAAGTTTGAGCTTAGAGCATGGAAGTAGCAAGTGTGGCCTGCTGTCTCTCATGCCAATCTGCAAGTTACAGCTCTTTATACATGTACTGACAATGAGAACAATAAGAACAGTTGAAGTATTGGCTAGGTGGAAAAGAGGGAATTACTAAGACAAAGCTCATAACATCTGGATAAAGATACAAAAAAAATTTATAAAGATACATAACCCTGATTTACCAAACTAGATAGGAATAAGAAGTACCGCATAACAGGTTACCGTATTTTCACAATAGTCCAATTTTCACTTTCTTTGTGAGCAATTATAGATTGCAAAAAAAGGACTCACTGATAAGAAGTGTATGGATTACATAGGCAACTTAAACCATGGTAAGAATCGCAAAAATGGGACACTGCAAATTAAAAATAACTGTTTTGGGATCTTTTTTGTCAAATTTGTAATGCACAGAAAAAAACCTTATACAAGATTTTCCCAAACTGTATTTAGCACATATTGCTTTAGACAATAACGACTTTAAATACATTTCACTTATTAGCTAAAACTAAAACTTTTCATTTCGTCTTTCAGGAACAGTTAACAATAACTGCAAAGCCATTTTTTGCAATTTGTTTATATTAGGGAGAGGGACTAGAGAATTTACTGAACTTAATTTCTGAGGTCATAAGCTTGAATCAAAGGGATATGTCAGTTTTGTTGGTTTGGATGAGAGAATGATATGAATGAATGGAATATAGTTGTGATAAACCCAGAATACTGCAAACTTTGGACATCAATGTCTTGGTGCAGACCATCGAACAGCGGCAGCCCTTGGTAATCCCCCTCAGCAGATGGTGGACATCAGTGTCTCTGGACAGTTGACCGACAGTTGGCCCTCCTCTTTGACAACAGCAGACATCATTGTCTCAATGCGTTTTTTTAGGAGGCCCTCGAAAACCTACCTCGGGATACATCTAAAAATGTTTCTTTTGCTTCAAACTCTACTTACGAAGTGATCTTTTCCAGTTCTTTTTCTTGAAAATGAAGTTACTGCATTTTTTTTCAGCCTAAAATGCTTTCCTTCCTAATATCCAACACAAAAAACTAGAACGCAGTCCCTATATGGGCATCTGATTACTGTTCAATCAAAGTGTTCTGGCCTTTTTGTCAATCCTTTAAATAAAAGGAAACTTTTCCTGCCATTGTAGTTTTTGTAATTCCATAAGATCAGCTATTATACAAGAGATAAGAGGTTAGAATAATTTGTGATTCTATTCTTTGCAATTTTAAATTCACTGAAAAATAACAAAAATTGGACAACTGAAGAAATCACTTCTTATATCATGGTCTTTATTGTTCACTTGTGGATTACTCTCCTTTGAGCATCTTTTTTAAAACTCTGGCCTTTTCCAATAATAGTATATTTAGCATCTAAGGAAAGCATCTCAAACTCAACACATCTTAATTTTTCACTATTTATATATTAAACATGCATAACATGATAGGCCACATAATTGCAAACATTAAGTAATTTTCTTTTTTGGATACTTATAACTATACTATATTTATACAATCATGTAACGTAAATATTCAAATATCCAGAGAATGAAAACTTTTCATTCATGTATATTTCAGAATTGTTGTGTCATCATATTCTGCATATTTTACACCAATGACTTATGTATCAATACACATGAAAACAAGAAATAAAATTATCAGCTTCTTAAATTAACATATAAACAACCATTATATATGATAAATAGGGGAACCTGTACCAATGATACAATTCACCTAATTTGGATACCTCATAATCATTAAATCAAAGTTTTTAAAATACCATACTACATGTACATCAATTACAATTTCACAGTTGATTGAAACATATGATTAAGAGAGTGGACATGAAGCGAGTTAAATCTCTTTAACCTTCATTAACCCAAGTAACATGCATTTCTACCATCTTTTTACTCTACTGTGAGAATGAATCCCCCCCCCCCCCCCAGCAGTAAAAGCAGTTAAGCCAATCATGTCTTCAGCATAGCTGAGATGCATTTTACAAGTTGAAAAACACATATAAGTATTGCTTACATGAATACCATTACATGTACAAGTACTATATAGCAGGTCCTACCATGTTCAGCTAAATTATTGCACTCTTTGGTAATATTTATATGGCACTAAAGAACTTTACTCTGTAATGACCAATATCTGCCCCCAAAAATCAAACTTTGATGTAAAAATCTATAATTATGTTCTAAATCAGAAGGATATCAGTAGACTTGGAAGCATTACCAGTTTTCATCAGCCATGACACCAATGTTAGAGATGTCATTAACAAGATTAAAAAAATTCAAAATTTCAATGATTTTGAGGGAATTTTGAGTCATCGAGCATACGTCTTGATCTTTTAATACAATGTGTAGAATTATAAATCAATGAAATACATCAATATTGTTCCGGGGCAAGCTTACACTCGTCACAGAAACAAGAACTGCTGCTGATCTACTTCCAATTATATTTTTTATATTTATATTTTTTATAATTATATTTTTTGTTAATTCAGATTTTACAAATACAATTTTGTACATTTCTAGAGATCTTCAAAATCTAATTGGTTTTTATGGAGGCAAAAATATGCTTTCATCGTATATAGTTCTTTATAGTCTCTTGTGATGTGCCATTACCAAGTTAGCAAAGGCTCCGATTTGATGATTTTTGACTAAAGGTGTATTGGAATTATCAAAATATGTGAACAACAGAATATATATATCCTTGTATATGATATCTAAATTTGTTTCCTACCACTCATCTTTGCTTAGTGATTCAGATACTACTGGTAATAAATAAGGAACCAATCAAAGAAAACTTATAAATACTTATGTTTCTTCCCTGACACTGCTTCCTCATTTTACTGGAATGAAAACAGCTTCTACATCTGCAGATCCAAAAGATAAAAGAGCCAACATTCACTTTGTGCATAAAACAACCCTGACAATATGACTATCAATCAGTCATCATCCTATATCCAATCATTGAACTTCAATACAAAGCATAGTCTTCATGCTTTCGATGCCTCTAAACTATTTCCTTCCTGGAGTAAGTAGACTTACTGCAGAAAAGGAGCTTGTAAAATTGCAGTTTTTGAATTTTATAGAAATTGCATATAGGCCTATTGGAGTGCTCTGAAGTGTTGCCTGAAATTCATGAGAAGGCTACAATGACACAATCTATGAAATTATAAAACAGAGACTAGGAAGAAAATTCTATCACATCTGTCATAAATGTGGTCATCGTTGGGACCAAAATAATAATTTAAGTATTGGTTAGTAAAACTGAGCAGTCTTTCATAAAGTCAAATAATATCCATTGCAGACCTTGATCTTTAAATCTTGAAAGTGTGATTAATACATTATACAAGTAACATAATGAAATAATGAACCTAAACCTGTATTTTGTAGATGCAAATTTAACAGGAAAGGAGAAAATTTATGGCTATAGACAAGGAATATAACCCGGGACTCCTGCATCACTAATTAGGGGCTAATCACTGAACTATCCAGGCCAATATCCACAGTCCATATAATCCAATCCCTACATTTCTCCCTCCTTGTCTTTGCCCTTGAAGACACTTAACCCAGATTCTTTGACCCCTGGCAGGACTTGCACCTGAAAGTTCAGGGATCTGGAATCGAACCTGGGGATCCTCGCATTACTAGTAAGGTGTTCAAACCACTAATCTATCAAGCTATTCACGGTCCATATAGCCCAAACCAGTTCATAAGGTTTGCAGTCATGTAACATCTAGCTAGAATGCACACATCTTATATACAAAATCTAAAAATTTACAATACATTTTATGATACAAATTCAGGGAACACAAATAGTGATAATTCAGAAGATCAGTAATAGTATCCTGTATAATTGCAATCATTAGTTTTTAAGCCTTGAGACCTGGTGAGTGGATTGTAGGACCATTTACTGGAACAGTAATCAGCTCAACATTCAATTAATTTTCAGAGCTGTTTCAAGATAATTGTAATTCAGTTTCATTTAATAACAAAGTTTAGAATAAATGAAATGCACAAGCTCACTGATACTTTATGCAAAATAGAGGTTAAAAAAAGATTTTAAAAAACCATGCAACCAACAAAATGAAACAAAACAATCACAGTGCTATAGAATAAACAAGCATGGTTTGTGAGTTAACAAAATTCTTTAATAATTAAACTCTAGCTCACTTATTTACATTGGTGTGTGGTTATTAATAAATTAAATGAATCCTTAACTGATTTATACTTAATAGATAACACACAAGTCACAGTTAACATCTCAGCTATGCAGTCTTACACAAAAGTTAATCTTATTCAATTATACAATGTAACATACACCAATGCCAAATTCAATTATTTCTATTAGATGGACTACCCAACTACTATATACAGGTATGGAAGATTATGCACATACAATATTACTTTGGCTACTTTGGGTTAACCAGGGATATAGGTTTTTTTTTATAATTACAAAAAGTAGATACATTCTACTTGTATTGCACTTAAATAAAAACACTGACACTGTTGGTAGATTACAGATTGCTATACATACATGTACATATTATTTATAATAGCAATTTTAATTGATGTTTACATATTATTTATTACAGAAATTTTCTTTCTATATCATTTTTGGGGGGGCATGCTCCTAGCCATATGTGTACAAATAATTTGACATATATCTTGCTACCTACATTACTTACAATACTGGGTAACATGAAGCCATAAAACTATCAGAAAGCAATGCACATCTCTTAGTACTTTCATTACTGAATTTCCATTTATGCACAATCATTTGCTTAAGTTAAAGAACTGTCAGACATTTATTGCAAGTGAAAAGTCTATAAAACAATTTTGATACTATACAGGGTGGAAATCTATGACCCCCCTAAAAAAATTATTAAAGATCTATCATGTAATGAGCATCTTATTCCCTTTTTTTAAGGTATGGTTCAAATCTTGTGGCACACAATATTGGAGGTATTCTCTACATTTAGAAACTATCAGTCTAAGCTTTATCAGGTTCTTTTTTAGCAACAAATAAATAGCTAGTACACATTAGATCATCATAACCCGGTCCCCTCCCCCAATTTTACATGATCACAAAGTACAATTCCTAGACATAAAATCAAGACACACATGAATAAAACTGAACATCTACAGATTGATTATCACAGGACAGAACATGCAACACATAAAAAGCAGCATTTATGACTTGAAACTCTAAGCCACCATCATGATACCAGTTAAGCAACATCTTATGTTAAGTGGGTTTTGTCATTTTCCTTATTGATGCATTGAAAATGGTCTCTTCATGTTGTTCCTTATGGATGGTAAATTAAAGTCAATGGTAAATTGAGTAAGATATTAGATATGTTGTTAAAATTTTTCCTTTTTCTTGGAAGGAGGAATAAGATGGTCCGGTAACTCCGCTGGTAAGTCATGGCCTTCCAACTTAATCTTTATAAGATGGTTTGCCAGAGCCCACTCATCAGTGTCCAACATTCCATCCTTGTCAATGTCTGCCAATTTCCAGATTTTTCCTAGAACAGAATTGGGTAGCTTGCTTTTGACCATGGCTTGCTTGGCTGCAGCACCAGTGATTTTCCCATTAATTGGGTTCAGCTTATCAAACTCTTCATCATACTCCATCTTGTTTTGGTTGACTACCCATTCCCTTTCACCTCTTCCTTCATCAACACCTTCTCCTCTACCATATCCAAACATGCTCTCATTCATGGTATCAAATGCTCCACCTTTTACTTGTGGCTCTTTTGACATGACTGCTTCCTCATTTGGAATCATTTGCATCAGGCGGGCAATGTCCGTAGCCAACATCTGGTCAACAATTTCTACAAGTTTGGGCTTAAAAGCATGGAATTTGGTGAAGTCATGATGCATTAGTTGTTCTTGCATGCGTTTCATGTCTGGGAAATCTCCAAGAGATATCTGATGGTCTCTCTGTATTCGGCCATAAATGTCTCCCAAATTCTTGATCAATTCTTTTTTCTTGCTGTCCTTCCCAAACATGGAGGGCATATCTTTTCGGAGTTCACTGATAATATATGCATGGACCTGAAATAGGAAATAACACATATTAAAGAGCATTCAACAATGTGTGTCTTGAAACCTTAACGGGAGACAAAATCAAGTACAGCAAAATTTAATGTTATAAATTAGCAAGATAACCTGTTTCACCCAGGTCACACACACTGATTTTGCAAGCACATGATGATGACACTCTCAAATAACATTTTTCCCTGGAGAAAGTGATTTGGGGGGGGGGGGGGAAGCTTGTGTTAAAATGTCAACAACTCTTTAGTTTCACTGTTCTCAACCTTACATTCCTAAGCATATATAAATCACAGACAATGTTCAGTAATCTTTGCAGGGCCATAAAATTTCACACATTCCATAGTAAATTTATGCAAAAAATTTAATATCATTTTCATGAAACTTAAAACCATATGTAGGTAAGAAAAAGTGAGCAAGTGTATACTTAGCGGCACTTATTAAACAAAGCTGAAAAATATCTACCAGTATCATTTGCACAAAAAAGGACAAGGTAGCTACTTTATCTTTTGTCCAGCAGATAATTTGTGTATTAATTATTAACATATTAGATATAGTAATGTATTGGTCCATTGTCATGACATTGTTATTCATACAAATATGTGTATTTTACCCATGTGTATTATTTCTACCATGTTTTCCTAATACACCTGTTACTTCAATACAACTAATTTGTAACCTCTACATTTATGTCAATTTAAACCATGGCCAAAGGCATTTATTTTCTGGGGGCCAGCCTACAACATGAACAAGATCTCATAAAATGAGAATACACATACACCTAACTTCCTACATCTTAGCAACATGGATGTTAAGTATCTAAACGTAATTGACACATTTATGTTTAAACACAGAATTTAACATTAGGTGCCATTTGAATAGAGATCTATCTATCAAGAGTATTGAGTATTTCCATGAATGCACAAATTGGGGTTGTTGCTAAAAATATATCATTCTAAATCATTGAACATCAAACAAAGAGAAACGTAACAGATCAAATGAGGAAGACAATATGAAAATAAGGAAAAGAAATATAAGTAACCTCTATTAAATATGAAGTGGTGTTGCTCAATATGTAAGATGAGGTATCATTTTGCCTCTAAAAAAATAGTTCTTATATGCTGTGTTCATCTTATGTAAATTTTGTCTGTACTTATGCTTAGGTATATGATATGTGTGATGTACATCTTATATATTGTACCTGTACCAGTACAGTCATCATGGTCATGATTTAACATTCTAATTAAATTTACATGTCTGAAATGCATCTGTTACCAAGTATTTTTATTTGAACATCTGTACACAATCTATGCAATATTCACAGATATATAAACATATATTTTTGTCTGATTATTAAGTAACTTCCTGAAAGTGACACTGTATACAAAAGAGCAAGATATGAAAAAAGTTTTCTTCCCTACAGCAAGGTAACATTATATATATATATATATATATCACAATTAAACCTAATACATGCACGAAGCTCGATCTTGATTATATATATCACTGAACGTTAACCAGCTTGAAATTGCCACACCTAGGAGTGCGTCTGGTAAAATCTGCTTAAAAATTCCATGCCTTTCCTTTATATGATGTTGAGCAATGGTGTCAATTATTAAAAATATCACGGTTTACAATAATAATAATGTACTGCTTCATAATTTTCTTTTGAACACCAGTTTGTCTAATTTTACCATTTTACTATAAATGATAGAAATAAGAATTATAGATGAAGAGTGTACGTATGTGAATGATATTGTATCTTTTGCCAGAACCATGTAAATTGACCCCCACTATAAATTAATAATACCGTAATCATTAAAAATAAGCACTTGTCATGACAACCTTTTGAAATGTTATTCTTATGGCTATGAGTCAAAGTCTGTCTCTCACAGATAGCTCTGTATATTATGTAAAGTTACAAAATGGCACTTATTAGGCCCACATATTAATTTAAATTATGGAATTTACAATTCTATTTCCTTACACTTTGACCTGCATTCTCATTCTACAACCTGTAAGAAGTATATATATATTTATTACATTTTCAACAGTGAAATACTGTGATTTATTTATTGAATAAAAGTGATATTCTCTCACAGTGTGAAAGAATACCAAAATGATATTCTCTCACAGTGTGAAAGGATATCAAAGTTAGTAAAAACTAATTTCTGGCATGTCATAAGATAGAGATACCTACTAAACATCTTGATAGAGGTAAAACTGCAATTTTCTTCCCAACTATGATGCTAAAATCCATGCTATGTAATGTTTTCAATCTCACAACTGCTAAGCTATGACGTCTCAATCGCTCAACTATGATGTCAAGCCTAGCTATGACACTGTGTTAAGAAAAGACAGAGGCAAAGGGAAAATCAAAGAAAATGTAATAAACAGAAAATTCAATGTTTTGTAGATGAATATGGAATTTATTTCACTCGTGAGACAGGATTTTATTTTATATTTTCACTCGTGCTTCGCACTCGTGAAAATATAAAAAAATCCTGTCCCACTCGTGAAATAAATTCCATATTCATCTACAAAACATTGAATATCCTCTATATAATCATAATGCATTGAAAAAAATCTTCAATACAAATAAGGTGATATAATATGTAAATAAGTTTATACAGTATCCTGACAAACTAGATCAACATTCTGATTCATCAACATGGTATTAAATTAGCTTTCACCAAAATCACTTGAATTTTAATAAATGTTCTGACTCAAAAGCAGGTTATTCTTTACAACTTCTTCACAAAACTTCAATAATTGGCAGCATGGAAACAAATATCTTTTTCTACTATATTTTGACTTTCAATATAAGGCTGTGTGGTGCTTAAAACTCGACTCAAATCACAATGTCAAATAGTGATATACCGGTATGCTGAGTATTTATCTCATGTCAATTCATGCTTCAATAGCATTGAAAAATATTGGTAAATTCCAATAATTTTAATCGGTAATTAGAGCATTTTCTATAATTAAGCAAGTCTAAAGTGTGAGTGCATGTATTATCAGCAACAGCTGATAGCCAAAATATTGTTGGAAATATCTATTAAACCTGTTCATTCATTTAAAAATAAAAGTCAAATCATCACAAATAGCATATAACTGAAAGTATGCATGTCCAGGGATTTTCTACTGCTCAGTGTAGGACTGAATTTCGGCACAATTCCTAGCTGCAGATTTGTTGCTTGCTAGTCTGAAAAAAATTGGGATGGGTAATCAGAGAGCTCCAGTGCCACCCATTGAAAAAAAAAAATGTATATTAATTTTTATAGTGCACAAAAAAAGTGTGCTATTCTCTCCATCTATTTCTTCATATATTTAAGCTGCTATCTCAAAATATTACTATTAGCATATGTTCCAAGCATATTCTTTTACTACTTCCACAACAAAACATTCCCCAAAACTGTTGTTAAAGCTGAACACGACTCGTAAATAGGCATACGCCATTTTCAATATTACTATCTACGATATCAGCACCGGGATATACTTTTCATATTCATTCCATGTCACGGGTATTGGCGTGGAATGGACCCCTGTGTTCGTGCTGGTTATCTTGCATTACCTTTGTTTACATTTTATCGCAGTTACGTGTATTTGTGTTTGTTTGTATACTGCACTGACCTGTGCAACTGTTGTTTCTTTGGTATCTTTCTCTCCTGCATTAGAGGAAGTATACAGTAATGCTTTGTAGCTACTGAGTGCTGTATAGCATACGTCTGACTGTGACGACTGATTACACTGATTCTGAACAGTGACTGAGTGGCTTTATATAGGGGCCCTCAGATATAGGCGGACAAATTCCTTTTACGAATCGTGTTCAGCTTTAATATATAGCTTTTCTGTGCATGGAATTGAGATCATCGACAGATCTGCAGCTAACCATTTCCTAATTGCAAAGACCCTCTTTTTTTCCTGAAAACTTTCCCTTTTTTCCCCAAACAAGTCGCATTAAAAATTTGATCGGGATCCGATTACATTAAAACATGTACAGAGCATGGATGGAAAGACTATTTATACCATTTAAGGCTTTTGCCGAAGGCAACATGAGCTTTAAAAATTTTTTTTAAGTTAATAGGAAACAAAGTTAGAACTGTGTAATATGATTGACGTCAAGTGATAGTATGCTTATTTATACTAGGGTGTAACAATACTGTTAGAAAGTATCATGAAACATGTACATCTATATGAAATCGCAATATTTCACCTATCATATTTTGTGTTTAAAATATATTTATTCATTACAAATGAAATGGATTCAGGGATCGAAATTCACTATATACAACTCGAGTTAGAATTCCCAAATTGCGAGTTAAAAATTAGGTAACTCGCAAAAACTTGTGAGTTGATTTCTTTTTTGCATTGAAACTGTAGCAAAATTATATAATATGACAGAACACAATACTTTTGATTTAAATCAGTAATTTAAATAAAAGTCGCACTGTAGTTGTATTTTGTGTATTGTATAGTAGTTACTTTTTCCTTAAGTTACATGTATTTAATTTATATAAATTTAACTTTATATGAAAATTGGGAGTAGTCTTATAAAATTGTGAGTTCACTTTGTTGGTACTCGCAATTATTTGCGAGTTGTAATTTTAGGGTGTTTCTAACCCTGCGGATTGAACAGCAGGCATAATGCCTTTAATCGTTCTCTCCATGTTTGCTACCTCTTTTGAGGTCTGAATCTCCCTCTTTTTCATCACAGTTGGTATAGCAGGGGAAAAAAAAAATGAGATTTTGTATTTTACACATAATCCACATGTTTGGGATTTACTCTTGTTATATACCGGTAAAGAAAAAAGTACATGGGAACTTCTTTTCTTTTTCATGGCCAATGCTTACATCAATATATAGGAAAGTGTAAACAGTTTATATTCTAAAGGCAAAAGTCATTACAGCTTCCAGCGTGTTTCCAGCTTGTATAAATTCAGAGGATGCATGATTTGAAGCATTACACTATGCCTCAATGTCTAAAAGGCACACTCTAGTTAAACTGTTTAATAATGTTTGTAACTAGATGGACTGGTTATTAATGTGGCTGATCATGAGAATAGGAGTTTCCTCTATAACAAAAACAAGACTGCACAAGCAGTGTTGATTTTAACCAAGTCATTGACTCCTTGGCCATTCAAGCAATCACCAAGTAAACAGTGTATTCACCATTCCGCTTGTTTGATGAGGTTGTATGTAATTTATTCCTACTCTATAGCTACATGTATGTACAATTAGTTTATTTCATAAAACACTGCTCGTACTTAGCTAAACCACTAATTATATAAAATTACACTTCTTTCCACTAATATGTCAATTGACTTTAATTTAAGTTGTAAAAATTCTTTAAAGCAATTATCATATTTTAAATTGATATTTATCAGTTGTACTTCAATATCTTTGATCATTCTTCATACATTCATTACATGTAGCTGATTAGGCCTAAAAAAAATTATGTTTGTTTCCTGTAACATTCCCAAAAAATGAAGGGTCAGTAGGTCGGGATTTTTTTTTTTTTTTTTTTTTTTTTGCTTATGAAAGGGGTCAAACATCCCCGGACTGAATTAACTAGGTGTGATATTTACAGCAGACACCCAACATGGCCGTCTAGCGGCAGAAAATGAACTCCAAATAGTTGTGGGGGAAATGCTTGATGTTACAGAAACGATGTCTTTATACTTAAGGTAAATGTTGACTAGTTTGAGATATTTTATATCTCAAATAAAGTTACAATTAACATTTTTTGTATAAATTGAATCAGCTGATTGATCAGACACAGATTTGGCAGAAAAAAAAAAATCCACCCGGGGGTAATTTGAATGGGTCTGGTTACAGGAAACAAACATATCTTTTTTTTTTAGGCCTTAGCATGATTAACTTCGTCTAATTGTCAGGTTTATATTGAACCATATAGAAGTGAGACTTTCAAGACTACACATTTATTAACTAAAATAACTTGTATAGAGAAGCTTTGTTTCACAGCCTCTCCCATATACCCATTGACAAGATCCTTATTTTATCATTAGGGTTCACATCACTGTAATTACAGCCTTTCATTTAGGGATGAGTTCCAAAGTTCTATGTCTGACAAAAAAACTAATTTCACATACTTTTCATCAAGACCCTTTAAGGATGATTCCATATAAACATGACTTATCAAGGCTTTCCTGTTCTTGAAAAGATTCTTAAATTTTTTTTGTATGTGTTTCTATTGCCCATTGAGGTCTCACCCTACCACCTGGGGGATCATGGTTTGAATAAACTTGAATCTACATTAACAGTGGATGCTTCCATATACATGATATACATATATACATATGTCACTATTCATGACTCAGCTGTTCCTTGGAAATTTTTTAAAAATGTTTTTGCTGTGTTTTCCTTCATTATACTTTGATTGTCCATTTTGGCCCCACCCTAGGGCTGTGTTTTGAGCCAAAAATTTAGAAACAAAACAACACGATATTTTATAATGCGATATGCAATATATTAGATTCTTTAACAAGTCTATCAGAAAAGTCTTATAATCATTTAATGCATGAATTTTATAAAACTAATCGTTTTGTAACTACCTCCTTAATGATTATATCATTCTTGATCAATTTTAATTCAAAACATTTAAATATAATCTTTGGTGATTGAAATTTCCAACTTTTTTTTTTTTTTTAACAAAATTATGTGAAAAACTGCTTGCCCAATACTTATTGGAAGTTATTTTCTTGATATGATACATTCTTAAATATCAATACGTATCAATATATTGATACAGAACTACGGTCTACCCCACCCTACCAGGGGTCATAATTTGAACAAACTTGATTCTTTACTACAAGAGGATGATTCTGTGTAGATATGTACATATGACTGATCATGTTCTTGAAGAGAAGATTTTATTTACCGGTAAGAATTTACTTTATAAACCCATGTAAAACTTTGTTCACCCATAGTTGCCTCACCCTTCCCAGGGCTCTAAATAATTGATGGCCCGCTGGTCTGGGGCCAGTGAATTTTCAATCTGGGCTAGTACATTGCAGAGGGCATGTGCCCTTTGGGTCAGCATTTTTTATGCATAATAAAATTCATTCACAGTCGGGCTAGTTAACTTGACAGGGTTGTGTGTCACAACTTCTGCTGTTTCTTGTTTTTTAAGTTGTACTTCTAAGTATCACAATATAAAAATTAATATTACTATTATTATTATGGCTTTGGGCTAGTCTTTTTTTAATCTACTGGCCCAGAGGGACAGTGAAAGTACTAAGCTAACCAGTAAAAATTTAAGGCAATAGCCTGAGTGACCAGTAAATAAAAATAATTATTTCTAGCCCTGCTTCCCCCAGGGTTCATGATCTGGACAAGCTTGAATTTACACTATGTCAGATAGCTTACAAGTTTCATCTTTTCTGGCCCTGTGGTTCTTAAGATTTTTAAATGACCCCTTCCAATTTTTAATATTTTTTTATTATCTCCCCTTAGAGGAGGATGTGGCCCTTCATTTGAAAAAAATTTAAATCCTCCTTACCCAAGGATACTCTGTGTCAAGTTTGATTGAAATTTGCCCAGCTAGTGGTTCCGGAGAAGTTTATGAAAACAATGACAGACAATGGACAAATTTCGATTAGAAAAGCTCATTGAGCCTTTGGCTCAGGTGAGCTGAAAAAAATTGATGAATATTGATTTAAATTTTATTATATAAACAAATACCAGCTAAGTATTTATAACACTGTAAATAACTTAATTATTATAAGTAATATATATTAATTATTATAATTCATCAAGATTCATAACTTGTGACAAATTTGATCAATAAAAATGATTACCTTTGCTAATCTAGCTCTCTTTATAAGATCATTCAGCTTCCGCAGCGCAGCATTACGTGGCAAACTCTGAAGATCATGGAATAAATCTTGCTCTTCTAACTCGAAGAGTTTTCTATTCATATCAAAATGTAACGGATTGTCCCAAAAAGATCCTATGTAAACTCTGGCTACTTCTGGTGTATTTAGCACTTTTCCCAAAGACCACATCAGAGCTCCGTACACTCTCATTAATTGCTGATGATCCACCATATCAGCCTTGTTGAGAACAATACGGATTTTGTCATCATAGCCCTTTATGGCATCAATAGCCCTTCGAAACTCATCTGAAATGTCCAATTTGTGTGCATCAAACAAAAGAATAATTCTGTCAACTCGTTCTGCAAACCACTCGAGTACTCCTGCAAAGTCATATCCTCTATCCACCCTTTGCTTTTCACCAGAAAGGATTCCTGGTGTGTCAATAATAGATATACTGTCTAAAACTGGATTGTTTACCATTGAACACTGAAATCGGTTCAGGAAAGCATTTCCGAATTTTGAAAGAGGTCTGAACTGTTTTTTAGTGTCCACTACTAAGGCATTTCCAGGAATCACCCCCTCTTGGTCCCCATTCATCACAGCAATGAATCTATCGGTTGTTGGTTCAGGACCGATACGAATACCTGGAAAATCTTGTTCCAGCAAATACCTGATAAATGTTGTTTTTCCTGTAGAATACTGTCCGATTAGAAGAATCAGGGGCTTGGATTCAAAATCCGGATCTTCGAGGGGCGGGGAGTGAAAGTCGTGAAATTTGTAATGCTCCTCCAGAGGCAACAGCTTCGCCTTGTACAACTTTTTAAGTCCTTCTCCAACTGTTTCAAAAAATTCGGGCTCCTTGCGACGTTTTTCGTCGCCCGTCAACCACCGCAGCATCTTGAAGTTTTGGTTTCACTATACTCTCAGTTTTCCAACTTTCCTATTGACACACCGTCTGCCGAGTGGTGATACCGGAAATGATAACCAAACCTACATATTGCGCAAGTCAATGACCTCACAGAACCCAACCCCACTTCCCGCAAAATTATTTTCGTATGCTTTCTAGACCCTTCATACCTTTCAGATAATAAAACTAGAGAACCACCGTCTATTTTGAACACGTGACCGCAACGTAGAAATAGTAATGTTTTCATTTTGGCACAGCTGACACCCAAGGAAACTGAAGACTAAAAATCAGAACTGTTTAAGGGTTTTCTGTTTTTACCAACATTTAAAGCAAGAGTATGTCATTTCTGATAAATTATTTTAATAATATTTGCTAGATGGCGATGTTTGTCGTGTTTATATTCGTATAATTATCAACTGTTTTGTTGTCATCATCTATAAAAGGAAAGGATAAAAATAGAAATGAATTTTACTTATCATGCTTATGCGTCATGAAATGTTTTGGATGTTGACATAGTAAAAATTTTATCAAAGAAAAACAATATAATTATGTCATAGGTATATAACATAATAGAAAGGACAAAGACAGGAAGTTGACGAAAAGGGGGGGGGAGGTGTTGTTACATGTATTGTCATAACGCATACTGTTAACAGTCCAAATATTAAGCATTTAGAGTTAGGCTTTGTATATATTCTCATCATATCAAAAACACCTATGACAATTAAAAGGTAAGTAACAGATCTCTGTATAAAATGGACAATTTGGTCATGTTGGTAAAGGCTCATATGGTGTATTTATGATAATATTGTCAAATAATTATGTAAGAAATTTATCACATAGCTATTGCATGTTTTACACTGTTTTATGTATGTAAATTCACATTATTTGACTTGATAAAATTCATGCAAAAACCATTAATTGTGATGACACATCCATGGATATGAAAACGATTTCTTATGATCGAGCTATATTCACTGTATAAGGAAATACATATATATCCTAATTTAAAAATCTTTTGATAGACAGACATGGGTAGAATATTTCTTAGACACATAGGAGGGACCAGGCTATTCTCCTGTGCTAGTTGTGACACGCCTCTAACAAACAGAGCAGAGTTGATTTCAACAAGATTCACAGGTACATGATCTGAACGTATTTTTACTTGATTATTATAGCCCTGAGTGCAATTAATCATGGAGTTTATATGCAGGTAACAGGCACTTTCATTAATTTGTATGAATCTTGTGTTATCAATGAAATGATAAATTTCTTATATTTGAAATAAAAAATTATGATGGGAAATGAAAAAGCAAGCCTGAAAAGAAAAGTTTTCATTAATACCAAAATATCTCTAGACTTAATTGTAGTCTAAGCATGTTGAGGGATATTCTCTTGTAATTCCAACACTTTGAAATTGTATATATATTTTTTCTTGCATTAATATTATCTGTGTAACAACAATTTTTCAGATAAATGACAACTGTATTCTCAATGCTTTTTTAATCTGCAAATTTCTCTTCTGATTATATGATTAATGAAAATATAAATGAACATGTTTACTTTATCGTATCTAATTTGATTATAAACTTTCTTTCGCTACTGTGGAATCATTTAAATTCGTGGGGGTCAATGTTCGTGGGCAAGCAAAATTTTATTGGTTCGTGAGGACGTAATTTCATGGGTAACTCATATATACAGAAGATTCAATGAATGAATATGTTGACAAATAATTGTTCGTGGGGATGTAAATTCGTGGATAAGGGTGACCCACGAAATCCACGAACATTGGTCCCCCACGAACATTGATGATTCCACAGTAATTCATAAAAATTTCTTATATATATATATTTTGATACTAGTACTCCTTAGTCCTATATGGGCAAAAGAACTGCGAATGATAGTATTGTTCTCCCGCTTACCTCCAAGTCAATTTTCAAAAGTTAACACATTTGAATGATTTTTCATATTTTTGTAGATATATATTTTCATAAACCATTACTTATTTGGGAAAACAAAGAGAGATAACTCTATAATTTTGGTAAAACTTGTGTTTTTCACTGTAGAAATCAATGGAAAACAGAAAATATTTTTAAAACATCTTCCCCCCCCCCCCCCCCCCCCCCCCCCCCGTGAAACAAAAATTCCTTTTTACAGTTAATATGGATCGTTATTTCACATATTCATAACAAAGCTTTTTGTGTTTCACGGGGGGGGGGGGGGGGACATATTTTTACAGACAAAAAAAGACAAAACTGCTCATTTATTCACCAATTTCGAAGGGATTTACAACTTTAACGTATTTTATCAATTACATATGTTTAATTTTATATGCGTAAAACATAAGAAAAGATTTAAGGAACATTTATTCATATCCAAGAATATTATAAAATGTGGTGATGCTTTAAAGCCCAATTTCAATGGAAAATGTCATCTACCCCCCTTATTTAAGAGCTGGAAATGGGGGTAATTAACTAACACTTGTATTAAAATTATCAGTCACTTACCATTGAACTGTTCTTTGCATTGAACAAAGATTTTACGGCCAAATTGCCATTAGTATTGAATTAAATGGGTGTAAAATGTAGGCGGGAATCGGGAGTTAGCGTGCGTAGTTCTTATGATTATAGGACATATTGTTCTAATTGGAAAATACATGTACATGTACACTATATATAGATTGAGGTGCCATAGCAGAGACCTATACCAATGTTGATATAAATGTACACCTTCATTTTTTCTCTCATGTATATAACATATAACATATATCATTTCAGTTTGTGTTTATTATTTTTTCTTTGCTTTGTAATGTCTTTATTGTCTTTGAAAAGCTGTGTAGCAAAAATGCAAGTTAAAGCCAACAACTACTCATAAATAATACTGCCTGTCATACATGTATATCAGTTTACTGTTTAAGGTTTTTCTAAAGATGGCAAAGTTTTTGAAAAAAGCTATACTTGTGTGGCTAAACCTTACAAAATAGGGCATGGTTATCCAATATGACAGATGACAATGTACAAAAATAGAGAAATGAAACTCTAAAACTGTAATCAAGTTTGAAGAAAAAGTACTGAGTTATGGAGGTTGTAGTTGAAAACTCAAAAAGTATGACAACAACAGAATTAAGTAATTTAGTGCCATATAGAATTATTTGTGGTGAAAAATATATATGCAGTCACTGTTTAAAAGTTCCAAATCAACAAAACGTGTACATTTGAAAAAGCAAACTGAAGATGTATATATATATATATATTGAAACAGTTATATAGACTGGGTCCTTGGACAACAACCCTTGAATAGATTTGTTGCCCTTAACTGAAGGTTTCAGGCAACAGATCTATTTTTGGGTCAAACAAAAACATCTGTTATCATTTGAACCCAGTCAGCAACTAATAATAATTATATAGGTCTCTGGTTATACATACATATATGATTAAAGTAAAGCAGTATGCATTGATCTGAATAATGTGGGTGGTTCATGTTCCAGCTATTAATTCAGAGCAATAAGCGGAAAGAAAGATATTCAGATCTCATGAATGTTTTCCTGTTTATGAAGTGAAATAAATGCAACTGAAAGTAGTTTATTTCTTTCTGTAATCTAGGAGCCACAGGAAGAGCCTTCCTCTTCAACAAAGTGGTTAACTTAAACTACAGCGAAGTACAGGATCGAGTCATGTTGACAGGGCGACACATGGTCCGAGATGTATCCTGCAAGAATTGTGACGCGAAGCTTGGCTGGGTGTATGAGTTTGCCACAGAAGACAATCAGAGATACAAAGAAGGGCGAGTGATCTTGGAGAGGGCACTAGTGACTGAAAGTGAAGGTATAGAGGAACATATCAGCCATGACAGTTGAAGTAAAAGGGGAGATACTGTTGCCTTAAAATGTACAAAGCTGTGTGTATATTTTAATGAGATTAACTTATCACAGGATATATAGTGCCAGAAGAGTTGTTTACGAAAGTGTTATAAAGACAGTTTAAAAAATTCTGTGATGACAGTTTGAACTGGCTTGCTGTCTAGAGAGATAGGGTTGTTTCAGCATGTTCATTTATGTGAGATGAGTTTCACATCAGAAATGTAAATTCAATGTTATGCTTGTTGAGAAATGTTGATTCCTAACTTGGATTTTACTTGAGCAGTTATCCATATATCATAAATTTTAGTAGTCCATGTTCAGCTACATTCAGCAGTACATGAATTTCACATTAACTTTAAAAAAAAAAACAACAAAAAACAAAAACAAATCATTCCACCTACACATTGCTATGGTTTAATAATTTGACTAAATGATTAACTCAAGACATACAGATAGAGAGAGGGATAAACAGAGAGAGAGAAAAATATGAACAACTGAACACATTTGAGTACTTATATTAGTAGTTGCATTAAAAGGTAGATGTATAATGAAAAATATATTTAATTTTTCTGGAATCCATTCCTTTATCAAAATCTCAACGTTTAGTACACCTGAGTCACAATGCTATTTCTTTTGGTCTGTTGTTACTTAAGATTTAAACATATTCAGCTTCTTCTCTGAATGACTGAGCCCACCAGTTAGCATCTATGGAAAAAGGGAAACAAAACTTTGAACTTCATGATCTCTGCCTTCCTTGGGCCTATGGGGTGGGGCCAGGACCATCGTAGTTAATAAAATCTTCAAAAATCTTCATTAGTCCTGGATATCAAGCAGTCAACTATTTGCATGGTTATAATAAGAAATGATCTCTCTACTAAATTAAAAATTGTGAAATTCCTGGCCCCTGGGTTCAGGCTCCAGGGTGGAGCTAAGTTTGTTATATGCTGATATTTGAAATGCTTTAATTTATTTCTTATAAAATCTTCTTTTTTACTCATTTTACTCTTGTACATCTAGCATGCAAATTGTTGGCATGATTATTATAAGTACTAATTTTTTTTTTACCAAAGTTGTTAAATTCCTGGCCCCTGGGTCCATTGTTAAGGCCTTATTTGTTCACATATTGAAAAAAAACTTTGCATCTTAGAAAATCTTCTTCTATGCTCATGGAAACTAAGCAGGCAAACTGTTCAATGACTATAATAAGTACAGCACTCTACCAAAATTGTGAAATTCATTGCTCCTCTGCCCATTGTTCAAGCCCCTTAGTGGGGCTTAATCATGTATTGAAAATTAATTAAATCTTTGAAATTATTTTGTCAAAAGGACATCTATCAAAGAGCAAAATAATTATAAAATTACTATAAGTGTAAAACCCTTTACCAATGAAAAATTCATGCCTTTTGGGTCATTGGTTTAGGTCCAGGGTGGGATAAGTTGGTCATACAGTCAAACCTCATTAACTCGAACTTGTTCAACCTTCAGAGATATCTGAAGGTTTGAGATATTGAGGGTAAAATATACTTAAAGGAAAAGGGTTTGGGACTTCCAAATCACTTCAATATATCAATTATATTCAATATATCTCTGTTTGAGATACCGCAGTTGTGTGATGTCCATCCATCTTCGCTAGCCAAGAGTTTATGATCCGCTGCCCTTGATGATGCGATGGAATGGTAACCATTGGTTAGCAAAGATTGATGTTACACATGCAGTGTGTATTTGATGAGCAGTGAACAGCGCTGATTAATTCCTTTCCTAGCTGTTTTCTTTATTGTCTCTCTGTTATTTTTACATAAACTCACATGATATTTCTTTAAGATGCTCTATGTAGATGTTCAAGGATATTTTACTGCTGTTTCAGGGACATTTTCACAAAGTTATGAAGTTTCTATTCATTGTCACTTCGATCATAAATATTTGATGTTTCTATTTATAGGAAAGAAACTTTGTACCAGTGCTTTTTAAAGATGAATTAACATTAAATAAAGAAAAAAAAATATCATTCCAATGTGTGGAGATACATAATAAAAACTACTTTATTTGTCAAATGACTTGTATTTGTTTTTGCTTAAATGGCCAGTAATAAGGTATTAAAATAACATCTTTTATGATTCAATTTTTTTTCCCCATTTGAAAATTATTTTTTTGGTGCATGAAAAACAGCCATGGAATTTTGACATTTTGGGAATGGATCATGTATTTGATTAGCCCAGTAAGAGTTGTCTTTCTTGAATTAGGATGCTGATTCAAGCTAGCTCAAGCAGAAAGATTAATTCATTTTGACATTTCACCAAATTAAAAATCAATCTGTCAGAAATATTATTAATAACACAGCAATAAAGTTGTGGAGGTGTGCAACAGTCATTTGTTATAATGTCAGACTTTTAAAAATTAAAACCGCTGATACTAACTGTTCTTAAATGAAAGTACTTTGTGCATGAAAAAAAATACTCTTCAAGAGACCAAGCCCTTGTGAACCAAACTTGCAAACCTGCTTCATGCTTTACACATTTTTGACTTTACAAAACCACTGGGCCAATTTCAACCAAACTTCCTACAAAGCAGATATAGATGAAAGGAATTCAGAATTGTTCAATTCAACAAAGTGCCACACTCATTCAACAGGAGAAGATTAAGAACTAGTGAATATTGATGGCAAGAGGCCCAAGGACATTAAATGTTCACCTGAGTAAAATGTAACACTACAAAGTATTCATAGATTGAATATAAAATAAAATGAAATAAGCTGATAAATGAAGCTATGTTGCCAAAAGCAAGGGGAATAGGATGATCAGGGATCAGTAAAATAATTGTGCTCAGTAACAAATATTAAAGTTGATCTATTAACTTGCCTGATGAAATGAAAGTACATTTTAGGTCATCCGAGTCACTCAGGTCTGTTTTCATGCATCGTCTGTTGTTCGTAAACTTTTGAACATTTTTAGCTCTTTCTCTGGAACCATGCACTGAACAAGTTTCTACAAATTTTGGTATAGTGCATCTTTGGGCAAAGGGGGACAAAAAATTTGAATTTCTTCGTCCTTGTCCCCGTGGTGCCTGAGCTCAGGGTTGGGGCCAAAACCAACAAAATTAATGTAATTTTCACAAATTTTCTTCTCTATTCTTGGACATGAAGCAGTCAAACTGTTCTTATGATTATAACATACAATGAGTCCTTTACCAAAACTGTGAAATTCATGGCCCCAGGGTCAGGGGTTCTGGAGTTGGGTGGGGCTCTATTGATTGTATAGTGAAATTGCATAAATTCTTTAAAAAGCTTCTTCTCTCCCCATGTACATTAAAAAAGAAACTAAGTGCATGTTTATGATGAGCAAACAGTCAACTGATATTTTAACTAAGTACTATTAATGTGAAGTAAGTCGACTAATGATTGACACTGAGTGAAAATTTTGTGCTGATGGGAACTGCATTGCTTTGTGACTGGGTTTGATAACTTGTATAAATCTGGTGTAAGAGTGGGGCTCTTTTGATTATATAGTGAAAATGCATTATTTCTTTGAAAATCTTATCTGCTCCTGGGTATTAAGCAGTTAAAACAAGTACATGGTTATGATGAGCAAGGGTGCCTCTTCCAAATTGCGAATTTCATGGCCCCTGAGTCAGGGGTTCTGGTGTTGAGGGATGATCTCGATTATGTAGTGAAAATGCTCAGATTCTTTGAAAATTTTCCCTTCTGCTACTGGATATTTAGCAGATAAACTAACTGCATAATTATGATGAGCAAGGGTGCATCCTCCAAAATTTGTGGCCCCAGGGTCAGGGGTCAAGTGGACCATGGCTAAGTGTTCTGAAAGTGGACAGGGCTGTATAAATTTGTATTTTACTGAGAGAAGTTATTCTCCTTTGCTATTCACCTATGATAATTAATCATTGTAAATAATGTAATTGAAAAGTCAAATTTAAAAAGAGATTTATACAAAGATTTTTATAATATATGATACAAAGTACTTTCATAGTTCTTTAATGGTCAGGTAGACTTGTTAATTATAGATGAATAAAAATGAGGAGAAAAATACCTTAACTTTGTACATTAAATGTTCTTCATAAACCAAGAGAGGAAATGTGATGGGGTTTACCAGTAGTTCTCAAGCACTATTGTTTTCTTTCGTTTACAAAATAATAGTGACAAATTGGGACATGTACAGATAAGTAAATAGATCTAGTTTAAGATGTATTAAGGAGTAACAGACTAATTATTTTGTTGATCCCTAATCATTATATTTCTTTACTTTTGGGCAACATAGCTTCATCTATCAGTTTGTTGTATTTCACACTTTTATGGATCTTTTACAGTGTTGTATTTTACTTACATTGTAGGTGACTTTTAATGCATTTGGGCCTCTTGTGGTACTTTTGCATTAAATATTATGAAAATTTCTTGTATAATTCTGTTATTCAACTACATGTACCTTTCAATTACATTATTTAAAGTGGTTAATTATCATAGGTGAATAGCAAAGGGGAATAACTTCTTTCAGTAGAATACAAATTGACCAAGTGGTGCAGAATTTCAAAAATCTTGTAAAAATACTCTTGCTTATTACAACTTTATATACTCTGTTTTCCTCATAGATGCCCACAAGCAGAGAAGATTTTCAAACAAATAATGCATTCTAACTAAAGATTCAAAATAGCTCCAACCTAACACAAGAGCCACTAACCCAGGGGCCAAGAAATTCACAATTTTGGAAAAGGCACCCTTGCTCATCATAACCATGCAATTTAATATAATTGCTTAGTATCCAGGGACAGAGAAGATTTTACAAAGAAATAATGCATTTTTACTATATAATCAGAGAGCCTCACCTAACACCAAAATCCCTGACCCAGGGGTTATGAATTAAAAACTTTTTGAAAAGGCATCCTTGCTTATCATAACCATACAATTATTTTAACTGCCTAGTAACCAGGGGCAGAAAAGATTTCTAAAGAAATAATACATTTTCACAATACATTCAAAAGATCCCCCCCCCCCCCCAACCTGAACCCCTGACCCTGGGGCACAAATTTCACAATTTTGGAAGAAGCATCCTTGCACATCCTAACCATGTACTTATTTATCTGCTCATTGTCCAGGAGCAGAGAGGAAGATTTTCAAAGAATTAATGCATTTTCACTACATAATCAATAGAGCCCTGTCCTAACACCAGAGCCCTTTTACCCTGGGCTATAAAATTCATAAATTTGAAAGTGGTACCTTTGCTCATCATAACTATGCACTTGGTTTGTTTGTTAAAACTAGGGATGTCAACGAATAGTCGACTATTCGACTATCAGTCAAATGGACCGACGATCGAATAACGAAACGACATTCGAATAAACAAATTCAATAAAAGAGTGATAAAGAAATGGAATTCTCATCCTAAAATTGGGAAACCGTCTTTCCTCAGACACAGTCGATAAGATAATTTTCCTCATTAAAAACTGCTGACTTTACAGGTGGTAAGTACAGTGATTAGAAATGTTTCACTTCCGCGAGAATTGTCAATTAATGTGTTGTTTTTGTAATGAAATTATCTTGCTATATTGCGCTTTCTTTGTAAAATTATTCATTGGACTTGATCTCATACCATGTAACCATTATAGCCGTGACATGTTTAGACACCACGATAATTACTATAAAATTAATGTTCTTTTACATATTTTAACGCTGCATTTTATTTGCGGAATTTTGCATAGCATTTCCGACATTTTTAAATTTCATTTCCGACAATTTTTATTTTGAAATGCAGCCTATTTTAAAGACACTATAGTTATAACTAAAAGTATATTCAAATATTTAACATTATCACAGACACCGTGTGCCCCCCCCCCCTTCTAATCATTCTAATAAGCTTTAAAAAATATATATCGTACTGTCATTTTAAAACCGACTTTACAGACTGATTTATGAACATGATTGACGGGGAAATCATACATTTTGGAGAAATTAGCGGTCCATATTTAGTAAATATAAACATGCTATCCACATTTTAGGTCCATGTGAACATCTGTGTGTAACATTTGATGTAACTTTTTAATAAATTTTAAAAAAGGGGATTTGGAGTTAAATATGCCATGTACCAGTGACGTTTGAAATTAAATTTTAGTTTCCGAAAAAGTTTCGAATATATTCGACTATCGTTCGGATAATGCAATCGAATATTCGACTAAAGAAAATAAATATTTTGACATCCCTAGTTAAAACCCATGCACTTTCACTGTATAAAAAAGAGCCCCCCCCCCTTTCTGCAGAAACCCCTGACCCTGGGGCCACAAATTTCACAATTTTATAAGAGACACCCATGATCTTCAAAACCATACACTTAGTTTGTCTTCGGAATACCCAGGCCATAGAAGAAGATTTTCAAAGAAATAGTGCATTCTTACTATATATTCAACATCCCCTCTTCTGAACCTCTGACCCTATGGCCACAAATTGAGCAATTTTGGAAGAGGCATCCCTGCCATCATAACCATACACTTTGTTTATCTGCTAAATACCCAGGAGCAGAAAAAAAGATTTTCAAAGGATTATACATTTTCACTTTATAATCAATAGAGTCCCTGACCCAGGTGCCATGAAATTTACAATTTTGGCCAAGGCTACTATGATCATAAAAATATGCACTTGGTGTGTTTGCTTTATACCCAGGGACAGAGAAGAAGACTGTCAAAAAGTAATGTATTTTCACTAAATAATCAATAGACCCCCCCCCCCCCCCTCGCAGAACTCATTACCTAGGGACCACAAATTTCACACTTTTGGAAGAGGCATCCTTGATTATCATAACCATGCACCTAGTTTATCTGCTTCATATACAGGGGGAGAGAATACGATTTTTAAAGATTTATGCATTTTCACTATTTGATCATTAGAGCCCGGCCCGCCCTAACCCCAGAACTCCTGACCCCGGGGCTATGAATTTCACAGTTTTTGTAGTGGACTCAATGTTTTATTACAATGCCAACAGTATAATTTGAATGGTTAAAGTCAAGGAGTTAAGAATAAGATTTTTAAAGATAGCTTTAATTTTGATGGTTTTAGCCCCACCCAAAGGCACCAGGTAGGTAAGGACCATGACATTCACAGTTTTTTTTAACCCATCACCCATTGATGCTACATGTCAAAATTTGTTGAAATTGGTTCAGTGGTTCAAAAGTTTACGACCGACGAAAACAGATCGCAATTGGTCACCTGACTGACTCAGGTGACCTGAAGAACCACTTGGCCAGAAAACACAAATCAGGAAAAGCTTCCTAAGTACCAGTAAGTGTACATTCATATAATTGCTTTAAATCTCGTGGTTCCCAGAATGTAAGATGGATTAAGGGATCAAAACTGTTCATGGAAATATAGCGAAAGAAATCGTTTTTAAAAATACAACTGGGCTTAAATACTAGTAGTCATATTAATATGTAAGCATCCAATGCAGCTTTAAAAGGTTACATCATGGCCCTTGGGGTAGGGTTTAATTATCTTTTTTAGAACAGGCCATGATAAATCACATTATGAAGCAAGCATCTTCAGATTTAAAATTGTCCATATCATGGCCCTTGGGGGTAGGGTCGGCTGGCAATAGGGGATCAAAGTTTAAGATTGAGAATATATATAGGAAAAATTCTTGAGAGCAGCATAACATTCAGAGGTGCACCAACTGAGCAGAGGTGATCAAGTCCCAGCCCGGAACAACTCAGCTCAGTCACGTGGTGACTATCATATCGTATATGTATATGAATTCTCTGACAGGGAATTGTCTCATGCTTATCTTCATCCATGAACCTCTTCTTATCTTTTCCACTGACTTGACCATCATGTTTATGGCAGCATAGAACAAGATACATGTAACTGAAACTGTACAATCTGTTGTGATAATTCCAACCTCCAGGTGTTGCCATGTTGCGGCGACGGCGTTAGTGGTGAACCTTCACTGCAGTCTGTGTAACACTTAAGCTGCATCGATATCTCATCTGGTACATGGTACTGCTACGTGTAAGTTAGACTAGTATACGAGGAATGGAAACAAGCATTTGCCAGATCCAACCGTATGACTGCCAATTCTTTTTGTCTCTGATAATTTGCGCTCTTGTATGTTCAATGCTTTCTGAAATGCCCGAAACTGGCACCTGTTGAATAACATATACATGTATATTTGAAGTCATCCTCTTCAGCTTAAATTAGTCAAAATTACTAGAATTTTTTTTCCGTGTTCAATTTTTTCATCTATTGTGATGAAGCATCCCCAGATTGGTGCCAACTTTTTGCTAACTGCCGATTCATTACACGACTCTCAGATGTTTTTATACACGCTATTTTAAGACCTACTCATTATCCAAATGCACTGGAAACTGCTGTACTGAGTTAGTTTAAACAATAAAATGCTTTCTTTGGTTGTAAGTACGGGAATTAATGTCGCAGCTGTTACAGAAAAAAAAATACTTAACCCGCGTAAGCGGGTTTGTGAATTTTTTCTGGAATAGCTGCGACGTTAATTCCCGTACTAAAAAGAAAGAAAGACATTTTATTTTTTATATTTATATCTTAAAAAAACATTCAAAGTAAATTAAATATGTTAAATATTGTATTATTGATGTGTGTGTTATTGTATGCATAACTGATGGAACAGCCGTTGCTTAAGAAATCTATGCAGGTGGCTTGCTTAGTGTTGTTTATGAAGTGATTAACGGCAATGGTTTTTATAAGAAATAAAGGAAATAATATCCATTGGATGTAAATATATATTCATAATATCTCATCTAATGCTGCATGAGATTACTTTTAAGGCTTGGATGACCAGGATTGAAGGTCCAAAGTTAATGTATGTCCTATATTTTATAAAAATATGCAAGAAAAATTGGTCACGTTTTGCACACATTTGAACAATAGGTGTAAAATGCGTTTTGATAGCAATTATAGTGTGCCTTCTGTCTGGGATGTACCTAGATCTACCCGCATCTTATATCAGCGTTTTGAAAATCAAAATCAAAAAGTAGAATTTATTGAAATCAGAGACAAATAAAATATGCATGTATCTCTGATTGTTGAAATGTCTATGTCTAAGGCCAGTCTTTACATAATTAGATGAATGCGAAAAATAACTCACCAATTCCAAGTCAGTGAAAGCTAAGGATACCGGATAATTACAGTAACAAGCTGAAGATTATCATAATATTTTTTGTTTTAAAATAGTTTAATCTTCTTATACGTATGAATTTCATGATTAAAATATGTATGACTACTATTTGTTTATTTCCTTATTTTCTCCCATTCAGAAACTATGGAATAGGCTATAGCAATTGAGTAATTATCTTACCTGGACAAATTCCCGTTTCGCACACATTTTTCCTTCAAAGAATTTTCAAATGTGTGCAAAACGGGAACAAACCAAACCAGAAGTCTCTCTCGAGACTGAAGCTCTATTGTTGTGTACTTATAAATAAGAAAGATGTATTTTAGTGAAGTCAACTTGCGTAAAAAGCCTAATTAGACTAAAACTTTAGGAGGAGTAGCACTTTAAAAAAAGAAGTTTTTAGTAACCACTGCAACATCTTTCATCATAACAAATAATACAAAAAATGGAACAATGCATCATTATTTTGTCTAATTGTGTATCAGATCTTGTAAAAATCAGTCTATAACTGTAGGAGGAGAAGCATCTTGAAATAAATTTTCAAAGAAATTTCTATTTTTAGTAACCATGGCAACATGGCTCATTGAAATAAAAAATCAAAGTACTTTGAGTACCGATAGACGGTGGCATGAATGATTTTGTTTGTCACTCTTGAGAATTTTTCACTCATATTGAGACGCCACCATTGCTGTTGGTGGGCTGCAAATTTGAGATCTATACTCAGCACTCAGGGTCATTGAGCAGTGAGGGATCTTTTTCTGGTCAGCACTTACTGCCAAACGGGACCTCGGTTTAACGGTCTGATCCTGAAAAACCGGTCTCCACTTCCCGCTGTGGGATTCGAACCCGCGACGTAAGGATCGACTCCTTACTCTGTGACTCTAGAACAAACGCTCTAACCACTGCGCCACTCCGTCACTGGCATGAATGAATGAAATGAAATAAAATATTATGAGAATCTGTAAAATGATATGGAAATTATGAAAGTTTGTTGCAATTTTTCACAATACATGTATTTGATAACTTAATTTATATTTGCATCAGTATGATGAGGACATGCATGAATTGAAGTTGTTAAACAATTTATTGCAAGATATTTTCTACATTAGTTTTATTATAAAACAAGTTTTGAAGAAAAAAAATGTGCTGAAATGCCAGAAACGAAAGATCGATCGTTTCAATATTTTTTTGTTCTATGCATACGATGTGATGTGCAGACATAATTGCAAATTTAAAATGAAAACATATTTGTGATGATGGACACTTTGAAATTATATATTCAAATTATTTATTATGGGATCCTCATGTTTAATTTTTTTTTCATTAATTACGCGTCAGTTTACCCTAAATTTTAAATAAAGAGAATCAAAGGCCCTGATATATTCCTGTGGTGACCAAAAATATTTATTTTAAGATAGCTTTCTATACAAGCATGTGTGGTTCCAAGTTAGATATGTTTTTTTTTTCAAATGAAATGAGTTTGAGGTATTCGAGGAAAAATAATCAACCCATGTGCACTATATAGTGTATTTAGTTATATTGTAATGGAACATCATAAGTTGAAATTTGTCGTGTTTCAAGGGGGGATAGAACATCAACAGTATATTTCGGTTTTTTTGTTTGTATGTTGTTTAACTTCCCTCTCGAGAATTTTTCACTCATATGGAGACGCCACCACTTGCCGGTGGAGGGCTGCAAATTTTGTCCTATGCTCGGCATTTACGGCCATTGAGCAGTGAGGAATCTTTATCGTGCCAGCACCTACTGCGACACGGGACCTCGGTTTATACGGTCTCATCCGAAGGACCGGTCTCCACATCCCACAGTGGGATTCGAACCCGCGACGTAAGGATCAACTCCTCACTTCGCGACTCTAAAGCAGACGCTCTATCCACTGAACCACGCGGGCGACGTATTTTTCCGTGAGTGAATCATTTTAATTTCTATTGAAAACTGCTTTTTGTGAAGACTTATTGTAACGTTATATGTAACTCATTTTTAAAAATTGCGTTTAAGTAAATACCGAATTCATTGTACCTTCTTAGCATTTGAAAATAATTTTATGAGCTTGCATTTCGGTGATATCAAATACCAAATGAGAAGTGTCATGAAATCGTAGTGTTTTAAAGTTAAAATTATAACTTTATAATTTAAAATCTTATACTCAGTGATCAATTATCAAATTTTGCCAACCATCATAAAAAAAAAAAGTAAACATTTTTTTTGTAACTTATTGGAAAAGTTGTTGAAATTTGGAGTAAAATTGAACCCACAATATTATTTTTAACAAAAACTAACTTTTCATAAATTATATAGTAAAAAAGGAAAATGATGAATCATTTTTGGCTATTTATTCTGTAGATTGTGCGACATAAGTCATATGCTGAAAGATAATATGAAATAGACTTTATCTTTAGATTCCCATCTTTGAAAAATTTTCTGTTAAGTTTACTTATTTCTAAAAGGTTGAAAGACTTCAAGAGTTGTACAGTAGTCTAACTTTTTTGTTTGCTATATACTGTTCGAAAAGAAAAAAGAAACAGAAGAACAGAAAACAAAACATTTTTCAGCCTCTATTTCTCTTACGTAATCTTAATATGCACCGACCCCGCTAGTCATTGCGCAATACGAAGTTTTGGAATTAAACACATGCAGGAGAAAACTAACCTAAATTAAGCCTACTGAATTCGCAAGAAAATCCTAATATTTCATGTACATGTATTTGTGTAGCTTTTTTCTTACACTTTTTTAAAGGGTAAATTTTGTTCGAGGCACGATAAAATTTTCAAGTACAAATGAAATATATGGGTAACTTATGTCCGTCACAGTCTTGTAATTATAGCTTTGATAAATTAGCATACGTTCAGTAGTTTTTGTGTCCGAAATAATTAGACAATGGCCTTTTTTATAGATAGAACCATAATAAACTTTGAAAAATTTATGGCATCGTATCTGCCTTCAACAAATCTCTTTTATGTAAAATTTTATTA
Organism: Saccostrea echinata; assembly: GCF_033153115.1. NCBI lineage: Eukaryota > Metazoa > Mollusca > Bivalvia > Ostreida > Ostreidae > Saccostrea > Saccostrea echinata. Next base: position 42,548,258 of record NW_026889758.1, read on the forward strand.
AGAGGTCGTTATTTTTTTTTTCCATTCCGAAAATATATCTCTTTCTAATACAGTATCGTCAACAAAAACTAGAAATTCAAATAATTTAAAGACACCGTAAAATTTCAATTAACTGTATAAGTACATGTATTATTGTATAAAAATTCTACAAAACGTCTCAAACAAAACAAATAAAACATTTAAAAAACATGCAGTTCTGCAATAAGGAATACGCAGCCCTCGAACCATGTTTATTGACTTTTTTGGAAATGGAGAAATATGGGGATCGACGGTTTCCAAGCATGGAGTATCTCGTAATTAGGGAAAAATAAATTGAGAAATCTCATAATTAGCGTTTGTGGCATATCCAAGAAACAGCCAAGAGTGTGTTGGTTTAACAATAATTATTGGTAAGGTGTTAAAATGTGAAACCGATATCCATAAATATTTTTCCCCCAGATTTTTTGGCTTATAGTAAATTTTATTGAAATTTTACATTTACACAACGTAAAAAAAGAGCTGACTTTTGGCATTTGTTTCATGTTCATAAAACAGTAAACTTTGTGTACGAATTAACTTCTATGGTTTGCATACGAATTGATTCCTTATATACGAATCGGTTTGTGTACGAATTAGTTGTAAGTCGGCGTAATTTAATGAATATTCATGAGGCGAGAAATATTATAACGGCAAATATCAGGAATTAAACTTTGCGCCCATAAACAAAATGTCATTGAAATAACTTGAGAGTATTTGTAAACCATGTACATTTATTTATGAGCATCAAAACAACCCCACTTTCATTATTTTGTCTGTGCAAAAATCGCCGCTAGGGTCCCTGTGATTTTACACTGTTGTTTATTCATAGCCCAGAGTGGCAGCAATAGCCTGTGGCTGTAAATAACCACCGTCTAAAAACCGATATACAGAATTGTACATCTTAATGCAGTCTACTTATGTACCAAGTCTTATTGAAATTGAGGAGGAGTAGCGTTTTGAAAGAATTTCAAAGAAATTTCTTTTTTTAAAAACATGGCAACAGCGTTCGTCGAAATTATACATTGATAGTATTTGATACACAGAATTATGTATCTTAATGTAGTCTACTTATGTACCAAGTCTTATTGAAATTGGACCAAAACTGTAGGAGGAGTAGCGTTTTGACAAAAAAAAATTTACAGACAGACTGACAGATAGACGGACAGCAAGACAGACGGACATCGGGCCTTACCAATGCATAAGCTCTTCTGGTCTCTGACCAGTAGAGCTAAATATTAAGCACCAATCATTTATTACTGGTAGTTCCCTACCGATGAAAGCGGAGGGAACTATAGGTATCCTCCATGTCTGTCCAGCTATCTGTCTGCCCTTCTAGCTGTCCATCTGTGACACTTGGTTTTCAGCACTGTTTTTCTAAATACTTGCAAGGCCGTAAATACTCAAATTTTTAGTGAGGCAAGGGATCTGGGGGGCACCCGAGTCCCAAGCGGGTCCAGGATAGTGTCCTGATTGGGATTCTCGGGGAGGGGGGGGGGGGGTCCCGAAACCTTGGTTTTAGCAAGTTGAAGACTTAATCTTTGGAAGTTTTCACGTTTTGAATTATTTTCATATGCTTTCTTAAATATTATGAAGCACCTGGTGAGATGATCGATTGACAGAAATTGAAACTAAAGTTGAAAGTATTGATTTAGTACAAAGACACACATAATTAATTAAAGTTCAAAGTAAAACTTTTTCACTTTTCAGAAAACTCTGAATTTTTAGTGATGCATTTGCCTCACTTGCCTCAATGGTAGTCACGGCCTTGTACTTGTAGATATGTCAGTGTACCTTGATAAGTTACGGGTCAAGTTTGCATTTCGTTCCGCGTCGTTGATTTTTTGACGGAATTACATGTATAGCCTTTTTAGACGGTGGCTATTTATAGCCACAGGCTATTGCTGCTGGTCTGGACTATGAATAAACAACAGTGTAAAATCACGGGGACCCTAGCGGCGATTTTTGCAGAGACAAAATAATGAAAGTGGGGTCGTTTCGATGTTCGAAAATAAAAAGTACATGGTTCTCAAGTTATTTCAATGACATTTTGTTGATGGGCGCAAAGTTTATTTCCTGATATTTGCCGTTTTAATATTTCTCGCCTTATGAATATTCATTAAACTACGCCGACTTAATGTTAATTCGTACAAAAACTAATTCGTATATAAGGAGTCAATTTGCATGCTAACCACAAAAGTCAATTCGTACATAAAGATTGCTGAACATGAAACAAATGCAAAAAGTTAGTTCGTATACACATCCTTTTTTACGTTGTGTAAATGTAAAATTTCAATAAAATTTATTAAGAGTAAAAAAAATCTGGGGGAAAATATTTATGGATAATGGTTTCACATTACACCTTACCATCTTAAGAAATAAGATAACTTCTCCATTTCCGAAAATTCAGTTAACATGACTCGAGGACCGTATTCCTTGTTGCAGAACTGCATGTTTTATTTGAGACGTTTTGTGGATTTTTTATACAATAATACTTATACAGTTTATTGAAATTTTACGGTGTCTTTTGATTAATGGAATTTCTAGTATCTGTTGACGATACTATATTAGAAAAAGATATATTTTGTTTGGAGGTCCGTGTTTACTCTGCTCCTGTTTTGTATTGTTCAATGGACTTGTGATGCTTGAATACTGTTCGTTATCTCCATATATTTCATTTCGGAATGTAAAAAAAAAAATCACGTCCTCTTAAAGTTTACATAAAAGAGAGTTGTTGAAGGCAGATACGATGCCATTTTGCAAAGTTAATTTCGGTTCTATCTAAAAACAAAAGTCATTGCCTAATTATCTCGGACACAAAAACTACTGAAAGGATGCTAATTTATCAAAGCTATGATTATAAGACTGTGAGGAATAAAAGTTACCCATATATTTCATTTGTATTTGAAAATTCTATCGTGCCTCGAATAAAATTTACCCTTTAAAAAGTTAAGAAAAAAGCTACACAAAAGCATGCACATGAAATATTAGGATTTTCTTGCGAATTCAGTTGACTTAATTTAGGTCAGTCTTCTCCTACATGTGGAAATTTGGCAAAAATGGGGATCCAAAGATAAAGTCTATTTCATTATCTTTCAGCATATGATTTATGTCGCACAATCTACAGTACAACGCCAAAAGTGATTCATCATTTCCCTTTTTACCATATATTTTAAGAAAAGTTAGTTTTTGTTTAAAAAAAAATATTGTGAGTTCAATTTTACTCCAGATTAGCAAAATTTGATAATTAACCACTGAGTATAAGATTTTAAATTATAAAATCACAATTTCTAACTTCAAAACACCACGATTTCATGACACTTTTTGTTGTAAAATTTAACTTTTTCATTTGATACTTGATATCACTGAAATGCATGCTGATAAGATTATTTTCAAATTATGCGAAGAAGATACAATGAATTCGGAATTTACTGATACTCGCTCATATCTGCAACTCACAATAGGTTTTTTAATTGTTCCTCAAATATCTCAAACACATTTCTGATTAAAAAAAAAAAAAAAAACAAAAAAAAAACAAAAAAACAAAACAAAAAAAAAAACCGCACATCTAACTTGGAAGAGCTCCTAAATGGAACCACACATGCATGTATAGAAAGCTATCTTAAAATAAACATGTTCGGTCACCACATGAATATAATAGAACCTTTGATTCCCTTAATTTAACATTTAGGGTAAAATGAATTGTTTTAAGGATTAATTAATGAAAAAAAAAGATTGAAGTTTCGTGCATCTCAGCGCATTTTTTTTCTTCAAACATTATTTCATAATAAAACTAAATAAATGTAGAAAATTTCATGCAATAAATTGTTTAACAACTTCAATTAATACATGTCTTCATCATACTTCATCAAATACATGTATTGTGAAACATTGCAACAAACTTTCATAATTTCCATATCATTTTACAGATTCTGATATCATTTTATTTCATTTAATTCATTCATGCCAGTGGCCAGTAATTAGAGCGTTTGCTCTAGAGTCAAGGAGTAAGGAGTCGATCCTTAGGTCGCGGGTTCGAATCCCACTGCGGGATGTGGAGACCGTTCCTTCGGATGAGACCGTTAAACTGAGGTCCCGTGTCGCAGTAAGTGCTGGCCAGAAAAAAAGATCCCTCACTGCACAATGGCCCTGAGTGCTGAGTATAGATATAAAATTTGCAGCCCACCAATGGCAATGGTGGCGTCTCATTATGAGTGAAAAATTCCCGAGAGGGACGTTTTAATTTAAACAAACAAACAATTAAACAAAATCATTCATGCCACCGTCTATCAGTACTCACAGTACTTTGATTAATTTTTAAGGGAGAATACATAACACTACTAGTATTGCTTATGCATGTACAAGGGAGCTAGGATACATTTAGAGAAAAACACTTACGTACAGGTATTGCTGTATTATGACAGCATCTAGTTTAAAAATTAATTTGATATATTTTAAAAAAAGTATAAGTAAAACTTAAGATTCATTGAGGTCGATATTTTGTTTAAATCCTGTTACATGAAAGTCATCGAGTGTCGTCTGTTTGATTTTATTACGTGACAGCATCTAGTAAACACTACATGCAGGTACTTACTTCGGTAATAATTTTTTTTAACCCATAGTATAATAATTGCATGTATTATACTATTGTAATGGTAAAGGGACATTTAAATAAACGCACTGAAGACCTCAAATAATGGAATGACCTGACTTCCCTTGGCATAGACTAGCCCAAGGGTATATAAAGCGAAGCTTTGGGGAAGTCAGGCATTCAGAAGTTAGCTGAAGAAGCCGACAGCTGAATCAGAAGTGGCAAAAGAGTAATTAAATAAAGAAGTAGTAAGGGTAAGAATAGAAGCCATAGAGTAGAAGCACCAGTGGTAAGTAATCCTAGGGAATTGATGTTAAGTTCTGGGTGTAGGATATCTGAAGAAGATTGATACACCCAGTTCTTTCCTATCAATAGGAACCTTGGAGGAGAAACACGGTGCAAGAAGCATACCCAGTCCCCGTCTCTAGATAAGAGGAAAAATTTTTAATACTGTGTGATTTACCCTAAGACAGAGCAGTCTTATCAATCATTGTAATTATAAACTCAGACAGAGTAAGAGGAAAACTTAGTATATATATATATCCCTTGTAAGAACCCAATCATACACGTTACATTTTGGTGGCAGCCGGTCAAGGGATAGAGTACAAGGCGTTTTCTGATTAAATTTTAATTGTTGTCTGATTTACTTTGTATTAAAATTTTTAACATTTGTGATAGTATTGACACCAGTTACAGTGAACAAGTGATACCGGGTGCTTCAGAATTAGTATATTGACACCAGGTGCTGTGAACTCAGTACAGTGTTACACAGTATTGTGAAATCAAGTGGCGATACCTGGTGCTATTGGCACCGGGTGCTGGGAACTCGGTGCAGTGTTACTAAGTGCTGTAAAGCCAAGTAGTGATACCAGGTGTGTACCAAGTGTAGTGGTATCAGGTATATTGTAATTGGGTGTAGGGTATTAAATTTATTGATACTGGGCATTTTTAGAATTAGAATATTTAGAATTAGTATAGTTCTTGTGATAATTGAACGGAGTATGGACAATATAGAAGCTGAGCTGTACGCTGATCTCAGTGCAATTGATGCTAGGAGGGAAAAACTGAGAGAAACATTAGATAGGCTGAAGTCAACGCCCCAGACTACAAGGTCAAATGTAGTTCCAGACTCCGGGGTAGATGTTAGAGACAAACTTTTAGAAAATAGTTTATATGAATTGACATCAAAATCGTCCAGTAACCGTGGCACGGAGGGTGCAACCAATATGAGGGACACCTTTGATCATGTTGATTACCCTCAATCAGGTTACGCACTGTATGGAGAGGATGAGCATAGGGGCATGAGAGGAGACAGTAAAGCCAGTAAATATGACTTACTGAGGAAAAGTTCCATCAGACAGCCTGTGTTTTCCGAGGCACGATCCACACCTGGTTTTCCTTGGTGTACTTCAGGTGCTACAACGACGACAACTAGTGTAACCTGGACAAAAGGGCTAGGTACCGGAACTGGCTCTCATATTGGGTACCATCAAAATCCAAATGTGAGTATGCAGGGTACACAAAGTAATGATGGAGGAGGTTCATATGGCAAAACTGTAATGAAACCAGCGACGTACGACGGAACCGGGTCTTGGATAGACTATAAAGCTCACTTCGAGGCGTGCAGTGATATAAACATGTGGAATGCACACCAGAAAAGTTTATATCTCGCAGCGTCATTGAGAGGACAAGCACAGACTGTCCTTGGTAATATGAAGGGAGGTACGGCTTGCACATATATGGATTTATGTGATGCATTAGAAGATAGATTTGCACCAGCCAATCAAACAGAGTTGTATCGGGCAATGCTGAGAGATAAACGACAGAAGGCGTCCGAAACGTTACCGGAGCTTGGTGAAAGTATAAGACGCTTGGCTCACCTAGCTTACCCGACAGCACCTAGAGAAGTTACCGAGATGATTGCCAAGGATCAGTTTGTTGATGCGTTGACAGATTTTGATATGCGCTTACGCATTCAACAATCACGCCCTAAGTCTTTAAATGATGCTATACGTTTGGCGGTTGAAATTGAGGCTTTCTGTAGAGCCGAACGCCAACGTCGGCATGATGTCGGTTTCGCAAGAGGAGCAACTAGAGATCAAGAAAATAACAGAGAGTCTCATAAAGACTCAAGTGTGAGAGATGAAATGAAGCAGCTACGTAATGAACTGCAGGAATCATTAAGAAATTTAGAAAGGAAAATTGCAGACATGGCTGTAACGAAAGAGACCCCGAGACCACCCAGTTCTAATCAGTTATTGAAACCAGATGCTTTTCCATACAAATGTCACAACTGTGGAAAGCGTGGTCATAGAATTAAAGACTGTTGGGTAAAGAATAAACAAATTAGTGAGAGGGTACAGAAATCAGAGTCAAACGATGAATCAAAAAGTCGCTCAGAGACTCAAACCCGGAACAAAAGCAGTAAAGTTGTATCTAGTACAACTGCGGTCAAGCAAGGACAATTCAATAAAGAATCTGGCTTATTCATCAAAGCTTTTGTGAATCATGTGCCATGCAATCTGTTGGTTGATACCGGGGCAACCTTGACAATTCTAGCAGATAGACTATACAATGAAATAGAGAACACAGGAGATTGTAGACTAGAACCTGTAAATCAAAGTATACTAGGTGCAGATGGAACACCCCTGAAGGTCCGAGGAAGAGGGAATTTTTCACTTCGACTTGGTGATAGTGGATTTGAATGCCATGCTGTTATAGCAAATATCAAAGCTGATGGCATTCTTGGTTTAGACTTCTTAAACTCAAGCAAATGTTTGGTGGACATTTCACAAACAAAACTATATGTTCATGGTGTGGAGCATAAGTTGCAGTTACAAGGGCACATTGGTTGTTTCCGTGTAAGTCTTAGAGAAACAATATCCATTCCCCCTAGAAGTGAGTTGGTATGTTCAGGCCACTTGTTAACACCCCCGGGGATCGTTATACCAGGACCGTTAATGATAGAACCGAACACTAAATTCCAGACATGTGGAAAGGCCTTGGTAGCCAGATGTCTGGTCAGCTCAAATGCGATTGTAGCTTTACGATTGATGAATACCACTGACCAGATTCAAACTGTATTTAAGAACACAGTAGTGGGTATGACATCGCCAGTATCTAATGTTTTTGAGCACCAAAGTGAAAGAGTTGTGAACTCTGTAGAACCTGGAAATAATGAAGAACACATCCCAGAACATTTAAAAGAATTATATGATGTTGCAGTCAAAGGTTTAACAAAGGCACAAGCAGAAGGCGTTAAAGGAACTTTACTTAGGTTCCAAAACATATTCTCAAAGTCTAAGAATGATTTTGGTAGAACTTCACTAGTAAAGCATAAAATAAACACTGAAGATGCTAGACCAACTAAACAACCCCCAAGAAGGTTACCACATCACGCTGCAGAGTTCGTAGATAAAGAAGTAGAGAACATGATTCAAAGAGGGATTGTGGAACCTTCGTCAAGCCCATGGGCAGCAGGAGTAGTCCTTGTAGAAAAGAAAGACGGCACCAAACGATTTTGTGTAGATTACCGTTCTCTCAATGGTAAAACGGTAAAAGATGCATACCCATTGCCCCGAATTGATGATTCGCTAGATCGCCTGAGAGGTGCTTCTTGGTTTTGCACTTTGGACCTACACTCAGGTTATTGGCAAGTGGAAATGGAAGAAGCTGATAAACCCAAAACCGCATTTGTGACAAGAAGCGGGTTGTTTCAATTCACAGTCATGCCCTTTGGACTGTGTAACAGTCCAGCCACTTTTGAAAGATTAATGGAGACTGTCCTCGCTGGCTTGAACTTCAAAATCTGTTTAGTATATATTGACGATATAATAGTTTTCGGCAGTACATTTGAGGAGACGCTTAAAAACCTGGAGCAGGTATTTGATAAATTACAAAATGCTGGACTGAAAGTAAAGGCTTCAAAATGCACTTTGTTCAAGAAGGAGGTCTTGTTTCTTGGATACAGAGTTTTAGGTGAAGGAGTGCACACTGATCCCCAGAAAGTAACCGCTGTTAAGAATTGGCCAATACCAATTGATGCCACTGAAGTTCGTTCATTTGTAGGGTTATGCAGCTACTATCGAAGATTTATTGCTGGATTCTCTTCCATAGCTAAGCCTCTGTTTAGGTTAACAGAGAAGGGAAGGGAGTTTAAATGGACCTCAGATTGCCAAGAAGCTTTTGAAAAGCTAAAGAAGTGCTTGGTTACTGCTCCTGTACTAGCACATCCGGACTTCTCCCTGCCTTTTATTCTTGATACTGATGCTAGTCAGCTAGGGCTAGGTGCAGTTCTTTCGCAGGATATTGAAGGTCAGATTAGAGTAATCGCTTATGCTAGTAGGACATTATCTAAGAGTGAACGCAAGTATTGTGTTACAAGAAAAGAGCTCCTAGCTGTTGTTTTTGCTTGCAAACATTTTCGTCATTATCTGTACAGCCATAAAGTAATTGTGCGAACAGACCATAGTGCTTTAAAGTGGCTTATGAATTTCAAAGATCCACAAGGCCAACTAGCAAGATGGATTGAGTTATTGGGCACATATGATCTTGAAATACGCCATAGACCTGGGGCAAAGCATGGAAATGCGGATAGTTTGAGTAGATATCCATGTCGACAATGTGGTTTTGAAGAAGTTGTACAGGACAAAGCATGCGATGTGGACGTTGTACATGCTGTAGATGCAAACCTAAGCCCTGCTAATTCAACATCTGTGGAAGACATCCAGAAACATGATTCAGATCTATTGAAGGTTAGGGAGTGGGTAGAAAAAGGCCAGCGACCGGATTATGCTGACATAAAAAGTGAAAGCAATTTGATTAAGTCCTTGTGGTCACAGTGGAAGTCTTTAGAAATTAAGGACAATTTACTATCTAGAAAATGGGTAGGCGATAGGAAAAGTTGTAATCAGGTTTTGATCCCTTTATCAGAAAGAAGAGAAATCCTTAAGCAGTGTCACGATGTACGCACATCAGGCCACCTTGGTGTTGCAAAAACTTTGGCAAGAATTCGAGAGAAATTCTATTGGCCTGGGTTACAGAGTAACGTTAGGACCTATGTAACAGGATGCCCTCAGTGTCGAAAAAGAAAGACTCGTTCTGCTGGGAAGACATATATGCAGTTGGATCAAACTGGATGCCCAATGGAGCGAGTAGCTACGGATATCATGAGGCCACTTCCTGAAACTGAAAATGGTAATAAGTATATCGTAGTAATCTCTGACTACTTCACTAAGTGGACAGAAGCTTATCCTCTAAAGAACATGGAAGCACAGACTGTGGCTGAAGTTTTAGTGGAACAATTCATAACTAGGTTCGGTGTGCCACAGATTATACACAGTGACCAAGGCAGGCAATATGAAAGCAAACTTTTCGGTGAGGTTTGCAATCTCCTTGGTATACGAAAGACCCGAACCACAGCGTACCATCCTAAGTCCGATGGAATGGTGGAAAGATTCAATAAAACATTGGCTACAATGCTTAGCGCTTACGTGTCTGACCACCAAACAGACTGGGACAGAAACTTGCCTTATGTCCTCATGGCATACCGGTCTTCTCTGCACGATAGTACAGGCTACAGTCCAAAAATGCTAATGCTAGGGCGGGAGGTGGCAACACCTCTAGATATAATGTACGAGTTACCCAGTGGGAAATAAAACCAACTTATGTGCATGATTATGTTTGGAAACTTCGTGAGATTTTGGAAGAGGCACATAGATACACACGCCAAATAAGTAAACAAGCAATGTTGAGGCAAAAGAAGTACCATGATCAGAATGTAGTTGGGAAAAGTTTCAGCGTTAATGATAAGGTTTTAGTATTCTTTCCACAAAGAAGCGTGGGAAGGTCAGCGAAACTTATGAGTTTCTGGTACGGTCCATATACAATAATAGAGAAACACACTGATGTTACATACAAAATCAGCAAAGATGGCACTGCAAATACCCTCATTGTACATGTAGATAGGTTGAGACCTTATGGGACTCAGGTTCTTAGTAATGAAGCGGATAGTACTGACAAAGAACAAATGGAAATGGAAAATGACTGTGATGAACCACAGTTAGATTTATTGGGGAACTCGGAACTAAATGAGTTAGAACTAGAATACTCTAGGCGAAGGCAATGCAAACGCCCTGCACGGCACTCAGATTATGAATTCAATTATGTATTATAAACTTAATATGTTTTGCTACTTCACACAAGTTACTTTATTTTTATTTAGATCCAGAAAGATCAAGATGCCGTTGACTAAGACTACACCCCGGAAACCGGGATTCTTGTGTTCAATATGCTTACTTCGCCTTCCCTCTCAGGACGAGTGGCGTAGCCATCTTTTGGCTTGTGGCATGGCTGACATCAACAAAAGGAAGTTTGAGTGTGAGATGTGTGAGCAGGCTTTCAGTAAGAAAACCGTGCTAACAAGACACATGAATAGAGTGCACTCCTGGAAAGAGTCAGAAGAAACAGTAGAGTCAGTGCCAGTGGAAAAATCTCCAAGAAAGTCTCCTGAACGTGCAGAGGAGGATTGGCAGGAAGATCCGGGAGAGCTTATTTTCGAGGAGACTGATTTAGAGGTTGGAAGGACACATAGAAAGAGGACTGCTCCATGTCTACCAGGAGTGAAAAGACGAGCTGTAGTTACCAGAGATTTATCTGAGGCTGAAACAGACGGTGAGCAAAGGAGCAACGCGACAGCTACTCAAAAGGTGTCCTCAGATATCCAGCACTGTCCTTGCTGTAAAGGGAACTGTGTAACAACTGACGTCGGGACACAGACAGAGCTAAAGGTGGATACAGCCAGGAACAAGAGTCACCAGAAAACAATACGTGTTCTAAAGAAGTATCAGAAGGATGGTGAATCAGTAGAAAGACTAGAAGAAGACATTTGGTTTGACTGAGCAATCTAAATGATATGTATATTGTGATTCTATGCAGTTACTGCTTGTTAACTTAATTTTGGTGCATGTGTTAAAAAGGGCCTTTTGTAATAACAGTTTCTTATAACGTGTTTCTTGAATACAAGATAGTTTCAGGATATGTTAAAAAAAAAAAAAAAAAAAAAAAAAAAAAAAAAAAAAAAAAAACCTTAGTTTTGAATCAAATCACATGCGAGACGCATGATATCAGAGGCGTGGGTAATGTAATGGTAAAGGGACATTTAAATAAACGCACTGAAGACCTCAAATAATGGAATGACCTGACTTCCCTTGGCATAGACTAGCCCAAGGGTATATAAAGCGAAGCTTTGGGGAAGTCAGGCATTCAGAAGTTAGCTGAAGAAGCCGACAGCTGAATCAGAAGCGGCAAAAGAGTAATTAAATAAAGAAGTAGTAAGGGTAAGAATAGAAGCCATAGAATAGAAGCACCAGTGGTAAGTAATCCTAGGGAATTGATGTTAAGTTCTGGGTGTAGGAAATCTGAAGAAGATTGATACACCCAGTTCTTTCCTATCAATAGGAACCTTGGAGGAGAAACACGGTGCAAGAAGCATACCCAGTCCCCGTCTCTAGATAAGAGGAAAAATTTTTAATACTGTGTGATTTACCCTCAGACAGAGCAGTCTTATCAATCATTGTAATTATAAACTCAGACAGAGTAAGAGGAAAACTTAGTATATATATATATCCCTTGTAAGAACCCAATCATACACGTTACACTATGGGTTAAAAAAAATTATTACTGAAACAAGTGCCTGTGGTAAACACTAACAGATAAAGTCGCTCCTCTACTTAGACCTATCATGTGTTTTAAAGAAAATCCACACCAAGACGAATCGTTAAATATTCAGGCGTAACCCGCTAATTTAAAGAAGTAGTCAATATTGCAGCATTATTTCTTTATGTTAATTTTTTTCAATGCATCATTGCTCAAAAGTATACCTAGATGAATTGATTTGATCAACGAAATAATTAATGCAGCAGTTCCATAGTTTAAAAAAAAATAATTGCAGCAAACGGATTATTGAAGGGGACTATTGTTGTCGAAGAAGTTATTGTACATTAACAATGAAACCAAAAGCAATACAGCCGAGACACATATAATGAAACTACTCCATGGTTCTTCAAATACAACGAGCACATTTCTCAAGCATTGCTTGAAAACATGGGCTTTCTAATTTAAAAATAAATCAATTTCCTTATTATCAGTTTTGGTATGAAGGCACTAAACACTCATCACTACACAAGAGAAATATGAAAAACAAAAGGAACCTTGGAAATTTTACTATTTTATGAATTAGAAAATGTTCTTTTCATCATGACTGACAACTACACATAACTCAGCAAATGTTCTAAAGTGATATCTCGGCCACGATATCTACATCTAATTACTCAGTGGACTAACCTTTCAGATAGAATCTAAATTAATATTATATAATGCACGCCAAAAATCACAAAAATGAGCAAAATATAGTTTTATAAACTAAGTTTCTTGTAGCTAAACTGTTACAGAGCAAGTGAAACTATAGTGTAATTTACAGATTATGATTGATAAACCAAGTTATCAGTCTATATTTTCATCCACTGAAATTTCTTCTTTCCTTTATCAATTTTTTGCTTCTAAACTATAAAAGCAAAGTATTCTAATTTTTGTTAGTTCCGGTGTGTTAAAGTCATCGTAACTCCAAATATGGAAGTAGCGCTAAAATAAACTTTTTTCATGCTTCTTCCATCTATGTAACTTAGCTTGACAGTTCGATATTTTACATACTTACACTCACTTTTATGTATAATTAAAAAAAGGGATATAAATGCGAGCGAAGTTTTCGTTGTTGTGTTATACGGGTTTTGAAGGTTTAATAAATTACAAAGAGGGTTATGTAATGTTGCAACTTCATATCCCATATAGAACAACAAAGAAAGTTTTATTGTTTCACAGGCAACAACAACAACAACAACAACAACAATAATAATAATAATATAAAATAATAATAATAATAATAATAATAATAATAAAATAATAATAAATTTCAAATTAAAAAAATAATTTAAAAAAAAATACATTCTTAGTTATTTAAAAAAAAGTGCAATTACCGTCTAAATTACGTAGTGTAGTTTACTTCTAATTATTTCAAAGCGCTTAGTGAAAAAAAAATCATCGCATTCTCTGCATGATAGAAACTTAAAAAGGATTTCTTTTTAATATAAATTAATAGTTAAGGTTACAAAATATTTGACTTAACAAGATTTAAATCATTATTTGAACATCTCATTCTTAAATGGTTAACTATTGTAAGCGGACAATAAATATGAATAAATGTTGATTCTCTTTTATGTACATGTAGGAACGTGACGAAGTAGGGGTTGTGAAGTACAAACTTGTTTTAATAAATATTCATTGACTTCGATTCAAGATTTTGTAAAATAAGCTGACCTTGAAAATCATGTGTGGGTGAGACTTGTACTTTAACATTAAAAAAAAAAAAAAAAAAAAAAAAATCAATTCATCAAGAATGCACCGGTTCAGTATACATTTCATTGATTCCATTACTCATTTTCATTTCCCACTTAAAATCTTAAGAAATTCAATATTGATATATCAGTACTGATGATTTGTTGCTAGACACCACCGTTATGGTTTTTTTTCCTTTTACATAAAACGCACTTGATTAGTTTTATTTGACGTTCAAAAGAAATCATTGATACTCTGTGTCTCTTGCGTAGAAGGCGTGTTCTCCTTATTCTAGGTGTGTTTGTTCAGGAGGCGGTTCCATAAATTTGCTCTTCAAATTTTTTAACGTAGAAGTGGCTGGCTGGTAACTAGTTTGACTTGACCTTGTTTGTGTTTACCTCTTACGTTGCGATGTGCTGAAGCAACAGTAAACTATTGATATGGAACGTTGTAAATCGTAAATGGCATAGTAAACATTCTTTTATGTATAAATGGCTAAAAATTAGGTTGCATGTGGTGTTCTGTAGTAGTTTTAATAGACATTTGTAAAGATCAATAATCAACAAGTATGTGAGATCAAACATTTTACTTTGAATTCAATTTGGTTATTTTTGTGTCTTGTGAATCAAAATAATTTCAAATAATCCACTAAAATGAAAGAAAAAGAACTTTTAATTTTTATTTTGAAAAATCTGAAGTATTTTACAGATTTATGAAAACTTAAAGTATAATCATCCATATATGGCATACGAATAGTTTAATCCAACTTTTATTAAACTTTTTGCAAGGTCACAAAGCTGTAAACGACTAAGGTGACATTTACACAGAGAACTTTAAGTGCATGATAGTACCTGTTCAAAAATGGGAGAAAATTGTATGTTAAGTTCTGTTGAGCAGGACTGAGTGATATATAAATGTTTATTAAATGTATGCCCAAACACTGATATTGACAAGTTAAAGAGGTCTTTCTTTTGCTTTATTTTCTCTTTTGTTTGTTTCTAAGGACGATTAATATGCATGCACATAATGCAATTGACAACACATTGTTGTGGAGACGCTATTGAATTTTGAACAATCTAAAACGTTTGCACTTAGAAATAATTGATAGCAGATTATGTCGATTCAAATGAAATAAAAAGTGCACATGAACCACTTTTGAGAAAACTAATGAAAAAATATTCAATAGCAGAATTACCACAGTTTAGAATTATTATGCATGTACGTAGTTTTCAAAAAGAACAAACATACGAAGAAAAGAAATTGCCATTGTACTCAACACAATATAGACTGATATCTATCACTTATTATAGTAACTAGTGGATTCATGAAAGAACCTGACGGTATCGCACCTTTTTTTTTGGGGGGGGGGGGTCTACAAAAAATCATTTATTTTTTGACCCAAAAAATTATTTTTAAAAATGTGATACAATCTTTCGTTTTCTATAAAAATCAGCTAAAAAGAACGATAAAAAAAGCCGTTTCCTTTCAAATTTAATTTTTTTGTAAGCTTTATACTTTGTTGTGGGAGTGAAAGCTTCCACTAAACCCCTCACGAGACACAAATCTAATGATGAACCTCGTAGAAACTTGAAATAATTGGCACTTTTCATGGATGACACCCTTCAATAAACCTCCTATAGGACTGCTAATTTGCTACATATGAATTAACGTATTAAAAAAAAAAACCTGTGTTTCTCTCGTATTAACTTCTTGTTTTGTATCTTTAGATGAATACTTCATCATATGTAAAAATTAAAAAAAATCTAGTTATTAAAATATTTATTCCTTCAAAATTTAAGAAAAATAGAAGAAATTCTGGTTTAACATTATTTATTTAGTTATATTATTTATTTCAGTTTGGTAGTATCACCTGATAGACCCCATGTGTATCATCTTTTTATGCAAAAGGAATTTTTTTTTTCATTTTGCCAATTTTGAGATGACTACTTCTATTTCAAATAGAAGTAGTCATCACAAAACTGGCAAAATATTTTTTTTTTTAATTCTTTTATATTTTATATGTAAAAACATAATGACATTGACCTGACCTTGCTCCTAAAGTAAAACGGTCATATTTAATCTGATAATTACATAATGATATTGTCTTACTGAATCTGTGAAAATTTCATTAATTTTTTTAAAACAACTGTACAATAAAGTTGAGAAGAACCCCTCCTTAAAATTGAACACTCCCAGAAAGTTATACACACTTGTAAGACTACCCGCTACAGATTAAGGCTCCTAAGGGACTGTATACTCTAAAGGAACGTTCATAAAGGATACTCCTTTTTAAAGGAATACACCTCAAGGATACAATGTCTTAAACTCTTTTCTATTTTAAAAATAATAACAGAGAGGTTTAGAACTTAATGATTTTCTTTTCCCTACCTCTTAAACCCATAAAAACATATTTCAGCTCTCGTGGAAAGTAAAATTCTATACTGGCATCGATCGGATAAATACGCGAGGTAAAAAGTCAAAGCAAGGTTTATAAGACGATGTGGGACGAGCTATAAAGTATCAATATATTTATTCAGTATTGGGCCTATTGAAAATGGATGAAACCTTTGAAAATCTCTTTACTCTTGGGTATCTAGCATGCAACTTTTTTGCATGAAGTTATGCATCTCTTTTATTAAGAGAAATGAGTCAAAATTCATGACAACTTAGTGAAGAGTTCCGACTCTTTAAATAAAATTACATCTAAACACTGACGGTACATTTTGTCGCCCTGTACGTGCATGTATTGTCGACGGCGAAAATATGTTCCTTTATCATATACTTAGTAGTAAATACACCGATTCTGCACTCTGCGATACGGGTGACGTCACAATACCCCATATCAGGGATCAGTCCAAAAATATCACGTATAGGACCGGTGTGCAAAAATCCATATCAAACCGGAAGTAACGTTTGTATAAAGTTTAAAAGTCAAATTACTTTATTTTATTTAAATATACATGTAAAATAATCTTTTGATAACATTTGTGGACTTATTTTTTTTTTCAAATACCTAAAATTGGCTCTATTAGAATTCAAAGAAATAGTTCATAAAGATGCACGAAACATTCTTCAATGACTTTATGTGAACTCGCATATTAAGTATTTTAAATATATGATAAATAGAATACTACATACTGAAATCCGTATCATATGTCATATCAGCCCTCGAGCCTTCGGCCCTCCGGCTAATATGGGGTCACTCGGGCTGATATGACATATGATATGGATTTTAATATGTAATATTCTCTATATGTTCACTGCACATATTGTCGATTGATACCAGCGACAGTATGTGCCGAGGGGAGCCTTTTTTTCTCCTTTCAGAATGGGTGACAAAATATACCTTACATATCGGAACAGTTGTCGTTGACAATATTTGCTGCGAACAATTTGCACATTTGGTGACAGAGAAGCTTTGGAGAAAGTTTTATTGCAATCGGACAGATAGATATTCTTGGTATTTATTTCATCATTCTCCTCGTTCACATTGCAACTTGTGTTTTAGATATACAATTATTGCTGTTTTTGAGGTCAATGCAATGATATGGCCACCCGAAGAGTACAATATTCACCGAGTCCGAAGGGCGAGGTGAATATTGTACTTAGAAGGTGGTTAATCATCGTATTGATTGAAAAAAAAATCCATAATTGTTTTATTATATAAATCATTGATTAAATGATACGAACTCGTTAAGCAGTTCACGCCATCTTACTTTTTTTTTTCAACATTTGCTGAAGTCCTAGCGAAAGGCAATGAGAGAAGCGGTGTTAAAATAAACAAAAGTTGTGTTAATTTGGAAGTTTTAAAATCTATTTTAGGTGTGATGTAAAAAAAGTAATTAAATTTCAGGCACGTAGGATCGATTTTGACAGGGGAGATTATAAGGAAAAAATTTACGAATTAACTTGAAAAAAATCTTTCATTTGTCCCCCAACCTCCCAACCCCCAAAAGAAGAGAATTCTCTGAACTCCAAATTTTATTTGGGATATGTATTAGGGTCCATTAACTGGGGGAAGGAGACGCAACCAGCCTTTCAAGGAACATTTTAATACTAAATTTAAAGTAAAATCCTACATTCAGAAAAAAGAGGCAACCCCCCGTACCCTCCCAGCCCCCGATTCCATGTACCTGAATGTTGGAAGTGGGTGCAAGTTAAATAACTTTCCAGAACTGTTTGTTTCAATTTGGAACTCCCCAATCTATTTTTAGTCCAATGTAAAACAAACCAGAAGTCTCTGATGAGACTGTAATTCTACTGGTTTGTATTTTTTATAACAAAGGAAGAGAAAACACTTGCACTTAAAACTATGCAACAGCAATAAATAGATCAATGGTCCTTGGTTAAGTTGCTTTGTGGTAAGATTTATTGCAATCAGATTAAAACTGTAAGAGGAGTAACCTTTTGAAAGAATTTCACGAAAATTTCTATTTTTAGAAAGCATGGCAAGACCGTTCATCAAAATAAAAAAAATATTATAAAATAATGTATCTAAGTGTAGTCTACTTGTGTACAAAGTTATAAAAATCCCATGCAAGTTATACTGAAATCAGACCAAAACTGTAGAAGAAGTAGCATTTTAAAAGAATTTCACAGAAATTTCTATTTTTAGTAACCATGGCAGCACCATTATTCCAAATCAAAAACCGATTCACTAAATTATGTATCTTAGTGTAGTCTACTTGTGTGCCAAGCTATACTGAAATCAGACAAAAGAGTAGTGTTTTAAACGAATTTCACAGATATTTCCATTTTTAGTGACAATGGCAACATTGTTCATCAAAATCAAAAAACCGATGCACTAAATTATAAATCTTAGTGTAGTCTACTTGTGTGGTGTGCCAGGTTATATTGAAATTAGACCAAAACTGTAGGAGGAATAGCGATATAAAGGAATTTCACAGAAATTTCTATTTTAAGTAACCATGGCAACAAGTTCATCGAAATCAAAGACCGATGCACTATAGCCAATTCATGTATCTTAGTGTAGTCTACTTGTGTGCCAAGTTATATTAAATTCAGACCAAAACTGTAGGAAGAGTAGTGTTTCAAAGGAATTTCACAGAAATTACTATATTTAGTAACCAAGGCAACATCGTTCATCAAAATCAAAAACCGATGTACAGAATTATGTATTTTAGTATAGTCTACTTTTGTGCTAAGTTATATTGAAATCAGACCAAAACTGTAGGGGGAGTAGCGTTTTGAAAAATTGTTCACAGACAGACAGACAGACGGACGACAGACACCTTACTATCGCATAAGTTCTTCTGGTCTCTGACCAGTAAAGCTAAAAAATAAATCCCTATGTTCACCTGGAAGGTCACGTGCAGGTGAATATAACGTAATATTTTTTCTACAATGTTGAATATCTGCCAATCAGAGAGATAGGAATAATTCAGTCATATGATAAAGCATTTTATTGCAGGCGCTTCCTTGGAGTAAAGAGATGACAACTGGGCGTTAAAATGTTGATCTGTATTTCAAAGAAGATGCAATTTGTTTATTATCGTGTATACTTACGTGTTTTGAATACAGAGAAACTCAAAGCATGCTTCATGTGAATGCCTAAATGTGATTTACACAACAATAACATTCACAAAACTAAAATTTTACCAGTAACAATAGTTGTGGGACGACAATATGTGCAGTGAGGTTACGCACATACTGTGGCCGCCGACGATAATATGTTCAAGATTTTTTAAAAGTTGGCGACCAATTTCTGCTACTGCATGCAAAGGATATATCACACGAACTGACCCTCCTCCGTTACTCTGAAGTTTCATTAAAATTTTCCAAGCAATGTGCGAGAATTCTTGTGAAGAAATTTAGATGGAACAATAACACAGTCTCCCTGTCTTCGTTCAGGTTGACATAGTTATGAAAGTTATGTTTTGATTACAAGTTGCTGCAGAACAATATTGAATTTGCATGTGGCACACACGTAGCTCGAGTTTAGAGTTGAAAGCTCTTAATAACCAGGTGAGCGTTAAGACCAATAAGCCTCTTCTTCTTGTGAATATTGTAAATATAAAGCAGCAAGCGTTTCCTACACCTATATGGAACAAATTGTTTTGGATTGTAATGTTAACGACAGAGAGAATCTTTAAATTTAGCTTTTTGAAAACATTTGTATTGTAAAATATGATGAAGTACACTTGAAGTCTGAAATCCGTACAGACATTATGCCCTAATTTTGGATAGACTCTCAAAATTGTGTTATAATACAGCAAATTTTCCAAACAACATTTGATTCTCTTAATGTTCAGGTTTAACACGCATGTTAAAATATATAGAAACTATATTTTAAATCATGTTGAAGATTTTTTTCTCGTGAATAGCGAGAAAAATGCATTGACTTTGATGTTAATAAAATATGCAAAGTAGACCAGGACATGGATTCAAAAGGCGTTAAACCCCCCTAACCACATTTCGTTATTCGATTGTGTCTTTAAGCAGCGTATCTTACCAAACAGGCATTCGAAGAGACAAACACACAACATCTGTTGATAGCAACCATAATTTATATAAATCCCTTCGCCTCGGCATAAATATCGACCAAGTCCATGTTGGAGAGACTGATCAGATAGTTAACGAATCACATTACATAAAATATCCAACAAAAAATGGGACTTCTTGACGAATTTAAATCAGCTAGCATATTTGGAAAAATAGTTTTTATTTTGCTTTTTCTTGCTAGTTTTTGCATTATAATTGCGTTCACTTGTACGGGATGGGGGGAAAGCAACGAGACGTATGGAGGCGGCTACAAAGTGCACTGGGGGTTGTGGCGTATATGTAGCAATAAGGAATTTACAAGTTCTTCTGTGTGTACTGATGTTAGTGGATGGGCAAATGGTAAGTTTACTATATCATGCAATTTAAAAAAAATTGATTTATTTATTTTTTCTATTAAAATGATATTGAATTAGAAATAAATGAATGAATAAATAAGTAAAAACAAATTTCGACTTTCTTACTGTTCAAGGATGGAAATGAGAAACATTTAATAATACTTTAATTATACAAGTTTCAAAGGAAAAAAAATCTATTGAAATACCAGATTACCCCCTCCCCCCCCTCCCCTAAAAAAGAAGACATTTGATTTAACAAATAGAAAGAGCTGTGTATAATACATAACAATATATATCATTTACGGAATGAATGGATCCAACCCTTACAATTTATAAATAAGTATCTACTTTCAACTTAGTAGCTCGGGGGATTTATGACAAACATGCAGTTATTTGCTCAACTGTTTACACTGTCCTGAGTACACAGACATTTTAAAATACATTGCATGTTCCTCCGTACTTTATTCATCTGTTTTCGGTAGATTTTAAGAAATGTGTTGATTTTCACGCCGACATTAACCATGCACATCAGTGAAACAGTGTAAGCCTTAATTGCTTTGCAAATCAATAAAACAAAATTACCATTTTTTATGTAGAACAAGACTCAATCCGAAGATATCAATAATGTAATTTGTGAAGTAAACTTGCAAATCGATTGGATTATTTTATGACATTGCAGAAAAAAAAAATCGTTCATATTTTACTTAGCCATGAATTAACATGAGAAAATTGATGTTAATTTTTTTTTTTAATATTTTTTAAAATAAAAAAGTAAATATCACTCAATTTTATTTTTCAGACTGGTATGCGTTTACTCAGGCTGCGAGCTGCTTTGGTTTCTTTGGTATACTAGTAGCCTTCTTTTTAGTCATTCTCTATCTGTTTGTTGGCAAATGTAAGGGCAATGGAGAAGTAGCAACGGGGGCGGCCATCTTGTGCCTAGTGACAGGTAAGCCTAATCTTCTATATAACTTTGTTCTTATAGGGTTTTCGTAAACCCCAGAGAGTAGTCTGTTGTTGTCATCCCTAGCATCGACTATCGATACCATATAAAGGATCCTTTCGTGCCACTAACATTTACTGCAACAAACAAGTTCATTAAACCTCATAGTTTTACAGAAAATTAAAAAAAACAGGCATTGATAATTTGATAGAATGGTTCATAGTGATTTTTATATAAAGTGACTTTAGATCTATCATTGGAACATAGGTAAGATGTTTACTCTTTTAAATTGTCCCATCGAAGAGACTTCTAAAGCGATGGCTTTAAAAAGATGAATTATGAGATTACTGTTATCTTGAGTCCATAGTGATGCCATTCATCTTAAACGTGAATTTAAATATTCAATTTAAGCACTTTGTAGACCTCATTTTATAGGTCAGATGTATTGATAATATGTTAATATTTATAAAGGGTAAAACTCTTTGTGTGCCCCTTATGCTCTCAGATAGATAGCATAAACATATGATGTGAAAATTGTATATTAAATTTTAGTTTCTATATGACATAATAATATGTTGGGATGGGATTCAATACTAGCACATTCCTCATCCTTCTTGGATTGAATGGAAGGCTGAATGGGTGGAATGGAATTGTTCAATAATGGCATATTTCACGTATTGTTTAATTTCTCGTCAGATCGATCTCTTAATAGATAAATAAATAATTTTATCTCTATCATGTATATAAAAAACATGTAAATACATGTCAAATACATGGCTGTCGCCAGATGTCTGGAAAAGGGGTGTGCGAACGAGGGTGGGAGGGGTGCTCTCTCCTTTCAACCAAAAATTTTTGAATAACTGGTTACCATTTTGTTGTGATCTGGTGCATTCTTTAATTTAATTTTTCAGATATTAAAGAAACAGAGTCTAGCACTGTAGCAGCATTACTTTACATATGAATAATGAATTTGTTTTTAAAATGACATTTCTTGTGTTCTTTTTAAAAGGGGATGCGATTGCACACAACCCGCTCCCGTTCCGACGGCGACCGACAGGAAGACTTACTTGTCAAATTGCCGTTTACTTATTCAAGTCATTTGCATATTTTGCTCATTTCCCCCAATGTTAACAAACTCAAGTCATAATATGTTCCTCCTCCCCCTCCTTTTTACATAAGGAGGTTGTTCAATTTTATCAAATTCATTGGCGAGCGAAATCAGTAACGGACTTGTTTTGAAAATACAATTCTTATCTAATGTGTTATTATTTTTTTGCCCAATTTGGATCGCATTTAGCGACAGAAACATCATTTCGCTATCATTGAGAGAAATATCATAGTTCTGATTGTAGTAAATCATGCATTCTAAGTTTTAAGATTTAATTCTCAGGAACGATATAAAACATTTTGCCTTTTTTTCCTTTTACGATGATAATGTATCAGATATCATAATATGAGGGAAGACGTTGAGGATCTTAAATTTTTATCATCTAATTGGAATTTTTAAAGACCAAAACCGTTTTCTTTTCTTTTTCATTCAGTAATATATTTTTGATACAATATTAAGTCACACACGTAAAACTATAATATAAATATCAACATATATTCTTTTAAAGGCATTTTTCATGCCATCCACATTACATGACCTGCCAATTTAAGCTGAAAACTTACAAATTATTTTGACTATTATTACAAAACATTTTGACATTGTTTTGTTTGCTTTTAATGTATTACAAAAATCAATTTTAATTTTCTTTAAACAAATTTAAGGGCAAAAATGTGTACTTTACCAAAATTTCTTATCCCCCTCCCCCCCCCCCCCAAAAAAAAAACAGACCTTGAACTGACCTTGATAAAAATTCAAGGTCTGATTTTTTGAATGTAGACAAATGTCATGAACTAGAACTCAGATAATTTTAAGAATTGATTATAAAAATAGTTGAATTAGAGTTCATTCTTAATAATATATTTTTAAAAACTTTTGTTTTACAGGGGTTATCCTACTAGTGGGCTGTATTGTTTTCGGAGCAGAATTTGACGACGTCTATTATGATCGCCAGGTCGGGGCCAACTCAAGGTGGGAATTTTGGTTGTCCTACTCTTTTGGTCTGGCCATCGTCGCATCTCTACTAGAAATCGTCTCCGGAGTTCTTTTGATTTTGGAATGTAAAAAAGGAGGTGGCACATCCGCTTCCGGTTAGATAGACTGTTGACATTTATTTAATGTAGATTTATGAGACTTGTTAGAACGACGACTTTCCAGTTGTAGGAAAAATTTTTGCTTGCTGAAAAAATTTGCCTTATACATTGTATGATAATTATATTTTACACAGTATTTTTCCTTAATTTATTTTTGTATGTACTTTTTTAATTCATTGTATTTGTCAAGATGCATTGAACTTTTTGAAACATTATTAAAAAATTCTTCTATTTTTTGGAAACAGTGATTGAAGACGTCTTTATTAACTGAATTTAAATCTTAAAAATTTAAGATAGAGGGGGTGGGGTGGAGGAGATGGGTGGTGGTGGTGACCCATACCCACTCATGAAAAAAAAAAAAAGAGGAGGTTGTTGCGACACAGTCTTATCTCATAACAAACCGCTTTCTTTATATATACCGGTATATATATATATATATATATATATATATATATATATATATATATATATATATATATATATATATATATATATATATAACTTTGTCAGCTTACAATGTAGGAGGGGTAACACTGAAAATTCAAAAAGAAAAAAAGAAAGGGGATCCGTATTGAATATTAAAAAAAAAAACCCTTGAAGTACGTCGTTACTTTCCTCCAAAGCTTATATGGTAGCTGTTGTAGGAGTTTTAATGCCAAGCTAATGATCAGCCCTTGGTAGAATGCCAAAATTCTTAAATAAAAGTACATTGAAAGTAATTGATCCCTCATTTTATTTAGGGTTTGAGTGTTATTTTCAACAGAATGTTGTTCTTTAGTTAACATTATATGAGTCTCTAAGAACTTCTGCTTTCTGTAAGAAATTAACTTATATCACTTATAATTCATTGACATTTTCTGTTAGCTCTTTTAAATAATACTTGGCCAATACCGATAGTACTTTTTAAATATACAAATCATAAAGTGGGCATTTCAAACGGTGGTGATCATCTTCAAAGTGTTAAAAGTTATATAATATTCCTTCCGTTGTAGAAAATGTTAAAACCAAATAACAAGAGAGATAACTACGATCTATCTATGCTATATAATGTTAAGTCATTCATTTTAAGTCAGAGAAGGTCTCCATTGTATCATGTTATTAACTAGTTTTTCTTATTTTTTCATTTATAAATTTCGAGTTATATAAAGTTTTATATAAAGCCCCCTTTATCTTTCCAGAGGAAAAATGTACACTATTTGGGCTTGTATATACTCCCATCAATCTCAATACTGCACCCCATTAAAAAATCTTGACATTTTCGATAGAAGAGAATTCTTTGATCTATACATAACATAAAAAAGTGTGCGCAACAGGAAATTGGATGAAATTTATGGAGGTCAACACATGTACCAGTGTCTGATAAATACTGCCTCAGTAATACTGTCAAACTCTGACTACACCTCTAGAATTTATAGAGGTCCGTGTTTTATGCAATGTTCACAGATTCTTATTGACGTATATATGTTTTTTTTGAGATCGATCATTGTAAAATTGTTATTTTCACCAATTTCATCGTAATAACGAGAAAACTATCCATTTGTTATAACGAGATACATGTACAATGGTTTGCATTGAAATGGTAAAACTTTCCGTTTGAATGGAATTCTTTTGAACGTTGGTTGTTACAGTACATAATGACACACCCATTTCTTCACAAAAGAGAAAATTTTCTCGCATGCTTCATTCGAATACCTGTAGAAAAGTATGGAACGCCATAGCTGCCTGAAGGTCATTTTCATTTTATATGAGGTGGTATAACCTTTATGTGAAGTGGTTAAGTCATTATATATAGTGGTAAAATCATTATATTCAATGAAAACTTTATTATATGCAGTGGTTTTATCTTTATATACAGTGATAAAATCATTATATTCATTGATGACTTTATTATATGCAGTGGTTTTATCATTATATTCAGTGGCAATGTCATTATATGTAGTGGTTAAATAATGTAATGAAGTGATAGTACCGTTACATTATGCTGTAAAATCATTATATGCAGTGGTTTTTCCATTATATACATTACTGATATCTTTCTGTGATGTGATAAATTCAATATATACAGTACAAACATAATTTGTGTGATATAGCAATCATTACATTTTATGAAACCCGCTGCATGTGGAGTGCCAAGTTAATTTCATTCAGTGCGACACCTTTACATGAAGTGAAAAATCTATTATGTGCAGTACTAAGATCATTATATTATATAGTAAAATTATTATATATATTCCTAAAATCCTACTTTGCAGTGGTAACATCTTTATATGAGGTGGTTAATTAATTATATGATGTTGTTAATTTGTTATATGATGTGCTCAAATCTTTATATGCATTAGACGTTTCATGTTATGCAGTGGTAACTTCTTTATCATCATCTAAACTGGTCCTTTTATGCGCGGAGTTCCAGTTTAAAGAGTGTTTGAAAATAGGAAACCCGGGCCGTGGCAAATTAAAAGCCGGGACTATTCGAGATTTTTCTGATTTCTGATTCTATTATACAGCTTCCTGATTTTATCAACTGTGCTGAAATTTTCAGACTCATTTTTATAGGTTAATGTGTATTCGCTGTAAAAATTGCATTTAATTTTAAAATACTTAGTAATTTAGATTTTCTTGGCGATTGTTGATTTCCAAGTTCAGTGGTGGATCCAGGAATCTTGAAAAGGGGGGCCCGACAAGTTTTTGGTCGGGGTAGGTAGCCCACAGCCAAACCAAAAAACAATTGATTTATGAAATCTTATGTATATTTTGGACACAAGGGGGGGGGGGGCGGCGGGCCCCATAGGCCCTCTCTGAATCCGCCAGTGAGGTTGGTAAATCGGGTAGGCAATCAAGTAGACATTTTACGTGTTTTGTTTGTTTGTTTGTTGTTCTTTGTTATCCCCCCCTTTTTTTTTTTACAAAGGTAGACATAATATAGGCATTGAAAATTCGGGCGTAGGTCTAGCCCCCCCCCCCCTCCCCACTTTTTACAGGCACGATTCATTGTAGTGAAAGAAGGGTAATTGGTAGTGTTTAAAAGAATTTGGTACTGAAAGATGTTCGATCACCCCCCCCCCCCAATCCACCCACCCACCCACCCACCCACACCCCCGAAATAGGATTTTCGGGTTTGGAGAAAGAACAATTCCCCCCCCCCCTTTTTTTTTTGTTTTTTTTTCAGGTTTGATTTTTTTTTTCTATTTCAATTAGCCACCCCACTATCAATTTCCTTCCGACGCCAATGGTTCATTAAAATCGGATTTGATCTCCAGGAAGTCAAACATAAAAAATCCGAAATACTTATTCATTATCTACATGCCATTTGATAAAATATAAATTAATTAAAGAATTATCACATATACATGTAATTATAGGACTATTAATGCAAAGCCTTGTGTCAAACTTTAATCACGCGTAAGTTGCTTGGATTAAGGATATCCGATCCTCAGCCTTGAAGGATAACTCTTAATTTTATCATTTTATTCAAAAAGGCTAAAATGATTTTAATTTGGTTGTTTGTTTGCTGTTTAACGTCCCTCTCGAGAATTTTTCACTCATATGGAGACGCCACAATTTGCCAGTGGAGAGCTGCAAATTTTGTCCTATACTCGACACTAACGGCCATTGAGCAGTGAGGGATTTTTTTCGTGCCAACACCTACTGTGGAACGGGACCTCGGTTTATGGCTTTATGCGGTCTCTTACGAAGGACCGGTCTCAACGTCCCACTGTCGGATTGGAACCCGTGACGTAAGGATTGACTCCTTATTCCGCGTCTCTTAGAGCAGACACTCTAATCACCGTGCCACGTTGGCGACGGCAAAGATGAAACTTGAAAATGAAATGTTTTCATGCAGCAATTTTTATTTTAAGCATTTCAATGTGATTTAACTCATTTAAGGTTTTCTGAAGTCTTAGAAACAGTCTTATAAATAGTTGATATTAGTAATTTAACACCCTCCACCCCCCCCCCCCCGAAAAAAGTATTAAACAAATTACATATTTAACGTAATCCAGTTTCTTTCCATCTACTAACAAATAGATACATGTACCAGTGCACATTTGCATATTATGAAATTAGAAATGATTTATGGTGTTTTGCACCAGGTTCTTCCCGGATGATCGGATCTGGTTTAATAATCCTTTTTTTAATGAAAATATGTATTTTGCATAAAAATAGCATTTTCAAATAAAGAAATAACTATCAAAAAGAAAAAGTTTTTTAAGTTAAAATACAGTGTTTAACATCGGAATAATTTTTAAGTTTATTAGATTTTTATCAAATATGTCAAAACACACACACACACACACACACACACACACACACACACAAAATATCGCCAACCCAGTCTACCCATTTTACCAACATGGAAATCAACAATCGTCAAAAAAAAAATCTAAAATACTAAGTATTTATAGCACAATGGATAAAATATTAAATCAGAAAATTGAAACTGCCTACCAATTTTACTTGAAACCAAAAATCGTAAAGAGAATCTAAAATACCAAGTATTTAAATACAATTTTTACAGCGAAAACACATTAGCCTAAAAAAAGAGTCTGAAAATTTTAAATCAGAAATTTGAAAAATCTCGAATAGTCCCGGCTTTTAATTTGCCACGGCCCGGGTTTCCTATTTTCAAACACTCTTTAAACTGGAACTCCGCGCATTTTTTTAAATAAAAGGACCAGTTTAGATGATGATAAAGAAGTTACCACTGCATAACATGAAACGTCTAATGCATATAAAGATTTGAGCACATCATATAACAAATTAACAACATCATATAATTAATTAACCACCTCATATAAAGATGTTACCACTGCAAAGTAGGATTTTAGGAATATATATAATAATTTTACTATATAATATAATGATCTTAGTACTGCACATAATAGATTTTTCACTTCATGTAAAGGTGTCGCACTGAATGAAATTAACTTGGCACTCCACATGCAGCGGGTTTCATAAAATGTAATGATTGCTATATCACACAAATTATGTTTGTACTGTATATATTGAATTTATCACATCACAGAAAGATATCAGTAATGTATATAATGGAAAAACCACTGCATACAGTGCAGGAAACTAATTTTGTTACAGCATCGATGCTGATTTGAATGCTTCCTTTGCTTGCTGATTTGAATGCTTCCTTTGCTTGCTGATTTAATGCTAGTTATCCTTATCCTGATGCTGTTTTATAATTAGGTCAATGCTACCGGAAGTAGCATCATGCTACCGGAAGTAGATAATGAATTTCAGCATTGCCGTTTAAGGCAATAAAAGTGCCTTTTACAATTATTTGATCATAATATCTCACTATGTATCAGTAATGTGAATACTTTAACCAATATTCTTTCTTTCTTTTTTAATTTTTTACTTAATTAAAACTCATTGATTTTCTGATGCTAGTAGGATAATGCTGATTTTATGTAGGTCAATGCTGGTTTTATCCTTTGCTTGCTGATGCTGATCCTGGTAATGCTGTTTTTTAAATGCTGATGCTTGCTCGATCCTGATGCTACTTATGCTTATGCTGATGCTGATTTATGTAACAAAATTAGTTCCCTGCACTGTATAATGATTTTACAGCATAATGTAACGGTACTATCACTTCATTACATTATTTAACCACTACATATAATGACATTGCCACTGAATATAATGATAAAACCACTGCATATAATAAAGTCATCAATGAATATAATGATTTTATCACTGTATATAATGATTTTATCACTGTATATAAAGATAAAACCACTGCATATAATAAAGTTTTCATTGAATATAATGATTTTACCACTATATATAATGACTTAACCACTTCACATAAAGGTTATACCACCTCATATAAAATGAAAATGACCTTCAGGCAGCTATGGCGTTCCATAGAAAAGGGCTGCGTTCAAGATCGTTCAAGGGCAATTTCTAAAAGAGCGCAATGGCGTACTTTTGTTTAAATCAGTTTATCTTCCTGTTTATGAAAAGGATTTCATAAAACAAACTGAGACTGGAAAACAACAATCTGTTGATTAAGATACGATGAAAAAAAACTTTTCAAATATTTACAGATTAATTAAAGTATCATCAATGAAACATAAAGATAATGAACAGTGACCATGTTCAAAGCCCAGTCAAACTATACAAATTATGAGCAGAGCAAACACTGACCTCCGAAAAGAGATGTAGTATCACGTGCCATGGAAGACTGAGCATCCCCTATCGACTGATCACACCCGCCGTGTGCTCTTTGTCACGATCGGGTAAGTCCAGTTTGATTGATAGATTGTATGTTGTTTAACGTCCTATTCGAGAATTTTTCACTCATATAGAGACGTCACCGAATGCCTGTGAATGGCTTCAAATTTAGACCTATACTCGGCACTCAGGACCATTGAGCAGTGAGGGTTCTTTATTGCGCTAACGCCTACCGTGACACGGGACCTCGGTTTTTAAGGTCTCATTCGAAAGACCAGTGACTTTCACTTCTAGTGCCGGCGACACCGGGCGCTTGGCGAAGGAACATGCAGGTCTTAGGTTTGACGCGGCGCTGCAAACGAGAATAGAACCTTGGCCTCCCGATCACGAAGCGAGCGCCCTACAACTAGGCTACCATGACCGGTAAAAATTCAGCTTGAAAATATAGGCCTAACAATTCGTATGAAAGACGCCAGTCAACTTCCGACTTACTTATAGTTTGTATTTACAAACAAGGTCATTGTATCGTTTAATACATCAGTATATACTATATTTAATAACTCCGAAAATTCCGAAGGGCGGATCCCAGACCACCCCCCCCCCTTTAGATCCGCGCATGTCCTCTCTCACACTCGAGGTAGACATAGTACTCGATCCGTAGTCAAATTAAGTACAAAAGCTATGACTTTACCTATTTTTATAGAGCCATGTCATCATCATTGCACGTTGTCAGTATATGTTTTGTAATACTTTTAAAGAAAACATTAAAACTATTGTTTCCATGTTTGTGATGCATTGTTAAAAAGAAGTCTCTTGTTTTGCCTTCAATTAGACATTTAGATAGACTGATGTTTCATCAATTAACAATATTCATTGAGACCACAGAGTCTGCTTCATATTTGGATGTTATGCCGACTATAGCCGATAAGGGCCAACTAACAACTAAATAATTGTATGACAAACAAGATGACTTCAGCTTTTCCAATCTCAACTTTCCTTATTTATATAGCAATATTCACCCTATCACCTGCAAATGGTGTTTATGTCTCTCAATTTATTCGATACTCAAGAGCATGCTCTGAGTACGATCAATTTTTGAACCGAGGCAGGCTACTGACAGATAAGTTGATGTTACAGAGATTTCAACAACATCTTTAAAAGTCAGCATTTCGTAAACTCTATGGTCTTTATACTAGTAATGAGCTTGTTAGCAAATATAACCTTTCATTGGGTCTTGATTTGGCTGAAGTGTTTCATACCAATAGTTAGGCCTTTGTTTTTATGCTAAATTTGACTACGGAACATTCCGTTAATCTGATCAAAACATGACTCAAGGCGGGTGTGACCGGTCGACAGTTGATGCTTACTCCTCCTAGGCACCTGATCCCACCTCTGGAACTTCCGGGGATCCGTATTCTCTGCCTTGTTCATGGATTTGTATTGATTGTAGATTTTTTTGAGATTGATCACTGTTCAATATCTTCACCTTCTTCATTTAATTAAACTCGAAATAAAATACACCATAGAGTCTGACACACTTCATATTTGGAAGTTTTTCTCAAGAAAGACATTGATGGCAAACAAATAACTAAACTAAAAAGTTTATAATAATAAACATGATGACTCTAACTCTTCTATCTAATCTATGGTCAATACAATGATCTTGCTAGGAAATACATTATGTCGAATGTTTACGTTCAATCGATTAAGACAAGGGGCACATGGCGGAGGTGACAAATCGTAAGACGATGCTCCCCCCCCCCCCCATGGCACCTGATCTAACCT
Source organism: Saccostrea echinata (assembly GCF_033153115.1). Taxonomy (NCBI): domain Eukaryota; kingdom Metazoa; phylum Mollusca; class Bivalvia; order Ostreida; family Ostreidae; genus Saccostrea; species Saccostrea echinata. The sequence goes on from NW_026889758.1 coordinate 42,580,224, forward strand.
CTGATGTTTTCAGAGGTCCGTGTTTGCTCTGCTCACAATTTATATTGTTGAATTGGACTTTTAAAATGATTATTGTTGGTTATTTTAGCATTTCAGTTGACATAAGTTTATTTCAAATGCCCGTAATGCAGATTTAACTCCGTCAATATTCCGTAACTATCGAATTCCAACAAATGCAAACTAGACATAGGCTGTTGACTCATTTTGGATGATGTGGGGATTATAGAATGTAAAGATTTAGATTTATACAGGAAAATATAAAGTTATAACAAATTAACTACATAATTTATAAATATATTTAACATTTAAAAAATATATGTACGGAAACAGAAAAAAATATATATAACGTTAAATTAGAATAATATTTCATATGACTATGGTTATTAAAAAATTAGAATTGATATGACCTCTTTGTTGAAGGAACAGTTCTTGAATAGTTTCCAGAAAGTCTTTTCCAACTGTATGTATCGTATAAACCTGTTAAAAAATCAAATCGTGCAAAATCACGTTGTAGAATAAATAACTTTTCCCTAGTCTCGATAAAATTTTACTCTAATCGAAAATATTTCAGAAATTTTACCCTAATCTGCAGCAAAACCTTGAGGTGCAGTTTCTTGTTAATTACGCGAAAGTTTAATACAATCTCCAAGTGAGCATATAAAACTGATGTCGTCCAACAAATTGGTGCAAAATAAGAAAAAGTTTACGATAGAAATTACCAATATTTGAACGAAAAAATTTGAAGCGTTCTTGCCTATAACCATCTTGTACTAGAGTAACGCGCTTTACCGTAGTTCGTTTCTACACAGTGATCTTCAGAAATGAGCCTATCCGGCTTTCGTACGATCATTATTAGTTTAAATTAAAAAAAAAAAATCTGTTTTCATGTAAAATGAGGGTTCAGACTAGCCCCTTGCTATACTTTGCTCTTTATCATGCAGAATTTTTCATTTTTAAAGTTGGTGGAGTTACGTTTAAGCGATTGGTTGTTTTGGTTTGGTAGGAACACTTTTTTTCTCATCACGTTGTTCTTTGCGGAGTGTTTTCAATGGGATACAAGAGGTCAAAGGGCCTCAACGGTCATCCTAGTATAATACAACACCGTAAAGGATCCACAGAAGTATGAAATAAAACAAAATAAAATGATAGTTGAAGCTTTGTTGCCCAAAAGCAAGGGAAATAGGATGATCAGGGATCAACAAAATAATTAGTCTAGTACTCTGTAACAAATCTTAAACTGAAGTAGATTTATTTACCTGTCTGTATATGCCCCCAATACTGTCACTATCACAATGCAGAATAAACAGAAAAAAGTGCTTTAGTACTGTAAGTAAATCCATCTCATTTAAAGTTGGTGGAGTTACGTTTAAGCGATTGGTTGTTTTGGTTTGATAGGAACATTTTTTTTCTCATCACGTTGTTCTTTGCGGAGTGTTTTCAATGGGATACAAGAGGTCAAAGGGCCTCAACGGTCACCTGAGTATAATACAACACCGTAAAGGATCCACAGAAGTATGAAATAAAACAAATAAAATGATAGTTGAAGCTTTGTTGCCCAAAAGCAAGGGAAATAGGATGATCAGGGATCAACAAAATAATTAGTCTAGTACTCTGTAACAAATCTTAAACTGAAGTAGATTTATTTACCTGTCTGTATATGCCCCCAATACTGTCACTATCACAATGCAGAATAAACAGAAAAAAGTGCTTTAACACTGTAAGTAAATCCATCTCATTCCCTCTTACATTGGCCTCTCTTTGTCTTTGGAGAACATTTAATGTACAAAGATAAGGTATTTTTGTCTTATTTTTATTTCTCTGTTATTTACAAGTCTACCTGACCATTAAACCTATGAAAGTACTTTCTGTATTATATATTGCAAAAATTATTATATAGTTCTCTTATTCAATTGACCTTTCAATTACACCAGAACACCGGGACCATGAAATTCACAATTTTGGAAGAGGTGCCCTTGTTCATTATTACTATGCACTTTGTTTTCTTAATACTCAGGAGCAGGAAAGAAAATTTCGAAGAATTAATGCATTTTCACTATATGACCTGAATAGAGTCCCATCACAGTACTGAAGTTGACATTAAAAAGATGCTGGAGTTTTGAGGGACAGACAGAGAGACAGACAGAAGGACTTCAAAATTAATAGGTGTCTTTCATTATGGTCAACTTCCAGTGATATCACTTCAAAATTTATAGATGTCATCCTCTTATAGTAATGTATTCTTGTCCAAAATTTGAAACCATGATGAAAACTGTTATCGAATCAAAACAAAAGTGATAAGGGATACAAATTCGGACGTGTATACAGTCAGACAGACAATGTGATATGACCCAAAATGTATAGGTGTATTTCTCTCATGATAAAGTATTTTTCTGCAAAATTTGAAAACGTTACGTTGAGTTATTGGGTCACAATGAAAGTGTTGACGGACATATGGACAAATAGACGGAAATTGACATTCCTGTAGGGCTTCCACATTTCTTTATCTATCTGTCTAAATGTCTGTCTCTGTGTCTCTCTCTGTGTCTTTCTGTCTGTATTCTCTCTCTGTGTCTCTTTCTCTGTTTGTCAGTCTCTCTCTCCTCAAGACCCCAAATAAATATTCATTCTTCAAAACAATATATTGGAGATAAAATGTGCAAATATTTACAGTACATATTGTCGACGACAATAATATGTACCGATGTGTGACTGTACCTTTTGTCATCCATTCTGCAGGAAGTAAAAACGCTCCTCTGGGCATATATTGTCGCGGGTGAAAATATGTACCAATGGACGACAATGTGTGCAGCTAGGGACAATGTGTACCGTCACAGCCCCGTTACCCTCGAGACCCTTAAAGTATTCAAATCTAAGCTCTTCATCAGGTCAATTCTACGTACAGATGTGAACATCCAATCACAAACCATTGTCAATTTAATATTGCGTGAACACCGATTAAGTGTTTACAATATTTGTCACTTACGCCATACTGGGGTTAGTTTTCTGGGGAGGCTTATTCCCCAACATAGTTAATAGCATCTATTAATTTAAAAAAAATGATGCGCTTATTTTATGAGGAAAACTTTGTTTCTGCTATTTGTGTAGGTTTAGCTAGAAAATAAAAAAATTAGATCGGGATGGGAAAATATCAAATTCTTTCTCTTTGTCCTGGATCCAAAAAACGAAGGTACACGAAATTAGTAGCAGACATAATTTTGAAAAAAATATACTTTCAATCACGTTTTTTTTTCTAAAATAATTTCATAAAATACAATCGACAAATCTCTGATTTGATGATTAGACGCATCGATGGATTATTCTTTTTCGAGATAATGAACGATTGGCTTGGATTGAAAAATTCCCATGTCAGCATGTGAATTAATCTCTATTAAAACTTTGTAATGTTTTACAAACAAACATATTTCAGGAATATTTATTAATTTGTGTTTTTACATTTGTGAATCGTGCATTAATTTTACGAAAGTATTTGTTATTTTTTTTTAATTTAAAATAATTAGTGAAAAAGGGGCGTTGTGAGTAAAGAGGATCAAAATATACATTATAATCAGTATCTATCATTTTTTCACAGAATTTATTCAATTGAACATTCTTAATATATACAAGGAAAGTTTTAAGATAAAGTGATTTTTCAATTGAGGGCATTTTGAAATGTTGAAAAAATGGGGGGGGGGGTCTTGTAAGTAAATATTATAACATTCCAGCTTTGATGATTAACATTAAAATTCAGTATTGTAGGGGTAATGTTGACCAGAAATTGGGCTTATATGTTATTATTATGCATTTGGGGCCTATGTTCAGGTCCTTAATCTTGGTAATGGCTGAAATAATGCCCTCCACATTAAACAACAATCAACCAACAGAACAAAGCCAATACTTTATTTCTTGCATACTTTAGCCTCAAATGTACATTCAAAATTAAATTAAGAGCTTAAGTGTGTATTTGCCCCTTGGGTTCTTTTGCATAAGCTTTAGCAAATTCAATGGCTAATCAAAAGTAGCCCAATTCCTCATTGAGAGCTTAACTCTTAATGCTTAGCGACCCCTTGCTGCTTTTGAATATGCCACCCATGACTAACAATCGCCAATATAAAAAAAATAAACGTGTTTAAAATCATGTTTGGTTTATTTTCCTCTATATAGATAATCAGCAAAGATTCAATGGTTGAAAACTAGTTTTATATATTTTCATTTATGATGTATCGATCACATTGATTTTGATTCGTTACTACTTTATGTAAATTAACAGGTCTTCATCACATTCGCACCAAACTTTACTCTGTCCCTTTGAAACTTTTGAATAGTCTACTTGAAAAGGTCAAGAAAAGTCCATTTTTTTGATTCCTCGACACCAGAATACAGGCTCTTAAACCGCAACGTTTTACAGAAGATTGATTGACTGATTGTATGTTGTTTTACGTCCCAATCGAGAATTTTTCATTCATATAGAGACGTCACCATATACCGATGAAGGGCTTCAAATTTTGACCTTTACTCGGCACTCAGGGCCATTGAGCAGTGAGGGATCTTTATCGTCCTAACGCCTGACACGGGGCCTCGGTTTTTAAGTTCTCATCCGAAGGACCCGCAACTTTCACTTCAAAGTGCCGAGCGCATGGCGAAGGAACAGTTGCTACCCATTTTTTTTTATCGACATAGGTCAGTCGCGGCCGAGATTAGAACTCGCGACCTTCCGATCACGGAGCGAGTGCTCTACCGACTGAGCTAACGTGAACGGTTTTTACAGAAGAAAATGCTGCTAAAACAACCCGTTTTTCCCTTTAACTCAAATATACCAACAAAGGATTAGACGCCGTTAATAAAAGTAATATTCTTAATCTCAAAAGGGTCCAGTCTTGTATTCCACCATATTTCAAGATGAAGACTACACCTTGTATTTCCTACAAATATACATTGACTATTGCTTCCAAACTTTTTGATTACAAGGAAACTTTACAAGGCCTGGATATCGAATATCTGAAACATAGTTCTCCCTCGTGTTCATGTTCTTTTTCACCCTATAAGTATAGTCCTGCTGTATACGTTATTACTGGCGACGTAAATATAGTTAATAATGACGACCTTAGATCACTAATTTTAAAAGTTCCTAAATATAGGGAACCCCGATCCTTCATTTCATATATATTATGGATTCTGTAGAGGATTACGCCAGGTGTTGGGTCAGACATGAAAAAGAAGACCTTGACACTTTGTCAGAATGGATTGAATGTATCGGATATATGTTAAAATCTCGCATTAAACGATTGAGGGGCAATATGAAAACCATCTATCCTTCTGTATTTAATAATTCAGAAGTGAAATAAGAATTAGATAGATTACACGATCAGTACGAAATTGCGCCCCGTTATTAGCAGACCTATTTTTGTATTCATATGAAGCAGAATGTGTTAAAAATCTTTTACGTGAAAAGAAGAAAACACTTGCTGTGGCCTTCAACTCGACATTTAGATATATCGACGACGTATTGTCTATTAACAATGGTTATTTCCATTCTTATGTCGACACGATATATCCCAGTGAGCTTGAGATAAAAGATATCACAGAGTTTGACAAATCTGTTTCATATTTTGATATTTTATAAGAAAAAGACGTTAATGGTAATTTAACAACAAACCTTTATGATAAATGATGACTTTAACTTTTCAATCGTCAACTTCCCTTACTTATGCAGCAATATAGCCTACCCTTATCACCTGCATACGGGGTCTATATCTCTCAGTTGATTCGATACGCAAGAGCATGCTCTACGTATGAATAATTTCCTAAACGAGGTAAATTATTCACAAACTTGATGAAACAAGAATATCAGCAGCCTCGTTTAAATCATCATTTCGTAAGATCTATGGTCGATACAATGACCTTGTCAGCATATACAATCTTTCATTAAGTCAAGTGCTGACTGATATTTTTCATAATAATTGTTAGGCCATTATTTACACACTGATTTGTCCACGGATTTATCCGTTATTTCCCGATCATGACAAGGAGCACACGGCGGGTGTGACCGGTCGGAACGGGATGCTCACTCTTCCATGGCACCGGATCCCACCTCTGATGTCTTAAATGTCCGTGTGGCTTTGCTCCTATTTTGTAATATTTAATCGACTTTTGAGGTTGAATACTGTTCGTTATCTCCACATATTTCATTGATTCATATATTATCCTAGAGATATAAAAAAGTTTAGTGTTGATAATGCTTATAATAATCTTATAAGCAATTTACAGTATCTGCTAGATGTCCAGGAGCAAACAAGGCGATTTTCAAAGATATCGCGCAATTTTCAACTCATCCTATCCTGAAGACCCAGGTTACAGGAAAAAATTGAGACCCCGTTGCTCATTATAGTCGTACAATAATGTTGACGCTAGATATCCAACAGTTAAAAAGATATGAAATAGTTAAGAAGAAAATTTTAAGAGTTATTTTCAATATAGAAGAAAACTTTAAAAGATATTTTCAATACTTGATCATGCTTGAGCCTGAACTAATGTTCTGGGGATATGGAAAACGAAATTTTGTAGAAAGCTAATTATAACCAGCTTATCTACAAGATGCCCAGGAGTAAATAAGAATGCGTTTTGAAGAATGCATTAATGTTTAAAGTTCTGCCCCACCTCCCAGATCCCAGGAAAAAGGGAATACTGAGTTAAAAATTCTTCCCTCTTTACTGAAAGATGCTTTGTAAATTATTTTGTTTAAAATTGGTTCAGAGAAGCCGAAAACGTTCAAAAGTGTACAAGCACGCACCGATGGATGAAAAAGGATTGCATAGCTAAGTAAAAAAATAATGTGCTGTTGGACTCAATCTTCTGATGGCCAGTAGACGTAAATAATGAAACCCATGTCATAAACAATAATCGAAAGACTTTGGATATTTTCCCTCTAGATATTAAACGAGAGTAACTCAGAATTTCTGCATGTTTAAATTTTCACCAAAATTACCTTTAAGAAAATGTGTCTTGAAACCAAATCTCAACTTGACACTAAGAAAAAATATAGTTCTTGGAAAACACTCTCTAAGATTATCGAAATCGATTATTTAATTTTATTGTCATTTTTAATCATAATTTAACACTTGTAGTGGTCCAATCCGAACTTTTCTAATCTAATACGTTACCTTCTAATTTCTTTTTACTACAAATTTAATGCAAATCAGACGAATTTGATTTTTTTCTTTGTAACTGAGAATTTAACCGTAAAAGAATTCGACATCTTCTCTTAACAAACCTTACATATTAACTACTGAGTGGGATCTTGATCTAATGCCAGACGATTTCAAAACTGCTTTGTCACATGTCATTCATACAACAGATGAATTGAAATTGTTTTTCAAATTGATATATTTAATGTTTAATGTAATATGATATAAATGTATATGTATTAAAGTACATTATAGAGAATATGGTAAAGGTATCCATCAACAAAATTCCCCTGGGTCGATGCCTCTGCTGGTGGACTGTTCTCTACAGCCCAGTAACCTAGTACTTCGATTCTAGCTTGAAAATACAGATATATTTAATTGCTGTGGTAGATTTTAGAAAATTGTTTCAAAATTAAGGATTATCTCCCTCATGTATAGCTTTGATCTTTCTAGGTATTTGGCTCCAGTCTTTGGCACCTTTTTCAGCTCCTCCAAGTCTTTTTTATTTAAACATTTTGGATTTCCTATGTTTTGGCTTGAGCATCACTGAAGAGACATAATTTGTCGAAATGCGCATCTGGTGCATCAAAATTGGTACCATATATGATTTATATCATATTCCACTGCACAATTAAATATACATTTGGGAATTTGCTTTGATGAATCGTTATATCATTATAAATTCATTTAAAGATCATTATTTTCAGGTAATTGACCATAATCAAATCCAAATAATCAGAATTAATTCAAAGATGACCTATTCCGATAATTCTGGCTTTAATGTTGTTTTCAACAGCCCTCAAAACAGCAGGAATATGAGAATTCGTTGTTGGGAGGGACCTACCTAAACAGTAATTTAAGCCAGTGTCATTTACGGAATATTGTATGTTATAATTTAGTCTCAAAATCCATTTGATTAAATACCTTGGGTTATTTTCTACTGGTTTATTTTTGTGTCAATTTTTTTTTAAAATACATCCATAAAAAATGCATAAGAGATACGTAAAACTGCTGATATATTGTTTAACATCCATGTTATAAGTTTCCCTCTTTATGAGCAATTCATTATTTCCATATATTTTTGTACATATTGAATAATTATGTTCAATATAAACATTTCACTTTATTCACTTCAAGATTAAGGAAGAAATGACTCGACTAGTGAAACATAAATATTTTTCTTGTGCATAGTACTTTTATTTCCAAAGTAATGACAAAATATTATAAAAAGCAATTAATTTTATTTGCAGTTACTTTACAGAGTGGCACAGTTGTTTGGTAGCAGAAAAGCATTGTAACAACGTCGAGGCTTTTAAGAAGATGTTTTCTATGGTCGAAGAAATGAAAAATTACGCTTGGAGAACGTGAATAAATCATTATTTGTGCAACAGTGTTTTGTAAATAAAAAGCACAGTCCTTAAAAAAGTCTCGGAATAGCTTTGTCATTCAATACAATATTCTTCAAGAAACAAATTTTTAATATTTCAAATTATAACAGAATATTATGAACAAGATTTCATTTGGTAACTTCAGCTGTTGAAAAATCAATAATATTTTCTTTAAAAGAGTTTGAATTCATTTGAAGTCAAATGTACATGTATACTTCTAACATTTGAATGATAATTCATTAACTCTTATTTCCATTAAAAATTCTGGTTTTCTCACAATATGGAATACCGTACTTGTATTGTTTATAATGCAACTATCTGTACCTAATCACTGAAAACGATGGATAGATAACTTTATAAATATTGCAAGTAGTTTGCAATGGTTTCCGAAGGGTGAAAATTGTCACTTTTACCGTAAACTACAAGCAATATTTATGATATATTATACTGGATCTTTTATACCAATACATATAACAGTGAACCGTGCGCGCACAATTTCTGCGCAGTCAATATTTTTTTTGAGTATCACCCGTCGACAAGCAATGATGACTGTTGCTACGTTCTATCACGATGGAGGGAGTGGTTTTACAATTCACAGGGTAATAGTGTTTTGTAACAAATGCTCCGCGACGAATCAGATTCAACTAATTTACATGAAAGTATAATATTATTAATTACTGTACACAGGAAATTTACGTCCCTTTTGCCCTCGTCGTAAGTGGTGGGCGGATTGGGCATATTTTAAACTGGGGAAATTGCAGGAGCAATCGGTCAAAAATTACAAGGGGTGGAAATAGCCTTGTGTACAGTAAACATACCCAACTGTCTTTAATTAATAAAGAAGTAGAGACATAGGATTCTGAGGATGCAAAAAAAAAAAAAAAAAGCCCTACACTAAAACTTTGTACCATGTCTTTTCCTTTTGTGAACAAGATATAATTCTTCAAATCTTAGATAAACTTGAGCTGAATACTGCAAAATTTATCACTGACATCGGTCACAAACTTCTCTTGGTCCCTTGGGGTCATTGCAGTCTTTACATCTTCAGTGGCACAGTCTAATTTTGACCCCAGGACATCGTCACCAGTTTGTCGATACTTTTCCTTTGATAATGAATTGCACTGAAAGTGGAAACAGTGTATACAGAATAAACATTTAATAGATTGTGATATGTTTGCTATAACTCAGAAAATGCAACTATGCTTCATGATAATTTAAAGGATGCTGGAGTTTCTCCTTAACATCTATTTAGTTTTTGGAGACCGGGTCTTCCAACAATCTGTTCTGCCATTTCGATCGGCGCTAATTGTGACCCTTTATTAGGCGATCTGTTTTTTTTTTTTTTTTTTTTTTTTTTTTTTTTTTTTTTTAATAAATTCCTATGATACAGAATTTATTCAAAATCTTCTACATGAGAATATAATACCTGCTGTGGCCTTCAATTAGACAATTAAATATATCGACAACGATTTATCAATTAACAGAAGTTACTTCCATTCATATGTCGACTCCATATATCCCAGTGAACTCGATATCAAAGGCACCACAGGGTCTGCCACATCTGTTTCATATTTGGATGTTTTATTGACTATAGACGATAAGGGCTAACTAACAACTAAACTGTATGAGAAACGAGATGACTTCGGGGTTTTCCATCGTCAACTTTTCTTATTTATGTAGTAATATTCCACTGTCGGTGTTTATGTCTCCAAAGTTATTCTGTATTCAAGAGCATGCTCCGAGTACGATCAATGTTTAAACCGAGGCAGGGTACTGACAAATAAATTAAAGTTACAGGTTACAGACGTTAACAACCTCGTTTAAAGTCAGCATATCATAAATTCTATGTTCGTTACAATAACCTTGCTAGCAAATATAACCTCTCATTGGGTCGTAGTTTGATTGACATGTTAGGCCTTTGTTTTTACACTAAATGTGACTACGGATTACTCCGTCTACCTGATCAATACATAGGACTCACAGCGGGTGGGACCGGTCGACAGGGCACCTGATCCAACCTCTGTGGAATTTCCTGGGTACGTGTTTTATACCATGTTCACAGATTTCTATTGTTTGTAGGTTTTTTGAGATTGATAATTATATGTGTTATTTCCACCTATTTCATTTAGAAGATTTGCATGTTCCGGTGAGTTTTTTTTTCAGAGAAAAAGTACAACTAGCTAACAAAAAAAAAAAAAAAAGATTTATGAAATTTATTTTCCTCATTGTTCTCTCTCTCTCTCTCTCCCTCCCTCACACACACACATAGACATATTCAGAAATTACCATCCAAACATTTTCAAGGTGTAGCTATGTAGAAATGGCTAAAGACATTAAGTCTCATATTACATCCGTAGTTTTACAAGACTTGTCTTCTTGAAATGGATAATGATTAAACCATTTTCATTTATGTTAGATTAGAAAAATGTATAAGAATCTTAAAATAATTAATAAATTGGGTATGGTTTTAAACATTGTCGATGGAAAGGAAATATTCTTAATAAGTTTTGAGGTGTTTTTCAATGTAAAAATTAAATATGGATTTGAACACTGTCGATAGAATGGAAATATTCTATACAAGTTTTAAGGTGTTTTTCAATGTAAAAAAAAAACTCAACATATGCATCCATACCTTGTCATCAACTTCATAAAAACTGCCACGGATAAGCTTGACGACATTAGGTGTACTGAAGTCTCCATTTCGAATAAATTCGTTCAGGTTGCCTAAAATTGTAATCATGGTTAAAGTGCATACAAATAATGAAATGAGAGAAACAAATAACAGAAAGACAATTAATGTACATCCTTGGGGGGAAAAAACTAAATCTACAAAAATCTTGTTTAATGAATATCTGTAACGTGCATGTCAAGTCTTTTCAAAGTGGGACAATTGGATAAATCCATACATTCTGTCTTTAGTCTTGATTTTTTCCCATGAAACTTGTTTAATAGCTTAGATTTCAATTACATTTTTTCCAGAAGAAACTCTGCATTGAGTTAAAAATTAAAGTTAACTAAAACTTGAAACTCCTACCTGGCCTGTATAATTCCATTCTGTTTTTGTTCCCTTTGAGTTTAGCACCAAACAGATCGTACACCAACTTTCTGATCATGTGAGAAATTCCAAATTTATCAGTTTCCATTTGGACAGTGGACTTAACATCAGAAATGCTTGAATTCAGAATGGCTGCACAAATCGTCACCAAAGTCATAATAACACAGACACTGTACACGAAATAGAAAACTTGTGCAAGAACTGGAGCAACCTTTATCATAGAACTTAGTTTATTCTTACCAATAAAACTGTTAGATAAAGTTCCAGAAGTATACAGAAAAGATTTAAAATCCTCAAGCTCACCACCAAGTAACAAAGTGCCTAGTATCACAAAACCAAAAAACGCTAGGATGAAAATGATACTAAAACCTAATATATCATAGCCAGCATTAGAGATGACAGAAATCACTTGTGTAAGCCGCCTGTTGTAACCTAGAACTTTGAGAAGTTTGATGGTTGAAAGAAAAATGACTTGCGAAAACACGACATTCAAAACATTATCCCAGATAATGATGTGATTAAAGTTAATAAACTGATTTGCGTCAGTCAATTTATCATCATGAAAGAGCTGCATTGCCTTTTGTGCATAAATTACACGTACAATGTATAGACAAATTGATATAACCCCCAGTATCAATATCGCCAACGTTACACAATTCCATGGGACTTTTATAAACTTAAAACACCCTCTTTGTCTCAGTTTGTTTAAGATTTTAACAAATAAATATATGAGATAGGCAATAAATACGAGATAAAAGAATATAATGCCAGACTCTGATGAACTCACAAATGCCACTGGACGAAAAGCTTGTGATTCTATAGTTGAAAAAATACCCCCTGTCTCAAGAAATTCTGTTAGGTATTTTGAAGTGATAAACATATTTGAATTCGGGTTGTATAGGGTGAATTCTACAAACACTGCTCGGGTGCCTCTGTCGATCCAGTTGAAATTGCTAATTTCATTCAACATCATACGAGCTTGATATCTGTCTTTTGTAAATTTTATAAGGTATCCTCCACCATCATAAGTATTATACTCCCCGGTATATGGTATTCCCCAGATGTCTTCGGCACTGGTGTAAATCCATGACGTTTTGGTAAAATACCGGTCACTTTCTGTCTTTTCTGCACAGGAAGGATTCAGATTGTCCCACCCTATGCAGTACTGTGATGTATCAGCTTTAGCAATGGAATAATATTTGTAGCATGGATACGTTGGAGCTATTGTCATAACAGGACATGCATCTTTAAAAAGAAAAAAAATCATATAGGCGAACTCTCTTAGTTAACATTGATATGACAAATTGTCTTGTCTAATTTCTATCCAAATGAATATTCAGTTAGCACGAGTGAATTTATAATTTGGACAATTTGTAACATCTTCATAGATGAAAAGAAGACATGTTACAGAAACAAGGGCAGCTGTCTCACACGGTTTGGGTATGTTTTGATTTCAACTGTGCCCGAATCCGTAAGTTGAGATAAGACGATCACTGCAATCAGGGTTGACCTTGAACTCGAAAAAGAGGCGAAGAGAGGGAAATATAAATTTTGTCTTTATTAGCGCAATCATAGAAGTGATGCGAATTTCCCAACTCTTGCCCGTTTTAAAGGTATTGTTGTAAATGGACCAATCAAAACTTATAACTCAGGATTTTTAGAGAACAATTAGTAAAAAGGCAATTAACGTATACTGATAATTAACCGACATTTAGAAACAACTTTTCGCCAAAAGAACTCAACTTGAGTAAACAAGGTACCCGGTTATGACACCTTGTGTTTGTACAATTGGTTTACACCTGTCTGACAGTAACTTACATCAAAGGTAAAAAGAGAATTAGATACAATTAGACTTCGATGTCACAATTAAAAAAAATTTGAATCACGAAGAAACATTTTATAGACATTTCACATAATCAATACAACAAACAGAATATAATGCATAAAGAAAATACATGTCACAACCTTTTATTCTTAAGACACAATTATAAAATGATATATTTACGCTAAAATAGGAGTTTTATATGCAACTGAATAGATTATATAAAAATGTAAAAATAGTTAAAATTTAGATGTGACATATCCCCGTGGGCCCACTAGCTTTGGGCCCTCAAAGCTTTATATGAGACTGAAGAAAATTTGTACTATTGGAATTTAAAAAGAATTGATGAAATGTAGAAAGTAAATCAATGTACTTCAACAAAATATGAACAAAAACTGACAGAAAATTTTCTTTGATCAGAAATATTTTTTTACTTAAATTAAAAAAATTATTGCTTACTCAAAATGAAAACCTAACAAAAGCTTAAACATTTTCTTACTACCTATTTTGCATATTTGTGAAACAGTACCTCCTGTGTTAATCATAAATGGCATGAAAAGTCACAGACTGAAATATAATAATGATTGAAGCAATATCAGAATGATAAAATAATGTTTTAAGTGAACCCAAAATTATTTTGGACTAAGAGAATAAGTTTGAAATTGGATTTACTTAATTTGCCGGTCATGTTGACACAATGATTGATATAATAGAGAACGTCAGCATCAAAACATGTATCTTGTTCACAAGTGGTGGTTCTGTCTAGCCACTTGATGCGAAAATGGCGTAAAATTTTCTCCAAATGTCATTTCTTGGGTTTCGTTGATCTGCAGTATGCTGGGGTTGGAGCAGTAACTCATCTAGATTGTTTATTGGTGGAGTGAGATTGTCAGACAGTTGCTGAGAATGTTGGGCAGATGCTAGTTGTTCTCGTGCAGCAGGGAGTTGGTTCTGATGGTTGCTGATACACTGGTCATTATTTGTTTGTCGTTGATCGGTTGTCTGGAGAAAATCCATTATTAGGGGATGCTGCCTGGTCATCAGCGTTAGCTGGTACTGCAGTGGCATCGGGGATATCGAGTCTTTGCCGAAATGGCGAATATCATCCCGCTTTTCTGAGTATAGTATTTAGCTATGGTAAATTTTCCTTTATATGCATGTCCCCCCCCCCCCCCCACACACACACACTTTTAGTTGCGGTAAGTTCGAGCACTGGCAAATTCCAGGATTTGGACAGTTAATTTTTTTTGCATGTCAGATTTTTCTTGGAAAGTTGGCCTCCTCACTTTTTGGGTATTTTTTGTTTGTTTTGCTTGTCAGATTTTTGGGAAGTGCACTACTTTTGAAACCGTTCTTACGGTCCTGGATAAGAAAACTTGAGGTTCGTTGCATTGACCATGGAGAAATGCACCTTTTTGTTTCACAGGCGGTGCAGTTTGTATGTAAATTTTACCTCTACCAACAATTCGGTATAGACCATCCGACTTGTCGTACATTTTATGTGATAATCCTGTAGAAACTTTATAGTTATTCATAAGGACAAGATCTCCAATACCAAAGTCAGGTGGCATTGCATTCTTGTCATGGTATTCTTTTTTTAAAACTGATTGTGGAGATCGTTGGCTTTGGCAATATCAGTTAAAACTTTGAGCCGATAAGTAGATCTTTTATATATTGTTTGGCAATATATTTGGCAATATATCGTTGTAAATTGTCTTTTGATTGAAGGGTTGCATCAAAAGGTAATCGCATTTCTCGTCCAAACGTCAACTCAAATGGTGCAAATTTAGTTGAACCATGATGGGACGATTTTCGAAATGACATCATTATGCCAGGAAAGGGTTTTGGCCATTTGTCTTGGTCAATGGCACAGTATGCGGGAAGTGATTGGGCTATAGTACTGTTCTGTCTCTCCACAAGGCCATTGGTGTTCGGATGATAGGAAGAGGTGTGGTAATGTGTTATCTCAAATATTTCACATAAGGCGTTGATAAGTTTGGATATGAATTCCTCTCACGATCTGACATCAAAATCAATGGAGAACTATATCTGGCAAATATGTCCCGGAAAAGTACTTCAGCCACTTCCTGTGCACCATTTGATTTCAATGGAAATGCTTCAGGCATACAAGTAAAGGAGTCAATGCAGAGAAGAATATATTCATATCCTTCTGGTGATTTGTTAAGTGGACCTAGGATGTGTACTGTGGAATCATTTTAATTCATGGGGGTCAATGTTCACGGGTAAACAAATTTTTCGTGGGTAACTCGTATATATAGAAGATTCAATGTATCTATATATTGACGAAATAATTGTTCGTGGGGATGTTAATTTGTGGATAATGGTAACCCGTGAAATCCATGAAGATTGGTCCCCCACGAACATTGATGATTCTACAGCATTTGCCAAAATTCAAACTTATCAAAGCCTGGCATTGATGTTAAGGGAGGTTTTGAAGAATGAAATGACATGAAAGATGTCTTGATTCATCCTTGGCCAATAATATTTCTGCATAAGGGTATATGTACTTTAACAATACCAAAATGTTCACCTCCAGCAAGGCTGTTATGGTAGGCAAACATAGCCCTTTTATGAAGGTCTCTGGGAAGAGCTACTTGGTAGATGAATTTCATTCCTTTGGGTTGGCGTTTGCAGTGGCGTTGAAAAAGGCGAAATAATAGGCCATTCATGTTGCAATAACGTTGCGATTCTGAAACTACTTTGTCTCGTACTTTCCAGTCTCCTGGTAAGGAGCCATCGTTTAATTATTTGATGATATCAGCATAATCTAGACATGCTGTTTGTAATAGAAAAATATCTTTGTCTTGGAGAATTTGATGTATTTCATCATCTTCTAAAGCCATTATGAAAGTCTCTGGTTCATCAAAGAAGAGCTTGATTTGAATACCTTCTTGTATGTCATTTTCTTTGATGAGCTGTCCGGAGATGGTTGCTGTGAGGAAGAGGCTGGTGGAAGCAGGTTCGACATAATATAGACTGGGGCAGCTGTTTCGGATGTTGAATTAGAAATGCGGCTTAATGCGGTTTATTGGATCAACAACAAAATTCTTCGTTCCAGGTTTGTGAATGATATTGAAGTTGTATTTCTGGAGTTTTAAAGCCGACGTTCGAGTCTTCCCGTGTGTTTTGCTGTTTTCCACCAAATGTGTGCCTTATGATCTGCATAATTTCATTCCAGCAAGGTATGGGCGATAAGCTTGTACTCCACAAACACAACCAAGTAACTCTTTTTCTGATGTTATGTATTTCTTCCATTCCACCATATGCGATGACAACTTCCCAACTGTCTTGGGTTTTCTGTCCCAGTGCATATACGATTGCTGTGTCTGAGGTTCACACAAGAGGATGGATATCCTTGATGTCCGGATAAGAGAAAATCGGGGCTGTTTTCAAAGCCTGTTTCAAGATTTCGAAAGATGTCTTGCACTCTAGAGTCCATATCAACTTTGAATTTTTGGCAAGAGCAAATTAAATGGAGTAGCTATCTTTGAAAAATCTTCGGTAAATTTCCGGTAATAATTCGTCATATCCAAAAAGCTTCTGACTTATTTTTGAGTTGTACGTGTTGGGTAGTTACTTATTGTGTCAGTCTGTGTAAAGTTAACTTCCACTACCGCACTTGTTATGATGTGGCCAATAAATTTCAAATTTAAGGACAAAATGGCATTTCGATGGGTGTAGTTTAAGATTGGCCTGTTTTAGCAGAGCGAAGACTTCTTGCAGATGTTTCAAGTGAACTCCAAATAATGGAAAAAGATGAGGATGTCGTTAATGTAACAAAATACAAATTTCCAATAACTCATCTGTTTCATATTTGTATATTTTAATCAGAAAAAAAGGTAACCTAGCAACCAAGCTTTAAGATAAACGTGACGACTTCGATTTTTCAATTGTCAACTTCCTTTACTTATGAAGCAATATACCTTTATCACCTGCATATGGGGTTTTTGTCTCCCAGTTGGTTCGATACGCAAGAGCATGTTCTACATATAAACAATTTTTAAAACGAAGTAAGCTATTGATAAACAAGTTGATAAAACAAGGATATCAACAGTCTCGCTTAAAGTCAACGTTTCATAAGTTTTATGGTCGATACAATCACCTTTTCAGCAAGTATAACCTATCATTAAGTCAAATGCTGACTGAAGTTTTTCCTACTAAACGTTAGGGGCCATTATTTACATACTGAATTGTGTACGGATTTTTTTTCGTTTTTCCCGATTATTACAAAGAGCACATAGCGAGTATGGCCTTTTGGCAGGGGATGCTCACTCCTCCATGATCCCATCTCTGAGTTTACGCTCTGCTCTCGATTTGTTTTGTTTAAATGGACTTTGAGCTTGAATACTGATCGTTATCTCCATATTTTACTCAAAGAACACTAGTCATTAGAGCTTGAAATGAGATGGAGCATTTATGAGACCAAATGGCATCCTCTTCCATTTATAAACTCACTTTGGATGATAAACGATTATGTTTTGTAGATGGATTCATTTCGACGCGGGTATGTTAAGGCTACACCCAGAGATATCCTACTTGCCTCTGCAATATGATGTCATAGTAAGCTGTATGACGTGAAGTTTAGAAATAATGATTTCTTAATATTTATATTTAAAGTTTAATTTCAGGTCTAAGAAATGAATGGAATAATTCAAAAACATAATATAAACCAAATCTTGTCGTTTTTGGGTGGCATGAATGGCTAAGTATTTATCACGGGCGTTAAATACTAAACCCATGACGTCTTAACTATT
This sequence comes from Saccostrea echinata, assembly GCF_033153115.1. NCBI lineage: Eukaryota > Metazoa > Mollusca > Bivalvia > Ostreida > Ostreidae > Saccostrea > Saccostrea echinata. The sequence goes on from NW_026889758.1 coordinate 42,598,445, forward strand.
GATCAAATATATGCCGAGTGAAAATGAAATGTGACGAAAATTCATGTAAACAAATATATATGAAATGGGAGTTTTAAAGCAGATACCGTGAATGTTACGTGTGGTTCATAAGGAAATAAGGATTTAGAATCAGGTACGCTGATATACGCTTATCATGTTCTCTTATAATGAACACAGGCAATGCTTTGAAATCCCGATCAGCCTTTCCTCTGTCGTTCTATAACAACAAGGTTGCGAAAGTTCAACACTACGCCGCATACTCTGAGACATAAATTTTGTTTGTATCGAAAGCTTGTATTCTATAGAACTTGGAAAGTGCTGCTAGAATCGTGTGATTAACATGAATTCAGTACAATTCTTTGATCGTTTGTACAAAATGTAATAATTTTGATAAGGTTTCATGCGAAACTTTGGAATAATTTTTTCTGTGTCGGGAAAATAGGATTCTAGCAGCACTTTTCATGACCCAGTGATGTTTTTACATAATTATTTTCACAAAAGGAAATGAATTATTCCCGGGGTAGTGTTGAACTTTTCACTTTTTCAATAAGGCAATTTTTCTATTCATAGACGTCACGTGATGACATCGTAGTGGAGTGCTTCTTTTAGCCTAAGACTTAATGACGTCTATGCAATGGATAATAATAGTAAATGTTTAATCTATGGCTTTTCCGATTTATCAATGTTACATTTTATGAAAAAAGTCTAAATTTGCCGAAATATGATCTGGGTACTGCCTTAACATACCTGCGGAGTTGCCAAAATCCACTTTTTAGGTCTCTCTTTGTGAACTTAAAAGTGACGATTAAGCTTTGTAGATGGATCCATTTCGAGTTGCCAAAATCCACTTTTCAGGTCTTTCTTTGTGTACAGTACTTAATAGTGACAAAACATATCTGAATAGATTGAATACCTTAAACACTAGGTAAGTTGAAAGAACGAGTCTCTTGCTGTAAATTTTAAGTAGAATGAAAAGTAGTTGTGTACAACTTCGAATGATACATTCATTATGGATATGAAGGTAATAAATTGTGTCCAGAATTGAATTGCGGATGTCTTTCCAACATCATGTACAATACTTATATTTACACCCGTGAAAGGCACAAGGGATAAAGCTGCTACTGAGGGTGAATCGGACCTGGTCTGTAGCTGGAGGTGGTAAATACAAAGGCCCAGTTGTTGGTATCACTGTGTGTTGTCCCATATCTGTTGTGATTGATTGTACTTATATTGTTTAACGCCGAGTCGGCAATACTTCAGCCATATTTCGGCGGATAATTTTGTTTAAATGACCGGTTTTTCGAAAGGTTTTAGTTTCCCTGGCATATCTGTTGTGAGATGGTCTTCTTGGGAATAATACAGCAGGGCAGCGCGAGATGGTGTTGAGGGCAATGGGTTAACAGCGGATTGGGGAGCATCCTTCTCTTGGTGAAGTTGAACCGGTGGTGGGAGAGGATCTCGTGGTGGTGCCGTTGAAGATGCAGAGGCGGTCTGTGGGTGTGCATAATTTTCAGCTGCAGTAGCGATTGTTGCTTCTATCATAGAATTGTGAGTTGAGGCTCCTTGTTGCTGGTAATTCAAAGGAACATAGGGTTTGTAACCTAATCGGCGGGAAAGAGAATTACTTGACGACTGTAGTTTTGTTAAGGTCCAGGCATAATATTGATAAATCAGTTGATGTATAGACGTGGAGATTTTCTTATGGTGATATCACCGTTGATTTAAAAAGTTGATGATTCTAGTCGCATTATTTTTAGGAATTTCTCTGATAGAGCACGAGGTGTGGGATCGAATGGATCTCCTCCACTTTGTCTCCCAAGGTTTGGGTAATTTTTTAGTTCGACTGTTCCCCAAATCCGTAAACTGAGGCAATCTTTTGTCAGTTAGACGGTACTTGCAATCAGGTTTGTCCTTGAACTTGAAAAGGAGGCGAAGGGAGGGAAATATATATTTAATGGTTTTATTAGTGCAGTCATTGAGGTGATGTGCATTTCCTCTTGCCCGTTTGAAAGAAATTGTTCTTGTAAATGGACTGATCAAAAATTATAACTCAGGATTTTAGAGAACAATTAGTAAAAAGGCAATTAACGAGTACCGATAATTAACCGACATTTAGAAACAACTTTTCGCCAAAAGAACTCAACTTGAGTAAACAAGATACTAGGTTATGACACCTGGTGTTTGTACAACTAATTAATGTACACCTGTCTAATAAAAAAATAAGTGAATTAGATACAATTAGACTCAGATGTCACAATTACTTTGAATCATGAAGAAAAATTTCAGACATTTCACATAGTTTATACATCAAACAGGATATAATGTACATAAAGAAAATACAGGTCACAAATTTTATTCTTAAGACCCATTTATAAATTTTATATATTTATTTATAAAATAAGGGATTTTTATGCAACTGAATAGATTTATGAAAAAAATTTCAAAATAGTCAAAATTTAGGTGTGAAGCAACTCTGAGTGTTACCCAGTTTTATCAAGTTTAATTTATTATTGCAAAAATGACTGAGTTCTGGATCATGATTCATTCGTTAATATAAACTTTCGTCTACCAGGTATGAGCTTCGAATGTTGTTCCATTATATATTAATTGACTAGACATTAATTAAATTATTTTAATTTCTATGAGCAGCAAATATTTCTCCACAATAAAATTATTGAATAGTCAATAATTTTATCATTTTAATTCAGTCGACCTTGATTTTGTCCAAATAACCTAGAGTAAGGGTATAAAAACGGCATTGTTATAAGTTCAGTAAAAATTATCCAGATTATTTACGGAGAGAAAATCGGAATCAAAGTCAACCCCACCAATATTCGGTGCAAGAGGCGAAATAAAGTATTCAGACATTAATACCAAAGTTCTATTCACCTGGTTTCATTCTTAATTGGCGGAGCTGGGCAGGACCGACTCTTATACTAGCCCGGTCTGCAAACCATTGTTTTTCCAAGACAGCAAGTTCATTATCTGCGTAATCTTTTTCTGGGTAGAGTATCGGAATGAAGGTATTATTTATCCAACTGACAAAATCTGGTATGCGTCTTATCTGAAAAATGATACAGTAATTCTTTATATTTTCACTGTGACTGGTAAAATAATTAGTAGTTCTCTAATAGAAATGGGACCTGGTACGTAATGAAGATCATAGTAATTTGTCTAAGAATTATTACTTTTCCAAATACAAATTGTCTGAATGTCAAAAAATGGAATAGACAGAATTAAACATTGCCTACTAGTATCTCTTCAGCAAGATTTTTTAAAGAAAAAAAAGAAACAAATCACATTTAAGTTGATATTGTTACACAAAATGAAAGGTCAGCTATAGAACATTGAAAACGGTGAATAAGGTGTTGCACTTACGGAGGACAAGTCAGCAGTATGAAGATAATTGTCTACATTGTTTTTGTAAGAAAAGGAGTTGGGATCCCTCTCAACAAAGCTGATGGTGTAGATTGACAAGAGAAAAACAGCATTTAAAACAAGACTTTTAACGGCTTTCTTTACTCTCTTTTCTTGTTCGTGTTGTTCTTTGAATTTAAGTATCTCTTCATTTCCAATGGGCTTTTGTTTGAAGAGTATTTTGCTGGCAAAAACTGTTTAAAGAAACAAGAGGCCCAAGGGCCTTAACGGTCACCTGAGTAAATTACAACAATTTAGAGGATCCAAAGAGTATAAAATAAACTGATACATGTAGATTAAGCTTTATATTGTTGCCCGAAAGCAAGAGAATTAGGATGATCGGGATCAACGAAATAATAAGTCTAGTATTCAGTAACAACTCATAAATCAAGTTTTAATCTGTCCCCCATTTATCACTATCACCATGCGGACTACTAACAAACTATTTGTGCTTCTGTACTATTTTTTACCCCATATCATAATCCCTCACATTGGCCTCTCTTGGTCTTTGAAGAACATTTCATAAGATCAGTTAATTTTGTCTCATTTTTATTTATCTATTATTTACAAGTCTACCTGATCATTAAAACTATGAAAGTACTTTTTGTATTATACAATGAAAATTCTTGCACAATTCACTTATTAACCTTTTACATACATTAATTACAGTGATTAATGATCAAAAGTGAATGGCAAAGGGGGATAACTTCTCTCGATAAAATACAAATTAATAGACCCCTGGCCAGGACCAGAACACTTCACCATATGGCCCAGATGTTCAAAAATCTGGTATAAATACCCTTGTTTATTAAAAATTTTACACTGTTTGCCTCCGATATGCCCAGGAGCAGAGAAGATTTTCAAAGAGATAATGCATTCACAGGATGAAACTGCACCTTTCAGTCAACTGAATGGTCATTGAAAGGTCTGGAAAGGTGAGTGAATGGCAGAAGTCTGGCTTTCAGTCACCTCTCAGCAATCTTTCAGTCACCTTTCAGTTTTATTCTGTGATTTTCACTACAGATTCAACACAATCCTACCCTTAAACCAGAACCCATGACCCAAGGTCATGAAATTTACAAATTTAGAAGGAGTTTCCGCATCATCATTCCTATGCACGTAGTTGAATGAACATATTTTCACTATATCATTAATAGACCCCCCCCCTCCCCGAGAAACACAGAAGAATCCATGTCTCTGGGACCACAAGTTTAAAAAACAAATTAGTAAGAAGCACTCTTGCTCATCATAACTTGCACTTTCTGTATCTACTCAACACTAAAGAGCAGAGAGGATTATTTATTATAAATAATGGATGAATTCAAATATAATGACCACAAAATTAAGAAAAAAAATTTAACTAACCATATTTTTCACTTATACCATACTGTAAATGCATTCTAGTTAAAATTCCTGAAGTGGCAATAGCATAGGCAATTGCATAAAAAATGTTTCAGAATTCTTATAAGTCAAACTTTATTTGAAAAATGAAAATATTACTTCTTCCTAAAATACTTTCTAAAATACATAATCAAAAGAAATTATAGTTCTTTTTATGCTTCAAAATGGTGTCAGGGATTTGAATGAGTAAATCTAAACCTTTACTGAGTTTCTTCTCTTGTATATGTGAAAGAAATTGGCGTTTTGATTGTTATTTTCCATTATTTTTTCAATTTTGGAATGAAAAGATTTAAAATGAAAGAAATATGATACAATAAATTTCCCAAAAATTACTTTTTGTACATTTAAGTCCATTCTTTAAATCTAAGCCAAAAAGAATGTTTCTATGCAAGTTTTCTTATAAAACATACTAGATTTCGAAATAACTCTAATTTACATTATTTTGTTGTACTCCTGACATCTGATATGTATTTAATTAAACATTTTTGTAAAACTTATAACACACAATAACTCATTCAAAATTTGTAAATCAGTTCGTCGATTTGATATATATTTTTTAAATAATTTACGGCAAGTTTTTTTTTCTAGACTTCAAAATATGATTATTTGCTTGTGTAATTAAATTTAAAAATATATCTTTCGTGATGAAAACTATTCTGTGACTTGACTGTAAAATGTCCAAACAATACCTGTAATTAGTTGATAGACATAATGATTTGAACTACAAATAATATCAAACATTTTCTGCAATTGATGTTTTAGTAAAGATAGATGAAGTTTATTGATAATTATAGAACAAATTGATAATTATAGAACAGTTTTGCTGCACTCCTTACTGCAGTAAATTTTAAAATTAAACTCATAGAACACAAAAAAATTCTTAAAGTGTCAGTAACATCAAGTGGTAACAAAATTGTGCAATATTTATAGTCCAATACTCCATGGTTAAAACACATAAAAGTATTTAAACTTGGCTTTATATCTTGAATTATTCCCTATGTATGTAAATAAACTAGCTAATAATTATATTTAGAAGATAAAAGTATATTTTATAGTATATTTTCCTTCACAGGACAAACAATGTAAGCAATTGAGGTCAACCAGAAACATTCTACTCATCGATTTTTTCTTTATATTTGTCCATAAGTGTATTTGATCAGTAATAATTCTATCATTTTTGTTGCACTCCTGACCAAGAGCATGCAGGTCTTTAAAGTAGAATTGTGAAGTATAAATTACACCAGGACGTTTTCTGTTGTTTCAGTGAAGTTGAGGTGGAATTACTTAATTTTATAACAACTTTCAGAGTATTTTTTATTTTCATAAAAAAATCAAATAAAAGATAAAAACACCTCTGGATTGATCAAACTGAAAAAGAGACAACAAAAATGTCAAAAATTTATTACTAAATTATTCAAATAGATCATTATTGATTAAAGAATATTTATAAGTATGAATAGAAGTCTTTTCATCATTGAACTCTTTAAAAATGTGTTGCACTCCTGACCATAGATATATATATAGATCTGAAACACAGACAGACCCTGTAACCGATAGATGTATTTGATAAACATGTTCTTTGTGTCTTTATTTTCCAAAATAGAAATCAGAAAATCAAATACTGATAAAAAAAATTTCCATGCTGGGGAGCATAACATCAACTGTTGCAATAACTGGGTATGCACAGATATTTGACTCTCATTAATGCTGCTTGTGATTTATATAACATTTTAAAGTTTTAAATGGTATACCAGTTATTGTTTTACACTTTTAAAATTCTGTTTTGACTTAATTGTCATACAGATTTTAAAATCAGTGAGTTTTTTTTTTGGCAACACTACATTTTTTCAGATGAACTCCTGACATGGTGTAACATTTTTTCAGCATTAGCCATGACCAAAACTTGATCAAACAAAAGATGCTACAGTCTAAATTTAAAGCTAGTACTTTGAATATTATCAGGAAAGTATTTGTTTCCAACATAAACCATTTTTATTTACTTCACAAATCTTCACAGATCTTAAAAAAATATTGAATTTTCAAAATATACGAACTTTTAAAAACTTTTTTGTGACTTGAGATATCAATGAGATATTTGGCAGGTATTTAGCCTATATCAAGATACATATGCTGAGACATAGAAATTTATTTCCATTGACTGTATTTTCAATGCAGGTTGATAAATATGTGTCTGGTAATTGTTTTTTAATTCGCGCTTATGCATTTTAACTACAATGTACATGTATATTATCAATAGAACCCAACGCTTACACCAGAACACTGACCCAGGGGACATGAATTTCACAATTTTGGAAGAGGCGCCCCTGCTCATCATGACTCTATTTAGTTAGTCTGTTAAGTCTCCCAGGAGCGGATAAAAAGATTTTCAAAGAAATAAAGCATTTTTACTCTATAATCAATAGAGCCCCGCCCTAACACCAGAACCCCTTACCCAGGGGCTATGAAATTCACCATTTCTAAGAGGCATCCTTGCTCATCATAACTATGTACTTAGTGAGTTTGGTCAATTTCCGCCCAAGCACTAGAACCATTGACCTTGGAGCCATGAATTTCACAATTTTACATTAGGCTCAATGCTTTTTATAATCATGCCAACAGTTTGACTGCTTGATATCCAGGAGTAAAGAAGAAGATTTTAATTTTGGTGGTTTTAGCCCCTCCCCCAGGCCCCAAGACGACAGGGACCATGGAATTCACAACTTTTGTTTCGTCTTCACCTATAGATGCTACACGCCAAAATCGATTGAAATCGGCTCAGCGGTTTCAGCTGAAAATGTTCAAATGTTAACGCACGACTCACACAAAAACGGATAGTTATAGGTCACCTGAGTGACTCAGGTTACCTAAATTTAAAAAAAAAAACCCACTCATGTAAGGGTTAGGATATCGTAAAGTGATTTTTTATCATTATGTCTTGAATTCAAATGAGTTTAAAATTAAGGTAAATGTAACACGAAAAAGAATTATTCATTTAGCAACCACTATCATATATTAATAGAATTACAATTACTTACCTGCAAATTCGTATTTGCTAGACAATATCCGTTTATTCGAATATTTCTTAAGTTTCTGCAGAGAAATATCTGATGATTCCTCAGACATGGCTGTCTTAAACAGTGTTGCAAATAAAACAGCCATCAAGAAAACCTGGAAAGCAAATTGTAATTGAATTAAATTCAAACTTTATGTATCATCTCACAGTTTATTTTCTTATGAAAAAATTAAACAAGTTCTTGTTTTTTCATATATTTTAACAGGATAAATCCAAATGGCTTTATTTAATATGATATTTTGTTTAAGCAAGTTTTGGATCATATCTGTGCTTCATCTACCAAGGCTTAAAAATATAACAACAAATTCATGAAAATATTTCTCTGTTTCATAAGCAATCCTTTGGGGAAAAGAAAACAAATTTCATAAAGACATTTATAAAACTGTCTTGCTCAAATGTCGTCCATATAAGGCCTTGATATTTGATCTGATAAAATTAAAAATAAAATTTCCAAAAGTTAAATATACAACAGGAAGAAAACTAATCTCTTGTTAAACCTCACGGAAATACTAAGTATTTATTCTTTCTCAAAAACAAATAGTAGTAAAGGCAAACCTTCACAGGATCCACTAAAAAAATGGATTCAAAAAAAGACAAAAAAAATGACAATAGCCATTCTTCAGATTTCTCTTTTCCCCATTCCATGCTGTATAAAAGGAGAAAAAATGCAGAAATCAACACAGTCGACGCAAGAAAGATCCATGCAACATAGACAACACAGCAGGGTAAACCGTCTTCTTTTTCTTTTAGAAATTCTGAAGGAATCCCCGACCAATTTTTGTTTTCTTCTGAATTTGTACGCAAACTCCTTTTAATCTTCCTTTTGCGGAAAAGCATTGACAATAGTAGCACAGGCAGAGTTGTGATAATTATGCTCATAAGAGAAACGTATAGTACCGATGGCGAAAACTGAAAACCTCCCAGTTGAACATAATTATTCGATGTGTCTTCTGATGGTGACTTGTAGAACATTGCATTTGATATCATGTTCAAATGAAGAAGCGCAAGTAGACATGATAGCCTCTGTACTCTGGTAAACTTAGTTTTCCTGGGACGGTAAACTAGTGACAGCCACATATGATGTTCTGTTATATTGATTTGTAAATTCTTTGGGAAAAGAAATTGAAATGACTTTGCCACCTCTACGGTAGATACTACGATTATTCTGTCGATGAAACAGTCATCTTTGTATAGGGACAACCATTTATCACAAAGAAATATATATCTGCAAAGGAAAACGTAAAACTCTTATTCAAATAGACGGAACTACTAAAAGAAGTTTTTTTTTGTCTTTTGTTTGGAAAAAAAAAGTATAGAAAAAGCAACCTCCTCTAAAAAATTGAGGTCAAAATAAATTGTAGCATCCTCACAATATCAGGGGTCCTGAATCAACTAGTTGCCGTGTGACCCCCGACAAACTTCATTCGTTCAGCCGACTGCTGTGACGTCTTTCGTTGAAGTAACAAATCTTGATCGCTTTTCTTATCTCTCAACAAATTATATTAAGGTTTTGCCAAAGGTCAAGATGTCCAAAAATTTATTTTTACAATAGCTCCAAAACTATGTGAGGTGAATTTTATTTTTCTCAAAAAATATTTTTTTTAAACATTTGTTTTCAAGTGATACTTTCTATCTGTTAATCAATGATATATTTATAAACTGTAAAAGTTTTAACTTTATAAACCACATAGTTTTGGAGCTATTGTAAAAATAAATTTTTGGACATGTTGGCATTTGGCAAAACCTTAAGCCTTAGACATAATCATCCTGTAAAACGTTTATTGAAGTGTCAACTGCTGGCCAGTTATGAATCCTGAAACTTCAAACAACTGCCTTTTCTTTTTTGTTTTGCGATTTTTCTAAATTCCCTTCATAATATTACATATTGATCGAACTCGAAACCTACTTTCTATTTACATTTTATGTCAACTTAGGAAAGCATCAGCTTGATTGGTGCTTCTAAATGAAAGAAGCTGCCCCCCCCCCCCCCCCCCACACACACACAAAAACAAAACAAATTAAGTCTGTTTAAGGGTCCCACGGCCACTATTGACTCAGAAACCTGATGTTGTGAAAATGAAATTGTAGATTTTGGGTCAAACTCACTTTTCATTTGTTTGGAGGTCTAATATTTCGATGTTACTAAGGAACCAGTCTTGAAGACCCCCTTTTCCAGAATTATCGTGCCATATTCTTAAATACTGTAATGTCCCTAAAGTTGATTTTGTTCCAAACAGAAATGTACTGACACTTCCTGTCGTAAATGCCTGTAACAGACATAGGTAGATCTTAATTCCCAATCGTTATATTTCTGCAATGTTATATTTCTGTAAACTGAACTATAAGGAAACGCTGATACTGTTAACATAAGGAGAATTGATGACTGGATATACCGTGGCGATCTACATTTCATAAATGAGATAAGAAAATCACCTCGCGTTCCCCGTCGCTTAAAATACGAATTGCAGTATCATCCTCAGACCCACTGAGTATGAAATGAATATTTGATGATGTGCCTGCGTTTCTTCTGAACCCTGTAGTAACAGTCATCATGTAAAAGTATTCGTCTTGGGAGTCGTGATCACACAAAAATGAAATTCCCCACTGAAGGAAAAGTATACTAGTATGACAGTTAAATAGTATAAAGAGTAACGATTTTTTTTCTGAAGTCAAGATAATCTGTGTTTTTTATTATTTATAAATATTTTTATGTAAAGAATAATGGTTAAAACTATTATTACTGTGATGTATTCTTAATGGACTAATTTGATTTTCAAGTTAATAAACAATGCATAGCCTAGCTTAAGTACTGAATACCAGCCGAGCTTAAAAGTAGTAAGTGTACGTCAGAAAATGCATTTATATTGCGCCAGGCAGGCGACCTTATCCATATACATGAATGATGCTTAAAATCCTAAACTTAATTATTCGATATTTTAAAAACAAATCATACGTGTTGTATATGCTGTACATGTGTAGTCTTACCCTTTTCATGTCTTTTTTATCTTCTCTTTTCAGGACAAGCAATGCTGCTACATAAAACACCATCAATACGATCAGTGACCCATACACAGCCCCATTCTTTGGATCAAACTCCCCCCAGACTGCTATAATATCTATTGTGTTCGGAGGAACGACAAACGTTGTAGAAAAAGTATTGCCAGGGCACCTGCATACAGTATTGTTGATTGTTGACATTGGTAGTACCTAGAACAATGAATTATAAAAAAAAAAACATGAGGTTAGTAGAAAATAAATAGTATAATATTTCAAACAGTACTCAGCACTTGTGAAAACCTTTCCTTAAAGGGTGAGTGCAAAGTGGAATTATTTATCTCCTAACTGTTATTACAAGTAGTCTTTATTACACGAAAAATTCAGCACTTTTTCTTCATCACTTCAAGAAAGTTCATCAATTTCATTTTTGCCAAACTCGTATAATTAGAATTTGGAGCTTATTTTCTTATAAAAAAATCTTTGACGATACTTATTCTCACAGTGCAGTCAACAGATATCCAAGCTTGTTTAGCTCTGTTCCATGATCTGCAAGTTGTGGTTATTAACAAAAGCTGAAAGTTAGGAGACAGAGTTTCATGGTTTCTTTCCAAGTCTTGAACAAGTTCAGCAACTGTAAATATATAAAGTCTTAAGTCTATAATTTCAAACTGAAAAACCTAACAAATTTGAAATGGACGCAATGAAGTCTTACATAAGCTAGAATCTTTAATTATTTAAATTCCCTGTTTTTGAGTTCTTACATTTTTGTTCCGATTTCAAAATTAAAAATACAAAGTAAAACAACGTAGTTAGAATCTTTTTAAAATTAATACATACCCCCTAACGGTTTTATTCCGAGATAACAGTCGCCTTTTAAACACACACCCGACGGAACAAAAACTTTAAATCCATAGTCTTCATCCCAGTTTCTTACCGAGGTGGACGCTCGGAAGTCATTATCCTTCATTGAGGAGTTTGAAGGATATGGTTTGTCAGAAATGTATATTTCAAACAAAGAGAGCGTAGACAAGTCCACTGTAAAATTCTGTGGCTTTAGAAAAATTATTGTTACGTCATCATCATTTGAAACAGTAAACTTGTAAAATGTAAGCTCATTGGTCGGTTGTCTTTGGAATAATCGAAGAGATGAATTATTCGTGTTGTTAACTTTGTTTTCTAAGTTTAGTTCTAGCTGTAAATAATCCTCATCCATTTTGTCTCCAAAGTGAAAAACGAATATATCTGACGTCAGGGAACTGGAATTTCCGCCAAATATAAATGGATTTCTTTTGTATACAATAACCTGAAGAAGAGAAAAAACTTAAAATGTTATAAACCCAATGTCACTTTTGTGACCTAACCAAATTTCCCTACCAAATATCCACGTATTAAAATATTGAATCCTTAAAGTAGAAAAATAGCGTTTCAAAATGAAATCCATTTTTTTCAGTGATTTTATTCATTACAAGTGAGAATAAAAAATGTACGAACAAAACAATGTACAGATACAGCTAAACCTGAGTCAATCAGTAAATATCTCTCGTTTGCACATTGTGGATTTGAATTCGCATTAAGTATATACTAATTTCAAAGATGGTATTAGTTGTTCAGTTTTCCATTTAACCAAGAAGTAGACATAATAGACATAAAAGATACAAATTTGAAAGTAGAAATATATTCTTACCATTACACTCAGTAAGGTATTTGGGTTGTCGACTGTATTATTCAGGTTAGCTAATCCAAGAATATTTGAGTTCTTAATGTTATCATTGATGTAAGTGTCTCTGAAATCGCCATATGTTGTTTTGTCTATTATTAATTTAATCAAAGGTTTCTGAAATTCCAATTTTTCTCCAGTCACAATTGTTTCTAAAGTCAATAACTGAACATCCATTATGGTGTCTTGTATTCTTTGAAAGTATTCACTCATCTGAAAAATAACTACAGAAATTACACAAGTATTCTCGTAAAAACATTGAGCTGTCGGGAAATTTAATTCCTTGATGATTTAAAAAATATTATTTACTTATCTCGTCTAGGAGTTACATATATTATCCGTGTTTAATTTAAATGATTTATCATTTAGATTAGCTTTATGAAAGGTATAAATTTTGGTTTAAAGACTAACTATCTCTCGTTGTATAGTGGCAATTTTCCTTTCATGGGTTCGAAGTTCGAACAAGATCTCAGCCCTTTCTCTCAATCGCTGAGATATACCATCTGTTTTCTCTTGCAGGATTAGGTTTTCGTCATTACTTGTGCCAAATATATGGACTAATTCAGATAGAACGCCAAGGAATGACGATTCCTCATCGAAGTCAATCCATTGCTTTGGAATCAAAACTTCTATCAGGTTATTCAAAATTCTAACGAAATCTGAAATTCAACAGGTATTACATAGTAATAAAAATTACCGAAAAATTACACTGCAGCAATCTGTTTTCCCCATAAAAGCTTACAATGAAAATAAACTTAATCTCGAAAGATCTATATTTTGTTGCAAAAACCATTCAGTGCTTACAATCATAGAAACAAAAAATCTTACGGTTGACAATTTCGTTCAGCGTGGAAACGTCGTGGTTACGTAAAGGAAGTTCCAAGTGCTCCACTCTTGACACAAAGCAGTGTGATATGTCCAGGAAAATACGTAAAATGTTTCTCTGAAAATAGCAAATTATTTTCATTGCAAACCAGTCTTCTCTACGAAATTTTCTTTCCAAATACATTTTTTGTAGATTACATGTAGGTTACTAATAATTAACTAATTCTAATAATTTCTAACATAAATGTTCCCCGCAGAAGTAACAACTGACAGACAGCGGACAGACTAAGTTAACTGTATATTTTTTTCATATTTATAACTTACTAAAGAATTAAACTTTATATAAATGGTGTGTCTGACAACTGCATCAATTGCACTAAATATCGATGAAATTTCCGACAAACTGTAGATCTTATAGGTATTAACAGACAGGTCGGATAACTTTTTAACATCCTGGATCATGATATCGCTTATGTTTGCTATGAACTGCAATAGAAAAAAAAATTAATAATGAGAACAGAATTAAGTGACTTTAAGTACGTGTCTACAGCTGCACACATTTTAATGCTAATGTTGATGAGACAAGATTTGAATCATATTACTTTGTCAAATGATAATCCTTTTTAGTGTAATCTTTTGTAAATAAAGCAGTGAGATGGAAATAGATTAAACAATAATTTAGATATCGTTAATTTTTTATGCAGTGTTAGAGAGCCGAAGGGAAAGCTAGGAAGAAAAATCATTAAAGGATGATAAAACATGTGATAATAAAAAAATCCGTTGTTTTGTGATTGGATATTTATTAGTCTTGCTGAAGGCTCATGGATGGAAAACAGAACAACGCTGTAGATAATAGGAGGTCCATGGGCCATAATGCTCACCTTAGTCACATTAGCATCCTTCATTATAAAATTTAAATATCATTTTTATTCACATGAAAAATTTTCCCCATATTGTGACACATCCCTAGCCCTAAAGGGCCATGATCTAATCTAACTTGAATCAACAAATCCTAAACATGCTTCAAAATCACTGTGCCTAACATGACCCTGCTGTTCTGCAGAAGAGGCAAATATGCACTAAAGGTGAAAATTCTTCCATGATTTTTGCCTTACCGTTATCCAATGCATGATATATTATTTGTATGGAAAATCCACACAACTTCGAAATTTTTCCTTAAGAATGAAATTAAGAGTGGTCCTGGTATTTTTTAAAAGAATTTTTAACAATAAAATCCTTATTACTTTTTTCATTTAGAACAGTGATCCCCTATTGTGGTCCTACCTTCCCCCCCCCCCCCTCCCGGTGGAGGGAATGATTTAAACAAACTTGAATCTGCACTACCTGTGAAAGCCATATTAATATAACTAATCATGGCCATACTGTTCTTGAAAGGAATAAAGCATTTTCCGAAATATTCTTTTCCATGTAAAACTTCGACCCCCTGTTCAGGTTCCATCTTACTCTCCAGGGCCATGATTTGAACAAACCTGCTATGTCAGGAAGCCTCCACATATGTTTCATCTTTTCTGGTTCAGTAGTTCTTGAAAAGAGGATTTTTAAATGACTCACTAAATTTTTACTATGACTTATTCTCTCCCCTTGAAAGACGGCGTGGTTTGAACAAACCTGAATCCCCTTCATCAAAGTATAATTTGTGGCAAGTTGAAATTGACCCAGTGGGAGAAGGTGAAATGGTAGAAGAAGCTTACGACGAAAACAAGGACGACAGACAAAGATCAAATCAGAAAAGGTCGCTCACATGAGCTCAGGCGAGCTAATAATCACTGAAAAGTCGCAGAACATTATATTCGCAAGCCAAGGGTTTTCGGTTCCCTACGCTTCTCATGGAACCAAAAACCCTTGGCTTGCAAGGATGCAAAAAAGGAAAGACCCTTCAAAGACCGAGGTATATATACTGTAAATATATGTAAACATCAAGTTGTACCAATGATATGATATGAAATTGTGCATCATAGTAAACACTTTAAAAGGTATACTTATCCTCCATACATTTTCATAAAGTACTTCTACATCAGATTCTGTATAGAATGTCACGTGATCGACAGATCCACTAATGATATCTTCTGACGTTGTTGTATTCATTTTCTTGCAAGGTAAAAAGGTAAATCATAGTTAATTATTTTCTGTTCCAATTACCACGCCCAAGTAATTTTATATACGTGTTCAAAATCACTATCATATATATAGAAAATGAGTTAGAGCTCTTACGTTTGGATGCTCATGAATCATAGACGCAATAGAAGCGATGTATCTAAATGTCCTGACATTATCACCACCTGCTCGCATGGGATCAATTGCATCATTAAACGTCTTTATCAGGAGCAATGCTTTATTTACGTCTCCTCCATTGACAGGTACATAAATTTGAGGTGCTTCAACCTATGAACATATCATGATATCAGAACAATAGTCTGTGATTGTATTGTTTGAAAAATAAAAAGAATATAAACATTCAATAAAGTGTATAAAAATAAATGAATAAATAAATAAATAAATAAATAAAGAAATAGACAAATAAACAAGAGGCTCAGGGGCCACATCGCTCACCTGAGCACTTTGGCTAAGAAAAAGCAGAAATCAGTTTTGTCTTGAAAAGTTTAAATATAAAAGTGGTTTGGGGATGGGGGTTATGATTTGAACATACTTGAATCTACACTTCCTAAGGATACTTTTGAATTAATATGAAACAAAATGGTTGCTGATTTTTCCTATGTATTCCTATGTAAAACTTTTATTACCCCATTGTGGACCCACTCTACCCCCAGGGGTCATGATTTGAACAAATTTGAATCTACACTACCTGAGGATGCTTGCATATAGATATGACCAATCATGGCTTTGCTGTTCTTGAGAAGATTTTTCAAGATTTCTTCCAATGTATTCCTACTGTATATAAAACTTTGATCACCCATTGTTGCCCCACCCTACCACCACGGTCATAATTTGAACAAACTTGAGTCTACACTTCCTGAGGATGCTTGCATATAAATATGACCAATCATGGCTTTGCTGTTCTTAATAAGATTTTTGAAAATTTTCCTATGTATTCCTATGTAAAACATTTATCACGCATTGTGGCCCCACCCTACCCCTGGGGGTCATGATTTGAACAAACTTGAATCTACACTACCTGAGGATGCTTGCATATAGATATGACCAATTATGGCTTTGCTATTCTGGAGAAGAAGATTTTCAAAGATTTTTTATGTATTCCTATTGAAAACATTGATCATCCATTGTGGCTCCACCCTACCCCCCGGAGTCATGATTTGATCAAATTTGAATCTACACTACCTCACAATGATTCCACATAAGTTTCATATTTTCAAGCACAGTGGTTCTCGAGAAGAAGATTTTTAAATGATGCCATTAATTTTTCACGATTTCATAATTATCTCCCCTTGGAAGAAGGCATGGCCCTTCCTTTGAACAAATTCGAATTTCCTTTACCCAAGGATACTTTTTGGCAAGTTTGGTTGAAATTTCTTCCTTGGTTTCTTTGGTCCTTGAGAAGAAGATGAAAATGTGAAAAGTTTACAACGACAACGCCAACAACGTCGACGACGATAAAGACGACATAAAACGGACAAATTTCGATCAGTAAAGCTCACCTGAGCCTTCGGCTCTGGTGAGCTAAAAATTGAAAAGTTCCAAATTCCCTTTTTCCGTTTGTCTTCCTACCACAGTTCTGGTATTAATGAAGTTTAACACGTCTGACTTAATTTTTTTTTTAGATTAATTCAAACTTACTGTAAAATGTTTTTCAACAACGACATAATCATAGTAAATATCATAAATCCTGATCTGAACCGTAACGTTGTTGTCAAATTGTGCATCTCCTACTTGTATTGGCATATGGAAAATAGAAGGTTCTCCTACAATTAAAATGATCTTGAACAAATTATTTGTTCAGTTTGGTTGATTTGGTTGATTTCTTAAATGTAACAAAATGCCAAGGGGTAACAATAGAAAATGTCAAATATGTATACATACAAAAATGTATGTAAATCAAACTTCATAAAAAAAGTGACGACGTCAACTTTTCTATCGTCAACTTCCCTAAGCTTACTTATGTAGCAATACACTTTCATCACTTGCGTGTAGGATTTATATCTCCCAGTTGATTCGATACGCAAGAGCATGCTCCACGTACGAACAATTTCTAAAATGAGGCAAGTTATTGACAAACAGGTTGATTGAAACAAGGATTTCAATAAAATCGTTTAAAGTCATCATTTCGCAGTTCTATAGACGATACAATTACCTTGTCAGCAAATATAATCTACCATCAAGTCGAATGCTGACGTTTTTCATACTAATTGTTAGGACATCATCTAAACGCTTAATTTTCTACGGATTTTTCCATTTGCCCAATCATGACAAGAAGCACATCTGGTGTGACCGGTCGACAGGGGATGCTTACTCCTCCATGGCACCTGATCCCACTTCTGGTGTCTTTAGAGTTCCATGTTTGCTCTGCTCCCGATTTGTATTGTTTCAATGGACATATGAGCTTGATTGTTGTTCGTTATCTCCATATTTCATACATATAATGTGAAAAAATTAACGAAAAGGATTTGACAATTACAACTGGACGTCATTTTCTATTGAAAATATGTAATTGCAGTTATATACCTATCCAGTCCTATAAAGTTTTAAAGAATTTATTATATCAGAAAATAATGTTGTATATTGCAGTAAGCCATACGTCTATAGTATTAGATACTTAAATTCATAACTAGGACTTTTGCAACGCTTACGTGTATAAAAATAAAGAAATACTGTAGAACGCCCCTTCGTTAATTGATATCCAGTCTTGGGGACGCTGATTATTCTTATATTTACTTTAGAACAAAATGCAGTCAGTTACACTCGCACTGAGTTATCGCATAAACTGAAATCAGCGCCTTTCTTCTTTTTATAATGTATTGGTAAACTGATCATGATGGTGATTAGCTACTTCTCTATTCCAATTTTGATTTTGAAATGTGTTCATATAATTGCAATGGATTTTCTAACAACGTTACCATGTAAAATTAACGTTAAATACAAATAATGACGTTCCTACGAAAGCCCAGAAGGCTCATTCGAGATTCGAGTTTCGAAATACGAGATTCGAAATTCGAGTTTCAAGATCCAAACTAACCAATCAAAAGACGGTTTAAGATTCAATTACTCCCCTTTGCTAAGTTTTGACCTTCAAGAAAACATTGAATATATTCAAACCAAAGAGGTCATTTGATTATATTACAATGCAAGAAAGAGTGCTATATATATCAGAACGAAATTAGAAAAAATATTGGGTTTTTGGTCTGCAAAATATGCTTAAATTTATATTATATCTTCATAAATATTATAATAGATTTATATCAAGAATATCTATATCGAATTATCTACTTTGTTTACATGTTCGATGTCATATAATAATAAATATTGCTAATCGGATTCAAAGCGCAAAAGTAGGGGGAAGGAGCGTATTGTAGTCGATGAGAATTATTAGTGTGCAATTAAACAAGTGACTAGCGATTAATGATAAATAGAACTACGGGTTTCAAAGAGGATATAGTTTGTAACAAGGTATTAGAAAGTGACCAGTGACTAATACGGGTTTCAAGTGTGCAATAAAACAAGTGACTAGCGATAAATAATAATTAGTAATACGGGTTTCAAAGTGGATATAGTTTGTGACAAGGTGTAAGAAAGTGACCAGTGACCAAGTTTGTGAAACCAAGAGAAAGCCCCATAAGTACATGTACGGATGGCTGAAATATACATGCTTAAAAAAATTATGATTTCTCTTTGTTCAGGCCCGTAGGAAATAATAGAATAAAAAATATCACTGTAAAGCCCCCCCCCCCCCCCCAAAAAAAAAAAACAAAAAAAAAAAAAAAAAACAAGGGGTTATCACGGTTATTAGACGTTATTTTTGAAAGGACATAAGGACAAAGTTGCTATGTTTTCTATAGTAAATTATATCGGTAAAAAATATAGGGGGAATGTGGGGGGGGGGGATGGGCACGTGCCCAGGGTCCTATGGCTATGTTGTTTATTTTATTACAACGGTAGACAAATGTTCGGTTATCAACATTCAGTGTCAATCTTGCTATGCATGGGCAAAATAATTATATATTATAATTCGATAATTATTGATAAGGAAACATATTCGATAATTATTGATAAGATACATAACCAATCAATACACAAGTTTCAATACATGATGTAATGGCCATAGAGAAAAAAAGATATGAAAGTATTTAATAATAATAAAAAAAATTATTATTTTAACAAAAAATGAACCCTCTATACACCTTAAGGACTTTGAAAAAATCGTATAGCCTAAATGAGTACGTACATGTATTAAAATTACTTAGTTCATGTACAGTACCAACCAGACCCAACCTGACACCTAAGCAGTCCCAGAAAGCAGTCCCCGGGACTGCTTTGGCACCGCTCTGGGACTGCTGTGGGACTGCTTTCTGGGACCGCTGGGACTGCTGGGACCGCTGTGGGACTGCTCTGGGACTGCTTTAGCAGTCCCAGAGCAGTCCCAGAAGGCAGTCCCCGGGACTGCTCTGGGACTGCTTTGTGTCAGGTTGGGTCTGGTTGGTACTGTATGCCTTTTTAGTGTACACAGAAAATCTTGAAAGACATCGTAGTAGTGATAAAGAAAAATCGCGTTCGCTTTCCCAATGGTGTATATTCCATATAGGAAAAAAGGCTGTAGCCTACACTTCATTTTCTTGATGCAAAAATAAAAAAAAATATTTATACATGTATTTGATTGAAAAATGGGGGAATGTTGACCATAAATCTTATTCATTTACCAGTTTCTAGCATGCATTTTCATCTAATGCAATAAAAGTAATTTTAGCAATCCACACTTTTATGCCTATCCAATTTTTACAGTATACAAAACTTTTGATTTTTATAGCTGGTTAAATTGAAATGTTACCCTGCAGTCGATATCAGACTATTAAAAATGACATCAACAGGAGTCTACTAATATGTTTAGGTTAGTAGGGAGTCAAACATAAAACATTTTAAAAATTATATTTAGATTATTCAGTAAAGAAGTTTCCATAATTTCATGCACTGTGTAAGGATTTTAAAATTTCTCAATTTTATTACAAGTGGTCATGAAGATTTTAATTTCTGTATCATAAAAATATGTTTAAATGATTTATAATTATATTCACTGGAAAAATGACAATGATAGATGTCTCCAAGATCGCAGAAAGTGAGCCTCCGACCCCCCCCCCCCTTCTATTGAGAGGGGGCGACTCCCTCCTTGCCTATCCGCAATTCGGCAATAATGCGCTTGAGGTGAAATCTGTGACCTCACATTAGTTTACACATTAGCCGAAGGGAATATACGCCACTGTTTCCCAATATGAGAAATACATAAAAACTGAGTTTTCAATTAAGGCTTTGAATACTTGAATTAATTAAAAATCATATAAACAATACAGACTGGAATTTATTTTATTCCATACCAAATAGTTGATCAGTCTAACTGCACAAATTCACCCTTACATGTAATGAAATGTATCCTTAATTAAATTTCTGTGCAGTGTAAAGACGATCCTCAGCAATTCATATCAATATGTTCCTCCCTCATCAATGTGCTTATTAAATAATTTATCGACATGCAATCTAATTTCGCAAGTCAACGATAAGACCATATAATATTCTATATATGTATCTATTGTTTTGTTTAATGAGGAAAATAAGATTTTATACATATTTTACAAAACGTTACCCAAAATTCATTTGTATTTTGTTTTGATACATATAACATTTTTTCTTGCATTATTAATTATGCAAATGACCCATTTGTTATCAATATATTCAGTGATTTCTTGATAGTAAAAACTTAATAAAGGGGAGTAATCAAATATTGAATCCGCCTTTTGATTGGTTATTTTGGATCTTGAATCTCGAATCTCGAATTTCGAATCTCGTATTTTGAAACTCGAATCTCGAATGAGCCTTCTGGGCTTTCGTACGTTCCTCCCGCAAATTTCAATAAAAACAATGCCAAACTGTAAAATCTCTTCTTGAAAAAGTATAATAGATATTTAAAGAAGAAAAACAGTAATGAAATACTATCTATTTTGAAATCATAATTAATTTTGAGTTAAGGTACATTTCGATGATTCGTGGCTCTAGCCCTTTAGAATTTAAGAAGCATACCAGTATTTTTTTTTAAAAAAAAAAAAAAAAAAAAAAACAAATTAACGAACAAAAATGCAGTCCTTAAATTTTTTCTTTCTTATTTTCTTTCAGGGAATTCTATGCAATATGATAACTCATTATGCCAAGGCCTTGTGTGGGTCTTACTAAATATGATTTTGGTCTTAATCAAACTTAAGACAACTGTTGCAGTGTCAGCGCAGCCCACAGCAGGTTTTCAAGTTCATCTTAAAGCCTGTTTTGTAGCGACTGAATGGAGATATGTACAAGGACTAGCGACTGTTAGTTATTTGTTTTGCCCATTACTGATAATTATTGTAACATGTATTATAATTATTCAATTTGATTTTTTGGGCGACAGCCTATAGGTTGTTTGTTGATGAAATATATGGAGATAACGAACAGTATTCAAGCTCAAAAGTCCATTAAACAATACAAATTTTGGAGCAGGTCAAACACGGACCTATAAAACCAGGAAACAACTCATGAAAGAAAATCTAAAACCAAACCGTGCATCTACCTGACGTTGCAAGTATCCAGATTCCATCATACCAATGACCCTTGAGGCCCAATTTACAGATTTCGTCTTAGAGCAGGACAACTTATTTTAAAAATCTAACCAGGAATAGAACACAACTTACAGAAAAATTATCGACAACAAAGCTTTACAAGAGGCCAGTAGAAGAACAATGCCAAACATTGGGAAATAAAAACTGTCGACAAATGAACACAAATCAAGATGTGTTTGCCTGCAAATCTGGATCATGTATGACAGTTTGAAAATGATACAAAGAAAATAATATAAAATCAAACTTTAAAAAAAGGAACTCTTAATTTTGTTGTTGTTGATTATATAGAATTATATATTTACTCCCTGTATAAATAATATCCAAAATGTCCTCTACTTCACCATACTCTGAAAGCCGTCGTATGATTGTTTCATATTGATATAACAGAAGCGTGTCTTCTCGTCCACTTTTCCAACCCGAACAATTTGCCGAGATAGCAACTAAATCTATAAAGAGATATTCTTTTCAGTTGGCTTATTTTGAAAAAAAAAGAAGAGATTCATATGTTTGAAATCTTTTATGCTGACTTGCATTTAGATATAAGGAATTAAGTTTAAAAAAGTATTTTTTGCAAGAAGAAAGGCAAAGTATAGGAAGACATGTAAATCACATACTCAGAATAAGTTGAATTAGGCATTTGTGTTTGTAAGTAATAAGGCCTTTCCATGTTTTTTTCTCTGTTTAGCGTCCACCAATATTTCAAAATTCTACCTACCTATTCGCAAAAAAACACACAAACTAAAAAATAAAACAAAGAATTTATAATCATAAAAATGGGGTCAATCAAAAAGGATTTGACTTCATTAATCTATTTTTTCTAATAGAAAGAGATCTATTCTTAAGCAAAATGAGGATATTAAATGCTTAAGTTTACCTAACATGACATATTACATATAATTATAGACTAATGTTTAGAAATATTGACAGAATTCAAAGATTTTGACCAGAATAATCAGTTTCAGGACCCCTGATTTTAGTTTTTTTTCTGATATTGGTTGTCAAAAACCAAGGCGCATGCGGACGCTAAACATAGAAAAAAACTTGGAATGGCCTAATCTTCATTGCAATCTACTAATCAAAATACAATTTATTGATCAGAACCTTTATTTCACTTATCTTTTTTTTCCGTTAAGCGGAAAAAAACTTTTGGGAATGCAAACTTGAAAAAAATACTAGTACTAGCAAGAGTAATTATCGCATGTCTCTAAGTATCAAATGATACCCTTAAAAACAAGGAGGGTGTGAAATAAAAAAAAACAAACTTATGCAACACCTGGTTCATATTCAACATCACACGATCCACCAAATGGTGGGATGCTTGTTCTAAATTTCATAGACAATGTGATATTGGGAGTATCTGCCAGGATAGAGACGTTCCTGTCATCATTACGAAGATCTGCCATGTTGGACGTGTTTGACATGAATACTCTAAGGAATATCTCATACTCCGTGTCTGGTTTCATTGTTCCTTTACTCACATCAAATCCTACAGAATCTGAAAAGGAGGACACTTAATAAATCAAGATAATAAAGGCACGACAGAAGCTTAAATTCAAAACTTAAGTCGGAATCTATTTTATACATTATTGACATAGTTTTACTTCTGTTTATGTCTTGTAACTGTATCTCCTGTGCCCCGGACACCAATGACCAACGATACTGGTATGTCTGGTTCTTATCTTTACAATCACTACATGCACTAGTCAGGGCGAGCTTTGTACCAGCTGATATGCTCTCATTTAAATGTACACAGTTTACAACACATCTGAAAAAGTATACTTATTACACATAGGAGTCGGAACCGGGGCTAGCCCCCCTTTTTTGCCAAAGATAGACATAATATAGACTTCGAAAATTGCGAGTTAGCCCCCCAAAACTTTTTTATGTTGCCCCCCCCCACTTTCAATTTGCTTCCGACGCCTATGTTACATCGTTTTAGTAAATTCGATTTATTACTCTACAAAACAATGAATAGGATTTTCTGTATTTACAAAGAAATAAAACAAAAATGCAATTTTTGTACAATGCACATGGATATGCAATTAACTTTTACTTCAAATATGTATAAAATATAGAAATGCTTTCTTTCTAAAACTTACTCTATTGCAAACGTTGATTTGACTGTTTCCAAATGCATGACCTCAATGGTTTGGGTATACATGTTTTCTTTGCCATTTTTCAATACTTTCAGGCTTACAAAGTAAGTTCCAGGATTTTCGAATGCATAGAAAAACTGGGATTCTCTCGAAGAAAAACTGGCAAGATTGTATTTGAAATAAAAAAAATTGAATACATGCTTTAAAAAAAAGAATTCGTACTTGTATTTAAGATCAATATAAATAAATTTGGTAATACAAATTAACTTTCACAAAGAAGTATAAAGTTCTATAGAATCCTTTTTATCCCTTATTTAATTTTAAATTAATCTTCTAATTATTGGACAAGTCAACAAGCAAAGAAGTATGGTATATTCTAATTACAGAGTTTTTCATTTGTGCACATCCAAATGAGACGAAACCTTTCAAGATACAACCCAAGGTAATCTTGTTAACTATAAATATGGATGTTTTTTTTTTGTTTTTTTTAGGGGTTGGGGGGGGGGGTCACAAAAAAATTCACTTTTACTTGATAAAACTTCCATGTGATTTTGATGATAAAAATTATCTTCTACCTGTGTGTAGGTATGGTTAAGCTTTTTAAAATGTCACAAATCTGTTTTAATTTTTTTTTTTTATTTTTAAGCTTGCCTTTTGTCAATTTTAAGAACGCCATAAAAGGCGGCGATGATAATTTCTGCCAGACAGGTTCTTAAATAAATATTTTGAACGTATTTTTTTTTACCTTCACGAATTCTCCTATGGTGTAAAAGAAAAGAATTCAAATCATATAATTGGACATATGAAATAAACCTCAATAAAAATTTATATCCCAAAAAGTTAATTTTGGCCTATAAATTATGTTTGTTAGAAGTACATGTTCGTTTTGTGTATGTCAAGACTAATTTTGCGGACAAATATAAAGTTCACCGCTTGACTTCTCGGTCTAATACATGCTACATAGTCATGTTGGTTGGTAGAATTTTTTTTATTAATTCTAGAGCTTAAAAGGACTTAGGTTAAGGTCGAAGAAATTGATAGATGCAAACTTATTTAAAAGCACAATACAAGGCATCAATTTTTCAGTTTTGCAACGAAAATGCAAGGCGATCAAAGAAGGAATCATTTTGGCTACAGATACATTTACATGTAAAAACATGTATGTAAGGTCAAAGACAAAGTTTATATAAGTAGTTTACGCAGCATTTATAGAACCGTGTGGAATTTTGGTTTTATATTTACCATACTGATGCAAGTGACCAAAGGAAAATGCTTTATGACTCCATGTTAAAAAAAACGAAGGTCAAGATTAGTATTTGTAATAATACTGCTGTGAATACAATAACAATCCATCATCTACTATAGTATTAAACAAATGAGATTAAGTTGAGATGGACTTCCGCTTTACAGTACCCTTGCTCAAATGGAAATAGTTCTAAACATTTTGTCCACTACATCTAACTTTTAATAAGTATACTGATACGTACACTGCACATTCCCAGTGGTATTCAAGTTCCGTGTTATCAGAATAATATGTGGATGCTTGAAACTGAACAATTTCGTTGATGAAGACAGTCCTAGAGATTCCACCCAAAGTATAAACAAATAGTTCTGGTTCAGCTATTTCTATGAATAAGGATTCAAACATATATGTTGGCTTGTCGGGAATGCTAACATTGAGTGTAAGTTTATATTTTCCCTCTTGAAGAACATTTTCTTTGAATAGGCATGTTCCTTCTCTTGTTTCTGGAAACAAGTAACATGCGTCTTTGGATACGTTACTCGTGTCAGTTATTTTCCAACTGAAATGTATTTCCATGTCTCTACAGAGTATGCTCATTCTGTTAGATATATAAACTTCATCGTTGCCGTATAGGACCAGATATTTTGTTGGCATTGAATACGTCCTATCAAAGATGCCTTCGTGGCCAAAACATTCATTTTCAGTTGCTAAATAGGTATCTTGTAGGTATATTTGGGATATAAAGTTAAAACATCTCACATTTACGGACTGGCGACCAAGGTCATAGTACGTGTAATCAAACGTTAGTGGACTTGTTGCTGTAATATTATGCTTCTTAAAATACTTAGCACGGTCAATTTCATCTCCCGAAACGAGAGAACAATTTACCAGCGGACGGTACAAATATGATTTCAAATGCTTCGCAAGCCTGATTTCAAATCGTAATATACCTGGAGGGACTAACAACAAATTATTATTGTTTTCAAGTCCAGTATGCAGTTCCAATTCGCCAGTTATATTGAAATCAGCCGTGAGGTGGCTATCCAGATATATGCTTTCCACACCTAAATGATTTTGTCCGATAATTTTTGGCATGTAAAAACCATAGTCACCATAGGTTAAGTATGCAACACCGGAGGTAACATCCAAAGCTGAGTCGTAGTTCCTTTCCAGTGTAACATTTCCAGAATCCGTATCAAATTCAAAGAAAGCATTCCCGGTCATTTCTAGAGTTATTATGAATGGAGTTTCCCGGAAATCTACCTTCGTATTGTTACAACGAGCAATTAAAGATCCTGTGACTATATCAGTCGAATAAAGGTAGCTTCCTTTACCATCCAGTGAAATGTTAACGGTGAGGTGAAAGAGCCCACGAGATGAGTATAAGTAAATTCGTTCTAAATCGGTGTTATTAAGAATAGTCTGATACGTATTGTCATGATTATCTCCAAAATCCCATCTTTCAATCAAATTGTATGGTAGTCGATCACAATTATTTAGATTTATTTTGAGAGAAGCAAAATTTGGAACATCTTCTATATCAAACGGGTCGCTTGGTTTTCTTGAAATATTCATAAAAATCGGGTTTGTAAATGACAAGTTAAAGTCACTTAGTGTGATTGGTGTCACATAAATTCTCGAAATCAGAGTCTTGGAACTTACAGAATTTCTACACTTAAATATAACATTTTTTGTTCCGGTGAATGTAAACTTATGTGAAATAGTATGTCTTGGAGTGAATTTAAAAATGTTATTTTCTCTTAAATAAATTTTGTTTTGGAAATTTATAAAGCATTTAACATTAGAGGGAAGATTGTTGTCTTGTGGGTGAACCAGAGTGAATTCTACGAACCCGTCTGGGTGTGGTACACGATATTCTCTCGGATAAACGTTCACATGAGTAGTATTTATAGGATATTCAACAATGATATCGTACGAGCTATTCTCAGAGTAAAGCTTATTCATTGCATGTAATTTAATTGTGTATGTTCCTGGTTCGGAGTATTGTTTTTCATATATCGTTTCGTTAAACATTTTATCATATTCTCCTGTTATCTTTTCATCTTGTGTGTCATCACCGTAAAATAATGTGTAATCAAAATGACTCCTTGGTGGTGAATCCATCCTTATGTAAACTAGTTCATTCACTCTCAGAGCCCTTTTAGAAGGTTTTATCTGTATCTGATTCAGTTTATCCCAGATCCGAACAGTTGTTGATATGCTTTTAAAATCACCAAGTATAGTAGAAATGTTTGCATATACATCATAGTCTCCTTGTATGTCAAAAATATGAGAGAATCGCACATCCCCTCTTTGAATTTTCTCGTCTGACAAATTTGTGAGATTCTGTAAAAGAATAGGACCACTTGAATTTTGAAGATAGCCGACAGCAGCCACGATGCCTTGAGGATAAAGAGCAATCGATGTGTTTTGGATACTGATATTCGCGGTTTCCAAAGTTTGATAGCTTTCTGCTTGTAGACGAAGTTCTTGTATTGGATGCAGGGAAACAAAAGTACAAGAATCAGATACTTCAGAGACTTTATTTGCAGCAATCATGGTTATATTTATTTCTCCACCATCTAATATTTTCTCCATAACAGAGATCTCGGTAATATTATTTTCTCTGATTACACTTTTTTGAAACTCCAATGGTTGAATAAGCCATGTCCACAAGGTTTCCACTTCCGCCCCATTTTTTATTGATGCCCCAAATCTCACTTCTGTTCCAATTCTAACGTGTCTCGGAAAGTCACACGTTAGCTACAAGATCGAATTAAAAATATATATAAATATCGACAAAGGATAGGACACATCTTGAAAAAAGGACTCTTCATATTTTTACACGGTGTGTAAAATAAACTGTTATTGTTTTTTAAAGAAATCATTTCAACTTATTTATTTTTATTTTGCTTAATAGAACTTTCAAGCTTAATCATATTATAAAAATAGTCACGATATATTGGGTTGTTTTGTTTCTAACAAAAAAATGGTCAAATGTGGATACTGAATAAAAATTTTTAAACAGTCATTGAAAAACGCAAAAACGAATTATCCTTATATGGATTTTTGTTCCTTTGAACAGCTGTTGAAAGGAAAACGGGTAATTTTCTGCAACGCTCAATCATATTTTCAACAAATAAGCAGAATCAGTTCCTAAGGGCATTTCATACAGAAAAAGCTCTTTCATCATGATTTATAATTTATAATGCTGAAATTATTATTTACAAAATAATGTGGTAAAACTATGGTGTCCCAAAAGGGTCATTTGCAAAAGTGTAATAGCGCGTTAGTAATAATGCGCTAGCGCAAGGTGACAATGCAGCGCGTTGTCACTTCGCGCTAGCGTGTTGCCACTTTCAAAAGTGTATCAGCGCGTTAGTAGCAACTCGCCAACTTGAAGTGAAAACGCGAAAGCGCGTTTTTTCATAATGCGCCTGTGCGTTGTTACTTTGCGTTAGCGAGTTGTAACTTGCAAATGTGCATCAGGACGTTAGTAATAACGCGCTGGCGCGTTTTTACATTAATTACAACACGCTGTTGCGTAAATGCACAGAAATATAAATATCAGCACTTATAATTACAATATTTAGCTAAATAAGCTAAATAATTAAAAAAATTCTAACTAGCTTCATCTGCACTTACCATAATGGCATCAATCTTATTCTCACAAAACATGAAGGAACAAATCTCCCTTGAATATGCTTCATTCCACCCTTTAAAACAAATTTCGTATTTTCCTATGGCTGAGTAATTTTTTGAAACTGGTGTTCGGAAAAATTGATCCTTAAAAGAATCTTTTACATTCTCAGATAAAGTTCCATCCCCAAACTGAAATCTGAAATTAAAATATGATCGTGGGGTTGATGTCAATTCCAAATCAAAATTTTCCAAAATTGTAACTCCCGCAGACGAAATTTCAAAGTTAATGCCATCAAGTTTATCCCAGATTCGAACGATCACTTCCATGAATTTCGATTCTATGACAGAGGTGATGTTTCCAAATATTTTATAATTGCCTTGAAGTTCGAATGCATGATGTAAAAACAGACCAGATTTCACCTGGTCATCTGTCAGCTGTGATAATGCAGCCACATTACCGTCGTTTGTATCGTTAGTATACAATTTCAAGGATGTGATTCCTGCTGGATAGGGATTGTCTAAATTCGTTTTTATAGTAAAGTTAACTGTCTCTGTGGTTTCATAATAAATATTTGGAACGTCTATGTAAAATCCATCTAGAGGAGAAAGAATGGTCACTAGACAGGAAGTCGACATTTCTGAGATGTTGTTTCTGGCCAATATTTCGATATGTATGTCTCCTGCTTGGGTGATTTGGTACTGTATTGAGGTGTAATTTTGATTAGAAGATTGACTTTCGTGAAAATTGTGGTTGACTTTCCAAATCCATTCTACTCCAAGATCCGCCCCTCGATCTAATACAGCAGCAAGGGTTACAGACCCTTCTTTTGTTGATACGTACCTCATGCACTTAAGCTAAATTTCAACAGAAAATTGCAACATGTGCCTTTCTTTACAACATAAAGAAAGTTTTTTTTAATTACTAGATAATTATATTATCACTTACAAAGATGTGTGTTTACGTATTTAATTATCGATCGGTTCCATTAAATGAGAAGAAGGAAACACTTGCTGTGACCTTCAACTCGACATACAAATATATCGACGATGTTTTAACAATTAACAATAGTTACTTCCATTCGATATAATTATCCGAATGAACTCGAAATAAAAGACACCACGGAGTCTGTCACATCTCTATCTTTTATGGATGTTTTACTGATTATAGGCGATAAGGGCAAACTATAACAATTATACTGTATAACAAACAAGATGACCTCAACTTTTCCATCGTCAACTTTCCTTTTTTATATAGTAATATCCCACTATCACCTGCATCTGTTTTTTTTATGTCTGCCAACTTATTCGATACTCAAGAGCATGACCTGAATACGATCAATATTTAAACCGGGACAGGCTAAGACAAATAACTTGATGTTACATTGATTTCAACAGTCTCGTTTAAAGTCAGCAAATCGTATATTTCATGATCGTTATACTGACCTGGTTAGCAAATACAACGTATTATTGGGTCGTACTTTGACCGACATATTTTATACCAATTGTTAAGTCCTTGCCTAACTACATATCTAAATGATCAATACATGGGACTCGGCGGATATGACCGATCGACAGTGGATACTTACACCTCCTAGGCACCTGATCCCATCTCTAGAATTTCATGGGTTTCTTTTTTTAAGCCCTGTTCGTTTTCTTTACATATTTTATACAAAGTTAATATTGATGAATATGACATTAAAAAGATTTAATATAACATTCCATTCCGTGAACATTTCCTTTGGAAATGACATAAAAAAGTTAAGGAACATCCGTTCTTTAATGTGTCTATGTAGCATTGTGAAGCATGCATGTATTACATAACGGATACCTGTTTACGCTGTGGTTTACTTACCTCTACACTAGTTATTTCTTCCTCCACCTGAACACTCTGCGATATGTTTTTCGAATAAACTGCATTCCATGCCATAACGTCAATTGTATACCTTCCTACAAAGTGATATGTTTTAAGAAAAGAAGTTCCACTGAAAATTTGACTATTTGAGGCAGAGTGTGTTTTATATGTGCCGTCACCGTACGAGACGTTAAAACTGAAGTCCGAGCGTGGTGGAAATATCCATGTCAATTGGATAGGATCATATATATTTACGAACGATCTGGAAACATTTAAGTCCAAGTTTTCAAGTCTGTCCCATATTCCAACAATGGTTGTAAGATTCACAATGTTTATTTCCGATTTTAGACTCCCATAAACCCTGTAGTATCCTTGTACATTAAACGAATGCTGAAATTGTACCGCGTCTTGTAGATCTGTATTGGTTAAGCTTATATTAAGTAATAATGTTGCAAGTGATGTCTCATTGGTAAATATTTGCAGTGTTGTATTTCCCACAGGGAAATTCTGTGACTCGCTTCGAAGTATTATCTCCACTTGGTCGGTTGTCTGATAAAAACCAGTCATTGGCTCAATGAAAAATCCCTGCAGGGGATAGAGTACCTGCAGGACGCAAGAGGCTGAAGTTTGAGAGACGGGGTTTCTTGCAGTGACTTTTATGTTAACATCTCGGCATTCCGTGACGCTGTATTGCACAGTAGATTGTGTTACATTATTAGTTCTTATTCTCCGATAACCATCAATATCCCATATCCAGTCAATACCAAGGCTGGCACCGCCGGACACTGTTGCAGAGAGTGTAATGTTTCCTGATTCTACCGAAGCATAATTTTCACAGTCGATCTGTATTATAAAAGTACAACACATGTACCATATAAATATATGACAAATACTTTCAGGGGGCGAGATAAAAAGTTCGAGTGCGACAAATTCACATAGTTTTCATTACGACCCCCCCCCCCCCCCCCTTGCCGCTTAAAACTAAATATGATGAATGTTGATCGAAATTTGATTATTCATCAAATCTAATTATCTCGAACTCGATGTGACCGAGAAAAAAATCGAGATATTCGAGCGTTTGATTGATTGATTTAATTGTTTGTTGTTTTATGTCCCATTTGAGAATTTATCACTCATGTAGATATATCACCATTAACCAGTTAAGGGCTTCAAATATAGACCTTTACTCGGCACTCAGGGCAGTGAGCAGTGAGAGATCTTAATCGTGCAAACGTCTACCATGACACAGGGCCTCTGTTTTTAAGTTCTCATCTGAAAGACCCGCAACTTTCACTTCAAAGTTCCGAGCGCTTGGCGAAGGAACAGTGCTACCTATGTTTTACCAACTTAGGTCTGTCGCGGCAGGGATTTGGACCCACGACCTGTCAATCAAGGAGCGAGCGCTTTATCGACTCAACAGAGATTTCGAGATATTGAGGTGCATAAAAGTGGAAGAGATCTTCAACTCACTTCGATATATCCATGGGGTTCGAGATATCGGTGTTCGAGATATCAAAGTTCAACTGTACTAGTATTTGTAACACTGTAAATAGCATATCTCTCTTGTCTTTTCATAAGCAATCATTCCAGATATATCAATAACTGAAAGTCTCTACAATATGCACTTTTTGTGTCAGTGTCGGATAACAAAACTTTTGGGGCTCTCAGTTCCTTGTTCCCCTAATTATTTGAATTTAGGTTTTGTCCGACATCGATCTTTTGATCTAAGCCCTGCTGCTTTTCAAGAAGAAACGACGGTGAAATAAATAATGATTGGCTAATAATGGTAAAATGATTCTGTTTCTTTTCATATAAGATGCAGCATGTCTTTGATAATTTTAGAAATTATACAGTGCAAAGAATGTCAATAAGTATTTGGTCATCGACTAGATATTTAAATGTTATTACTCGTTAAATTATGCTACTTAAGCGTTTTTTTTCCCGTCCGCTGCTCTATTGGTATCCATAGCATATATTCTCTCCTGATATTATGGATCAAATTATTTGTTCTTTTTTTAAAAAATGACTACATACTTGTAATTGGGGAGACTGTGCATAATTTGATATTTCTTTTGAAGTCTACTATCAATTAATTTCAAGGTTGGATTTTTTGTTTGTTGAAAATTTCATAAATATAATTTATCGCAAGCTTTTGTTTGCTTTGGTGAGAATGACCACTTTATATTTATCCTACAGTTTTTGCGTAACATTGAATGATTCGATAATACTCACGACTAACTCTTCTAGGCTTTGACCATGTACAAGTGTGAATGCTATTTCTTGTGTTGTGTTTGAGGAATCATCAGGCTCGGCTTTTAACCTCAAAGAATAGAATCCATACATCGGAAATAAAGAAGATGGAATTGTGTAGTTGAAATTCACCACGCTGTTATTGTTTTGAACCGAATCAATTAATTGATCTGAATTAAAGGTATCTTTCTTTAATTCTTCTTTTTTGTTGTCCGCCGACATTTTTAGGAGAGTAATCCAAAAGTTTTGGGAGGCATTGATGTCCATTTCAAGGAATAAAGATAAAGTGAAGTTTGCATCGTCTTTTAATTGAATTGGTTCGGGCTGTTCATAAGCAAACTTGAATAACGCCATGTTGCCTGTTAAAAAAATTAATCTTCAATATCTCTACAAGTTCTGATACGTCGAACATTTCTTATTTATTTTTTTCCCTAAACTTTAATTGCTTTTAAGAAACTCAATTATAAACATTTATCTTATGATAAGAAAGGGAACAGTTGAGATGTCTAAAGAAATGTTTAATGTTTCTATGCTGTTTTTGATATGTTCAACAAAACATATCTGCAACTTAATCCATGAAATTTAAAAGAAACTTTAGCATTAACTCACCATAGGCAAAATATAGTACACATAAAAGGAAACAAATCCATAAGGGTTTCACAGTGTGGTATCCCATCTTCGACGAGGAAAATTTACAACTCTTACGACATCTTCTTCCTATACCGTAAAAAGTGCGGATAATGTTCATTTTCATACATTAACATGTTTGTTACCGCCTAGCATCCTTTGTTGGAAAAGTACAAAGCAAACAAGAAGATACAAAATAAAATAGACAATCAAAAAATGAAAATAAATAAAACTGAATAAACAGTCGATATACTTTTGAAATTGTCCTTTCTGCATTCTTATGGTTTCTATATTATTGTTATTTTGGTTTTTTCCCCTTTTTCTTTCGTACATTATTCTTTTTAAAAACTTGTTCTTAAATATTGGTGCTTATTTATTTTCAATCTGAAGTTGAAAATGATTACTTTGTGTGTAGTTAATTTCAACTTCAGAGTGAAAAATATTAAATAAAAATATGCTCCACCAAATGATCATTTCTTTATTCACTCAAAATCAGATCACTGGTACAAATATATACAAACACGAAGAACAAGCAACGGTAAATATAGACAAGTATAAAAGAGGAAAAAAGTAAACGTTCAATCAATTGTAGAGGATTGAGGAAAAACAATTTTAAAAATTGTCTTAATGAAGTATGACAACGATTTTTGTACATGTATTTCCACATTAGTTTATTAAACTTAAAAATATTAAGATTTTTACAATATCCTGTTTGGAGAAATATCAATTTGTCGTTCGACAAGTACTCACATTCCATAGCATAATGCAATTCATCACCAATACTTTTAACAATTACAATTTAATATATAAATAGTGCATGTTTTTTTTAAGGGTAACAGTTAAAATTGACACCCCTCGGAAAACCATTGTCAACCTCCGCTGACGCGTCGATTGACAATAGTTTTCCTTGGGATGTCAATTTCAACTGTTACCCTCAAAAACATGCACAATTTATTTTATTATACTGAATGTCTTATTGATTTAGGATTTGGCCCCCCCCCCCCCCAAAAAAAACAAACAAACAAACAAACAAAAAAAAAACAACAACCAAAAAACAAACAAACAAACAAACAAATCAGAGAACGTCGTAAAATTCACGTTTAGAAAGCTTTTAAACTCCCCGCTTCTGTTTTTTTCAATAAGAAAGCTTCGAAAAAGACTTTTATTGTTTATTTGATACTCAGTCCTTAATCAACTAAAGTTTTGTTATTTCTGCACTCGCGGGCATTTTTCGTCTGTCATTTCGTCTGTCGTTTATTGTTTTCAATCAAGCTATATCGAACGCAAGCTTTGATTGACGTCAAGTTTATTCGGCTTCTTTCAAAAGCACAACTGACGTTTTGAGAATTCTACGGCGCAGAATTTACTCGCCTGTGACATTATCGTTGTGTTACCCGTTATCAAGTGTGTTGCTAATGCTGAGGGTAAGATTACAAATCGTTAAATGTGTCTAAACCAATCAGATTTTAGAATTTAACATGAAAGTATAATAATGGTACATGTTCTTAAATTCCTATCAATGTTATTCCATCTACCAGTTTCAATTGGGTGACGATAATTCTTTTCAGTTTTGTAAGTGTAATTCTTAATTCTTTTGATAACTTCAACAAATAATTTCCGAGGTCAAAGTTTGTTTTAAAAATTCTATTATTACATGTAAATGCATTTAAGTTAACTATCAACAATAAGGTTTTTCACTAATTAACAATTTTCGATTGCCAATGAGTACATGACTAACTGGTTTCTAAGCGTTTCTTTACTAATTGACTTAAGCTTTAAATTGTTTGATTGATTCATTTATAAGACAGTCCACAAAAATTATGGTTATCTTATACACATTTTATCCATGGGTGTATAATAGACCCATGTAATATTATTTGTAAACACAAATCTCATTTGAAAGCTTGCTTCATGTGCTGTGCAAATAAAGATTAAGGAATTTTTACTTTTCGTCCATTTCCATGGCAACAGTAGGCATTTAGAAATTTTGAATGTTGACTGCACAACTAGAGTTTCTAATCATAATTTTTGTACTGTTTTTTTTTTTCAAGACTGTGCAAGCCACCTCTGAGAAAATTGCATGCACATTTCCATTTTTCTGTTTTGTTTCTTTGGCAACTGTGTGCGGCCGATTCCATGTTTTTGTTTTTGTTTGTTTGTTTGTTTGTTTTTGTTTTTTTTTTTAAAAAGAAATCACTTTGACACAGTGCATGGAACAATCCTTTACAGTTTCAAATTGACTGCCAGGTCAGTTACTGAGAAAACCAAAGTTAAAGAATGTTTACTTTTCCTCTGTTCCATGGCAACAATGGGCAATTTGAAATTTTGAAATGTTGACTGCACAACTAAAATTACTGATTATCATTTCTGCAAAGTTTCATGACGATTGTCCTAGGGACAAGGGAGTACACTCATGGAAAAATTTGTTTTCTTTTCGTACATTTCCATGAACGGTAGCCAATTTGAAAATGAAAGTGTTCACTGACAACTATAGCTGATCATCTTTTGCGTTAAGTTTCAGCAAGATTGTCTTTGTCCCAGCCATCTGCGAGAATAAGGTTATTGGGGGTACATTACAATATGTTTTGGTGACGCAATAATAATACAAAAGTAAGTGCCCCTAAAAATCTTTGAAATGATTTATCAAAAAGTATTGCACTTGTGTTTTATAGAAAACATCTTGTTTCTTTAATTTCACCGACTGTTCTTTCCACCAAATCTATTAATAAAAAAAAATTTAAAAAAAATAAAAAAGAAGGAGACAAAAAAGAAAAAAAAACCCTTGTCCTTCGAAAATTCAAATACTTGCAAAATAACCAAAGGCCAACGAGCTCATTTTCGTAGGTAAAATAAAAATGGCGTTATAACAGGAAACTTTTGCGAAATATCAATATATCTATATTAATAATTCTTCACTTGGGCAGTTACTGTAAGTCGTTTTAATTCCACGGTGTTAAAATTTCACGATTTCGCAAAAAGGACCAATCGCGATGCTTTAAATTCAAGGCTGCAAGAAATTTATTTGAATTTCGTATAAGCATTTAAACGTTTTTAAAAACTTATGTAGCATTCACGATGGGTTTAATTTCGCGGAAAAATGATGAATCGCGAACATAGTGAAATTTAAACCATCGTGATTATTAGCCAATTTACAATATGTTAGTTTAAGAGTTGTTGTAAAATGTGCTTTATAAATAAAATTGATTCATTACAATGTATATCGGTAACGGTCCTTTAATAAAACTTATGTCCAAATAACTGTATCTCACTTCCATTCTCAGTGACCGTGTAGTGTTGGGCAGCGCCGCAAGAATTTCATTGTTAGAATTTTTTGATATACCCAGGCTACATGGGTGGGGGTAAACATGCTGAAAAAAAATGCATACAGGTCTCACGTGCGCGTTTGAGACGAACATCTCCGCAAAGTCGACAAGCTCGCAGACCAAACTCGCGCAATCGGTTTCTTATAGTTTTGGGGTGAAAGTGAAGACTGCGATTGCTGACTGTACTAAAAGCGGTTTTGATGGTAGTGACGTCGCGATTACACAGGTAGTAAGATGGATAGCCCCGTCTTGACAAGGTCTCATTACACGCTGACATTCCCGTCTTGGTTAAACGAAATCCCTATTATTCTTTCTCTGGGGACCACTTTTATTAAAATATTTGTTGACAAACCTGTTATTGTCAATCTGCACGTGCTTTTGATTTTTTCTACTTTTCCTAAATGAAGTCATGCTTTTTATGGTTGAGTAATTTTGAACACCAATTTAGGAGCAAAGTAGCCAAATTACCTCCCATAATTTTTTTTTATATATATAATTTTTGGACAAATATTAAAATAATTATCAAATTTATTTATTTATTTACTTTTTAAAATCCTGTTCTACTCGTATTCTATTTCATTCATCATTATTTGTTTCATTTCAGTATCTATATCTTTATGTAATAATACTATGTGAAAGAGAATACAACGTTGTACTGTTTAAACACCTCGCGTTGATTAAGTAACAATAATTAATTGATAGTAATATATATATATATATATATATATATATATATATATATATATATATATATATATATATATATATATATATATATATATATATATATATATATATATATATATATATATATATATATATTACAAGCAATACAATTTTAAAATGATTGGTAACTTGCATGTCAACATAATTATAATGCATGTAGACATAATTATCCTACATGTTGACATACTTTTATTAACATTAACTGATAGTTGCATTATACGAGATCTTACGGAATTGCAGGTTGAAACTTTACAATTTGGATCTGACATCTTTTATATATACATAAAGTACATTTTACAACAACTCTTAAACTAACATAACTGCCCTAAGTGAAGAAATATTAATATAGAAAGCACAAAGAAATTCACTTTTATAAGGATACCCACTTCCGCTCCAACTCGGGGTTGAACTCTCGACCTACGGAATCTGTCTCATAGCAGGCTCGGCCATCTAAGGAAGTCTAAAAACTTGCTTTCGATGCCGATGGAATTCTCGCGGCGCCTCTGCACACCGAACATATCACGCGTTCTCTAAGTGCTTAGACACTAATCTGACAGATCAGATGTACACGTACATAAATAAAGTGAATAATTTATAGTGTTTAACAGATCAGAAATTAATGCTTGTCTGTTTTACCTAATCAAAGAAATTTATTCTGCACTCATAACACAATATGTATTATCAAAGCACATTTACTGTATTTGACAATCCCGATATAGTTGATTGATTGATTGATTAATTTATGTTGTTTTACGTCCCATTCTAGAATTTTTCACTCATACAGAAACGTCATCATATACCGGTGAAGGGATTCAAATTTAAACCTTTACTCGGCAGGAGTGAGGGTTCTTTATCGTGCCAACGCCTACCATGACAGAGGGCCTCGATTTTTAAGGTCTCATCCGAAAGACCCGCAACTTTCACTTCAAAGTGCCGATCGCATGGCGAAGAAACAGTTGCTACCAATTTTTATATTGAACTAGGTCAGTTGCGGCCATGATTCAAACACACGACCTTCCGATCACGGAGCGAGCGCTCATCTGACTGAGCTACCGTGACAACAATCCCGATATAGTTAAATGAACATAAATCGATTTATTTATAGCTTTAAAAAGATCAGACATTTAAGCGTATGTACAATGGGTTTTTTTGGCCACTCGTATCAACAACATTTCTTAAATTATTTCTTCTATTCGTATGGCAACGTTCGTGAAAATTTTAAATGGTGCATGCACAACTACGAATAGTGATTATTGTTTCTGTGGAGGGTTTCAATAAGACTGTCGATGCTATCTACGAGAATATTCGCGGACAAAACCATGTTTAGAAATATTGCAAAACAGGTTATTCAATTTCAGCTTTTCTTAATTTATTCGTTATTTTTGTCCATTCTTTTTTTAGGAATCACTTTGATAGGACGCAACTAACAACTCTTTGAAGTACAAAACAGATTTTATGAAAAATTACTGGAAAAAAAGAAAAAAAGAAAATGTTGCCATGGCAACAGTTGCAATTTTGAAAATTTTAAAAGGTGTCAGCACAATAACAGCTGGTGATTATCATTTCTAAAATTAATCGTGTTTTCCATCCGTCCTTTTCCAATTTTTTGGCCCAAAGTTTTTTGACAGGACGCAAGGATCACTTCCTTAAAGTTTCAAAAGATTGGATCAAAAATTACTGAGAAAGACGAAATTAAAATGTTACAACTTTTGGTCCGTTTTCACGGCAACAGTGGCCATGTTGAACATATTAAATAAGGATTGCACATCTAAAGTTGGTAATCATTATGACAGTGAAGTTTCATCAAGATTGACCAAGCCTAGTACGGACAGCGTTATTGGTCGAACAATAGCAATATGTCACCCCAGCTTCGTTCGGGGTGATATAATAATATAACAGTGGATCGGAAGTTGAAGGATATGCTGTTTATAATATCACAAGAATGAATAATTAGAGAAAAAAGCAGCCATTTATATGAAAAAAGGAAAATGATAGAACAAATGATTAACTTTTGCTAATGATAAGTAACTGCAATCCATTGGGGACCTGCACCTTCAATTAAAATGAAAGATGAAGCTCATACAACACGGAGTGGAAAATGTAAAAATGTCCATTTAAAAGAAATATAATGTGTGAACGGTTTAGCAAATAAAAAAATTAAAGAAACAAAAACAAATTTAAAACAAAAATGCCGTAGCCTTGAAAAAAAAATAGAAAAAAAGGATGTTAGTATGTCAACCAGTTTTGAGGACATTCCAAATTGTAGATTTAGGAAAGAGCTTCAAATATTACATGTGTAAGAGGGGGTTATTGCATTTTCTTCAAAATGATTTCTCTATTCTAGTTTTTTCCTAATCAAAAATACTCGTATTAAGAGGCAATTGGTTTTATCTGTCAAATTAATTTATCTCAACTTACCTTTCAGGAAATGTCCTTATAATTTCAGACCTAGTACTTATGTGGAAATTACGAACTAATACTTATATACATACAGGCTGCAAGAGGCTCATGAATAATATCAATATTGTTATTAGAGCATTTAGCATGGATGATAAATGACGCTGGAGTACGATATCTTCGTGTAAGAGAGTTATGTAAAAGATAAGTATGATCAATGCTATGTTAACAAGATATGCATTATATTATATGCTAGCCTGTCTGGGAAAACAATTCTTGAAAAAAAAATGTTTTTCTTAAAGAAATGCATATTTTGTCATGTTTCTGTCAATGAAGGTCGAAGATAGAACTCTACACTTAGTTTGAATAAGTTTTAATTTAATAGCAGTATATGCATATATGCAATTAAATGAAACGAAACAGGAATTTCCGAGGCTGAATAAGTCCTCAATCTTTAAATTGATCAACATCCTTATATGTTTCCCACTTCTAGCAAATTACCTAAGGATGGAAATTGATAACTGTTAACCAATTAATCGGTCGGAATATTGGCAATTTGATAAGAAATTGGCAATGGTGAATTGAAATGTCTCTTAGCTCACAAGTATTTTGATCAAAATACGACTTTGCTTGATGAAAGGTTTACAGTGTTGTATTTGAAATTTAAAATATTGATAATTTTTCATTTCAATTTATTTTCAAATTGAATATAGATTGGGGGGTGTTGGGGTGTTGAGACTTCCTAGCATTTATTACTTTGCGTAATAAAACATTGCAAGGCAATTAGTCGTATGAACGTATGAATTATATAAAATCACAATATATGTGGATTCAATCATGAACATACAATAAAGTATCTATCGTTGATAATGTGTAAGTTATACTTTACCGTTATTTTGTGTTCCTGCTTTTTCATACACTAGGGATAAAAGAGTGCAAATTGGGTTTTGATAGTAATTATTGTCTTTCTTACTCCGGGGCCGTCACCCGATACAGATGTTAGTTGCTATAAA
The DNA here is from genome assembly GCF_033153115.1 of Saccostrea echinata. Classification (NCBI taxonomy): domain Eukaryota; kingdom Metazoa; phylum Mollusca; class Bivalvia; order Ostreida; family Ostreidae; genus Saccostrea; species Saccostrea echinata. The sequence goes on from NW_026889758.1 coordinate 42,639,830, forward strand.
AGTTCTTACAGCTTTAGACGTTATCGTGTATCTATGGAAAGCCAAATTAACATATATTCAAATATTTGAACCTATCTTTAAATAATTGTACCAATCTTCAAATAATTGAAAATATCTCCAAATGAATTAAAGATAGGTACAACTGAATTAAAGATAGGTACAATTGAATTGAAGATAGGTGTAAATAATTACACCTATCTGTAAATAATTAGACCTAGGTTCAAATAAATTATACCTATCTTTAATGGAATCACACCTATCTTTAATTTTATTAAAGAAAGGTTCCATTGAATTATACATATCTATAATTCATTTGAAGATAGGTACAACTGAGTTAAAGATAGGTATAATTGATTTGAAGATAGGTACAATTGATTTGAAGATCGGTACAATTGAAACATATCCACAGAGGATTTGAAGATAGGTACAATTCAATATTACCTAGGTTCGATTCGGTTTGTGTTATAGAAAATAATGAAAGCTCCCTCTAACAGCAAATTGAACATCGAGAGAACCGAACAAAGTATTATTATGAGAAGTAGTTGTTATTGTCAGTGTCTTTATAATTAAAGATAGGTTCAATTCAATTGCATCTATCTTTAAATCAATTAGACCTATCTTTAATTCATATTTGTACCTATCTTCAAATCAATTGTACCTATCTTCAAATCAATTGTACCTACCTTCGAATGAATTAAAGATAGGTATAATTGAATTAAACCTATCTTTAATTGATTTGAAGATAGGTACAATTGATTTGAAGATAGATACAATTAACTGAAGATATGTTCAAATATTTGAATATATGTTAATTTGGCGTTCAATATGTATCTATCATGGTAAATTATTACTAAACTCGTAGTATACCACAGTCCAAAAATACCTTTAAAAAGTTCCTTGGATAATAGTATGAATGTATTGCTCCTTATATTTAAAATGTAAATTTAATTGAAATATTGACATGAACTTTGGAAAATAAGTATTATATTGTTAGTGCAAATTCCTGTTTTGGATACATTTTTTGATTACAATATTTAAAATACATATAACACCAAACAAACATTTATAGCCATACGTCGAAGGACTTTTTGCAATTCTTGATTTCTCTTAAAATTCAACTATTTGCGATTAATTAACCTGAAACAATTCAAAGCAAGTATTTAATGGTTAATCTGTAAATCATTTTAAAAATCTTTGTTCTGAACATGACATCCAATAGTGTTTTTGGTGACTTTGAAAGCCAATCACCAGAGCTACATTATTAAAATCCCAGATATTGTGGGTAACAGACTACATGTACATGCATTGAGTAATATAGAATGTTATCTCTGCAACAAGGAAGTCCCATTTGTGTTTATTACCTGCACCAAAACCAATGTGAAGAATTAATGTAAACGGACAAATATTAACCAATGTTAAGAGACTTGGGAAATTAAATTCATACGTTTTCAGTTTGAGGAAGCACTGTTAATTGTTTTATTGTTTCTTCTTCCTCTCCATAGGGTCTCTGTTTCATGATAATACAAAAATCAATTAAATGAACAGTTTTTAAAATATTTATAATTTTAGTACATAAGGAACCATGCAATATTTATTAATTTATTACCAGGGTGGGACTGATACAAAGAAAATCAATTTTCAGAAAAAGTCATGATCTTATACCTTACATAATGAAAATATATATATAAGTCCCATTCTAATTTTGTGTGGAAAAAAATCAAATGGAAATCCTATCAATATGTTTTTCTTTAAAAAAGCATGTACTTTCCCTTTTTAATGATATATTTAATTTCCAGACTTTTTAAAAATGTTAAAGACGGGAACAACGTAGGGTTTGCAGATTTATGAATAGTAACAATACATAAGTGTATTACTATGGAATTTACTTTTCATTTATAATTATTTTTGACAACATTGTATGTGATATGGAGCTAACGAACAGTAATCAAACTCAAAAGTCTATTGAAAAAATACAAAATATGGAGCAGCGCAAACATGGACCTCTAAAACACCATTAGAGTTGGGATCAGGTGTCATGGAGGAATAAGCATCTCCTGTCGTTTTGCTTATTTATTTTGAGTTATTATTTTTTGTAACTTTTTTTTTTCAGAGAGAAAATCTAAATGTTCTATTGATCTACATTAGCGTTTTAAAACATTTGCTTGCCCACATTTATGAATGCCCATTAAATACCTTCATACTATGCACAGGTCCCAACCTGTTGCTAAATATTGCCCCGTCCCTTCAAAAGGAACGACACTCGCCAACTTAGATTCGGGGAAGGGTGGGGGTTTACAATAAATTTTAATTAATATGTACATATTTCCTGTCGACCTGAGTGAGATCTAGCTTCAAAATGATTAAATGACATCTCCTTATCGTCTGCCGATTCCGCTTATGCTGCTTTAAACACACAGTGAACCAAAGGTCCTCGATACCTAACACAGATAATCGGTCTGTTAACACAGAATTAACGGAAGTAGATGGATATGCGAGGAAAATCATAATCAGTGAATGCATGAGCCGATGAAAGAGAGAGGGAAAGTCTGGAGAGAACAGAACTTTGGCACAAGTTTATCTTCTTTTTTCTCTAGACTTTTCATGTGTATTCGGAATAGTGAAAATAGCTTTTCTTTTTTCTACTGTATCACATGACAGATATCGAGTGCATTTCGGATCATCACCAGTTTAAAACGGCATGTGCAAATTGGCAGACGATATTGAGAACTTATTTATTTTTTAAGCTAGATCTCACCAGAAATAGGCAGGAAAAGTGTAGTTAAATATTAAAATCTAATGTAAATCGAGGTCCCTAAAAATCCCTGATGGCGTCTCTTCATTCTTTTTAAATGGGATGAACAAAGAAGCACGATTTAATGCTAAAATCAGCGGGATTTTGGGATTTGGTTTTAATCATTAAATTGAGACAAAGATGCAGACATTTTTTAAAAATAATTTTATTTCCCAGACCTATTCTATCAATGTCCGTTGCAGAGTTGTCGTTCGTTCCTCTCGCAGACACCTCTGCGAGATGAATATATGAGACGATGGAAGAGAAGGCTATTCTATATCAAAGATATATATATATATATATATATATATATATATATATATATATATATATATATATATATATATATATATATATATATATATATATATATATATATATATATATATATATATATATATATATATATATATATATATATATATATATATATATATAATTCTTCCACTATATATGCACTCATCTAAAATATTATTGCAGTGTACTGTAGATTCCTTATTTTACGCGAGTTCTTAATATCGCGAAATGGCCCTAAGACGACAAATCGCGAGAAGAATAATTCGCGAGTGGACGCTTGTTCAAGAGTTTTTACATGGATTTCAGAACCATAAAAATTAAAGCGAATAATTTTATTTCGCGAGTGGTTCTTCTCGCGTAATTACGCGATAATTAATTCCTCGCGTATATTTAGGAATCTACAGTAATTTGTTGTTCATTTTATATGACTAAAACACCATATTATGTAGAATTATTTTCAGTTTCTTTATATAATTTAAAAATAATTTTATCTGTAGGCATTGCGGTGATATCACTCGTCAAATGCGAATTAAAAATTTTACGACTCTAATTTGTTAAGAAATCATAGTAATAAAAAAATTTAAACAATTTTGCATGATTCAGTGAAAAAATCATGGAAATTGGGCTAAAATTGACCTCACAATAAGTTTTTATAAAAATTGGTTTTTCAATGAAATATATAGTGTAAAAACGCAATTATGACTCATTTATGGCCATATACTGTATATATATCTATAATATTTTTTCTTATAGTTTATCTGTATTCATGTTATTGCATTAATGTACAATGAAGAGAGAGAAATACATTAAAATACATTGACAACAGTCCATGCAATTACGGAAATATAGTGACAAAAAACACATGCACTGTATTTACTAGAGGAATAAAGAAACAACAATACAATATACTAAGTAAAGTTTCTATTTGTTATAAAAATTTGAATGACTTAAATCACAAACTATCTTCGACCTTTTAAAAAATATATATATTCAATTTCCATTTCTTATATTTTGATCTTTTGAGAGCATAATACTGACATATAATTCCTCTTCTGATGATTCAGCTATTTCCTTCAGTCTACACCATATTCTGTATTTATAGATTCTAAGGGCTTTGAATGATTTAAGATTAATAAACAATATCGTTTTGTTGTTGTTGACTTCATTATAGAATCCTACAAGCATTAGCTTCCAAGACGTATTGAAGTTTAAAATTTCACGAACAACGTATTATATTTTGGCACTCATACATGTATAAGCATAATAGGTGCCTGTTTGTTTCAACACATTCTTTACCATGAGGACACAGATTAGATATGATATATATTTTAATTGCTCAAATAATTTCTATTATTAATCAAATTACATATTTTATTAAGTATTCTGTAGTTAAAATCTGCAATTTTTTTTGTTAAAGGCTTTGACAACTTTGAAAAACAATATATTTTTTAACAAACATTATTCTTGAACTCTGAATTCTTGTTTTAATTTGTTAATATAGCATGTCTTGACAATGTTTTTTTTTTTTTAAATTTTATAATAAAACTTGCACTTTTTTCTTCAAAGCAGTAATAATGGCTATTATGAAAAAGACTATGTCTGATGTTTGTATACTTTGATAAGCTGAAATCAAACTGATTTTTATATTTATAAAAAACAGGTTTCAGTATCAAATATTCACAAAATATGTTTTTTATGGTGGCATATTAATATTATCCACATAATATTTTGTCTACATTAGATATCGCGTCAAGTCAAGAAAGCTATCTCGTCAAATCAAGATAAGTTGCTGGTTTTGTCGAGATACAACAACTTCTATCTTGTCTAGTCAAGATAATCTAATCAAATTTTGTTATGATAGTTATCTCGACATAACGAGATAATTAATCATGTATCATGACTAAAATTGTTGCGTTGGCAAGTACTGCCTCTTCATAATTGAAATCACGATAACTTTATATGTACATGTACATATACTACATGTAGTATATAAATAGATACCGTATTACGGGTGTCTCGATCATTTTCCAATGAAATAGGCGGATATCTTCTATTAAATTGTTGTCGCCCGCCTGGCGCAGTGGTTAGAGCGTCAGTCACTCTGTTCTAGAGTCGCAAAGTAATTAAAGAGTTGATCCTTACGTCGTGGGTTCGAATCCCACTGTGGGACGTGGAGACCGGTCCTTCGGATGAGACCGTATAATCCGAGGTCCCGTGTTGCAGTAGGTGCTGGCACAAAGATCCCTCACTGCTCAATGGCCGTGAGTGCCGAGCTTAGGACAAAATTTGCAGCTCTCCACCGGCAAGCGGTGACGTCTCCATATGAGTGCAAAATTCTCGAGAGGGACATATGGAGAAATGGTGCTCATTCTTCTCAATTACATATCGGCCATATTGGAGCTATGATGGCGACAGATTCCATAAAGAGAACGAACAAAAACCCGCAGATTTTATATACTAACTATTTCGGATAAAGTTCCTTCGCCGATGTTTAGATTTTTCTTAATATCATCTATCGGAAATGACAATATTGTTGATGCCAAAGTGAAAGTTGCAATCGCCTTTTTGATTTGAAATTCGGAAGCGAGAGTATAATGTTTTAATGAAGGAAAGAGCACAGAATTGGCGTCTTTATCATTTTTGGTGCTTAATTGTAAGTGTTTATTGCAAGTTGACAGAGTTCTTACGCCGATTAATAGGTGTAGACGAATGCCTATTTTTATAAAATACAGATGATTTATCATTTCATGAACAGGTACGACCGCCTTTTTAATTTGAAAACGGCAATTTCTTGCATCAGTGTGACCTACTTGTTATCAAAAAAGATGGTTTCATGAGTTGTCAACTGTTAATAACCCAAAATTCTGCCAAATAACTATGACGGAGGCTTAAAAAAACAAACAAACTGTGCTTGCAGGTTTTGATATAAAAATTTTAAGAAATGGAATATTTTGAGTTTATGCATGATCTTATGAATATTAATGAGAAGTAAATCACGTGGGAGCAACCTCATGAATAAACTGTACATCATTTCTCCATATGGCGTTAAACAACATACAATCAATCAATCAGTCTTTCAAATTGTTACTCTAATAAGTATTGCACGCATAATTTCAAAGGAATTCAGTTTGAACCACGGTGTGTTCAAACCGTGTCTTTGTTTTCAGTAAAATAAAATACAAGTAGGTGTAAACCACACCATTGAGCTTTTTCCTTAATTACATGTAATATTTGCAATTATTTAATAAATAGATTGCAATTCAATTAAATAAACGATTTTTTTGTTTATCAGAGATCAATACTTGGCTACAATATTATTATCTGTAGTTTGTAATAAATTATTGACTCTTTGCATTAATTGTTTTACTAATACCATGCCAGTAACTAAGAAAAAAACCAAAAATGGAAATCATGAATTACGTAAATGGGTTGTTTTATTTCAAATTTAACGGGGAAAGTTTATGGAATAGTTTATATTCAGAAATCTTTATCTCTTAAAAATTATATTCCTCCAACAGACAAATACAAAAATTAAATTGATTAGTGCTTGGCAACGCAACAATTGAAGTCATGATACAAGATAAATAATCTCGTCATGTCGAGATAGCTATTGCAAAAAATGTGATAGCATATCTTCACTAGACGAGATAGAAGTTGTTGTATCTCGACAAAACCAGCAACTTATCTTGACTTGACGTGATCGTTATCTTGACTTGACGTGATATCGTATGTTGACAAAATTTATTTGGATGGTATAAATATGCCACCATAATATTGCATAAATCAGTTTCAGCACTAACCCATATACATGTCCAAGATATCATTACTGTATTAATATTATTCATGTTATTTCGTAACAATTTTATTCTTAATATTCATATTTTTATCTTCTTATAGTAAATTTGATTTCTATCTCTATAAAACAATTACTTTATCTACCATATGTAAACGTTTCTTTTTAATTATAGCCTTGTAATCTTCTCATATATTATATCACATGACTTTGAGGATATTTTCCCCAAGGTGAAGGAAAGCCCTGGATCGCTGTGTCACCCTACACATGGGCATGTTTAAGAACATGTTTAAGATAAGGGGGTGTCCTCAGGGACCAGTGGATACTTCTCTACCCCGTATACCGTATATAATAGATAAAACGGTCCATATTTGAATGCGTCTCAAGAAATTATATAACTTACTAATACTACCATGTCGGGTTTGAACCGGATGAATCACAATAGTCAAACAAACACAAAGCTCTGAGACAAACTGTTATGCTTTCGGATTTCTGTAGTTTGTTATGAATTATAGAAATGTCTCTGTTCTAACTCAATAAAAAAGACAATTCTTGTAATCGTTAACTAGTCAAGAGTCTATTTGTTATATATGTTTCTGAAATGTTAAGACTAATAGATTCATACATAAAATATTATTTAAATAAATTGAAAGTTCTTTCAAATAGTAACATCGCAAAGAATCTATCTGTAACATGTTTTCAACGGTATGTAAACATAAGAGGACTTAATTTTCTCTAAAACATCAGAATACCCTTTTAATTACATGGATGGTTTATCGGAGAGAAACATGTAAAGAAATATTCCATTCCGATTTCCCTCTGGATATCCCTAGAAAACGTGTTTTGTTTTAGTTTCACATTTGAAATTAATTATTTAAAGTGCATTTTAAAACTATTACATGAATATGACCCCGAGTTAAGTAAAGGTCATTGTCAACCATTTACTTAAGTTTCAATTTATTCCAAATAAGGTTACGCGAGTAACGGCCTATTATCTAAGTTTTCATTACCCCAGAATAAGGTAAAGTCATGGGCAACAACTGACTATAGATTGAGTTAATTTCAATCCACTGCCCAAGAGGTATGTGTCGTTTACTAATTATTGAATAAGAAATTCATATAATGTCATGATGAAAAAGAAAAGATTTTAAATGTTCACATTCATTTGAATGACTGTTTTTTTACTTAGTTATTCTTGCTGCTATTTGTGATAATTTTTATGAAAGCTTCCTGATCCTTTATTTGTTTAGCAAAATATCTAACATTCCACGAAAACTATTTTGAATTAACCGAAATATCAATTGGCGTTAAACAGAGTTAATCCCATCAGGTAATTTTCACAAATAGCAGCAAGAATAACTAAGTAACAAAACAGTAATTAAAATGAATGTGAACATTTAAAACATTGTACTTTTTCATCACGACATGTTTCAAATACGATTTTGTGACACACAATCACGCCAAAACCGATGTACCCCCTTCTATGATGGGGATATAATAATATATCGCTTAGGATAAATAACACAAACATATTTAACTTCTTTGTTTTCAAATATTGCCGTGAATAAATATGCAAAACATAATAAAATACGAACAAAACAAACTGAATTATGTCATTGAGCAAATTATTAGCTTTGCTGGAGATTTGTTTTCAGTGCCATTCTTGGTAATCCCTTGAACTCTTTAGAAATGTTAATTAAACTAGAAACACGTCCATAGTATATGAATGCTCCGCCAAGGGTTCATTAGTAAATCAAAGCAATGAGAAATTTATTTTTTAGTGTATGAAGTTTGATGAAAATATCTTGAATAGTTTCTTTAAAACTAGTTTTATACACAATACATAGTGAAGAAAAAGGTTATTGGGAAGATTAAGGTTTTGTTTGTTTGTATGTTGTTTAACGTCCCTCTCGAGAATTTTTCACTCATATGGAGACGCCACCACTTGCCGGTGGAGAGCTGCAAATTTTGTCCTAAGCTCGGCACTTACGGCCATTGAGCAGTGAGGGATCTTTATCGTGCCAGCACCTACTGCGACACGGGACCTCGGTTTATACGGTCTCATCCGAAGGACCGGTCTCCACGTCCCACTGTGGGATTCGAACCCGCGACGTAAGGATCAACTCCTTACTTCGCGACTCTAGAGCAGACGCTCTAACCACTGCGCCACGCTGGCGACGGGAAGATTAAGGTAAAAAAATGGACACAGTTGATAAATTCTCACCAAATATTGTATCAGTGCATAAGCTTAAATAAAAATATATAGAATATGAACTGACCTAAACACAAATTCTAGAAAAGTTGGATCGAGGACAAAGGAAAGATCAAGGTCAAAAATTCAGCTGAACAGATCTCATCAATGTGCATCACTGATTATATGAAGTTTGATAAAATATCTTGAATAGTATCTTTGAAACTGAGATAAAGTTTGGCGGAAGGACAGAAGGACGGACATGACAATCACTATATGCTCCAGCCATATTCATAGCGGGGCATAAGAATTGCTTATCATATTGTTAAATAGGTATTACTGGATACTCTGCTCCTCGCACGTTTTCTAAAAAAATCTATAGAAGGAGGTAAGGTTTTAGCTTTATTGTGCCCTAAAAATTTAATGTTTCTAACAGTTTTGAAACTAGCTTAAATATTAGTTGAGTATTTGACTTTGATAAATCAGGAAAGAATATGGCATGAAGGAGTACCATTCTGGAAATATGACGTCATTAATTTGATGACTTTCCCTATCTTATAAATTTTCCCTTCACGGTGATTATTAATTAATGTATGTTCTTTGTGTGAAATATTTAATGTTAGATTTTTTTTTCTATATTTACAGAATATTTCCGTCACAACTGAAAAGGAGATCCTGGATGGAACAAAAACATCAGTGACTTTTTACAAAGATTCCGACGTTGAGAAATTATACAAGGATGTAAGTATTTTCAGTTTAAATATTTGTGTTCAGAGGATTTTCCTTATTGCATTGATATACCGTTTAAACCAACGTTTTATAACAGAGTTAAAATTAATGCTGATAATGGTTTCAAAATATAGTATCCAATTAACTAGCATTTTTTTTCTTTTTGATGAGATGTAGTATAAAATGAAAAAAAATCTTTACGTAATATACAGCGTTACTTTTTTGCATAAAGATTTAAATAGTATGCCGAAATTACTTCTGTAATTAAAAATGTTTTTATCATGAGTTACTTCACACATTGGTTAAAAAAGTATGTAAAGAATAGTTTTGTTTCGAGGGAACTTAAATATTCACAAACTAACCCGATCTGCCGTTGTGTCACTAAATCTTTCTTTCTCTAACCATTTCAATGGTTACATCTGTATTTAAAGAAGTTTTGGGACGTTTTTTTATATCTATAATCTAATTTCCTTCTGTCTGTCAGCCCACAGGATTTTTAAACAAATATTGAAATTTTTGGTATGTGTAACCTAGAGAGAGAGAGAGAGAGAGAGAGAGAGAGAGGATCAAATTATTGGCGTGAATACTGATATTATATCCTCCTTATGTATAATTATGATTTTCTAGTTACATAAAGATAGATAGGAAAGAATGCAGATTATTTTTAAACTATTAGAAGACGAATTTTGTAGTTGACCAATCCGAACTTTTCTAATCTAATACGTGTACTTTATTATTTCCTTTTTCTACAAAATTTAATGCAAATCAGACGAATTTGATTTTTTTTCTTTGTAACTGGGAATTTAACCATAAAAGAATTCGAACTCTCTTCTCTTAATAAACCTTACATAAACCTTCAAAACAGCAGGAATACGAGAATTCGTTGTTGGGAGGGACCTAGCTTGACAGTAATTTTAGCTACTATCAATTACGGAATATTGTTTGTTATAATTCAATCTCAAAATTCATTTGATTAAATACTTTGGGTTATTCTCTACTGAATTCATTTTTTTGACTATTTTTAAATACATGCATAAAAATGTATAATAGGTACGTATAAGTTTTCGTTTAACATCCATGTTTAATAAGTTTCCCTCATTATTTGCATATTGATTGATTGATTGTTGATTTACGTCCCATTCGAGAATTTTTCACTCATATAGAGAAGTCACCATATACCGGTGAAGGGCTTCAAATTTAGACCTTTACTCGGCACTCAAGGCCATTGAGCAAAGTGGGATCTTCATCGTGCCAACGTCTGCCGTGATACGGGGCCTCAGTTATTAAGGTCTCATCCGAAGGACCTGTAATTTTCACTTCAAAGTGCCGAGCGCTTGCCGAAAGAACAGGTGCTACTTATTTTTTTTTATCGACTTTGGTCAGTCGCGGACGAGATTCGAACTCTCTAGCGAGCGCTCTACCGACTGAGCTACCGTGCATCTTGAATAATTGTGTTTAATATAAGTCGAGAAACGTTTCACTTCATTCACTTTAAGCTTGAGGAAGAAATGGCTTGACTAGTGAAACAAAAATATTTATCTTGTGCATAGTACTTTTATTTTCAAAGTAACGATAAAAATGATAAAAAGACAATTTTATTTGCAGTTACTTTACAGAGTGGCACAGTTGTTTGGTAGCAGAAAAACTTTGTGACAACGTCGAGAGGCTTTTAGAAGATTTTTTCTATGGTCGAAGATATGAAAAATTACGCTTGCAGAAAGTGAATAAATCATTGTATGTGCAACAGTGTTTTGTAAATAAAGAGCACAATCCTTTAAGAAAAGTCTCGGAATAGTTATGTTATTCAATACAATACTCTTCAAGAAACAAATTTTTAATCATTTCAATTCTAACAAAATACTCTGAACCAAAAAATAAATAACTTCAGCTGTTGAGAAATCCATAAGAATTTCTTTAAAAGAGTTTGTGTTACATTATTATGCTCACAACTTCAATATTTGAAGTCAAATGTATACTTGTATTATTCATGATAATTTGATAACTCTTAAATATGCAACTATCTGTACCTTAAGTTCATCACTCAAAACAATGCATAGGTAACTATAAATATTGCATGTAGTTTACAATGGTTTCTGAGGGGTGAAAATTGTCAGTTTTACCCTAACTACATGCAATATTTATATATTATAATCAATGTTACACAATGCATATGAAAGTGACCCATGCGCTCATAAATTCTGCGCAGTCAATATTCTTTCGGAATATCACCCGTAGTCAAGCAATGTTGACTGTTGCTACGTTCTATCACGCTGGAGAGAGTGGTTTCATCATTCAGATGGTAATGTTTTTTTTAACAATGTTCCTTGACGAATCAGGTTCAATTAATTTACTTGAAAGTATAATATTACGAAATACTGTACACAAGAAAAGTTTTGTCCCTTTTGCCCTTGTCGTAAGTGGGCGGTGAGGACAAACTTTAAACAGGGCGAATTTGTTTGCAGGAGTAATTGGACGAAAATTAGAAGGGGTGGAAAGAGCCCTGTATACAGAAAACATACCCAACTGTCTTTAATTAATAAAGAAGTAGAGGCTTAGGATTCTGAGAATGCAAAAACACCCCTACACTAAAACTTGTACCATGTCTTTTCCTTTTATAAACAAAATATAAATCTGTCAAATCTTAGATAAACTTGAGCTGAATGCTGCAAAATTTATCAGTGACATCTGTCACAAACTTCTCTTGGTCCATTGGGGTCATTGCAGTCTTTACATCTTCAGTGAAACAGTCTAATTTTGGCAGCAGTACATCGTCACTAGCCTCTCGATACTTTCCTTTCAACAGTGGATTGCACTGAAAGTGAAACAGTGAATGTAGAATTTAATGGATTGTGATATGTTTGCTATATTCTCAGAAAATGCATTCATGCTTCATGATAATTTAAAGGATGCTGGATATATATCCCAGTCAACTCGACATAAAAGGCACCATAGAGACCACAAAGTCTGCCACATCTTTTCATATTTGGATCTTTTACTGACTATATTTGGATCTTTTACTGACTATAAACGATAAGGGCTAAATAACAACTAAACTGTATGACAAACGAGATTACTTCATCCTTATTTATGTAGCAACATTCCACTGTGTGTTTGTCTCCAAACTTATTTGATATTCAAAAGCATGCTCTGAGTACGATCAATAAATTAATGTTACAGGTTACAGACTTCAACATCCTCGTTTGAAGTCAGCATATCGTAAATTCTATGGTCCTTACAATACTCTTGCTAGCAAATATAAACTATCATTGGGTCGTATTTTGATTGACATGTTAGGCCTTTGTTTTTACACTAAATTTGACTACGGATTACTCCGTCTACCTGATCACGTCGGGTCGACAGGGATCCTTACTCCTCCTAGACACCTGATCCCATCTCTGGAATTTCCAGGGTTACATGTTTTATGTAATGTTCAAGAATTTGTATTGTCTGTAGGTTTTAGAGATTGATAAATATGTTCGTTATCTCCACGTATTTCATTTAGAAGATCTGCATGTTCCGATGAGTATTTTTTTTTAAAGTACAACTGGCTAAGAAAGAAATGATTTAGGAAATTAATGTATTCCACATCGTTCTCTTTCTCTCTCTCACACACACATACATACATTGAGAAATTACCATCCAAACATGTGTAGCTGTGTAGAAATGGCTAAAGACAACAAGTCCCATAATATATCCGTAGTGATACAGCACTTGTTTTCTTGAAATGGATAATAGTTAAACCATTTTCGTTCATGTTAGATTAGCAATGTATAAGAATCTCAAAAGAATTAATAATTGGATATGATTTTAAACACTGTCGATGGAATTGAAATATTCTTTATAAGTTTTGAGGTGTTATTCAATGTAAAAATTAGATATGGTTTGGACATTGCCGATGGAATGGAAATATTTCATGTAAGTTTTTCAGTGTAAAAAAATCCTCCACATATGCATCCATACCTTGTCATCCACTTCATAGAAACTGCCACGGATAAGTTTGACGACATTAGGTGTACTGAAGTCTCCATTTCGGATATATTCCTTCAGGTTGCCTAAAATTGTAACCAAGATTAAAGTGCATACAAAAAAATGCAATAACAGATCGATGAAAATAAATAACATAAGGACCAACACTGTACATCCTTGGGACAAACCACTAAATCTACAAAAATCTAAGAACAAGGTACGGTTTCAATACAAATCTTTTTTTCCCTGTGTTTTACTTAAAAATAAAAGTGATGTAAAAAATTAAAACTCATGCTTTTTGAATTATTGAAATTCCATGCAGAAAGATCATACAAATCTTTTTTTCTCACATAACTTTCCAAATGCTAATTGTGACGTCATAAACTTGTGCATTTTCCCGTATTTTCTTAAAAAGTTGCAGAAGACATCAATTTTCAATGGAATTTTCTTTCAGATAATATTGTCCACAGGCATGGCCCATAAAGATTTTGAGATATGTGATTTTTCAAAGAAAATTACACAACATATCTAAAAATTAACGTGGGCGACGGCTGTGGACATTATTTTCTTAAGGAAAATAACCCTTGAAATGGGTCATTTTGAGGCTTTTTCTGTTTAAAATAGAGAAATGCATCAAATTAATGACGTCATATATCAAGAATGGTACTCCATCATGCTATATGCTTTCCTGATTTATTACAGTCATATACTCAACTAATATTTAAGCCAGTTTCAAAACTTTCTGAAAACATTACATTCATAGGGTACAATAAAGCTAAAACCATACCTTCTTCTTTAATGAATATCTTAAATGTTCATGCCAAGTCTATCAAAATGGGACAAATATTAGACAAATTCTTACATTCTGTATTTAGTCTTGATTTTTTTCATGAAACTGTTCATAGCTTAGATCTCAATTACATTTTTTTTCGAGGAAACTATGCATAGAGTTAAAAAATTAAAGTTAACTAAAACTTGAAACTCCTACCTGGCCTGTATAATTCCATTCTGTTTTTGTTCTCTTTGAGTCCAGCACCAAAGAGATCGGACAACATCCTTCTGATCATGTGAGAAATTCCAAATTTGTCAGTTTCCATTTGAACAGTAGACTTAACATCAGAAATGCTTGAATTCAGAATGGCTGCACAAATCGTCACCAAAGTCATTATAACACAGACACTGTACACAAAATAGAAAACTTGTGCAAGTACTGGGGCAACCTTTATCATAGAACTTAGCTTATTCTTACCAATAAAACTGTTAGATAAAGTTCCAGAAGTATACAGAAAAGATTTAAAATCCTCAAGCTCTCCACCAAGTAACAAAGTGCCTAGTATAACAAAGCCTAAAAACGCTAGGATGAAAATGATACTAAAACCTAGTATGTCATACCCTGCGTTAGAGATGACCGAAATCACCTGTGTAAGCCTCTTGTTGTAACCTAGAACTTTGAGAAGTTTGATGGTTGAAAGAAAAATGACTTGCGAAAATACGACATTCAAAACATTATCCCAGAGAATGATATGATTAAAGTTAATAAACTGATTTGCGCCAGTTAATTTATCATCATAAAAGAGTTGCATTGCCTTTCGTGTATATATTATACGTACAATGTATAGACAAATTGATATAACCCCCAATATCAATATCGCCAACGTTACATAATTCCATGGGACTTTTACAAACTGAAAACACCCTCCTTGTCTCAGTTTCTTTAAGATTTTAACAAATAAAAATAAGAGATAGGCAATATATACGAGATAAAAGAAAACAATGCCAGGCCCTGATGAACTCACAAACGCCACTGGACGAAAAGCCTGTGATTCTATAGTTGTAAAAATACCCCCTGTCTCAAGGAATTCTGTTAGGTATTTTGAAGTGATAAACATATTTGAATTCGGATTGTATAGGGTGAATTCTACAAACACTGCACGGGTGCCTCTGTCGATCCAATTGAGATTGCTAATTTCGTTCAACATCATACGAGCTTGATATCTGTCTTTCGTAAATTTTATAAGGTATCCTCCGCCATCATAAGTATTATACTCTCCGGTATATGGTATGCCCCAGATGTCTTCGGCACTAGTGTAGATCCAAGACGTTTTGGTAAAATACCGGTCACTTTCTGTCTTTTCTGCACAGGAAGGATTCAGATTGGCCCACCCTACACAGTACTGTGATGTATCAGATTCAGCAATGGAATAATATTTGTAGCATGGATACGTTGGAGCTATTGTCCTAAGAGGACATGCATCTTTAAAAAGAAAAAAAAAACATACAGGCGAATTCTCTTAGTTAACAATGATATGTCAAATAGTCATGTCTTATTTCTATCCAAATGAATATTCAGTTAGCACCAGTGATTTTGGACAATTTGGTACAGCTTCATAGATGAAAAGAAGACATGTTACAAAAACAGGATAATTCTGAGTGGTACCCAGTTTTATCCAGTTGAATGTTTTTATTGTAAAATTGACTTGGGTTCTGGGTCATGATACATTCGTTTATCAAAACTTACTCTTCTGCAAGACAGGAGCTTCGAATGTTGTTCCATTAAAAAATTATTGACTGGACATGAATTATTTTATTTTAATTCCTATGAACACCAAATATTTCTCCTTTTTAAATTATGAAATTGTCAATAATTTTATCATTTTAATTCAATCGACCTTGGTTTTATCAACATAACCTCGATTAAGGGTAGAAAAAGGCATTATTATTAGTTTTGAAAAAATTCTCCGGATACTTCACACACACACACACAAAAATCAGAATCACTCTACAACTAATCTTCGGTGTAAGAGGCGAAATAAAGTATTCAAAAATTAATACAAAAGATCTATTCACCTGGTTTCATTCTTAATTGGCGCAGCTGGGCAGGACCAACTCTTATACTAGCCCGGTCTGCAAACCATTGTTTTTCCAAGACATCAAGTTCATTATCTGTATAATCTTTTTCTGGATAGAGTATCGGAATGAAGGTATTATTTATCCAACTGACAAAATCTGGTATGTGTCTTATCTGAAAAAAATGATATGGTCATTCTTTGCATTTTCACTGTGGCTGATAAATAATGATTAGAAGTAATATATTTTTGTGCTATCATAGAAATGGGATGTGGTACATAATGAAGATCATAATATTTCTTTTGTGTAAATAGATTTATTACTTTTTTTCCACACAAAGGGTCTGAATCTCAACAAATGGAATAAACAGATTTTTTAATGAAAAATTTCATTAAACATATTCAATAGTATCTCTTCAGCAATTATTTTTTAGGAAAAAGAGAAACAAATCACAGATTTAAGTTAATGTTGTAACACAAAATGGAAGATCAGCTAACATTCAAAACGGTAAACTCATCGTATAAAGTGTGGTATTTACCGAGGACAAGTCAGCGGTATGAAGATAATTGCCCACATTGTTTTTGTAAGAATAAGAGTTTGGATCCCTCTCAACAAAGCTGATTGTGTAGATTGCTAAGAGAAAAACAGCATTTAAAACAAGACTTTTAACGGCTTTCTTTACTCTCTTTTCTTGTTCGTGTTGTTCTTTGATTTTTATTATTTCTTCTTCTCCAAGGGGTTCTTGTTTGGAGAGTATTTTGCTGGCAAAAACTGTTTAAAGAAATTTTTTTTAAATTCATTCACTTTATGGTTAGGTTAGCATGTTGTGACTTTTTATTTATCATTAATGAATGTCTTGAATTTAAATGTGTATGAAATTAAGATAAATGTTAAACGGAAAAGAATTATTCATTTAACAATCAATATCAAGAAAAATAGAATTATTTACCTGCGAACTCGTATTTGTTAGGCAAGATCCGTTTATTCGAGTATTTCTTAAGTTTCTGCAAAGAAATATCTGACGATTCCTCAGACATGGCTGTCTTAAACAGTGTTGCAAATAAAACAGCCATCAAGAGAACCTAGAATGCATTGAATTAAATTTAAACTTTGTGTGAGCCCATATTTTATTTTCTTAAGAATCAATTTTTTGTTTTCATGCATGTAAGCATGAGAAATCCAAATGAAATTATTTAAGATAGTTTGCTTTAGCAAGATTTGGATCAATTTTTAAACCGAGGCAGGCCGCTGACAGATAAGTTGATGTTACAGGGATATCAACAACCTCGTTTAAAGTCAGCATTTCGTAAATTCTATGGTCGTTACAATGGCCATGCAAATATATCCTATCATTTGGTCGTATTTAAGCTCACTTGTTTCATACCAATTGTTAGGAGTTTGCTTTTATACTGAATGACTACGGAATGTTCCCTTTACCTGATCAATAGATAGAGCTCACGGCGGGTGAGAGCGGTCAACAGGGGATGTCACCAGGGGTTCGTGTTTTATGCCCTCTTCACAGATTTATATTGTTTATAGATTTTTTGAGATCGATTACTGTCCGTTATCTTCACTTTTTTTTTTTTATCTGCGCTTCATCTAACAAGAAATATAAAAACCAATTCCTGAAAACATTCCTCTGCTTCAATAGCAATCCTGAGGAAAAAAATTCATAAAGACATTTATAAAACTGTCCTTGCTCAAATGTCGTCTAAATTAGGCCTTCATATTTGATCTGATTAAATTAAAAATTTAAAAAATCCAAAAGTTAATTATAAAACAACGAGGAAAACTAATCTCTTGTTGAACCTAATAGAAAATACTAAGTATTCAATCTTTCTCAAAAACAAACAGAAGTAAATGCAAACCTTCACAGGATCCACTAAAACAATGGATTCAAAGAAAGACAAAAAGAATGACAACAGCCATTCTTCAGATTTCTCTTTTCCCCATTCCATGCTGTATAAAAGGAGAAAAAATGCAGAAATCAACACAGTCAACGCAAGAAAGATCCATGCAACATAGACAACACAGCAGGGTAAACCATCTTCTTTTTCTTTTATGAATTTTGAAGGAATCCCCGACCAATTTTTGTTTTCTTCTGAATCGGTACGCAAACACTTTTTAATCTTCCTTTTGCGGAAAAGCATTGACAATAGTAGCACAGGCAGAGTTGTGATAATTATGCTCATAAGAGAAACGTAAAGTACCGATGGCGAAAACTGAAAACCTCCAAACTGAACATAATTATTCGATGTGTCTTCCGATGGTGACTTGTAGAACATTGCATTTGATATCATGTTCAAATGAAGAAGCGCAAGTAGACATGATAGCCTTTGTACTCTGGTAAACTTAGTTTTCCTGGGACGGTAGACTAGTGACAACCACATATGATGTTCTGTTATATTGATTTGTAAATTCTTCGGGAAAAGAAATTGAAATGACTTTGCCACCTCTACGGTAGATACTACGATTATTCTGTCGATGAGACAGTCATCTTTGTATAGGGACAACCATTTATCACAAAGAAATATATATCTGCAAAGGAAAACGTGAAAAACTTATTCAATTAGACGGTATTGCTAAAAAAAAGTTCAAATATGGTTTTTTTAAATGTATAGATAAAGCAACCTCTTCAAAAAAAGTTGAGGTTAAAATAAATTGTAGCATCCTCATAATATCAGGGGTCCTGAATCAACCAGTTGCCGTGTAACCCCTAACAAACGTCATTCGGGTTTTTACTGGCCAACTGCCGCAACGTTTTTTGTAGAAATATCAAATCTTGATTGCTTTTCTTATCTCTCAGCTAATTATATAAAAACTTACACACAATCATCCTGTAAAACGTTTATGAAGTGTCAACTGCTGGTCAGTTATGAATCCTACAACTTCACACAACTGCGTTTTCTTTTTTGTTTTACGATTTTTCTAAATTCCCTACATAATAATACATATTGATCGAACTCGGAACCTACTTTCTGTTTACATTTTATGTGAACTTAAGATAGCTCCAGTTTGATTGGTGCTTCTAAATGAGAGAAGCTGGCCCAAAAAAAAAAATGAATTAAGTCTGTTTAAGGGTCACACGGCCACGATTGGACTCAGAAACTTGGTGTTGTGAGAAAGAAATTGTAGAATTTAAGTCAAACTCACTTTTCATTTGTTTGGAGGTCTATTATTTCGATATTGCTTAGGAACCAGTCTTGAAGACCCCCCTTTCCAGAATTATCGTGCCATATTCTTAAATATTGCAAAGTCCCCAAAGTTGATTTTGTTCCAAACAGAAATGTCCTGACACTTCCTGTCGTAAATGCCTGTAACAGACAAAGGTAAATCTTAATTCCCAATCGCGGCCTAAGACAAAGAACTAAAACAACCGATATCAAACTAATGTATTGTTACATTTCTGTAAATTGAACTATAGAACCATGGCGATTTACATTTCATAATTCAGAAAAAAAATCACCTCGCGTTCCCCGTCGCTCAAAATACGAATTGCAGTATCATCCTCAGACCCACTGAGTACGAAATGAATATTTGATGATGTGCCAGCGTTTCTTCTGAACCCTGTAGTAACAGTCATCGTATAAAAGTATTCGTCTTGGGAGTCGTGATCACACAAAAAAGAAATTCCCCACTGAAGGAAAAAATACTAGTTTGACAGTTTAATAGTATAAAGAGTAACGATTTTTTTTCTGAAGTCAAGATAATCTGTGATGTTCATTATTTAAAACTATTTAATTTATGTTAATATAATGGTATTCTTAAAATAACTAGTATTGTGATGTCTTCTTAATGGATAATCTTGATTTTATAGTTAAAAACAGTGCACAGGCTAAGTTTAAGTACTGAATGTAGGCCGTGCTAGACCTGAAACTTAAAAGCAGTGTACTTCAGAGGATGCATTTATATTGCGTCTTGTGGACGACCTTATCCAGATATGATGCTTAAAATCCTAAACTTAATTATCTGGTATTTTAAAAATAAATCATGCAGGTTGTATATGCTGTACATGTATAGTCTTACCCTATTCATATCTTTTTTATCTTCCCTTTTCAGGACAAGCAATGCTGCTACATAAAACACCACTAACACGATCAGCGAACCATACACAGCCCCATTCTTTGGATCAAACTTCCCCCAGACTGTCAGAAAATTTATTGTGTTCGGTGGAACGACAAACGTTGTAGAGAAAGTATTGCCGGGACACCTACATACGGTATTGTTGATTGTTGACATTTCTAGTACCTAGAGTAATGAATTATGAAAAACATGAGGTTAGTAGAAAATAAGTAGTATTGTATTGCAAACAGTACTCAACATTTGTGAAAACATTTCCTTAAAGGGCGAGTGCAAAGTGGAATTATTTTCCCCTAACTGTTCTTACCTTACCAGTATTTTTTTTTCTTACAAGACAATTTCTAAAATTTTTCTTCCACTTAAAGAAAATTCATGAATTTCTTTTCTGCCAAACTTGTATAATTAAAATTTGGCGCTAAATATAAAAAAAACCAATCTTTGAGGATAAACTTTTTCTCACAGTGCAGTCATCAGATATCCAGGCTTCTTTAGCTCTGTCCCATGATCTGCAAGTTGTGGTTATTAATAGAAGCTGAAAGTTAGGAGACATAGTTTCATTGTGTTCGTGGTTTCTTTCCAAGTCTTGAACAAGTTCAGCAACTGTAAATATATAAAGTCTATAATTTTAAAAACGAAAAAACAGTAGTTAGAATCTTTTTCGTTTGATTGCGATATTAGTACATACCTCCTAAAGGTTTTATTCCGAGATAACAGTCGCCTTTCAAACACACACCCGACGGAACAAAAACTTTAAATCCATAGTCTTCATCCCAGTTTCTTACCGAGGTGGACGCTTGGAAGTCGTTATCCTTCATCGAGGAGTTTGAAGGATATGGTTTGTCAGAAATATATATTTCAAACAAAGAGAGGGTAGACAAGTCCACAGTAAAATTCTGTGGCTTTAGAAAAATTATTGTTACGTCATCATCATTTGAAACAGTAAACTTGTAAAATATCAGGTCATTGGCCGGTTGTCTTTGGAATAATCGAAGAGATGAATTATTCGTGTTGTTAACTTTGTTTTCTAAGTTTAGTTCTAGCTGTAAATAATCATTATCCATGTTGTTTCCAAAGTGAAAAACAAATATATCTGACGTCAGGGAACTGGAATTTCCACCAAATATAAATGGATTTCTTTTGTATACAATAACCTGAAGGAGAGAAAAACTGATATGAACCCAATGTCACTTTTGTGACCTACCCTAACTTCTCTACCAAATATCTCCCTATTAAAATATTGAATCCAAAGAGTGAAAAAAGTTTTTAAAAATGTAACACCCTATTTTCAGTGAATTTATTAATTAGAAGTGGAAAAAAAACAACAAATGTACGAACAATACGATGTATAGAGACAGCTAAAACAGAATCAATCACTAAATATCTCTTGTTTGCACATTCTGGATTTGAATTCGCATTAAGTATATTCTTATTTCATAGAGGGTATTTGTTGTTCAGGTATCTATTTCAATCAAGTAGACAGAATAGGTATAAAAGTTACAAATATATTCTTACCATTACATTCAGTAAGGTATTTGGATTGTCGACTGTATTATTCAGGTTAACTAATCCAAGAATATTTGAGTTCTTCATGTTATCATTGATGTAAGTGTCTCTGAAATCGCCATATGTTGTTTTGTCTATTATTAATTTAATCAAAGGTTTCTGAAATTCCAATTTTTCTCCAGTCACTATTGTTTCTAAAGTCAATAACTGAACATCCATTATGGTGTCTTGTATTCTTTGAAAGTATTCACTCATCTGGAAAATAACTTCCGAAATTACACAAGTATTCTCACAGACCACATTAACCTGCCTGGAAATTTAATTCCTTTATAAATTAAAAACGTTGTTTTTGCTTGAAATGTTTACCTATCTAGACTAGGAGACCCAAAATTAATCATTGTATTCTCCTTATTAAATAAAATGATTTATCATTAATAAATTAGTTTTATGAATGGTATTAATTATGGTTTAGAAACTCACTATCTCACGTTGTATAGTGGCAATTTTCTTTTCATGGGTTCGAAGTTCGAACAACAGTTCAGCCTTTTCCCTCAATCTCTCAGATATACCATCTGTTTTCTCTTGCAGGATTAGGTTTTTGTCATTACTTGTGCCAAATATATGGACTAATTCAGATAGAATACTAAGGAATGACAATTCTTCGTCGAAGTCAATCCATTGCTTTGGAATCAAAACTTCTATCAGGTTATTCAAAATTCTGATGAAATCTAAAATTCAACAGGTATTTCATATTAATAAAAATAACATATAAAAAGAGTGAAACATTTTTCTAAATTACGCTGCCGCAACTTGTTTTCCCCATAGCAGCTTACAACTTAAAAATAAACAGAAACATAATCTCAAAAGATCTATATTTTGTTGCAAAACAAAAAGCAAAACAAAACCATTCAGTGCTTACGATAGAAAGAAAAAAATCTTACGATTGACAATTTCGTTCAGAGTGGAAACGTCGTGGTTACGCAAAGGAAGTTCTGTATGCTTCACTCTTAACACAAAACAGTGTGATACGTCCAGGAAAATACGTAAAATGCTTCTCTGAAAATAGCAAATTACTTTCATTGCAAACTAAGTCAAGCGTCAGTCTTCTCTATGAAATTCTTTCTCCAAATATATTTTTGTAGATTAGGTTACTTTTAATTAACTAATACTAAAAACATCTAATATAAACCTTCCCAGAAGTAATCACTGGCAGACTACAGATTTCTATATGTATTTTTGTCATATTTATGAACTTACTAAAGAATTAAACTTTATATAAATGGAGTGTCTGGCAACTGCATCAATTGCACTAAATATCGATGAAATTTCCGATAAACTGTAGATCTTAAAGTTATGAGACAGGTCGGAGAACTTTTTAAAATCCTGGACCATGATATCGGTTATGTTTGTTATGAACTGTAATAGGAAAAAAAAAACCTTTTAATAATGAGAACAGCATTACTTGACTTTAAGTACTGTGTACAGTTGTATATATTTTTAAGCTAATGTTGATGAGACAAGATTTAAATTATAGTACTTTATCAAATGTTAACCCTTCTTACTAGTAGATGATTGACATTAATGCATTTTTCATAACCCGACATCGTGTAATCTTTTGTAAACAAATCAATGTGTGTGCTTTTGGTAACATTGAAGATGGAGATAAATTTCATGATAAATCAGCTGAATAAAGTACTGAAAAAAAAAGATTTAAAAAAAGAACTTTGCCCCTTTTCGTAAATTAATAATGACAGCGTTAATATTTTATGCAGTGTTAGAGGGACGAAGGGAAATCAAGAAAGCAAAACCATTACAGAATGATAAAACATGTGATAGATTTTAAAAATCCGTTCTTTTGCGATTGGATATTTATTAATCTTGCTGAAGGATCATGGATGGAAAACAGACAATGCTGTGAATAACAAGAGTTACATGGGCTACAGTGCTCACCTTAGTCACCTTGGCCCTCCTGTTCTTCATAATAAGATTTAAGGACATATGATACAAACAATTTTTTTTTTGGAGGAGACTCAATATCATGTCACAGTTTTAGAAAAGTGGATAATTCTTTGAATTTTTCTCCTTAGACTTGGAGAATGAAATACCTTCTATATTTCTCCTCAAAAGTACACAACTAGAGTAATTATGTTAAAATTGTTTAATCTTCATTCATTTACCCTCTTTTTTCTTCAGAAATGTTTTAAAGGAGAACAGAGTGACCTGATATTACATTTACTCAAAAACCTGTTGTATTTTCTTGCATAAAAGAAATGACACTTGGAAAATATTAGTTCATGCTTCAATAAAATTACAAAAATGGACAAATCACACTCAGTAAAGGTTTACAGATGAAAATAAATTTTAGAATATGTTAGCATGGTGCTAAAAGTGTAATATAAACTTTTAAAAAATATACCAAGCCAGGTGAATTTTATGAGGAAAAGCAAAATGGTAAAAATCAGCCTATGTGATTTAGGTTGTTTTTTACCATTTTGCTTTTCCTCATAAAATTGAGATGGCTTGTTATATTTTTTCAAAGTTTATATTTCACCTTTAGCACCATGCTAACATATTCTGAAATTTATTTTTATCTGTAAACTTTACTGAGTGTGATTTGTTCAAATTTTTAATTCTATTGAAGTATCAACTAATATTTTCTAAGTGTCATTTCTTTTTGCAAGAAAACACAACAGGTTATTGAGTAAATGTAATATCAGTTTACTCTGTGCTCCTTTAGAAACATTTCTGAGGAAAAAAGAGGGTAAATGAATGAAGATTAAACAATTTTAACATGATTACTCTAGCTGTGTACTTTTTTGCGGAAATTTGCAAGGTATTTCATTCTCCAAGTCTAAGGAGAAGAATTCAAAGAATTATCCACTTTTCTAAAACCTTGACATGATATTAAGTCTCCTCCAAAGAAAAAATTGTTTGTATGAACTGTCCTTAAAAAGACATTTTTATTCACTTGAAAAATTCCCCATAATGTGACACCACCCTAGTACAAAAGGGCCATAACATAATCTAACTTGAATCTTACAGATGCTTCAAAATCATGTTGACTAACATGTTCCTGCTGTTCTGCAGAAGTAAACATGCACTATAGGTGAAAATAGCTCTATGATTTTCGCCTTCCCGTAACCCCATGCATGATATATTATTTGAATAAAAAATCCACACAACTTTGGATTTTTCCTTATGAATGAAGTTAAGTGTGGTCCTGGTATTGTTTAAAGAATGTTTAAAAATGAAATCCTTATTAATTTCCATTTAGAACAATGATCCCCTAATGTGGCCCCACCTTAATCCCCCCAGGAGGAGGAGGGGGGCATGATTTGGACAAACTTGAATCTGCAATATATGTGAATACTTGCATATTAATATCACCAATCATGGCCCTTCTGTTCTTGAAAAGAAGAAAACATTTTCCGTAATATATTTTCTAGGTTAAACTTCGATCCCCTATTGTATTTCCACCTTACTCTCCGGGGCCATAATTTGAACAAACTTGCTATGTCAGGAAGCCTCTACATATGTTTCATCTTTCTGGTCCAGTGGTTCTTGAGAAGATTTTTAAATGATTCACCAAATTTGTACTACGTCTTAATTATCTCCCCTTGAAAGACGGCGTGGCCCCTCATTTGAACAAACCTTAATCCCCTTTATCAAAGATTAATTTGTAGCAAGTTGAAATTGACCCAGTGTTTCTGGAAAGAAGATGACATAGTAAAAAAATTATGACAAAAGTAACGACAACAGACAACGGTCAAATTTCAATCAGAAAAGCTTACTTGAGCTCAGAAGGCTCACTTGAACTCAGGCGAGCTAAAAATAATTGAAAAGTCGCAAAACAACATATCCACAAGCCAAAGGTTTTCGGTTCGCCATGCTTACCATGGGACCAAAACCCTCGACTTGCAAGGATGCAAAACATGAAAGACCCTTCATATACCAAGGTATACAGACTGTAAATAAATGTAAACATCAAGGTGTACCGCCAACACGATATGAAATTGTGTATCATAGTAAACGCTTGAAAAGGTATACTTATCCTCCATACATTTTCATAAAGTATTTCTACATCAGACTCTGTGTAGAATGTCACGTGATCGACAGATCCACTAATGATATCTTCTGACGTTGTTGTATTCATTTTCTTGCATGGTAAAAAAAGTGAATCAGTCTAGGAAATTATTTTCTTTTTGAATTACCACAAGCCAAATAATTATAAATACATATTCAAATTCACTATTATATATAAGTAAAACGCAAAGGAATTGCCTTAGAGCTCTTACGTTTGGATGCTCATGAATCATAGACACAATGGAAGCGATATATCTAAATGTTCTGACATTATCACCACCTGCCCGCATAGGATCAATTGCATCATTAAACGTCTCAATCAAGAGCAATGCTTTATTCACATCTCCTCCACTGACAGGTACATAAATTTGAGGTGTTTTAACCTATGAAGATATCATATCAGAGCAATAGAAGTGATTGAAATGTTTGAATTATGAAAAGAACATGAACATCAAGATAGAAAGAGAGAGAGAAACCTAAAAAAAGTTCCAAATTCCTTTTTTTCATTCGTTTGACTTTCTACCTTACGTCGCGGGTTCGAATTCAACTGTGGGACGTGGAGACCGGTCCTTCGAATGAGACCGTATAAACCGTGGCCCCGTGTCGCAGTAGGTGCTGGCACGAAAAAGACCCCTCACTGCTCAATGGCCGTAAGTGCTAAGCATAGGACAAAATTTGCAGCTCTCCACCGGCAAGTGGTGGCGTCTCCATATGAGTGAAAAATTCTCGAGAGGGAAGTTAAACAACATACAAAAACTTTCTACCACAGTACTTGTAACAAATTTAACTTAAATTAACTCAAATCAACAGTTTATCAAAACTTACTGTAAAATGTTGTTCAACCACGTCATAATCATAGTAAATATCATAAATCCTGATCTGAACCGTAACGTTGTTGTCAAATTGCGTATCTCCTACTTGTATCGGCAATTGAAATATAGAAGGTTCCCCTATAATTAAAATTATAATAATCTTGAACACATTATTTGTACTGAGAATGTAACAAAAGGATAAGGGCTAACACTAGAAAATGTCAAATATTTGTATACACCCATGTAAATATATAATGTAAATTTAACAGATTTAGAATTTGAGAAGCATATTTTCAGAAAATTAGCATATTAACAATATTCAAAAAAGAACAAGAATACAGCCCTTAAATGCCTTCCTTTTTATTTCCTTTCATAGAATTATAGGCCATATGATAACGGCGTTGGTCTTAATAAATATGATCTATGTTTTAATCGAACTTAAGACAACTGTAGCATTTTCAGCGCAGCCCACAGCAGGCTTTCAACTTCATCTTAAAGCCTGTTTTGTAGCGACTGAATGGAAATATGTACAAGTATTAGCGACTGTTAGTTCCCTGTTTGGTCCACTTCTGTTTATCATTGTAGCAAGTATTATAATTTGTCAATTGCATTTTAGGGGCCGCAGCTTATAGGTTGTTTGTTGACAAAGCTTAAAGAAACAACCCATAACAAAAAAAAAAATCTAAAACCAAACTCTGCATCTACCTGACGTTGCAAATTTCCAAATTCCATCATACCAATCACCCCTGAAGCTAAATCTGCAAATTCCTTTTTAGGGGTTGGAAATTTGTTTTTAATCACATCTTACTGAGAAATTATCGACAACAAAGTTTTACAAGCGGCCAGTAGCAGAACAATGCCAAACATTGGAAAATCAAAACTGTCGACAAATGAACACAGATCAAGATACGTTTGTTACAACGCACTTTGTAAAATTACGCACTTTGAAAATGTTTTTCAAAGTGCGTCATATTTGGAACCAAGTTAACACACTTTGCAAAACAAAAAACCAAAACAAAAAACAAAAACAAAAAAAAAACAAAACATTTCTTTTCGCGTTAACATCGTCCATATTAATGCAGTTCAAAAAAAAATATTCACGGCTTGGTCAATATTCTTGCAAATTTTAGGTATGATAAATAATTATTTGAATTTGGTTGATTTATTTTTCGGTGATGACGTTACTTCAGGATCTGAGATATAGACGGTTTAAAGATTTTTAGGTGTTGTCTTGTTCCCGAAGGTTCTTGTAAATGTTATAAAAAGGAAATGGGTCTTTTAGAAATAATTGAGGAATAATTGTTAAGTAGCACAATATTCTTTCTTTTTTATTTTATTCAGTCTGTAATAAGTTCGGTTGGGGTCGACATGTGACTTAAAGCATCGCATGTTTCATAGGGAAAAGGGAGCAATTAGAATTTTTCAATACCATGAAAATTCTCTCTTTCTCTCTCTATTTATCTATCAATCTATCATAGCCATCTATCTATCTATTGTGAACATATATGAAACAATGGTTGACTCATTTATTTGATAGTAAGAAAAACAAACCTGAGCCACATTACTCACGCGACTGAAAATTTTACCTCGTTCATTAATTCCCTTTTTTCTTTAAAAATCATATAAACAAAAATTATGCAGTCAGATTACTTTGAAATCTGTAATTTGATATCATAAAAAGGCTAGGCATGTCAAATAGCATGTTTTAATTACCCTATAAATGCTTTTTTTTATAATTTGTATTGTATTTGAATTTGTGAAACTACTTTGGAAAAAGTATAGTCAGGTGGCTATTGTTGCTTAGATTAGCGATATGGTACCTGAGCCTCTCTTCTTTAATATAATAGGGTGCGTTATTATTATTTTTTTTTTTTTGGAAAGCTTATCTCATTTTTTTCATCTATTTTACGTTAACTCAAATTTAATGAGAGAAAGTATATCAATGTCATACCAGTTATGCAAATACATATATTTAAGTAGGAAAGATGAAGAGTTGGGCTGAGGGACCTTCTACCTGTTTCTCCTCCTTCTCGATGAGGGTAGATCAATTCATCACTTTTTCGAAAGAGATATAGCAAAACAATGCTGTCTATTACTAAAATCTAAGTCCAGGATTTTTGTTCTATGCATTTTTTTTTCAAAGTGCATTAAGTGCCTCCATGGTAAAAAGAAATGTTGATGTACGCTTTTAACGCACTTTGATTTTTTTTCAAAGTGCGTTGATTTTGTCCCAAATTTGCTTTGTCTCAAAGTGCGTTGCCACATACGTTTGCCTGCAAATGTGGAACATGTACGGAAGTTAAAAAATGGCAGATAGAAGGTAATATGAATGAAATAAAAAAGAATTGAAGTAGCCCCTGAATGTTTTGTTGTTGATTATATAGAATTATGCATTTACTCCCTGTGTAAATGTGATCCAAAATATCCTCTACTTCACCATACTCTGAAAGCCGTCGTATGATTGTTTCATATTGATATAACAAAAGCGTGTCTTCTCGTCCACTCTTCCAACCCGAACAATTTGCTGAGATAGCAACTAGATCTATAAAGAGATATTCTTTCAGTTGGATTATTTTGGAAAAAAAGAGATTCATTTCTCTGAAATCACTTTGAGCTTACTTACATTTAAAATTAAGGAATGAAGTAATTTTTAGCAAGAAGAACAGCAAAATTCAGGTAATGCATGTCAATAACGTACTCAGAATTCGGTGAATTAGGCATTTTATATATTGTAACTTTCTGTGTTTGGAAGTAATAATCTTCAGCGAAATCTAGTTATCAAAATGCAAACTATTGACTAGATCCTTTATTTTGCTTATCTTCTTTTCCGTTAAGCAGGTAAAAAGTTTGGGAGTGCAGACTTGAAAAACTATTAGTACGAGTGATAATCGGATGTCTCTAAGTCATCAAGTAATACCCTTGAAAACTAGGAGTGTGTGACATAAAAAGCTTTTGGAATACCTGGTTGATATTCAACATCACATGATCCACCAAATGGTGAGATATTTGTTCTAAATTTCATAGACATTGTGATATAGGGAGTATCAGCCATGATAGAGACGTTCCTGCCATCATTACGAAGATCTGTCATGTTGGACGTGTTCGACATGAATACTCTGAGGAATATCTCATACTCTGTGTCTGGTTTCATTGTTCCTCTGCTCACATCAAATCCTACAGAATCTAAAAAAAGAGGACACTTAATAAATCAAGGTAATAAAAGTACCAAAGAAGCTCAAATTCAGAACTTTAGTGGAATTTATTTTGCATCGTAAAGACACAGTTTTACTTGTTTTTATGTCTCGTAAATGTATCTCCTGTGCTTGGGACACCAAGGACCAGCGATACTGGTACGTCTGATTATTATCTTCGCAATCACTGCATACGCTAGTCAGGGCGAGCTTTGTACCAACTGATAAGCTCTCATTTAAATGTACACAGTTTACAACACATCTGAAAAAGTTTGCTTATTACATCTTTCTCAGTAAATTTCAATTCGATTTAATAAAGTGCAAACAGATGAATATGATTTTCTGTATTTACGAGAAAACCCCCCTGCATTTTTTGTACTATGTACATTTGTATGATTAATGCAATGACGTTAGTTTTAATTTCAACAGCGTATAAAATATAAAAATGCTTTCTTTCTAAAACTTACTCTATTGCAAACGTTGATTTGACTGTTTCCAAATGCATGGCCTCAATAGTTTGGGTATACATGCTTTCTTTGCCATTTTTCAATACTCTCAGGCTTACAAAGTAAGTTCCAGGATTTTCGAATGCAAAGAAAAACTGGGATTCTTTCGCTGTAAAGCTGGCCAGATTGTATTTGAAATTATAAAAAATGAATTCATGCTTTAAAAACAGAATTCGTACTTGTATTTAAGATCAATTAAATCAATTTGGTAATACAATTAATATAAATTTACTTTGACAATTATAAGAAGTTCTACAAAATCCTTTTAATCCCTGATTCAATTCTTTAAATTAATTTTCTAATTATTGGACGACAAGCGAAGAAGAATAGTATATTTCTAATTGAAGAGTTTATCATGTCGTGCATATCCAAATGAGATGAAACAAGAACTGCTCTTCAAGATTCAATCTAGGGGTAACCCCCCCCCCCCCCCCCAATATTCTAGGTAATCTTGTTTACTGTAAAAATGAATTTTTGGAATTGTCACCAAAAAATGTTCACGTTAACTTGATAAAACTTCCATGTGAATCCGATGAAAGGAAATATCGTCTTGTTATACACAGATATGGTTAAGCTTTAAAATATCACAATTTTGTTTTAATTTTTTATCTTTAAGGAGGGATTCTTCTCATATTTCTTGTTTGTAAAAATTAATGAAATTTTTATAGATTCAGGAAGACATCATCACTATTTGATGGTACCGTTTTATTTTAGAAGCAAGGTCAAGTCAAGGTCATTATCTTTTTTCTTGACATTAAGAATAAAAATCACTGTTGGAAATCGTGTAAATTCATTGTTCTATAGTAATTTTGAGAAGCAGAAAAGGAGATATTTTCATACGCCATCGTTCCGCCAAAAATATAGTCCAAGCTAGATTTCAAACTCAGTTTACCAGTTCTATTTAAAGTTGTACAATTATGATGAAGAAAGAAAAATATGATCTTTTAAATTCCTTACATCTAAATATATATAAGACATACATACAATTATACTTTGAATATTTCATCTAGTCAGAAACCAGACAAGAATCCCTCCTTAAGCTTGCTTTTTATCAATTTTAAGAACACCAGAAAAAGGCGGCGATGAATTTCCACCAAACAGGTTCTTAAATAAATCTTTTGCGGTTTTTTTTTTAAATTTACTTGATTCTCCTAGGGAGAATTTGACTCGTCAAAATAGACCTCTGTAAAATAAAATAGTTTTTAAATCCCCAAAAGTTAATTCTGGCTTATAAATCTCTTAATTAGAAGTACAAGTATACTTGTTCGCTTTGTGTGTATCAAGACCAATTTTGCGGACAAAATATAGTCACCGCTTGACTTCCCAGTCTAATACTTGCTACAGAGTCATGGTGGTTAACGAGGTTAGCTCCTGAGCTTTTGAGCAGATTTATATCTTAAGCTTTATTTCAAAAATTCTGCATAAAGTTTAATTCTAACAATAATTTTGGATTCTACAATGCCAATTAAACTATATTCAGTTAAAACTCCATGATTAAATTCCACACCAAAAGCATTAAGTGAGGAATTATATTATGTGGCGGAAGGTTTTTTTTAGAAGAAAATGATAATTTTTTTTCTCTTTCGCAGTATTTAAAGTATGTTAAGTTTGGATTCTTATTTTTATATGCAGTCTGCACACAGAGTTATTTTGTGCAGTGAACTGTTTTTATACTGGTCTTAAATTATATATTATATGAACTGTCATGAATTCTATCATCATATTTGATAAATATAGCAAATATTTTGTGAAAATCAAGAAAAAAATATCCGTATTTTAAGCTTAAAATTAGCATTATTTTAGTAATATCTAAAAATTAACATCACAAACCCCCACGTTTTATTTTCTTTTCTGAATATATAAGATACTTTTAACCATTCTTTTTAAATTCAGTAAAATATCATTACTTTCAAATGATATTTTTGCTTGTCAAATTTTTAATGCCAGAAAATTGAAATTTTTTGAGGGCAAAAAGGTCAAATAATTGAACATGCGGAGTAATTTGAAAAAAAATTTTCGTTGTCACAAATTTTAATGTGTCTATTCAAGATGAAATAAGACTGTGTTTGTTCCCAAAGATCAGTATTTGTATTATACTGGTGTGAATGAAATATATGGAGATAACGAACAGTATTCAAGCTCAAACGTCCATTATACAATACAAAATAGGAAACAGTTTATTATCTATGAAACAAATGAAATCATATTGGGGTAGACTATCGCTTTGTGGTAACCTTGCTTAAATGGAATAGTTCTAAACACTACATCTATCTATTGCTAAGTATATTGTTACGTACATTGAACATTCCCAGTAGTATTCAAGTCCCTTGTTATCAGAATAATATGTGGATGCTTGAAACTGAACAATTTCGTTGATGAAGACAGTCCTAGAGATTCCACCCAAAATATAAACAAATAGTTCTGGCTCAGCTATTTCTATGAATAAGGATTCAAACATATATGTTGGCTTGTCGGGAATGCTAACATTGAGTGTAAGTTTATATTTTCCCTCTTGAAGAACATTTTCTTTAAATAGGCACGTTCCTTCTCTTGTTTCTGGAAAAAAGTAGCATGCGTCTTTGGCCACGTTACTCGTGTCTGTTATTTTCCAACTGAAATGTATTTCCATGTCTCTACAGAGTATGCTCATTCTGTTAGATATATAAACTTCATCGTTGCCGTATAGGAGCAGATATTTTGTTGGCATTGAATACGTCCTATCAAAGATGCCTTCGTGGCCAAAACATTCATTATCAGTTGCTAAATAGGTATCTTGTAGGTATATTTGGGATATAAAGTTAAAACATCTCACATTTACAGACTGGCGACCAAGGTCATAGTACGTGTAGTCAAAAGTAAGTGGACTTGTTGCTGTAATATTATGCTTCTTAAAATACTTAGCACGGTCAATTTCATCTCCCGAAACGAGAGAACAATTTACCAATGGACGGTATAAATATGATTTCAAATGCTTCGCAAGTCTGATTTCGAATCTTAATATGCCTGGAGGGACTAATAACAAATTACTATTGTTTTCAAGTCCAGTATGCAGCTCCAATTCACCAGTTATATTGAAATCAGCCGTGAGGTGGCTATCCAGATATATGCTTTCCACACCTAAATGATTTTTTCCGATAATTTTTGGCATGTAAAAACCATAGTCATCATAGGTTAAGTAAGCAACACCAGAAGTAATATCCAAGGCTGAATCGTAGTTCCTTTCCAGTGAAACATTTCCAGAATCCGTATCAAATTCAAAGGAAGCATTCCCGGTCATTTCTAGAGTTATTATGAATGGATTTTCCCGGAAATCTACCTTTGTATTGTTACAACGAGCAATTAAAGATCCTGTGACTATATCAGTCGAATAAAGATAGCTTCCTTTATCATCCAGTGAAATGTTAACGGTGATGTGAAAGTGTCCGCGAAACGAGTATAAGTGGATTCGTTCTAAATCTGTGTTATTAACAATAGTCTCATACGTATTGTCATGGTTATCTCCAAAATCCCATCTTTCAATCAAATTGTATGGTAACCGATCACAATTTTTTAGATTTATTTTGAAAGAAGCAAAATTTGGAACATCTTCTGTATCAAACGGGTCACGTGGTTTTCTTGAAATATTCATAAAAATCGGGTTTGTAAATGTCAGGATAAAGTCACTTACAGTAATTGGTGTCACATTAATTCTTGAAATCAGAGTCTTGGAGCTTACAGAATTTCTACAATTAAATATCACATCTTTTGTCCCAGTGAATGTAAACTTATGTGAAATAGTATGACTAGGACTGAATTTGAAAACGTTTTCTTCACTTGAATAAATATTGTTATTGAAATTTATCACGCATTTAACGTTAGAGGGAAGAATGTTGTCTTTTGGGTGAACCAGGGTGAATTCTACGTGCCCGTCTGGATGTGGTACACGATGTTCTCTCGGATAAACTTTTATATGAGTAATATTTATGGGATGTTCAACAATAATATTGTACAAGCTATTCTCAGAGTAAAGCTTATTCATTGCATGTAATTTAATTGTATAGTTTCCTGGTTTGGAGTATTGTTTTTCGTATATCGTTTCGTTAAATAATTTGTCATATTCTCCTGTTATCTTATCATCCTCAGTGTCATCACCGTAAAATAACGTGTAGTCAAAATGACTCCTTGGTGGTGAATCTATACTTACGTAAACTAGTTCGTTTACTCTCAGGGCGCTTTTTGAAGGTTTTACCTGTATCTGATTCAGTTTATCCCAGATCCGAACAGTTGTTGATATGCTTTTAAAATCACCAAGTATAGTAGAAATGTTTGCATAAACATCATAGTCTCCTTGTATGTCAAAAATATGAGAGAATCGCACATCCCCTCTTTGAATTTTCTCGTCTGACAAATTTGTAAGGTTCTGTAAAAGAACAGGACCAGTTGAATTTTGAAGATAGCCGACAGCAGTCACGATGCCTTGAGGATAAAGAGCAATCGATGTGTTTTGGATACTCATGTATGCGGTTTCCAATGTTTGATAGCTTTCTGCTTGTAGACGAAGTTCTTGTATTGGATGCAGAGAAACAACAGTGCAAGAATCTGATACTTCAGAGACTTTATTGGCAGCAATCAAGGTTATATTTATTTCTCCACCATCTAATATTTTCTTCCTAAGAGAGATCGTAGTAATATTATTTTCTGTGGTTCTACTTTTTTGAAACTTCAATGGTTGAATTATCCATGTCCACAAGATTTCCACTTCTGTCCCATTTTTTATTGATGCCCAAAAATTCAGTTCTGTTCCAATTCTAACTTGTCTCGGAAAGTCACACGTTAGCTACAAATACGATTAAATTAAAAATGTATATAAATATCGCCAAGGATGGGACACATCTTGTAAAAAAGGAGCCTTCATATTTGTGCAGGATGTTTGCAAATTAAATTATATTGTTTTCATTATTTATTCATTTTAACTTATTAATTGCTTCACAGACAACTGTAAAGCCTTCTGCTTTTTCTTTGAAGGGACAGGGGTATGAAAAATAATGTTTGTAAATTATTAACAACAGATGTTGAATTTTCATCAATTGTTGGTAAAAATCATTAAGTAATTAAATCCAAGCCCAGGGAAGAGCAGTTAAGAGTGGTGATAAATTTAATTTATGACATGAATTGAACAAAAATAATGTTCATAATGAATGTTGCAAATTTCTGAATCATATTTTGAAAAATAGCCAAGATATTTTTTCCCTAACAATAGGAGTAAGGAATAGAAAATTGTGAAAACTTGTATATTTTTATTGAAAAAGGCAAGAACGAATGGTCCTCACTTGGATTTTGGTTCCTTTGAAAAGAAAACAAGTAATTAAATACAACACTCAATCAAATTTTCCATAAAAAGCAGAATTAGCTATTAAGGTCACTTTGTACATAAAAGCTCTTTCATTGAGATTTATTATGCTTAAAATATTATTATTATAATATTATAATAATGTTATATTACAAATTAAAATAAAATTGAATTAAATAAAATTAAAATAAATTAAAATAAAAGTATTTGTAC
This sequence comes from Saccostrea echinata, assembly GCF_033153115.1. Taxonomy (NCBI): domain Eukaryota; kingdom Metazoa; phylum Mollusca; class Bivalvia; order Ostreida; family Ostreidae; genus Saccostrea; species Saccostrea echinata. The sequence goes on from NW_026889758.1 coordinate 42,676,161, forward strand.
ATTTAATGTAAAAATATTATTATGCTGAAAATATTAATTACAAAATGTATAAGGCAAAATGCATTATGTAAATATCAATTAATGAGAAATTTTGTGTCAGGATCAAAAGGTCTTGTAATAAAGCTATTGTAATAACAAAAAACGTGTTTTAACAGTTACTTAAAAGGATATTGCATTGACAAGATTTGAGATGCAATTTCAACTTGTATGAGGGGGAAAAAACATCTATCGCAGAAAAAAAGAACGTAATTTCTCTCGTTGCATGTGAATAATACTGTTAAAACTAGATACAGTTTTAAAAAGAAAATCTTTTTTGAGAAAAATAAAATAAAACTAAAGGAATTTGAGTATTTAGCAGGTTTTTGCATCATCAAAATATCGACGAAATGTATGCAGTTTTCAAGTTTTACTTTAGTGGAATAATGCAGACATAGGTCACCTATCATTATTAATAATTAGTGAAAAAACTTCAAACGGATCAAAAGATATTGTACATGGACTTAAGAAAAAAAAAACTTGTTATTTTCTCTAAACTATAATCTGATATGTTATGCATAAGTGATTCACACAGATTTACAATGCCTCATTTATACACTGAAACTATACAAAGTATAATTTATTCAGATATTCTTAACATAATATTAGACCTAGAGGAAATAAAAGACTTTATTTGCATTTGACATTCTCTTTTAAATAAGCAACGGCAATTTTATTCATTAAGAATTTATGGTCTTTGATCATTTTTCTTGAGTGATGGGGGAGGGGGGGGGGGAGGGTTCCCTATGTTGAAAATGAAATAGATAAAATCAATATTTTTCAATACTTTTTACTTTAATATGGTATAATTTTCTCAGGTCCAATAAACATTTTTCATTAGTGTATAGTCTATAGAAAGTCTTTAAATGTCATACACTCGGATCCCCTCAACCTTAAATTAAAAAATGGTGTGCATTTTAAGGATAGCTGAGATTTGTGTGTTGTATTAAGAACAAACCAACAAACCAACAAACCAAAGAACAAGTCCAATAGCTAAAGAGCTGAAACAGTTCTTTCAGAATCTCATAAATGTTTAACATTAGTTCTCCATTTATCAAACAAAAATATTGGAGACAACAGATGATTGAAGAAATATTATTTAAAAAATATTAAGGTCAAGGGCAGGTTATTAGTAATAGACAGAAAGTAAACATTCAAAGTTTAAAGCCATGTCTTGTGTCTAAAGACAATTAAAAACTACAGGAATTTGAGTTGAAGAAAAATCAGTAATTAGTACTCGCACAAATTTTGGAACCTATTTATCTTCTTACCATTTAAGGCAGGGGTTTAATATAGTAAGTAAGGGAGAAATAATTAACCATGTTCTCTTTAGCAAGTTGCGTACAGTATACTTATTCAAAAAAAAAGAGGGTTACCCTTACATATGCAGGATTTTATCTCAATGCACGGAAAAACTGAATATTTGATAGAAATATCAGCATCTATAAATACAATGCTTAGCTAATTAATAAAATACTATCTAGATTCATCATCACTTACCATAATAGCATCAATCTTATTCTCACAAAACATGAAGGAACAAATCTCCCTTGAGTATGCTTCATTCCATCCTTTAAAACAAATTTCGTATTTTCCTATGGCTGAGTAATTTTTTGAAACTGGTGTTCGGAGAAATTGATCCTTAAAAGAATCTTTTACATTCTCAAATGAAGTTCCATCCCCAAACTGAAATCTGAAATTGAAATATGACCGTGGGGTCGATGACAATTCCAAATCGAAATTTTCCGAAACTGTAACTCCCGCAGACGAAGTTTTAAAGTTCATGTCATCAAGTTTATCCCAGATTCGAACGATCACTTCCATGAATTTCGATTCTATGACAGAGGTGATGTTTCCAAATATTTTATAATTGCCTTGAAGTTCGAATGCATGATGTAAAAACAGACCAGATTTCACCTGGTCATCTGTCAGCTGTGATAATGCAGCCACATTACTGCCGTTAGTATCATTAGTATACAATTTCAAGGATGTGATTCCTGATGGATAGGGATTGTCTAAATTCGTTTTAATAGTTAAGTTAACTGTCTCTGTGGTTTCATAATGAATATTTGGTACTTCTATGTAAAATCCGTCTAGAGGAAAGAGAATGGTCACTAGACAGGAAGTCGACATTTCTGAGATGTTGTTTCTGGCCAAGATTTCGATATGTATGTCTCCTGCTTGGGTGATTCGGTACTGTATTGAGGTGTAATTTTGATTAGAAGATTGACTTTCGTGAAACGTGTGGTTGACTTTCCAAATCCATTCTACTCCAAGATCCGCCCCTCGATCTAATACAGCAGCAAGGGTTACAGCCCCTTCTTTTGTTGATATATACCTCGTGCATGTCAGCTAGATTTCAAAATAAAATTGCAACATGTACCTTTTTTACAACATAAAGAAAGTTTTTCTTAATTACTTGATGATCATATTATCACTTACAAAGATGTGTATTTATGTATTTAATAATCAAAAGAGAAACATTTCGGTTCCATTAAATGAGAAGAAGGAAACATTTGCTGTGGCCTTCGACTCGACATACAAATATACCGACGTTTTAACAATTAACAGTGAACTCAGAACAAAAGATACCAAGGAGTCTTCCACATCCGTATATTATTTGGATGTTTTTTCTGATTATAGGCGATAATGGCAAACTATAACAATTATACTGTATAACAAACAAGATGACTTCAACTTTTTCATCGTCAACTTTCCTTTTTATATACTAATATTCCACTATTAACTGTATATATATCTTGTTTATATCTCCCAGCTTATTCGATACTCAAGAGCATGATCTGAATACGATCAATTTTTAAACCGAAGCAGGCCAAGACAAATAATTGATGTTACATGGATTTCAACAGTCTCGTTTAAAGTCAGCATGTCGTATATTCTATGGTCGTTATACTGACCTTGTTAGCAAATACAACCTATAATTGGGTCGTATTTTGACTGACATATTTCATACCAATTGTGAGGCCTTTGTTTTATACTAAATCTGAATTCAGATCTAAATGATCAATACATGAGGTCCACGGCGGATAAGACCGATCGACAGGGGATACTTACTCCTCCTAGGCACCTGATCCCACCTCTGGTCATGTTTTATGCCCTGTTCACAGATTTGTATTGTATGTAGGATTTTTGAGATTGATCACTGTTCGTTATCTTCACATATTTCATACAAGTTAATATTGATGAATGTGCCAATAAAAAGACCTAATAAAACACTCCATTCAGAGAGCATTTGGCATCAATGGCATAAAAAGCTCTTTAACGTCTGTATATTTACATGTAGCATTACACAATTACATAACGGACACCTGTTTACGTTGTGGTTTGCTTACCTCTACACTAGTTATTTCTTCCTCCACCTGAACACTCTGCGACATGTTTTTCGAGTAAACTGCATTCCATGCCAAAACGTCAATCGTATACCTTCCTACAGCGTGATATGATTTAAGAAAAGAAGTTTCGCTGAAAATTTGACTATTTGAGGCAGAGTGTGTTTTATACGTCCCGTCACCGTACGAGACTTTAAAACTGAAGTCGGAGCGTGGTGGAAATATCCATGTCAATTGGATAGGATCATTTATATTTATGAATGATCTGGAAACATTTAAGTCCAAATTTTCAAGTCTGTCCCATATTCCAACAATGGTTGTAAGATTCACGATGTTTATTTCCGATTTTAGTCTCCCATAAACACTGTAGTAACCCTGTACAATAAACGAATGCTGAAATTGTATCACATCTTGTAGATCTGTGTTGGTAAAGCTTTTATTAATTAATAATGTTCCAAGTGATGTTTCATTGGTAAAAATTTGAAGTGTTGTATTTCCCACAGGGAAATTCTGTGACCCGCTTCGAAGTTTTATCTCCACTTGGTCGGTTGTCTGATAATAACCAGTCATAGGCTCAATGAAATACCCCTGTAGGGGATAAAGTACCTGCAGAGCGCAAGAGGCTAAAGTTTCAGAGACGGGGTTTCTTGCGGTGACTTCTATGTTAACATCTCGGCATTCCGTGACGCTGTATTGTACAGTAGATTGTGTTACATTATTAGTTATTATTCTCCGATAACCATCAATATCCCATATCCAGTCAATGCCAAGGCTGGCACCACCGGACACTGTTGCAGAGAGTGTAATGTTTCCTTGTTCTACCGAAACATATTTTTCACAGCCAATCTGTATTATAAAAGTACAACAGATGTACCATATAAATATATGACAAATACTTTCAGGGGGTGAGATCAAAAGTTCAATGACCGACAAAAAACTAAAATTCACATAGTTTTTATTACGAAGCCCACCCCCACCTCCCCACCCCCGCCTCTTTAAAACTAAACATGATGTATGTTGATGGAAATTTGATTATTCAACAAATAAATAAGTCAAATCTCGTTATAACGAACTCGATGTGACCGAGAAAAGACTCCGAGAGTTTGATTGATTGATTTGATTGAATGTTGTTTTACGTCCTATTCGAGATTTTTTCACTTCACCATATGTACCAGTTAAGGGCTTCAAATTTAGATTTTTACTCGTCACTGAGGGCCATTGAGTAGTGTGGGTTCTTTGACGTCAAAGTGCGGAGCGCTTGGCGAATGAACAATTGCTACTTATGTTTTATCATAATAGGTCTGCTGAACCCACGACCTTCCAATCACTGAGCAAGCGCTCTATCTATTGAGCCGAGAGTTCGAGATATCGAGGTTAAAATACATAAAGAAAAAGTGGAAGGGACTTCCAATTTACTTACAGATCCGTATATTCGAGATATCGACGTTCAAGAAATCTAAGTTCAAATGTACTAGTATTTGTAACACTGTAAATACCATATTTCTTTTGTTTATGCATAATTTCAAATACCAACAGCATAAAATCTTTGTACAATGTGCACTATCTGTGTCAATGTCGGACGACAAAACATTTGGCGCTCTCAACCCCTCCTTCCCCTAATTATTTGAATTTAGATTTTATCTGGCATCAATCTTTTGATCTAAGCCCTGCAGTTATTCAAGAATAACAACGGTGAAATAAATAATGATTGGCTAATAATTGTTGAAATGATTCTGTTTCCTTTCATATAAAATGCAGCGTGTCTTTGAACATTTTAGAAATTATATTGTATAAGGAATGTCAACGAGTATTCGATCATCGACTAATTATTTTTAACGTGGTTACTCGTTAAAATATGCTTCTTAAACGATTTTTTTTCTTTCGCTGCTCTATTGGTATCCAATCATACACTCTTTCCTAATATTAAGGATCAAATCATTTGGTGTTTTTTTTTTTTTTTTTTTTTTTTTTTTTTTTTTTTTTTTTAGCAAAAATGAGTACATACTTGTGCATACTTGTAATTGGGGAGATATCTGTATGTAATTTGATATGTTTTTTATTTCTACTATCAATTAATTTCAAGATTAGATTTTTTTGTTGTTGAAACTTTCATAATTAAAATTTATCGCAAGCTTTTTATGTTTTGGTAAGAATGCCCACTTTAACTGTTTATCCTACATTTTGTTCGTAATATTGAATGATAAAATAATACTCACGACTAACTCTTCTAGGCTTTGACCACGTACAAGTGTGAATGCTATTTCTTGTGTTGTATTTGAGGAATCATCAGGCTCGGCTTTTAACCTCAAAGAATAGAATCCATACATTGGAAATAAAGAAGATGGAATTGTGTAGTTAAAAATTACTACGCTGTTATTGATTTGTACCCAATCAATTGATTGAGCCGAATTATAGGTATCTTTCTTTAATTCTTCTTTTTTATTGTCCGCCGACATTTTTAGGAGAGTAATCCAAAAGTTTTCTGTGGCATTGATGTTCGTTTCAAGGAATAAAGATAAAGTGAAGTTTGCATCGTCTTTTAATTGAATTGGTTCGGACTGTTCATTAACAAATTGGAATAACGCCATGCTGCCTGTGAAATAAAAAAAAATTATATCTTCAATTTCTCTAACGGTTTTGATAGATAACAATTTTTATTGAATTTTTTCTTCTATACTTTTAATTGCTTTTAAGAATCACAATTATGAACATTTATCTTATGATAAGAAAGGGGTCAGTTGAGATATCAAAAGAAATGTTCAATGTTTCTATGCCGTTTTTGTTATGTTTATCTAAATATCTCTGCAATTTAATCCATGAATCTTTAGCATTAACTTACCATAGGCAAAACATAGTGTACATAAAAGGAAACAAATCCATAAGGGTTTCACAGTGTGGTATCCCATCTTCCTGGAGGAAAATCTACAACTCTAACGACATCTTCTTCCTAAACTGTAAAAAGTGCGGATAATGTTCATTTTCATAACTTAACATGTTTGATACAGCCTAGCTTCCACTGTCGCAAATATAAACAAGAGGCCCATGGGCCACAGCGCTCACCTGAGTAACTTTGGCCTTGCTGTTTTTCACCTGATTTCTCTCTCCCCCCCCCCCCCCGTAGTACTTATTGTGGCTTTGGCCCCGCCCTATCCCCAGGGGTCATGATTTGAACAATTTGAATCTACACTACCCCAGCATGCTTCCAAGTAGATTTTTCCTATATATTTCAATGTAAAACTTGGATTCCCTATTGTGGCCCCGCCCTACCCCCGGGGGTCATGATTTGAACAATTTAGAATCTACACTACCCCAGGATGCTTCCACATAAGTTTCAGCTTTTCTGGCCCAGTGGTTCTTGAGGAGAAGATTTTTAAAGATTTTTCCTATATATTTCAATGTAAAACTTGGATTCCCTATTGTGGCCCCGCCCTACCCCCGGGGGTCATGATTTGAACAATTTAGAATCTACACTTCCCCAGCATGCTTCCACATAAGTTTCAGCTTTTCAGGCCCAGTGGTTCTTGAGAAGAAGATTTTTAAAGATTTTTCCTATATATTTCAATGTAAAACTTGGATTCCCTATTGTGGCCCCGCCCTACCCCCGGGGGTCATGATTTGAACAATTTAGAATCTACACTACCCCAGCATGCTTCCACATAAGTTTCAGCTTTTCAGGCCCAGTGGTTCTTGAGAAGAAGATTTTTAAAGATTTTTCCTATATATTTCAATGTAAAACTTGGATTCCCTATTGTGGCCCCGCCCTACCCCCGGGGGTCATGATTTGAACAATTTAGAATCTACACTTCCCCAGCATGCTTCCAGATAAGTTTCAGCTTTTCTGGCCCAGTGGTTCTTGAGAAGAAGATTTTTAAAGATTTTTACTACATATTTCAATGTAAAACTTGGATTCCATATTGTGGCCCCGCCCTACCCCCGGGGGTCATGATTTGAACAATTTAGAATCTACACTACCTTAGGATGCTGCCAGATAAGTTTCAGCTTTTCTGGCCCAGTGGTTCTTGAGAAGAAGATTTTTTAATGACCCCACCCAATTTTTGTATTTTCTTGATTATCTCCCCTTTGAAGGGGACTTGGCCCTTCATTTAAACAATTTAAACTCTCCTTCACCCAAGGTTGCTTTGTACCAAGTTTGGTTAAAATTGGCCCAGTGGTTCTTGAGAAGAAGTCGAAAATATGAAAAGTTTACAGACGGACGGACAGACGGACAGACGGACGGACGACGGACAACGGGTGATCAGAAAAGCTCACTTGAGCTTTCAGCTCAGGTGAGCTAAAAATGTTCAACTGAAAAAGGATTCGATAAACTTTTGATATTGTCCTTTCTGTATACTTACGGTTTCGTTGTTTTTTTCTTTCTTTCTTACATTATTCTTTTTGAAAATTTGTTCTTGAATATTGGTGCTTTTTAATTTTCAATCTGAAGTTGAAAATGATAACTAGCCTTGTAGTTAATTTCAACTTCAGGTTGAAAATTATAAAATAACATTTTATTCTACTCTTTATTCACTCAAAACCAGAACACTGGTACAAATATATACCAACGCAAATAACAGACAATTAAGGATCAAAATGCTTATTCAGTATATCAGGAAAAAAGAAGAAGAAAGTAAACATACAATCAGTTATAGAGGATTATAGACAGTTTCAGTGTTCTTAATAAATTATGACAACAATTTTTGTATTTCTAAATTGCTTGTGTTCATTAGTTCATTAAAATTAAAAATATTTATTAGGATCTTTACAATACCTGTGTTAGAGAAATATTTTTTATTCCGTTCGAGAAGTACTTACATTCCATAACATAATGAATTCATCACCAATACTTTTACATTCACAAACGGGACGTGTCCCTAAATTTCTGTCAATATTATTCCATCTAACAGTTTCAAATGGCAGACAATGATTACATGTAATACTTGTATCATAATACCCTGAGTAGTCTTGCTGTTCTTCTTAGTATCGTGATAGAAGGACCCAGAACCCAGGCAATGTGTTCAGCAGATACACTATACATTGTAACTTTCAAATTTTTGGGGGTCATTTTTTTGGTGTATTTTGTTGGTTCAATACTCGCAATTCGAATGAACAGTGCACCACTTCTTAATCCATATGGAGATTAACGTTCATTTCTTGATTTAGTTGAAAGTACTTGAAAAATTTGGATAAAGTTAAATTTTCGATACAAACATATATATATTCCTCAAAAAGACTCTCGAGAACTAATGTTTGCACCAAGACACGAATGATGTTAGAGCATATTTATTGGTTGATATTAAGATATTCAGAGACCAATGTATAAAACGACATCTTAAGAATACAGGTATATTAAAGTAAAACACATAGAGATATGACTAGTGAATAACAATGCTTTCAGATATCCAAATTCTACACTTGCATCTTCCATATTTTACTAGTTCTGATACAGTACAAAATCTGAATAATACAAAAGTAAATACCCCTAAAAATCTTTGAAATGAGTTATCAGAAAGTATTGCGCTACTGTTCTCTACTAAAAACATCTTGTCTCTTTAATTTTACCTACTGATCTTTCCACCAATTCCATCAATGAAAAAACATTTTTTTTTAAAAAATAGAAAAAAATATTGTTCTCCGAAAATGCAAGAATACTTGCAAAATAATATCATGTTTATATAATGGAAATAATATAATACCGGAGGTTGAAGGTTGTTCTGTTTGTAATACAAGAATTCATAAGAATTAATAGAGGATAAAGAGGAATTAATAGAGGATAAAGTAGCCATTTTTACGAAAAGGGAGAATGATAGAACGAATTATTTACTTTTGCTAATGGTAAATACTGCAATCCACTGAGGACCCCCCCCCCCCCCTCTTTCAAAAAACAAAACAAAACAAAAACAAAGGCAAAAAATAACAACCAAACAAAAAAAAAAGAAACAAAAATAAAAAAAAAGAAAACAAAACAAAACACAAACAAACAAAAAATAAAAACTGAAAGATGGAGATCGTAAGACACAGAGTGGAAAATGTAAAAATTCCATTAAAAAGAAATATTTGAGCGACCTAGCAAAGAAAAAAACAAATAACACAACAAAACACATCCCCAAATAACACAACAAACGAAAACAATAAACAAACAAATATAAAACAAACCAACCAAATATAGTAGCCCTGAACAAATGAGAAAAAATGTTAGTGTGAGGACATTTTTGAATTGTAGATTTAAGATTTAGGAAAGAACTTCAAGCATTAAGACAAGGGCTATTGCATTTTTTTCACAATAATTTCTATATTCTAGATATTTTCTTAATCAGAAAATACTCTTCATAAAGACCAATTAGTTTTATCTGTCAAATAAAATTAAATACTCTCAACATACCTTTTAGGAAAGGTCCTTATAATTTCAGACCTAGCACTAATGTGGAAATAACGAAGGATTACTTGTATATATCTAGGCAGCAAGAGGCTGTCATTTATAACTCATGAATAATATCAATATCAATAACGTCATTAGAGCATTTAGCATGGATGATAAATGACGCTGGAGTACGACATCTTCTTGTAAGCGAGTTATGTTAAAGATAAGTATGATCAAAACTATGTTAACAAGATATGCATAATATTTTTATGCTTGTCTGTCTGCAAAACAGTTTTTGAATTTTTTTTTTTAAAGAAATGCATATTTTGTGATGTTTCTCTCAATGAAGGTCGAGGAGATAGAACAACTCTACACTTACATGTACTTTGAATATCTAAGTGTTAATTATGTAATTGAGTAAAACGAAACAGGAATTTCCTAGACTGAATAAGTCCTCAATCTTTAAATTGATCAACAACGTTACATTTTTCCCACTTCTAGCAAATTACCTAGGGATGAAAATTGATAACTGTTAACCAATTAATCGGTCTGAATGTTGGCAGTCGGTTACAAAATTGGCAATGGTTGATTGAAATGTACTTCAGCTCACAAGTATTTTGATCAAAATACAACTTTGCAAGATAAAAGGTTCAAAATGGTGTATCTGAAATTCAGAATATTGATAATCTGGGGTTTCAATTTATTTTCAAATGGAATATAGATTGAGGGTGGGGGGAGCTAGTATTTATTACCTAGCGTAATTAAACATTGTAGGTAAGACAATTAATCGTATGAATTATATTAAATCATACATTAGTGTATTCAATCATGCGCAAACAACAAAGTATCTATCGTTGATAATGTATTAGTTATACTATACCGTTTTCGCATGTTCCTGTTTTTCATACAAGGCATGGAATAATAGATGCGAACTGTGTTGTGACAGTAAATTAAGTCTGCCTTACTTAGGGTCGTCATCCGATACAAATGTTCTAGACCGTGTCGTCTACCATGGGGTATAGAATTAGCTTAAACAAATTTCGAGATATAGAACACCGAGGTCCAAAATTACCAATAAAAAGATCCTTGGATGATAGTGGGAATAATATATTGCTTCTTGTATTCAAAATTGTAAAATTTCTCTGTAAATGTAGATTTTCTTCATTGTAAAAGAAGACCTTGAAGTGAAATATTGACATGAACTTTGGCTTATACCTAATTATATTGTTAGTGCAAATTTATTAGCCTATAGCCTATTTAGGACCTATCAAAAAGTATTTTTGAAATCGATATAATGAATTGTCGAATTTGTTATAACGAATTTAATTCGTTATATAACAGTTTCTTTGAATTCGTTATAATGAAATTTGATCTGTTATAGCAAATTTGTTATATAAAAATTGTTATAACGACTTAAATTTGTTAAAACGAACTCTTCAATTTTTTTAAATAACGAATTAAATTCGTTAGAACGAATTCGACAAATCGTTATATCGAATTCATATATATTTTCTATAAGCCCTGATTGTTGAATTTAATTAAACAAATTTGATTCGTTATAGCAAATTTTAGAATTTGTTTAAACGAATTTAATTTGTGATTACAAATTTTAGAATTCGTGTAAACGAATTTAATTCTTTATAACAAATTCGACAATTCGTTATAACGAATTCAACAAATTTTTTATAACAGATAAAATTCGTTATAACGAATTCAAAGAAATTGTAATAACGAATTAAATTCATTTAAACGAATTCTAATATTTGTTAAATCGAATTCAGAAATATGTTTGATATGTCCTAAATGGGCTTCCGTAAGGGTTGGATATGTACAAAAAGAAAAAAATAATTTTTTAAAAAAGTCTTGGTCTCATACCTTACACACTAAAAAAGTATATATGCCATCCTCATTTCGTGTGGAAAAATTCAAATAAAAGCCCTATACATGTGTTTTTCTTGCATGTACTTTTTACTTTTTAAATGATATATTTAATTTCCAGATATTTTGAAAATGTTAAAGGAGGCAGAAGATAGGAACAACGTAAGGTTTGCAGATTTTTTTATGAATTACATGTACTTTTCAAGTGTAAGTATAAAGTGTTCCCTCATTTCATAATAGAATGCTGTTATAAATAATCATAAATTAACAGTAAGTTACATAGTGATATACTTATTTATAAATGTATATTTTGCAAATTTATTTTGAGTTGTTATTTTGTTAGTGTTTGAGAGAAAATTTGAATGTTTTGTTGATCTACATTAGTGTTGTAAAACATTTGCTTGTCCCACACTTATGAATACTCATTAAATACCATCATATTTTGCACCGATCCCACCCTGTTGATGAATATTGCCTCGTCCATTGACACTCGCCAACTTGGATTTGAAAGGGGGAGGTTTCACACTAAATTTAATCAATATGTTCACGTTTCCTACGATTTAGGTGGGATGTAGCTTCAAAATGATTGAACGGCATCTCCTTATCGTCCGCCGATTCCGCTCATGCTGTTTTAAACATGCAGGGAACCAAAGGTTCTTGATAATCGGAATTAACGGAAGTAGAGGAATATTGAGATGTTCCGAAATTGCATGGAAAATCGCAGTCAGTGAATGTATGAGCCAATGGTAGAGAGAGAGGGAAAGTCTAGAGGGAGAACAGAAGTTTGGCGCATCTCTCTAGACTTTCCATGTGTATTCGGAATAGTAAAAATAGTTTTTCTACTGTATTACATGTAATAGGTATCGAGGACATTTCGGAAAAACGTCATGTGCAAATCGGCAGACGATAAGAACTCATTCAATCATTTATTTTCGAAGCTAGATCTCACCAGAAATAGAGAGGAAAATTGTAGATATAGATTAAAATCTATTGTAAATAGAGGTCCCCTAAAAAAATCCCAGCTGGCGAGTGTCGTCTCTTCACTCTTTTAAAAGGGGGGGGGGTGAAGTGCATAGAAGTACGATTTAAAAAAAAAAGGCTTATATCAGCAGGGTTTTAGTCTTTGGTTTTAATCATTAAATTGAGACAGACATAAAAGAATAAAAAATACAACATACTGAAACCGTTTCCTCCAAAAATTTCTTCCATAAAAATTAAAAGTAAAAAAAGAGAGAAAGAGAATAAAGAAACACATTGCAATTGATTTATAAATTACGACTGAATAAACGTATACAAAATATTTCAATTCAATGCGCATTTTCATAGAACTATCAGATTAATCGGTTAACCAGAGGATTAGAATTGTGCATCCGATTGTTTTTTTCTCAGATGAACACATCTATGATATTGGATTTGGCAAAAATACTGTTGTCATAGTAAGCCTTTTGTTGGAATGAATTTGTTTTAGCAAAAGTTTCATACGTCTGGGGCTGAGACCTTCTTTATTTTAGGTTCTTATTTGGAATATATACTATAAAATATAAGATCATATACACATACCATTGTACCATGATTTTATCCGCTACATGTAGACAATTGTCATTATGAAGTTGTGTTGCATAATGTGTATTGTTTAAATCAATTTAAGCACTAACACTTATGTCCAAGATGTCATTACTGTATTATTATCATTCATGTTATTCTATCAAATTTGATAGGCAATTTCGAAGGATTTTCGTTGTAATTTTGTTCTTAATATTCATATTTTTTCTTCTTATAGTAAAAATGATTTCTATTTCAATGCAACAATCACCTTATTTCCCATTAACGTTTCTTTTATAGCTTTGTATCCTTCTCATACATTGAACATATATCATATGGCTTCAAGGGCAACATACCAAAATATTTTCCTCAAGTTAAAGGAAAGCCCTGAATTGTTATGTCACCCGATGCATAGGCATGTTGAAGAAAGGGGGAGGGGGGTCCTCAAGGACCAGTGGATGCTTTTATACTTTGTCTACTGTATAATTAATAAAATAGTCCATCTTTGAATGTTTTATGCATTTTAAGCAAATTATATCACTAACTAATAACCCATGTCGGGGTGGAACCTCATAAAATGAAGGATGAAATAAAATTGTCAAGCAAATACAAAGCTCCGAGACAAACAATTATGCTGTTGGATTTCTGTAATATGTTTTCAATTTTAGAAATGTCTCTGTCGTGAAAAGTTCAATAATACAGAAAAATTTTGTAATCAATAACTAGACGAGTGATTTATTTGTAATTTATGTTTTGAAATGTTTACGCTAAAAGGTATAAATAAAATATTACTTTAAAAATTGAAAATTCTTTCAAACAGTAACATTGCATAGAATCTACCTGTAATATGTTTTCAACGGTAGTATAAACATAAATGGGTTTAATTTTCTCAAAAACATCAGAATACCCTTTTAATTACATGGATGGTTTAACGGAGAGAAACCTGTAAAGAAATATTCCATTCCGATTTCCCTCTGGATATCCCCTAGAAAACGTGTTTTGTTTTTATTTTTACATTTAAAATTAATTATTAAAAGTGCACGATATTAATTGCATTTTAAAACTATCCCATAAATATTCCAAATCACAATGTTAGTTGAATATACAGGTATAAAAACATTAAGGAGAATAAAACTTTTAAATTACTTAACAACAAAATTGCTATTAAGATAGGCATGAAACAGATTGAAAACTGATTTTTTTTTTTTTTTTTTTTTTTGACGAAAACAGATGTATCCCCCTTAATGTCAATTTTATACCAAAGTTCATTTATTGAATGAAGATTGCAAAGTTGTGACCATAACACCATTTCACTATCTTACTGCTGAGTGACCTTGCCTCTGAGATGACCTCGAGTCAAGTACAGGTCATTGGCAAGCATTTACTTAAGTTTCAACACAAATTTAAAAAAAGTGAAGTCAAGGTTAAAGGAAAGGTAAAAAATGTTGATGAAGTTGAATAGATCTCACCAGTACCGTATAGCGGGTTACTTTAGCGGGGTGCTAATTTTGGCTTATTTTAGCGTTTGGGAAAAGCCCGCTAAAATATCAATCGCTTAAATATTCAATATTCTTCTTAGTGTTCCTTTGCAACGTGTTGGAATATGTGTCCACTAAAATAATCACGTCAAAATTATTGGCACACCTTTGACAAAGCAAAACGACAAATTTTACACCCGCCAAGAAAACGATATGTTTCAGCACATAAGATTTAATAAAATTATCTTGAATAATTTCTCTGAAACTAAGCTAAAAACTGAGGTCCAGGTCAAAGCAAGGTCAGGTAAAAAAAAATGTTGATGCAGTTGAATAGATCTCATCAATATGTATAGCATATGAAGTTTGATAAGAAAAATATCTTGAATAGTTTCTTTGAAACTGAGATAAACGCAAATTGAGATGGAAGGACAGAGACGGAAGACGGACATGAAAAACACTATATGATCCGGCTATATCCATAGCGGGGCATAAAAATTGCTTCGGGCACATCATATTGTTAAATAGGTATTACTGGATACTCTACTCTATGAATGTTTTCTAAAAAGTCCAAAATTTGTCAAAAATGTTTAAAAATGTTTAAATTGAAACTCTTCAAAAAGAGGTAAGATAATTTTGTTCTATTTATCATTAAACAAATAATGACTAATTTACATTCAGTAATTTGTTCAAACTTGCAGTTGATTTACTGTATAGTGAACGACAGGTTACATGCATGACACGTACGTATGTGTGAACGTCTTCAAAACTGACCACCTCTGTATGCATATGATGATACAGCTTAGAAAACTTTTGAACCTAAAATGCTTTTGTGAACTAATTAAATGCACATTTTGGATATAATACCGCATATATGAGCTCGTCTCACAATATGCGTCGTTATCAAAGCTCTACCCTTTAGTAATGTCATCCGCCTCTTATTTTGCGTTTCAACTGACATTGAGTAAAGTCGGAATTTTGTTATCCACCCATACAGTGTCGGTACTTAGTCACTATGTTTCCGGGTTATCTCCCCTTTTCTATGCATCAATGAAAGTGAAAGGTGGATGATGAAAGTATCTGATTTAATTTTTGTATTTTGAAATACCCTCCCACCTCAACACTTGAGCCAGGTGTTTAAGTATACCCTTTCTCCTTTCGTACATCTACGTAGTTTTACATAATCGGGCTATACCTATATTTATTGACAGTTATGGAAATATCATTAGTCAGCCCGCGGGCTGACTAGTTACGGTGGGATGAAACTTCAAGTGCGCTTGTGTAATTTGGAATTCTGGGAAAAAGATGTACACGACTTGTTCTAAAGAAACTCGTGCTATTTGCTCCAACCAAAAGGCGTGATTCTTCAAAAACACCCTCTAAACAAAGACGCGACCTGGATCTATTTATAGACTGCATTGTTCTTCGTCGTTCTCGACGAAAAATTAAAGAAGAGAATGTTCTAAGTAGGAAATATGATACTATGAAAATATTTCAGTGCTTCTTATAGAAGATGAGAAGTTTATATATGCAGAGCACATTTAACACTTGATATATATACATGTACCCTCAATCGCCGTTGCAAGTTCACGGAATTTGTGTGTATTCCTCTGAATGCCTGATGCAAGACTCCCTCGATCAGACCTTGCGTAAGACATGTACGGGTCGGAATTCACACAATTATCCACTTGCACAAAGGTCCCAGAATCTCTTTTCACTTTAATGATGAAAGTTATGAAAACGTCAGAAGATCACTTTAGATGTGTAAAGTCTTATAATTAACACGGTGATAGACATGTAATTGCCGCTTTTGCACATGAACCGCGCCCACAGGTGAGAAACTGACCACAGTAGAACTTGAGAGTTGAGAGAAACTGCGCGGATTTATAGACAGCCCCCCCCCCCCCCCAATTAGAGAGATTGAGCGAGATGGAATCCAGTATCATTTTAGGGTATACGTACTGTATGTATAAAATATTTTGAATTTCCAGTTTATTACTTTATTTTGGAAGCAATTCTTTTCTTTCCTAATAACACTAAAATGAATGCTTAAAGAACGAGGGCGCTTTTGATTGGTATTTGGCAGGAATCTGGGCGCAATTGAAAAGTGAAAATTTTATTGATCTGTCACATGAAATTTTAGCATTCTTTTGATGTATCGGGTTCCTGTGAAATAGGAAAGGGAAATATTTTCCCGATATTGTTTTTTGATTTGCTAAAAAAGAACTTGAAAATTGGCTAGATGAGTCATTTCGTACAAAATGTTACATTTTTAAACACGTTTTTCTAAAAATTTGCTATCTCTGGGTCATCTCTTCATGGTTTTGAAACGTTATTTGTATGCATTTTTATTCAAAGAAACTAACAAACATTTTTAAAAAATGGAGAGGAGACCCAGAGACGATAAAAAATGAACTTCCAAAAAAATTCCAATGTGTAAATGCGGTGTTTCATTGTCGCTTTAAAAACCATTTTGTATTTGTAGCGGTGATAGCTCAGTAGTATGCGTTAACCGTCCAGTGCAATGAAAGAGATATATTTTTGGTTCGATCCTCGCATGGAGCGTTATTATTTTTTTTAGTACAAACAATCAATTCTTTTGTCAGTTTAATTTTATATACTGATTTATTTTCAAATAGATAAATTATGCTTCTGTTGCACCGAAAGCGAAAGCAATTCTTCCAACCTACTGATACTTTAATATACCCATGTACTTGTAATTGCATTTAACTATACCCTATAGGTGTTTATTATTTATGTGAAGCGTTACTAAGTTTAACATGTAGTAATTATTAAGATAAGCGGACTGATGTATTAAATTTGACAGAGTATTTCAAACTAAATGTAACTTTCCCATAATTTTCCCATACGCGTAACTTTATAAAGTACACATGTACATGAGTGTCCAGCTGTGGTCAGCCGACCAAATCGTAGACATTTAAACTATAAATGTTTCGTACGCCTTATACCTGCAGATCACACGCCAAACACGTCCATCTTCTATAGAAATTGAATTAAATATACATACAGTATGCACCCCTCCCCCTTCCCCTATCATGCATTGCCTCGAACCTGCACGATTAAAAACTTTTATCTAATGATAATTAACACAATCTAACCCCAGGTCTACCTTCTCTACCTTCCTTTTAAGCATCATAATCTATATCATTTATAGAATTTAACAGTAAAATTGAAAATGTATACATTCTTCAACGTTCAATGATTGGGATCATAGTGGCTTTGTCCATTTCTGAGACGAACTCTATCTCATGGCCGTAGGAACGGGGGGGGGGGGGTACAGGGGGGGGGCGTGCCCCCAATAATTTTTCCGATATATAGACTACTATAGAAAACATAGCTACTCTACGCTTGTGCCCCCTCAATAAAAACGTCTGATGACCCTTTTTTTATTTATTTTTTTTTTTTTTTTTTTTGCTTTTCAAGGAATTTTTGGTAGATAATTTATTCTATGCTTTATTATGTATTATGTACAGATTTATGTTACAAATAAGAAAACGACAGGGCGAATTTTAACTTAGTTAGACGACAATGACTTTTAATGAACACAACATGATGGATAAAACAAATCATATATCATCACAAAACAAGTAAGAAACTTTCTGTATTCCAATGGCTGACTCTCAGCTTTTTTTTTTAAAAAAAAGCTAACCTTGTTGAGATTCTTTTCTGCTTTGGGCTTTTTGTTTTTGACTTTTCAGAAATTAGCGGTGCCGTTGAAGGAGACCAACGATGTTGATCAGGATTGCCTGTTATTTCCTTTTAAGACCGTTTGGATGATTTTGGGCCAAATACAGTATCCTTCCGAGGAGTTCGGGAAAAAACCATACTTCACAGTGGTCAGTTTGGCGAAATTGTCACCTTCAATTTAACCATTGAACTATTTATATTCTTGACTTGTTGTGGTTGATGTTGATATATGTGATGTTTGATGTTGATATATGTGATGTTGACTTTGAAAATTATATCTCATATAGAGTAAATCTAAAGCAAAATTTTGTAATATAATTGATATAATTAATTATAATTAATATAATTAAAGATAATTTGTGTTGAAATGTGTCCGTAGCACGATTGAAGTCAACCCAGCGTGCTACTTTTTCCGTCAGGCAGGGCACAACTTAATTGTTGATGTTGGGGGATGTGCCAGTTTGCCGGCTGCCCCACTGTTGTGTAGACCACTGTGGACAATACCTGCCAACTCGAATAAAACATATAAAATGAATAAGGCATTTTGTTTTAAATATATTAAGGTCTTTGATAAATACATTGCTTCTAAACAAGGACGCAAAGAAAAGATATATTTTGCAATTTTATAATTTTTTCATATCCGTTATTGATAATTCATCTTGTACTACTCACTTGCTCCCTTTTTGCACGAATAACAACCTTAATGCAATTAGGCATGTAATGAACTAAGTTTTTGCAGAACCCTTTTCTTTGGAGTTGGGCACCGTTTTTTGCTAGAATGCTTTACTAATAATCTTTTACTATAAAGTTGTTGGTACGTTTTTAGTAAGTTCTGGTTTTCTTTATTTGATCCCGAATGATTTTATTATGTTCCCTAAACGAAGTTTGGAAACATATTGTTTTTACTCTGTTTCTTATTATTATTTTACCCCGAACGAAGTCAGGGAGACATATTGGTACTAGTACTTGAATATCACAAACTTTATAAGACACCTAATGATAAAAATAATTACTAATACACTTTTACAACTTCATTTAATAAAAAAATCTTAAAGTATTACTAATAAAGTCAGAATTGTCATGGCAGCCAAACAACTCTTTATTGTCTCTGTTTTATTTACAATTTCAATCAGAGTAACTCTTTTCTTCAGGTCTGTTTATTTATTATTTTCAATCACAATTTGTACATGTATAGCTACACGATCCCTTAATCCTTTTATGTATATCAAATAATGAATCAGAGAGCACAGTATGCGGGACAAGTTTTGATTGAGATTTTTACTTTTCCTTTAAGGTAAAATGATTAGTAAAATAATTCATGCCTCTGATATATGCATTCCTTTTTTGTTTTTGTTTATATATTAAGAAATTTCTGTTTGGTTGTGCCCCCCCCCCTCCCCCCAAAAAACTAACTAAAATTGCTTTCTACGGGCTTGACCCAGAATATAACTTTCATCATAATAGTACCTTTATAAAAATGCTTCTGTCCCTACGTTTCGGTGATTTTGAAATATGACTTACTTTTTGAATAAATTTGATGGGCATAAATGTTTGAATTTTATTTGTTTTCCAAAGTGAATGGAGATGGAACTTTAAATTGATAAATTATTCATCTAAAAGCAACACTACTTTAAAAATAAATTTTTCATATTTTAAAAAAATTCAACACAAAATTAATACCCAATTACATATAACTTGAATTTATTAATTGAATTTATCGTAAAACAGACAATCTTTCTGCGGGCTTCAAGGCAAGCTTAAAAACCAAATGATGTCGCCATTTTCTAAGTCCAGTACAGAACGTAAAATATATGAAATAAATTACACAATCATTGGGATGAACTCAAGGAAAAAAAGACTTGAGGAAAAGATATTTTGATTCAACTTATAGACTGAAATAAACCGATATTAGTTCTCTTTTTTACCACTCTTTCCTGGTACCCTAGGACTCTGAATATTGGGTCGGCATTTTTCCGCAGGTCCGTAGTACGCTGGGGGGGGGGGGGGGGGGGGCTCCTCAGATTTTCCTTGAAAATAGTCTTTTGCTGTCACAGTAGTTTTAATATGTAAATTTTGATTTAATTGCTGCTTGCCCCCTCCCCACTTCCTTTCTGTTGCTGTACGATTATACATAGGCAAATCCCAGCAAAACTGTACTGAAAAGGCCTGACCCCTAACACACACACACTTTTTTGAAGACGTGTATTGAGATAGGACTTAAAATTTGGAAACATTTTCTGTATATCTCTACATCGAAAAATATAACAAATTCAAATATTAATTTGCTTTCATTTTTCCGTGTGAAATCAACATAGATAATTAGGCATAGATAATTAAATACTGAATTAAATATTTATACCCCCGCTCCGACGGAGAGGGGGGTTTACTGTTTTACCCTTGTGTTTATGTCTGTGTGACTATCTGTCTTTCTATCTGTCTGTAACAAATTTTCGTCGGAGTTTTCTCAGCAGTTACTCATTGCAGATGCTTGAAAATTTAGCACACTCTTTGTTTAGGCATGCCATATGGCGGGATTCATTTTTGTACGAATCCAATGTCAACTTTCTGTTTGTCCATGGTCTGTCCGAAGTTGTCTGTCCGTAACAAATTTTCGTTGCAGTTTTCTCAACAACTACTCATCGCAGATGTTTGAAATTTTAGCACACTCTTTGCTTAGGCATGCCATATGATGGGATTCATTTTTGTACGAATCCAATTTCAACTTCCTGTTTATGCGTGCGTCTGTCCCTTCCAAATTTCGTCGCATTTTTCTCAGCAACTACTCATCGCAGTTCACATGAGAGCAGGGGTATTGCTGATGAGCATTGGCTCACAGATTTCTTCTTCTTTATCTCGTTGTAAGGCAGACAATATGGTCTGCGTTATAGAACATGATACTCCTTTGTACAATAGGATTTTCAGATTTAATGCCAGTGCGGAAACCCAAAGACGCCGACATTTTTTATGCTCACGTAATCGAAGATTCGGGGGCATACAGTTTTTGTCCTGTCCGTATGTCTATTTGTCTGTTTGTCTATTAGTCTGTTTGTCCGCAACTGTTTGTTCCCAAAAACTTTAACTTTGCCCATAACTTTTGATTGGTTGGAACTATGGCTTTCATTTTTCATATGTGTATTCCTTGTAACAAGACCTTTTTGAGGTACCAACATATTTGACCTCTTGACCTTGGAGTTTGATCTACTTTTCAAAGTTTTACAAAACTTTAACCTTGGCCATAACTTTTGAACAGTTGGTGCTAGGGCTTTCATACTTCAAATCTGAATTCCTTGTGGTAAGACCTTTCCTTGGGTATAAATACTTTGACAATTTGACAGTGACCTTGGAGTTTGACCGACTTAGATATCTTAAAAGTGTAGAGAAGATGACATGGTCATCATGCACATACATGCACGTGCGCGCGCATGCAATGCGTTTAATGAAAATAACATTCATATTATTGATAAAATGCTTTGATACTCAGAATATAAAGACATATTGAAAGTGAAGACAAGATGATACGGTCATCAAGCACATGCATGCGCGTGCAATAAGTGAAATGACTTGTATGATTGATATAGCCTTAACTTTTATATTTTCTGATGACATGCTTTGTTACTCAGAATTTATAGATATATTAAAATTGTAAACAAGATGACATGGTCATCATGCACATGCATGCACGAGGGCGCGCAGGCAATGCGTAAAATGACAAATGTACTTGATATAGCCGTCTCTTTTGTATTTTTTATGAAATGCTTTGATACTCAGAATATAAAAGTGTATTAAAAGTGTAGACACGTGGACATGGTCGACGTGCAAATGCTTGCACGTGCGCCCGCGTATAATGCGTAAAACGGCCAATATACTTGAAGCTTTAAAGGGAGTTTGGGAGCATTTTTGGGAACATCTGTAACAATCCCCGTTAATATTAAAACTAGCCTTGGTTTGAATCTGGACTGTTCCAGGACGTGTAGAAACTACATTTCGTGTCAGCAACTCTCTTGAGCTTTTTGAGTTATGTCATACTGATAATTAATACATACCGTATAAACCGTTTTCTGGATAATACTTTATCAAGCACATATTTTACAAACATTTTTTGAGTATTTTCTGATAAGCACAAGAGATTTCTCAAACACAATACATTTTTTTCACTAACGCGGCTGAGAAATGTTCCGACTGAAACAGTCTGAAACACTTCAGCCAAGGGCTAAAAATGACATGTGGATGACAAATCAGCGGGAAAGGAATTCAATTCAAAAAAGTTCTTAATTCATATATAACAAACCTAGAGACGTAAAGGCTGTTATTCGGAGGGGGGGGGCTAAATAAAACAAGAGGCCCATGGGCAACATCGATCATTCGAGCACATTGGCTAGGAAAAAAACAGAAATCAGTTAAGTATTTAAAAGATTAAATATATAAGTGATCACAAACAACGCCCCCCCCCCTCCTCTCAGTAGAAAAGGGGGGATGATTTGTTCACACTTTAATCTACACTAACTGAGGATGCTTCCATATTTCTTTGACTAATCATGGCTTTCGAAGATTTTTTTTATCTATGTTTGATCTTCTATTGTGACCCCACCCTACCCCCGGTGAACATGATTTGAAAAAACTTGAATCAACACTGCATGAGGATGCGTCTGAATTAATACGACTAATGATGGATTTGCTATTCTTGAGGAAGAAGATATTTTACGATTTATCCTATGTGTTCCCATGTAAAACTTTGATCACCAATTGTGTCCCCTCCCTAACCCCAGGGATCATAATTTGAACAAATTTGAATTTACACTACCTGAGGATGCTTCCATATAAATATGTTTAATCATGGTTTTGCTGTTCTTGAGAACAAATTTTTTAAAGATTGTTCCTATATATTTCTAATGTAAAATTTTGTTCGCTCATTGTGTCCCCACCCTAATCCAGGTCATTATTTAAACAAACTTGAATCTACACTATCTAAGGATGCTTCGATATAAATATCACTAATCATGGCTTTAATTTTCTTGAGAAGAAGCTTTTTAAAGATTTTTCCTATGTTTTCCTATGTAAAACGTTGATCGCCCATTGTGGACCCACCTACCCCTTGAATCTACACTATGTCAGGAAGCTTTCACATAAGTTTCGTCTTTTCTGGCCGAGTGGTTCTTGAGAAGAAGATTTTTAAATGACCCCACCCCATTTTTACTTTTCTTAATTATCTCCCCTTGGAAGACGGTGTGGCCCTTCATTTGAACAAACTTGAATCCCCTTTACCAAAGGATACTCTGTGCCAAGTTTGGTTTAAATTGGCTCAGTGGTTCTAGAGAAGAAGATGAAATTGTAAAAAGTTTACGACAACAACAACAACGACAACGACAGACAACGGACAAAACTCAGGTGAGCTAAACAGAAAATACCAATCATTGATATGAAAACCATACAAAAATTGCAAAATCCATCATATCTTTAGTTTTTTTTTCCCATCATTTAGTAGCAATATATTTCCAAAATATACATTTAATTAGTTCACAAATTAAAAAGCATGTTAGGTTAAAAGGTTTTTTGATCTGTATATATTAGACTACATGTAAATACAGAAGACACAAAGCGATAATTGTTTTGTTATTTATTAGAGGTTGTGCATGCGATAACAGAAGAAAACGCAATTAGTTAAAAGTCAACTTTCATTTGTTTGTTTGTGTGTTGTTTAACGTCTCTCGAGAGAGAATGTTTCACTCACATGGAGACGCCACCACTTGCCGGTGGAGAGCTGTAAATTGTTACCTATGCTCGGCACTTAGGGCCATTGAGCAATAAGGGAACTTTTTCGTGCCAGGACCTACTGCGACACGGGACCTCGGTTTATACGGTCTCATCCGAAGGACCGGTCTCCATGTTCCACTGTGGGATTCGAACCCGCGACGTAAGGATCAACTCCTTACTCGCAACTCTAGAGCAGATGCTCTTACCACTGCGTCAGGCGGGCGACGTCAACTTTCGTACCACAGGAACTAATCACTTCAATCAAAATTTTAATTTTCAATGAATTACAAGGTTTTCTATTAATTAATGAAGAAAAAAGAAATAAAAATTCATTGAAAGCTTTTATTTCAAATGTGCAATGTTTGCCCAGATGCATTGACGTTATTCAGAATTTCAAAGAATTTTAATGCCGGTATATCTAATTAATAGGGATGTGAAATCGGTCAAAATTTGATAATCGGTTACTCGGACGATTTTCCGATCGAGTACCCGGGTACTCGGAAAAAGTGTGCATTCATGTAAAAGTTTGTTGATTTATAGACCTGTATATCCCATCGATGTTTCCTTTCGTTTATAATGCATGTCCATAATCATCGAGCTCAACGAAAATAATTTTTGGTACTTAATTTATGTATCAAACAAACACAAAAGACATGATCAATTAATACACCAATGACTACAAAATTAATGCTTTACAGTTCTCGTTTAGGAAGACATTTTGATCAACGGAAGAGGACGTAACTTCGTAGTTATTTGACTAGCGAAAGAGAACACCGTTGTAGTGATCGCGAGTCGTATATTATTACCGGTTACATTTGCAAATGTTTTCTTTGTGATAACCCTGAAAGTTAAGTATGACGATTTCTTGTTATATTATTTAGAACTTCACCCGTCATGCACAAATTATCCCAAGTTTCAAACTGCCGTTGATGCTTTGGCATACCCAACAAACTACACAGTGATTCCTTAAATATATGGTTGTTTCTCCTCGTATACGCTAAATTTACAATGCACAACTGACTTTTTACATTTTTTTAATCTTCGGTTATTTTTTAATATTTCTTCACTTTTGAATTGGTAGCGGTATTTCTACGTATGTCCAATATCGCTACTGTATGCTAATTAAATAATCTAAGGATAATTAATGGATTTAATTAAACGATTGAAACATTGAAATCAAATAATTGAAGCCATCCAAAAATTAGGGTCACAAGAGGTGAGGACAGCTGTGTACAGTGTCAAGTGATTGGTCACGGTAATTACTGTATATACATGTACACAGCCACAGGCGATAACGGGTATTAACTGGAGAAAGTAACGCTAATTACGTGTATAGACATGGGCAGTGCATATTTGAATAAAAGTTTTCAATAAATATATGCACTTTGAAATATGAAAAAATATACATCCGAGTAACCGAGTACTGATTTTAGTATTCGATACTCGGACGTTCGATCGAGTACCCGGTTAAGCGGGTACGCGTTGACATCCCTACTAATTAATTAATTTTATAAGAATAAATTTATCAAGAAGCTGAACTCGCACAATTTTATCTAGGCAACATTTTTGTCTCCATTAACACATATTATATATCTATATATATCTATATCTATATCTATTTATATATATATACCACAATTAAGACTGAACTAAATCTAAGAATATAGAGACACATTTCCAAAACAATAACACAATGATTTTACCATATCTTAAATCTTTCAATTACGGAAATAAACTGTAGTTAAATCCTTATAACCAAATGAGCGGAATATTTCATTCGTAAAAGATATTCATGTAAATCAATGTGTAATGTTCATATTGAGTCTAATTTGAACATAAAGCGGCGATTTTTCAATGATGAATAGGATGTAAATAATAAGAATATGCACTATACCTAATATAAGTTATCATTTTAATCTTTTTTATCAATGCAAAAAGTAAAAGAAGCAATAAATAGTGTCTTCTTATAAATGTGAAAGTAAAACAAAATGATTCAGGAGAGATTAGAATTCAAATACATACACGGATGTGTAAAGTATTTCTAAAGGGTGACACTATTTCAACAGCCTGTTTATGGTGATATGGAGGCAATCTTAGTGCTGAATGTGTTCATAATCATTTTAGTTTGGCCTAGATAATCTTAATTGAATTTCAGAGAAAATTCGAGACGACGAAAAATTGATCTATTTACTCAAGCTACAATACTCTTCATTACATGATTAAGTAAACATAAGCTTCAGATATGAGTGGTTTTCAGCAAGTTACATGATATTTAAAGCACATGTTTAAACTTGAATTTCATCCATGCGTCAATATTACAAAGATCTGGCATTGTATAAAATTATTAAGAGTACCTCCATTCTTTATTGAAAAAAATCTGTTCCAATAATTGGGCTATAGAGAATGATAGAGTTTTGGGGTTTTTTTCTGAATCATACACTTTCTATTATCACATCAGTAATAACATACTTTCAATATCTGTAACTTTCTAATTTCTGCTGAATAACATGCAATGGCAATAAATAGTATTAAAGTTCATATTCTTATAATCATAACCGAAGAATACTAGTACTACAGTATATGCTTTGAGTTTAAATTCTATTATTCTTAGAAATAAAGCATTTTCTTTTGTATTCATCACATCCTTTATAGATTTTCCGTAAATCCAGGTGATTTTATAAAACCATAAATCCTCATTTATCAAATGCCACTGAATAAAACATATATTCCCAATTTTTTCATAAATAGATAAAATATAGTTGATTTAGAATTAAAAAAAATGTCTATTAATGAGAAAACATGTGCATCTGACTGTAAGAAAACAATTTAGATTTAACGAAAAAGATACCAAAATTCAACACTATATGAATTTAAAGCTCATTGCGTCGAAATCACCATCTCTGGGGCGAGCAAAGACACTTTGTTCCAATGTTTTCTTGCGTTCTGATTCTCTTTTCTTCGACTTTTGTTGAACATCGTTAACATCACAATCCACTGCATTCGTCTGATATTTGGCTTCATTGGACTAATGAAATGTAATAAGTACATTGCTCAATTAAGAAGTAAGTACATTACACAAATTCTTTCTACGAAATATGAAGATAACGAACAGTAATCAAGTTCGAAGTCCATTGGAATAATACAAATTTGAAGGAGAGCAAACACTGACCCCTAGAAACATCAGAGGTGGGATCAGGTGCCATGGAAGAGTAAGCATCCCCTATCGACCGGTCGACCTTGTCATGATCGGGCAAACGGAAAAATCCGTAGACAATTCAGTGTGCAAATAGCCAAGTAATTTGTACTAAAACGTCAGTCAATATTCGACTTTACGATATATAGTATTTGCTAACAAGGTCATTGTATCGACCAAAAAATTTGCGAAATGTTGACTTTTAACGGAACTGTTGAAATCCTTGTATCATCAACCTGTTTGTCAATAGCTCGCCTCGAATTAGAAATTCGTACGTAGAGCATGCTTTGCGTATCTAATCAACTCCATATGCAGGTGGTAATTGCTACATAAATAAGGGAAGCTGACGAAAGAAAAATTGAAGTCATCACATTTATCATTACGTTTTGTTGTTAGGCATTAATGTCTTTTTTCTAGTAAAATATGCAATATAATATGTTTCAAAATATGAAACAGATGTGTCAGACTTCGTAGTGTCCTTTATCTCGAGTTCAAAGGGATATATCCAATCAACGTAAGAATGAAAATGAATATTGTCAATTTATAAAACGTCGTCGATATATCTAAATGTCGAACTGAAGGCCACAGCAAGAGACTTCTTCATTTCATATAAAAGTTTTTGAAGAAATTCTGCTTCACATGAATACAAAATAAATCTACTTATATATATATTTATATATATTGTCTTTCTCTGACATATTTTCTATTTATCAATAAAAAGCTGCATTATGACTACTTTATTCAGATTTTTATTGATAAATAGAAAATATGTCAGAAAGACAACATATATATATATATATATATATATATATATATATATATATATATATATATATATATATATATATATATATATATATGATATATATATTATGAGAGAGAGAGAGAAAAAAAACGTGCTATACCCCATTCTTCATCAAACTGTGTAAAGAACTGCTTATTAACTGTAAGAAACCATAAGCTTCAGCACCATCTTGCAACAGGGTCTGATGAACATTTGCTGTGTAGATAAAAATAGTCACACATTATCTACAGTAGTGATATTTTCTTCGTAAAATAATTTCGTAAAAATACCGGTAATCATAAGTACCGTGTTCAGATTTGCTGCTTCAAAACAAGAGTACTTTGTAGCATTTTTATAGAAGACAAATCTTAGGAAAATTCCCATGTAATTATACTATATGTAGTATATGTACAATCTTTTCCAGTCAGTTTTGTTTTCTGAATACTTAAACATGTATATGTACCACTGAAGTTGTACTGATAATGTAGGAAATTTCTAAAACCTCTACCTTGTTCTGAGACATGTCTGTCCTCCTTTTTTTCTCTGAAGATAATTCCAAATAAGTCCTTGATAACTTTGCCGATGAAATGTTTGATTCCGAGTTTTTCGTACTCCATGTTAAGTGTTTGTTTGACCTCATTAATGCTTTTATTTAAAATGGCAGCAAAAATTGTTATCAATGTCATAATAACACAAAACATGTATGAAAAGTAAAAGAGTTCGGCAAAGGTCGGGACGGCAGTAACCATTGATTTTACATTATTCTTCCCGATGAAACTGTTCGCAAGAGTACCACAAGTACTAAAAAAGTCTTTATACTCTTTGAGTTTCACTCCAAACAGCAATGTTCCTAACGTGGCAAAAATAATGTAAATGAGGATAAAAAGAAAACCAAATCCTCCTATGTTTCCCTTGGCATTGACAACAACCGATATTATCTGTGTGAATCTCTTATTGTATCCTAAAATCTTCAGGAGTTGGATGGTTGACAAAAAAACAATGATCGCAAAGAATGCATTAAAAACATTGTCCCAAATTACGATATGATTAAAATTGATAAATTCATCATTTATCTTTAAGCTTAATTTGTTGTCGTAAAATTCCTTCATAGTCTGCTTGGCAAATGTCACTCTTACAATATACACTGCGACACAAGCATAACTGAGAAAAATATTAAGTATTATTACCAAGTTCCATGGCTGCTTGATGAAACTTAAGAAACCATGTCCCTTTACTTTGAAGAAGACGTTTATGGTTGTTATCACAAGGTATGAAAGAAAAATCAAGTAGCATAAGATGGTAAAACTTCCAACCATATCCGCAGATACTATAGGACGGAATGCTTGTGTCTCAGTCCATTTCATAATTCCACCAATCTCTATAAATTCTGCTAAATATATAGCGTGAATAAAGAGGTTTCTATTTGGATTATATAAGGTGAATTCCAAGAAAACAGCGCGAGTATTACGATCGATCCAGTTCTTTTCAACTATTTCCTTAACTAAATCTTTAGCACGATCATAATTTTTTGTAAAGCGCATGATGTATCCTCCTCCATCGTATGTTCCATATTCTCCAGATTTTGCTATTCCCCATATATTTTCAGCATCAGTGTATTTCCAAGCACCTGCTGTATAATATGTTCCAATTCTGTTTGTCTCTTTTCCACATTTTGAGTCATACGGTTTCCATTCAAAGCAGTACTCAGCAGTATCTGCATATTTATCAGAATATTCATGAATGCAGGGATATGGCCATGTTATTCGTGTAAACGGACACGAGGCTGAAAAAGAATCATTTTCATCGATTCAACAAAAGTCACATTCAACATTTGTGATTGAAACAAGAGGCCCAAGGGCCTTAACAGTCACCTGAGAATAATACAACCCTGTAAAGGATCCAGTGAAGTATATAATAGAACAAAATAAACTAATAGATAAAGATATCTTGCCCAAAAATAAGAAAAATACCTAAGGATGATCTAGGATCAACAAAAAGTTTGTCCAGTACTCAGCAACAACTCTTAAAGTATATCTTTTTACTTATCTGAACTTTTCAGTGCTACAACTTCCTTTGTAACTATAAACATACTAAACAACACAATAGTGCTTTAACGTAAAATAGTATACACATAGGAAACCCACACAATCCAGCTCACATTGGTTTCTCTTGATCTTTGAATAATATTTTACGTATAAATATAAAGAATATTTTTGTCTCATTTTTATTTATCTTATTATTTACAAGACTAACTGACTATTAATAACTATCTTTCAATACTTTTTGTTTTATACATTTAAAAAAAATGTATTTTTTTAAACAATATTTCCAGTGATTATTCCTCATAGGTAAATAACTTCTCTCAAAGTAGAGAAAAAAATTCACAAGATCAATAGAGTCCAGCCCAGAACCAGAATCCTTGACCCAGTGGTCAAGAATATCACAATGGTGGTAAAGTCACCCTCGCTAATAACAACTTTGTACTTTTCCTCCTAGACGCCCAGGAGCAGAGAAAAAAATTTTCAAAGAATTTTTGCATTTTCACTATATAATCAATAGAGCCCTGCCATCACACCAAAACTCCTGACCCAGGGGTCCATGAATTTCATAATTTTGAAAGAGGTACCCTTGCACTTCACAACCATGCACTTAGTTTGTCTGCTAAATATCCAGCAGCAGAAAAGAAAAAAATTTAAAGAATTAATGCACTTCTACCTTATAATCAATATATACCCCATAAATACAAAAACCCCTGACCCTGGGGCCAAAAATTTCACAATTTTGGTAGAGGGATCAATGCTTATAACAATCATGCCAACCGTTTGACTATTTGATGTACAGGAGTAAAGAAGAGAAGAATTTTAAAGAATGCTTGAATTATGATTTTAGCCCCAATCCTCAGACCGCTAAGCATGGACCATGAAATTCACAATTTTTGTTCCCCTTTATCCATAGATGCTATATGCCAAAATTGGTTGAAATTGGTTCAGTGGTTTTAGAGAAACAGCTGAAAATGTTCAAAAGTTCACAACCGACACACGTTGCCAGACAAAAACAGATAGCGGTAGTTCACCCAAAGTGACTAAGGTGATCTAAAAAAAACATACAAACATATTCTCTGCCTTATTTTAAACCATTTTAAAAATTGAAATCTCGGATGTATCTTATTTATCTAAACCATGTTTGTGAATATTTTTGAAAACTTCATATCTGCACTTTTAAAATTCTTATCATCTCCATGTTGATATTCAGCAACACGAATTCACATTTCATGATTAATTAAAAGCACGGTTTTTGAGTCTTTGTGTCATTATTATTGGCTTGCCTCTCTCTGTCCTTAATTGACGAAGTTGAGCTGGTCCAATACGGATACTTGCCCTGTCCTTGAACCGTTGTTGGTCTATCACTCCTAATTCGTCACCGGCATAGTTAGTTAATGGGTAAAAAGTAGGTATAAATGTTTTATACAGCCAATTGATGTAATCCTCTGTTCGATTTATCTGCAATAAAAAAAATGAACATTTATACTTTTCAAATTCTTGTATTAAAAAATTCTATTTCTCATTCAAATCTCTTTTTTCATGAATGGTTCTAAATAGTTAACAATTTGAAAACAAATCGTTTAATTTCATTTAAATTAAAATTTTTTTTTTACAGTAATCTTTTTAAATTCCAATGTTATACATGTATAACTGATGATGGACTTCCTTAGTTATTGCATTGTCAAAATTTGGAGTATTATCCATTTACTAATATTTCTCAAAAGCATTAACCTACATACATCTATACGACTAAGGGAATCTTTTTTCTGAAAACCTCTCTCTCTTTATCTATGTAAAATTCTGAGGAAAATGCTGGTGTTTTTCAGGTTTATAAATTTTGCTTAGTTGTGATACAATGCTTTATAAACTCATATTTTTAAAAAAGAAGTCCTTTGGCATAATCATCATCATAACATTGAATTCTTGTTTGAACAAA
Organism: Saccostrea echinata; assembly: GCF_033153115.1. Taxonomy (NCBI): domain Eukaryota; kingdom Metazoa; phylum Mollusca; class Bivalvia; order Ostreida; family Ostreidae; genus Saccostrea; species Saccostrea echinata. Next base: position 42,708,214 of record NW_026889758.1, read on the forward strand.
CGGCAACCCAATTTGTTTACATACAGAAGAAAATCCTAGTTGTTCGTTGCCACTTGAATAAAGGAAGCTATCTATGTTGGATTTATAATGGAATGAATCGAAGTCCCTCTCCAAAAAACTTATGGAATAAAGTCCAAATAAATATACTGCAAATATTATTAATTTAGTCAACGCCTTCTTTGCCCTCTTTTCTTCTTGTCTTTTTGCTTTAAGTTGTTCAAGTTCGTCTTGGGTCAGTTGATCTGGTCCTCTCAGAATGTTACTTGCAAATGCTTCAAATAACAGAGCATTCCTTTAGAAGTATATTTCTATGACGACTCGTGTTCAATAAAGCTTTTTAAATTTTTAATTTACTTAATGTTGGATTCTTTGTAATTTTATTTAAAAATTACCTGCTAATCGATGCTTATCCGAGTTTTTAAAGTGAGTCGAAAAATTCTTCAGCTGATCTATGTCCACCTCCGCAGTCTTTTCGTAAATTATAGCTTTGAATACGGTGGCAAATAATACCGCAACAAATAAGACCTGAAATTGACAGAAAAACGTTCTTAAAAAGCACACATAATGTTTCAAATGAGGCGGTGTACAAAATTTCAAAATCTCTAGATGTGTAAAATTAGATCTAGACATCATCTGATGATATAAAACATTCTCATTCAAATTTGTTTTCAAAATGTGGTACTAACGACCTTTTTAAAGTCATGAAACATTTTGCTTTTACATGTAAGATCCATAACTGAAAAGATTTGATGATTGTAAGCATTACTGTGTGCAAAATTTGATTCAAAAACACAGATTATTGAAATGTGTATTGGGAATAAATTCTCGCTCTTAATATATTTTATTTTGGTGGTTACAAAACTTCACAAAAATATTCAGCGAAGGACAGTTTAAAATGAAACAAGAAAGATAACAGGCAGATAGATCACTGACATAGTGGTAACGTCATGCACATAAATACAGTATCTGAATGGAAATGTGTTAAAAATGCCTTTTAAAATGAACAAAAAGTTATCAAAATTAGAAAGGTTGTTGCTTTATTTTTACCTTAATGGGGTCCACAAACAAAATCGACTCAAAAAAGGATAAGAAAAAGGACATGAGCCATTCTTCAGATTTGGCTTTTCCCCATTCCATACTGTAAAGCAAAAGGAAGAACGCCGAGACCAGAACTATCACCGACAGAATCATCCAGGCAACGTAAAGTATCCAGTGTGGTAGGGACTTTTCGTGTTCTTTGATATATTTCGACGGAATTCTAAACGATTGAGTTGTAGAGATCTCTTTCTTGTCTTTACTGGCTTCAGTTTCAGTTTTATTGGCCTTTAATCGTCTGTTTCGGAAGAGAATTGTTAAAAATAGTATTGGAAATGTAGTTAAAACGATTCCGATCAAAGATACAAATAGTGCTGAAACTGACAATCTGAACACCCCTATCTGCACATAGTCGTAAGTTGCTTCTTCTTCGGCAGATTTGTAATACATTGCATTGGAAATCATGCTTAAAAAAAGCAACGCAAGTACGCAAGAAAGCCTCTGTACCCGAGTAAATCTACTCTTTCTTGGTCGAAATAGAAGTGATAACCAGAGATGGTGATCGGTGATATTTAGTTGTGTTTGATGTGCAACCAGAGTTTTAAAGGCCATCAAAGATTCCACTGTCGACACGGGGAGAACACGTTCAATGAGTCCATCTTCCTGATCTAACGATAGCCAATTATCACATAGGAATATAGACCTGAATAAAAAATGACTCTTAACATAGGTCATCTCATGTTAACCTCTCTCTTTCTCTCTCTCTCTCTCTCTCTCTCTCTCTCTCTCTATATATATATATATATCTATCTATCTATATCTATACATATTAAGGTTGTTCTCTAAATTAAACATTCACAAAAAGAACTCTGAATGAAGTGTATATCCATGCTTTTTTTGCCACGGTAAAATATATCGTATATCGAATAGAAATCGGACATAAATGTTTGTTAAAAACATGCTCTATCCATGTAATTTATCACATCTCCCAGATTAAATATATAAACATTGGTATATAATGTATATATAATGTTTCCTGAAGTTTTTCTTTAAATTGAATCATTCCAATGATGGCATTTGAAATGAAAAATCCAAATTGTACCGTTCATTCGTTTGTAGATCATCTATTTCTATTTTACTAAGGAACCAGTCCTGACGAGGTCCTTGCCCTGAACAGTCATGCCATATTCTAAAGTACTCAAGGTCACCTAAACTGTGTTTCGTTCCAAACACAAACGTAACGATGCTACCAGAAGGAAGTCCCTGAAATAGTTTAGTCAGAGCTGATCAAAATTTGTTCACTAGTTTGGTAAAAAAGAAGTAAATTTATATGCGATGTGCTTAATATCTAAAGTTTTAAATATTAATTATTGCACAAAAGTATTCATAAGTTGATAACCTTGAAGTTTTATATGGAGCTGCCTTGAATAGGGAATATTCACCTTCCAATTCAAATTACTTTATATGACTTGTTCTCAATATAGTGTTGTGCAAATTAAACTCCGAATTTATTTTAGACCTCTGTGTGTTACTTTCTTGATCTGGCATGAAGCCTTGACCTCTATCTTGAATTGCAATGAAATATTAAATTGATAAGGTCATACTGAATTAGTTGAGGCACACTTCCGAAAAACCCCACTCTTCACTCTCCCTTCTTTAGATCAAAAAGTCGAAATATTTTTTTTTATTTCGGTTTGAGTAAAAAGGTAATTTTGCTAACTTATTTTCCTTCTTTTTATCCTCACGTGATCGCTTTCACTTTTTACCTTTCTTTCACCATCGCTTAACATACGTATTCCGCTCTCGTCTTCGGATCCACTGAGTACAAAATGAATATTAGAAGTTGTCCCTGCCCGCCGTCTCAGTCCAGTATACACAGTTATCATATAGAAGTAGCAGTCCTCGGAATCATGGTCACATAGGAAGGCGATTGCCCACTACAATTCACATAGTATAACATTAAAACAACATACATATTTCCATCATCTTTTGTTTTTTGATTTTATGTATTTTCCAAATCTAGTAAATAATATTTCTGCAGTAACAAATCTTAACATCAATAAAAATACAGATTTTATTTGAAATTTTTTTATGTACAGAGAAAAATTAAAAAGGCTTGTGGAATTTTCTCTTTTTAATACATGTAAATTGTTTCTTAAACTATGTTGAACTAAGTCTTAAAGGAAGCATTTAATATAATATTGAAAAGAAAAAACATATCACCCGTTCAATATCTTTCTTATCTTCTCGTCTTAAAATTAGAGCCAATAGGAGATAGATAACTAGAACTGCAATCATTGCTCCATAAACCGAGGCATTTGCTGGATTAAACTTTCCCCATACTTTATACAAGTCTATCATGTTGGGTGGAACGTAGAAGGTTGTTGAAAAGATGTGCCCAGTGCAGCGGCATACCGTTTCGCCCACCGTTGTCATTGAAAGAACCTTTAAAACAGTGTTATTAATAATAATGAAGAATTAGTAGTATTATTTGCAAAGGTCTATGTCTATTGAAAACCTCCGTTTAGATGAAAAGCATTATTATCAAGCATTTCTTTACGAGGTGAGTTCGTTGCTCTTTGTAAGAAAATTGCTTTAAGTATATCTGCTTCTTGTGATCGGTTGAGACTAATCACAGTTAATTACATATTTTAAAACAACTTTTGGAAGGGAAAATTATGTAGTACTTGATATGCCTAAATATTTACGTTCAATTTTAGCACAATTTAGATGTGGCATTTTACCACTACGAATAGAAACCGGTAGATATCATGGGGAACCTGTTGAGGATCGAATTTGCACCTTTTGCTCTAAAAATAATGTAGAAGACGAAATTCATTTTTTATTGCATTGTCCTATGTACTCTGAATATCGTTCAAAACTTTTTGAAAACACTGGTCTTAATCAAATGGCATGGTCAGATATGGATTTACTAAGTATACTTGTTTCAAATTATCCTCGACAGGTTGCAAAATATTTATATTTTTCATTTATGCGGAGACAGTCCGTTATCTTCAGAAAATAAGAATGTATTTCAGTGTCATATTTATCTACTAATAACAGACACTACCAATCTTAGCATACAAAGTACATATATGTATATATATCAAAATTATGTTTATTTACTTTTTTGTTTATCCCTTAACGTTGTGCTCTTTATTTTCTTTATATATTGTATTTCAATTTTGTGTTTAAAGTGGCATATAGGCTCGATGGGCCGGGTGTTAATTGTTATTTTATACAGTTTGTAAACAAAGGATTTAATTATGTACACATGTCACTATAAATAAATAAATTACTTACTTACTTACTTACATAAAAGGCATCCAGCAAAAAGAACAACTTGCGCACGCATAACGCGACGGCTACTGTGTTTGCTATACAAAAGTTTCTGTCATTTTTTGTGTCATTTAATATGTTTAAAGAGAATTGTTAATTCTTTGATCGATATTAAAGAGAATTGTTAATTCTTTAATCGATATTAAATTTATGTATATACTGAGAGTCTCTCTCTCGGAAATTTTTTAAACGTATTTATACAGACCACGCTTGGGGCTTTCAGCTATGATATGACGATGTCCTGATTTGAAAAGGTAAAATTCGTTGCTCAAAAGGGAGTGATATCGCAATTTTTAAACACTCAAAAATGATTGACTTAACAGTTTTCCATGTATAATGATATAAAGATATTTTAAGTAAAATAACAAATTAAAATGCTCTTTGCAATAGCAAAATGTTTTTTAAAAAATCTAACCCTTTTATCTACGAGTATTCAGAGGCAAAATAGTATTCAAAGTATTCCATATACATTTATGAAGTGCAAACTAGCATTCAAACTTCTTGAAATTTTGACAAAACAAACAATAATATGACTAATTATTAGTGCCCATTATAAGAAGTTTGAATGCCAGCTTGCACTTCATAAACACATGATATAATTTGAATATCATTTTGCCACTAAATACTTGTGGATAAAAGGATTTTATAAAGGATTTTAAATGTTTTTTGAAAAATATTCCTATTTCAAAGTGCATTTTAATTTGTATATGTACATAAAGTATTTCACACTTGGAAAACTGGTACGTCAAACATATTTTGTCAACTTCATAACTATGCTTTGCTGGGATGTAACTCTCAGGCCACAACAATTATAGGAGCATTAACAAAATTTGGCCACTGTTAAAATGGTTTCCACAAACAAATATTTTTTTTCCTTTAGTAGAACCTTAAAGGAATACTTGTAAATTCTCCAACTTCGACCAGATTCCATTAGTTTACGTTAAATTTTCATTTTGGATCAAAAGCTGTACGTGTTTTACTTCTGAAAACACTCTAGTTTACACCCCCGAGTATTTAAGTGTGTGTTTAAGTTGAAGGGGGGGGGGGTCTAAACGCGTTCTCGAGAAAAAGTTTTTTTGTTCTGAGTTTATACAAATAATTGATTAAACTTAACATATCTTTCATACACAGAATTAAATAAGGAATTTATTTTAATTTATGTGACTTAAATAATACCTCACAACGATTTGATTCCCATGTATTTGATGTTTTGTCCCACGCCCTACATGCTGTTGTTATGACCTGTAATGTGAAGTTAGCATCCACAGGGTCAACGGTGCTGTTTTTATTGTAGACTGACCGATTTGCGGACAAGACATGAACAGCCTCCCTCCTTGTTCGGGAAGACATGGTTTCTTGAGACCGATCTACAGTTTCATCCTCTGAACAGGAAATTTTTTTTAAAGAAGGGGGCATAAATAAAATTAAATATGCAAGACAAGTCAAGATAATACAGAGTAAATGTGAATTTTTTTCATTATGCTACTAGTATTACAAATGTTACTTGATGAATGTTTTACCTTTCAGAGGTTTGATACCCATATAGCAGACACCTTTAAGACAAAAACCATTAGGAACAAATATTTTATATCCTAGTTCAGTGTCCCAATTTCTGATAGCGGTTTCGGTTTGATAATCTCGGCCAGGCCTGAATGACGTAGTGGTTGGAAAAGGTTTTGGCGATATGAACAGCCTATACAGGAGCCTTTCTGAGGAGATGTCTTCCAGAAAATTGTGAGGTTTTATGTAAATGAGGATTGCATCATCATCATTCATTACGTCAAAGTAAAAATGAGTTATCAACTCGCCTATACTCGGACTGTATAAAGGACTAAAATCGTAAGGCTGGGGCTTTCCTCGATTACGTAATTTGACGTCCATCACAGTTTCATCTCCAAAATCGTACACGAACACATCTGATGTCAAACTGCTAGCATTTTCCCCGAATATTAAAGGATTCTTCCCAAAGACAATAATCTGAAAATTGACATACTCCAGTACACCAAATAATTATATTTCTTAGGACAAGAAGTCAAGGGACCAAACAGAAAGATGTTTCTTTAATAATTTGGAACAGCATATTTGTGTACTAGATTTCACTTTATTATGCAAAATAAATTTAAGAATATTCAAAAAGTCCGTTTTCTGAAATGGGTCAGTTGCTTGCTCAATTTTTTCGAGGAAAAAAAATTACCTTTACTTCCACGATGGAATTAAGATTTACTGAACTGTTCCCATGTGTTATACCAAGAATATACTTTTGAAGTTTCGTATTGTTCACGTTAGCTTTTTTAAATTCAGTATAAGTTGTTTTTTGGACTATAAGCTTAAGGTATGGCTGGTGGAACTCCATCTTTTCCCCAGTGACAAGAGTAGTAAGTAGCGTAGCTTGAACATGTGTCAACATGCCTTGTATTCTTTTATAATACGTTTCCGACTGGAAAAAAAATCATGGGCAATTAATTTTGTGAAACAAAAAGAAAAAGATTCGAGAAAAGCAGCAAAAATTCCGTTATCAAAAGCAAGCTGAAAGGGAAACAAATCAGAATTCAAAGTACGATAAATGCAATTATTCATTGACTACTTTGAAATGAAATCTATCCATATCTTTAAAATATTTTTTTCTTGTTTTTCTTTTTAGTAACAACATAAAATATACAGTATATGAATTTTGCCGGCTTAGACTCCATATAAATTACAACCTTACTCTTCTTATATATAACTAATATTTTTGTACAATAACGTTGGCCTGGACAGAATTGATAAAATCAGGCATACTGTCAGGTTGATAACCATACTTAAACTAAAATGTCTTTGAGAAGACAATAACGTGAACGAGCACTTACCATGTTTATCTGTTTGGATTGTATATCTCTTTCATGCTCTCTCAATTGCAGGATAAGATAGCTTTTTTGTATTAGGTCATTCAGCTCTCCTTCTGTTAAGTTCCTGTTGATAAGCTCTAACTGTCTATCGGATCGGAACTTCTTTGTTTTTAGTTCATTCAAAATATTTTCTTGGGATAGTTCTTCGCTGAAATCCTGCAGGTTCTCTGGCAGCATGACATCCACAATGATGTTGACAACTCGCACAATATCTTCATCAATAGCATAATTGAATAAAAGTGCTGGTATTTTGTCAAGCTATATATACTTAGTAAATCTTATCAATGCATTTAACCAAGAAAAGAACAATTCTTATCTGTTCTTAACTTCCCAATCTCTACTGACAGGTATCCCGTGCATTATGAAGAGACCCATGTATTCGAGAAACCAAAAAAATATAATCAACCTCTACTTTTTATAGACTCATTCCCTGTTTTGGTGTCAATAACTGGCTTGTAACAGACTCAAAATACAAAGAAAATAATGGATTCGTAATACTAGTAGTTATCTGAAACACATTTTAATTTGGCTTCTTTTTCCTTTAGATACTGACTGTAAAAGCTGTACGATCCAATTTTTTATCATAAAAATATGATTTACCGTCATCATTCATTTACATTTCAAAAGTTTCTCACATTCCAAAAATTACACAATCTAGTTCGTATCTGTTCCCGAGAAAAAGAAAGTAGAAGATTATAAAAATTATAATTGTGGTTCCACAACTTATACAACGACTTTTGATAATGCACATTTCGCTTCAGTCGTAAGCATACGATTTCAAGAGTGTATATTAGGAATTGTAGTTATTTTGACGGAATCGGGACACAAGAAAAGAAGACCAGTGGTCAAACGGTCTACTTAATTGAATAAACCAAAATATTTGAACATGGCATGAGGTAAATATGTCGTTAAACTATGATATTCTATACAGTAAACAAACCCCCGTGTTTCACCTCGTCATATTATCGAAAGGTCACGCGATCGTTCTAGAAAGTAGCTGCAGAACTAGAGCTCCGAAAAAAAAATGACAGACCAGAAAGTTAATTACAGTGCCACCCATTGAAAAAAGTGTATATATCTATTGCGAGTAAAAAGTGCGCTGTGTCTCGATTTATTTCTCCCCTTTTTTTTAAACTTTCATCTCAGAATATTACTAACCGTGTGTTCCGAACATATTCTTTTACTATTTCCACGACAAAAAATTCCTTATTACTGTTGTTAATAGCCCTCCTGGGCCTGAAATTGAGACCATCCAAAAAATCGCCTCTTTATACTTCCATTTTGGGTGGCAAGATAATTCGGTCCAACGTGACTTTGTTCAGATGTAATCTACTAGGTCTAAGAAATTTATTGAAATCGAGCTTCTGTGCATTTAAGGTAAGATTTCGGATAAATTTATCCATAACCGTGAGGAATTTTTTGTACACAATAAATATAGTTTTTCTATGGGTGGCACTGCACCTTTCTGGTCATTCATTTCAATTTTTTCAGACAAGCGAGCTACAGATCTGCAGCTATCTAGAAAAAATGAATATTCTTGAGTTTTTGTTTGTAAGCAAAGAATTATTTCTTTAATGACAACTTATGGGACATGAATATTTTTCGTCCTTTGAACATATGATGAACACACCTAGACGATTATAATACTTTAACGCTAGCGGACCATACAGCTTTAATTTAGCATCTTTGTTAAAAGGGTATAAGAAATATTATAGGCATTATTATAGTTTGAAACAGTATTTGCGACAAAATGTACAAAATTTATTGATAAAAGATTATTTGCCTTACGTTTTGTGATTTCTTCAATAGTATGAACGTAGTAATTTGGAAAAGGGATTTCCGTTTCATCAATTCGGATGGTAAAGCACCTTATCATATCTTCTACAAGTACTATCAATTTTTCCTGAAAGCAAGAATTATCATGATATCATGCAATGAACTTTTCATAAGTGTTCAATTTTAGTATGAACAATTCGATAATAATATCACTGTATGCTTTGAGTTCTAGAACTTACTAGTGTTTCAAAAGACAGATATGATGGATTTCTAACCACTGCGTCAATTGAACTAAAGATCTGGTGGATGTCTGTCAAGCTAAATTTTTTATAAGTCCACTTAGAGCAGGTTTTGCCTTCCTCTGATAATACTACAATCATTTGATGAATAATCTGAAAAAAAAACCAGTTTTATTCATATGAAATAAAAGCAAAACATGTGTATTAAATATAGACATATTGATTGCAGTAAAATCAGCATGGAATGATTTTTTTTGAGACTATATTCAGGCTAGAAGTGAAAAAATAGAGGGAGTAAACCTACTAATTGTCTTAAAATAAACTGCATTCTTTCTTGTGTATCCTTATGTAAATAGAAAAACAAAATTAAAGAGGAGGAGGAGGATATAATATCAGTATTCACCTCATTTATTTGATCTCTCTCTCTCTCTCTCTCTCTCTCCTAGGTTACATATACCAAAAAAATTCAATATTATTTAAAAATCCTGTGGACTGACAGACAGAGGGAAATTAAATTACAGATTTAATAATAAAAAGGGTCCCCCAGTTTCCTTTACAGATGTAACCATTGAAATGATTAGAGAAAAAAAAGATTTAGTGACACAACGGCAGGTCGGGTTAGTTTCTGAATATTTAAGTTCCTTCTAAACAAAATATTCTTTACATACTTTTTTTAACCAATGTATGAAGTATCTCGTTGTATTTCGGAAGATAAAAAACATTTTTAATTACTGAAGTAATTTCTGTTTGTATAGTACATGAAAACATGTGTTAGCTTGTAAACGGTGGTCCTCATCATTTCAAAAAGCTCATCCTAAAACAGTACTAAAACACACATTTTTTTTAAAAAAAAAATTGTATTGCGTCTTTACCCTATTTTCATGTTTATTTCTTGAGGTAGGAATATGTCAGAGAGGAGGTATCAATAATTTAAACTCCCTTTTGCAGGAGTAAATCTTCATGCAAAAAAGTAACGCTGTATATTATGTAAAGTTTTTTTTATTTTATACTACATCTCATCAAAAAGAAAAATTGCTATAAATTGAATATTATATTTTGAAACCATTGCCAGCATTGATTTTTTAACTTTGTTATAAAAAAAATGGTTTAAACAGTATTTCAATGCTAAAAGGACAATCCTCTGAATACAAATATTTAAACTGAAAAAAACTCACATCCTTGTATAATTTCTCAGCGTCGGAATCTTTGTAAAAAGTCACTGATGTTTTTGTTCCATCCAGGATCTCCTTCTCAGTTGTAACAGAAATATTCTGTAAATATAGAAAAAAAATCTAACATTAAATATTTCACATAAAAAAACATACATTAATTAATAATCACCGTTAAGGGAGACACAATTAGATAAATCCTGAGTGAATGCTTTCCAATAGTTCTGGAAGATTATATTTTTCAGGCCTGGATTTATTTTGCTATTTCTAAAGGGTGTTCCCATTTCGCCTTAACTGTGAAATATGTGTAAGAAAATGTGAAAATTCTAAGGCGAAATGGGAATTTGATTATTCCTTTGTAAAAACAATAACTGTAAATTAATTAGATGTTTGTTTTACCGATAACTTAATTACAGTTTAAAAAGATGTAATTTTTTTATATATATATATATTTTTTTTTTTTTTTTGCTTAGAGTCTATTGACTTCACTTTTTTCATAATTTTTTTTCAGGTTTTGTATCATTTTGCATAATTTTCACAAAAATCACTCATTTTCACTGTGAGCAAATAATTTGAAATCATTGAAATTTTTGCTATGCAATGCAAACAATACTTATACGCATAATTATATGTTTACACAAGTTCCTATTTCGCCTTAATAAATCCCAGAAGGTACTAAAGCGAAATGGGAATAGCAAATTTTACAGTTAGGGCGAAATGGGAACAAACCTTTCTACGCCACATCTATTTTGAAATGGGGCATTACCTTTGACAAAACTCATGGCCATTGTTACATTGTTACACTGAACTGATAAAATGTCTCATATCTCAAACAAATGGTCAGAAAAATTAGTACACATGCTAATCTTCTTCGAAATTCAAAGCCAGCATTCTATATTACAATCAGTAACAAAAGCAACTGTGATATTCAGGAAAAAACATAAGAAAAATCAGGCCAAAAAAATTACTTAAATTTGCATAATAAATTTTTACCTGTTTGTAAGGTAATAAAGTAGACGCAATTGAGCCGATGTAACGAAATGTACGGATGACATCGCCTCCTCTTCTAATAAACTCAACCGTCATGTTAAATTCTTGATAAAGATTTAAAACTGGTTCTTTGTCGTGACCACCATACGGAATGGATTTAGTTGGTGTTGAAACAGACTGTTGTGTTATAAAAGAAAGATTTTCAAGAGATATTTAACACAAATTGAAGAAAATTCCTGCATCAACCTTTCCCTAGCAAAAATTTACTATGCTATAGTTAACTATAGTTTACTATAGTTAACTATAATTTACTGTAGTTAACTATTGTAAATACTTTTGATACTTTGATTTACTATGAAACTTTACACTAGAATTTCTTTAAGAATTAGAGTTTTAATAATTCTTAAATAACATGCCAGTCATGTTGTTTTGGAAAATATTAGGTGAATATGCAAGTAATAAGTCCCTTTAATAAAAGAAAATGGAATGTAGGAAATTTAGAACACTACAATTGGAAATTCATAGAACAATGCTTTAACTTCAGTAAAAACTTTGATTTACTATATTAAAAACTGATACTATAGTATACCATAATTATCTATAGTGAACTATGATTAACTAAGGTATTTTTTTTTAGAGTTGTACATGTATGTATGTCTTAAATTCTTTATCCGTGTCCCTGTGAGTAAAACTTACGTATGTTTGCTCAAATGCCTTGAAATAATCATCATGTTCGTTATACACTCTGACGCGAAAGGTAACACTACTGTTAAACTGAGAATCCCCAACTTGGATTGGGGTCTCAAGTATAGAACCCTCGTCTGAAATAAGAATAGACATTATCATAAAACAATATATAGAAATGCTGTACATGATGAAAAATAGAACCCTTGTCTAAAATAAAAAAAAACGTTCGACATTATCAAAAATTAAACCTCCATCTTAATTTTTTTTTTTTTTTTTAAAAATCGAAGCTACTTAAGTGAACTGAAAATTAATTTATTTCCTTTTAAATGTTAAGAGCAGCAAGCAAGTCATTAAATAATATTAAAATATTTGCAATAGATGATTCAACATTCTAGCCAAACAGCTACAAATCCACCACAATTAATCATCAAAATAATAGGTCGATTTCTCAGTCATATTGACAATGCCCTGTTAAACAATCATTGACAAAACAAAATTCATTTTTTTCTGACAATCTCATCAGATATTTTTGAAAACAAAAAGTTATATACTTGGCTTGTTTACGTACAAAAAAAATACAGTTATCTTACTACATTTCATTGAGACTTGAAACAGAAATTCCCCCAGTCAATGTCAAAATAATGCTCATCTAAATTATCTTGGTACAATATTACTTACATCCTTTGTAAAGATAATTTACGATGTCCTCGATGTCTCCATATGCGGTTTTCCTCTTGGTAATTGTTTCGAATAGGTAAGCCAACACAGGATATGTCTCAGGTTTCCAGTTCGTACAGTTAGCACTGATTGCAAGTTTATCTAGATTGATTTTGGATTATGTAAGTGTATCGATTTCATTTGTAGAGTTTGACAATTTTACAACTTCGTATCAATTTTTCTGAAGAGGAACAATTAATTTCACAATTCAACAGAATCAGCAAGATTTCAGCTTAAGTACAGTTGTTATAAAATGTAAGTATAAAAATTTAGGGCGTACTGTCCACTGCCATTTTTTCAGACTGATGTTTAACACAATTAACACAAACGGGTTAGAGAAAAGTAATTTTTAGCCGGGCTTTGCTGAAAGCAAAGTCCTGGCTGTAGGCATCGTGATCGACTGCCTTACTATAAATAGCACATGTTCAGAAAAGTAAACAAAAAGCCTAACAGCGTCAAAGCAGACGCTTCCGATAAACAAAATAGTCACACTGAAAGACGATACTTAAACAAATATTTTTTACATCTCAATCTACGGAATTGTTAATTGATCAATATTTTTGTTTGAGAATTAAATTGAAAGAGGAATTAGATATTTACTTTATTAGGGTAATCGTGATATAACAATTTGTGCACATACGCTTCTGATTGCATATTGTAAGCGAACTATTTTCAATAAGCGCGGGCTTTTCGACAGGTTGCCTATATTTCATATCGTTTTCGTCGATGTTATGTGAGTGGTTATATTCTCTGTTTTGTCTTTCAGCAAATAAATAGATAAGTAAATTGGAGTTTAAAGAATTAATTAATGTGCGTTATGCCTGAATTAGGTCGCCTGACAATTGTACATGGTGTATCTGGTGTATCTAGTCGGCGATAGAAGTACTGTTTGTTTGAAACTTTAAGAATATCTCTAAAAATATGTGCATTTCTTTAACTATGAATTACATAAATTATTAAACCAATATGAATATAATTTTTTTAAATTAATTTCTAATTCAAATATATCTAAAAAAAAAATCAGCAAACCATATGGTTCAACATTCTTTTAAAAAAAAGTTTGGCAATTGACAGACAAACATTTTTTGTAAAAAATTAATTGTTTTCTTAAAAGTTAAAATTAGTGACCTTAAATGTTTAAATTAGTGACATTAAATAAAACAAATGACTTATATATTCTCCTCACTAGCCATATGTTATTGGTAGAATTTAAAAAAAATTGTATGACATTTTTTGTTCGTTTACTGATATTATAGTATAATTAGTCTGAATTTACGTCCGTGATGCATGTATAAACAGTAAGCTCACTGACAATGTCGTGATATCTGTAATTGTTTTTTTAAGATCAGTATAGCATTAAGGTGTCTTGAATGGCAAGAAATTTAATGTAATAATGAATTTTAAAAACATCGGTGGTCATTTATCAGATGTAATTTGGTACGATACCGTGTTAATTTCTGCTGATATTTTCAGGGTTGATCTTGTGAAAACGGCTTAACAGGAGACAATTTATTAAATTTTTCCTTTCAAAATAATTGCAAAAAGATGATGATTTTATGATTATATTAACGGCATAAAATGACAGCGAACACCGACTACTTGCAGCAAACAAGTGCGCCGCCATTACGAATTCGTAAAACAAAGAGACAGTTACGGATACTCGTAATTTTCTGAAAAAAAAAATGTGTAGGAGGTCAGTCGGGTATAACCGGAAACAAACAATTTTTTTTAGCCTAATGATGTATGTATGTAAATATTCATGAAGATTAATCTTACAGTTGTAATACTGGTAATGCTGTAATGTTTTCAATATATTACTACTCAAATAAATAAGTTAAAATTTGAATGCGTTTAAAGAAAAGGGTTTGAAAATACGGTATTACTTCGATAACCCTGAATGCAATTAAAATAACTTTCTCCTTTCTAATAAATAATTTCGAAAAAAAATCCTTATGATGGTTAAGATCTTGTGTTTGTTTGTATGTTGTTTAACGTCCCTCTCGAGAATTTTTTCACTCATATGGAGACACTACCACTTGCCGGTGGAGAGCTCCAAATTTTGTCCTATACTCGGCACTTACGGCCATTGAGCAGTGAGGGATCTTTTTCGTGCAAGCACCTATTGCGACACGGGACCTCGGTTTATACGGTCTCAACGGAAGGACCGGTCTCCACGTCCCACAGTGGGATTCGAACCCGCGACGTAAGGATTAACTCCTTACTTCGCGACTCTAGAGCAGACGCTCTTACCACTGCGCCACGCGAGCGACTAAGATCTTGTGTAAAGGTGATGTAAATGAAGTTCAAAACTATTTGTTTTCTTTCATAATATGAAATAAACAATGCCATTCCATTTGGTTAATATTTTAATTTAATAGTATTAATTTAAATGACTGGGATAAAGATTTATATTCTGTGAAGCATGGAATATAAATAAATAAAAATGTAAACTTTAAGATAGAAATTTCACGTGAATATGTTTATGTATAATATATAAATTATTTATACCCATTTAACAATCAATTTAGCGTCGAAAATTTTTATGCTTACAAATTCAGATCAAATTTTTAGTGAAAAGTCAATGGTATGTTTTGAATGTGAAAATTTTGTTCGAGACTTCTCACCTTGGATTCATCTCGTATGTGCTCCCAAAGCGCTTTACAGTATATTGAGCGTGCGCGCGCATTCCAAAAAAAAAAAAGGTCTTAAAACACATGCAAGCTCTCAAGGGTGCTCGGAAATAAAATTCGTTTATGTTAATATATAATTAAAAGAAAACAACATATAAAAATGTTCATTAGTCTTTATCTAAGTACAACACATTATAATTTTTCAGAAAAAGTTGGTTAGTCTTTGCTTCAAAACTTCCTGTTCAGAATGAAGAGCCATCTATGTACGAGCCATAAAGACCTGAATACATCATGATTTTCTCAGGCAATGACCATTATGGCCGAACCTAGAACTAGAACTAGACTCATATTCATGTCATAAAGATTAGATAATTATAATTTTCGTGCAGCTGGTTTCCTAGAGGACCAAAAATAAAGAATATTTCTTTTCTGATTAATACAGGCATGTAGTATCATTATCAGAAAAAAGGAGAATTGTCCAAACCCGAAAATCCTATTCCGTTGGAGAAGGAGTAGGGGTGGGCTACAACTTACTTTCACATTTCGAATTTCATTAATTCATTATCAAATTACCGTACTTTTAATATGCTACAATAAAATGATGGTACAATCTAATTAAAATTAGACTATATCCATTTTGCTTTTAGTAAATCTGTTCGTCGCTCGTGATAAATACCTGGTTTATATTACGAAGAGTGAGATGAAAGTTCCAATTTAAATTTGATTGCGAAGAGTCAATCAACCTTTCAATGTACATTGTCCATTGTAAAAGTTTATTTTTGAAAAATGGTGACACCCCTAGCTCCTCCGATACTATATATGTGCCTGTATGAATCAGCAAAACCACTCAAAGTGCACTGTTACCATGCATAACCATTGTGAGCTTAATGTTTAGAAAGGTATAAATGTATTTTGATGAAAAATATCACCAAGTCCTATCCTGGGGTCTTAACGTTGGGTTCTGGACCGTAAATTATTGGTAGATGGGTTATTGTTAATCATAATCATACAAACTCTACCTGTTAAATATCAATGGTCAGAAAGAAAGATTTTCAAATATGTACTAATTTAGGATTAGACAATACACTCGAACATATTAAAGCCCGGCTTTCAGTACTTTCAGTACTTTGATTATTTAGGTAATTGGTACTTCTTTCTATATACACAATTCTTTCAAGGAAAGAAAAAAGAGGACTGATAAGTTAAAGAAGTATTATGTTGAAAATTTAACTTTACTTGATGGAGGTAAAAAGTAAAATCAAACAGTCACGACATGATAAAGCCCCAGTAACAGTATGTCACAATATATAAAGAAGAAGTGGCAGGCTCTTGGTGTCTTTTATTTCGAATTCATCTTTTTTTATTTATCTTTCATTTAAATTTATAAGAAAAAATTGCTAAAGACAATACACAATTCACGCTTAATACGATAGCCTTTCATCTTTTGAGATTTAAAAGAATTTATTAAACAAATTACACGTTTCTGAAATATAGAAATATGGAATACAATTCAAGTTCAAGGTTCCGAAATCATCAGTCTGGTACATGTACAGTGTATATCTAAAATTAAGGCCTTGTGAAAGGAACTGTTCATATTAGTAATCAAAGTCTTGCCGCACTCAATTTAAAAAAGAAATACAGAGTGTGATAGACCAACAGCAATGAAATTTTTGCTTTATATAAAAACAAAAAAAAAAAATTCATTTGAAGTAATTAATATCAGCATTTGAATTTATCAAGTTTTTAATTTACCTTTGAAATAAACAGTTGTACATGTTACGTTTTGAAGGATTGTATCTTGCCTGGTCCTGAAAGGCATGGTTAAGGTATGATTACTGGTCTCATTTTGTTTGACAGCTGTCAATAAGAGTGTATAATTTCTGCCTGGTGTCAATATATTTCCTTCCAAGGCAAAAGCTGGACCGTCAATACCTTCAATTAGTCCAAAATACTATGTAACAATAACAAGTAGAATTTAATAACTAAATCGTCCTCCGACCATTGATTCATAATACAGTTATTGTATATAATGTGTTCCTGAACTCTGACCTGTTATTGTCATATTATTAGTATTTAAATCCAAATGTAGATTCTCTTCAAGTAGTGACCAGTGAAAATCAAGAGAGAAGTTATTACGCAAACAGGAATCGCATTGACTCGAAACAGCAAGCTTTGTTTGTGTCGATACCGTCTTCATGCAATTAACAATACATCTATAATATAAAATATTTATCCGAGAATATCCCACTGTTTTGAAACACGAGTAACAAAATAAGATAAATAATAATCTACTTCTCTCAGTAAAAAAAAAAAAAAACTTACTTGATACTGGAAATTGTGATGTCTTCAGTTATTTCTTTCACCTGAACATTCTGAGTAAAGTCATCATTTCTAGTGCCTTTTTGGACAGTTAGAGTAATGTCATAGTTACCTGGACTTTTAAATTCATGTGAAATGCTTCTTGCATATGCATTTGTCAGATTACTGAAAACAAAGACATACAAAATGTCAAGACATAATTAACCATTGGATTCTAAAACTGATGTCCTTATACGATTTATTTTTATTATCTATAGTTTTAATTTCAAAACTGGATTAATAAATTCTCCGGTTTATTATGCTATTATACACAAGTCAGCGAGGAAATCATACCTGCCAATGGCCCATCTGTACGTAACGTTACTATTCGAGTAATTTTTCGCATGGAAAAAAATAGTCTTCTTTACAAAAACTTTCCGTACACTGCCACCGTCGATATATGCAAACGGAGAAGAAGAAATTATTTTAACGTTCATTGGCTCAGTGATATATGTCCTCAAACTCGGAATAGATATATTTAAGGATACTTCATAGGCTCCTAGTGGGAGAATACTGGCATTAAACATGCACACTCCTTCTCTTTCGATTAACGATGAGCAATTTTCCCAGCCAAAGGTGATGTCTGTCCCAGGACAAAAAATGCTCATTCTATTGGCAATATACACCTCACTGGAATCAAATACTGACATTTTTTTACTCTGCATAGAAAACTGCCTATCAAATATCCCTTCGTCCCCATAACAAACATTTATCACCCTCACATCCAAATGCAGATCAACATTTGAGATAAAATTATGACATTTAGCATCGATTGTTTGATTTCCAAGATCGTAATACGTATGGTAAACAATTAAAGGGCGATTTATGGTTATATTGTGAAGTTGGGTATAGTCAACACGTTTTACTTCATCTCCAGTGTTTATGGAACAGTTTATCAGTGGTCGAGTGCTGTTCTTCAAATGTGGAGATATCCCAATCAAAATGCTGATGTTTCCTGGAGGTAACGGCACTGTTTGGTTCCTTTTTTCTGCACTAGTTTGCAGTTCTATCTCTTTTTCAAGGTCATAATCTGCAATAATGTAATCATCTAGGTAAATTTCTTCTGCGAACTTGTTATTGTGTCCAATAAATTTCGGCATCTTAAATCCATATTCTGTATAGTTTATCTGAATCTGATCTCTCGTTTTGTTTCTATTATCTTCCGTAATCATGGTACTGTTCTCCTGGTAAGCTAACTTGCCTGAATCAAGGTCAAATTCAATTGTAGCACTGCCATCCATTTCAATTGTTATGTTAAATGGAACCTTGCGGAAATCAGCCTTAGTTTCGTTACAGTAAGCTTTCATTGCCCCTGTAGAAATGTTGTTGATATATGTGAAATTATCATTTTTCAAATTAAATGTGACTCTAAGTTCAAAAAGACCTCTGCTCGTAAATAATAAATTTCGGCTGAAATCCGTTCTGTTGTAAAAGACTGAAGCATTTTGATCGCCAAAATGCC